>NC_138101.1:33520000-34183333 GCF_964146895.1 Miniopterus schreibersii
GCAGGTTCGGTCCCAGGCTCTGGTCAGAGGGGTGAATGTGGGAGGCAACTGATTGATGTGTTTCTCTCACATCAATGTTTCTCTCTCTCCCTCTCTCTCTTTTCCTTCCCCTCTCCCTCCACTCTCCCACTCCCCCTTCCACTCTCCCTTCCACTCTCTAAAAATCAATGGAAAAAATATCCTCCAGTGAGAATTAACAAAATAATAATAATATTTTTATATTAGTTTTAGGTGTGCAGCATACCAGTGAAGACCAATATGCTTTTGACCAAATTGTTTTTAGCCAAATTACCAGGTGCCTTGAAAGCAAGTACAGCACGTAAGGAATTACACCAAGAGCTGGAGAAGTGTAAGATGCTCTGGAAGCACAAACCTGATCTTCCTGGGATCTCCAATGGCTCAAGGCAGGCATCCCGCAGTAAGGAGCACATACGGAGGTAACGAGAAGGGCAAACAGGACTCAAGATGGAAATGAAGAAGGGATACCCCACCTACAACCCTCTAGGCTAACAGGAGCAAGCATGCTTATCTTTACAGCAGAGAATAAGAAATTCACTGTCAGCACACACCACAATACCTAACATGCATTAGACACACTGCACATTTCTGTGAATCATTTCATTTTGCATATCCGTATCTTGCACTATGAGTATGCATTAATTTTGCATTGAAAATAAAAAAAGTTAAAAGAAAATAATTATAATACTTAGTTTTTAAATAATCCTATGGGACTCCTATCTATCAGATTTGCAATACAGATAACCTAAGTAGTTTGTTTTCACCCACCCAGTTGATTCAAGACATTTGTTAAATACGTTATATCTAAGTCTAACCTATCGTTTTCACTGCCCAGCAGACCATAAGCATTTTGAGGAGAAATATCTAGTTTACCGTTATCTCATCAGCACCTAGCTCAGTACCTGGGCACACTGTACACATCTGACAGTATCACTGGCCTGAATAGCATATGCCCTTTCCAACACCTGTGTACTTAGTTTGGAATTCTGTTGACCTCCAAATCTATACAACCAACACCTCTTTTAACATGTTTACTCGGATGTCACAGACACCTCAACGCAAAATTCCAAAACATGTTTTCCCACGCTCTTTATGTTAGTAAATGCCACCACCACAATTAATGTCGTTAACTTTTTATTGTTGACATTACAGATGTCCCCCATTTCCCCCGCCTTTGCCCACCTTCACCCAGCCCCCCTCCCCCTCCCCAGGCCTTCACCGCACTGTTATGTGTGTCCATGGCTATGTATATATGTCCTTTGGCTAATCTTACCTTATATTATATCCAGTCCTAATTTTTGACAGCCCTAGATTTCTCCCTTCTCAATTACCGACTCCTTTTATTAACTACTAAGACCTATAGATTCTCCCGTTCTAAATCCCTTGAAATCATTTCACCTCTGCTATTTCTCCTGCCATTCTCCAGGCACTCATCGCTTATTAACTAGATTAGAGTCGCATCCTTCTAATTCCATGAACTTCCATCTATTGTTACCACAGTGATTCCCCTAGAATAGAAATTTAATTAGTTTTACCCTTTTTTTATATCCTTTAATATCCTTTAATATCATTGGGATATCTTTTAGGATAAATTTTAGACTCTACTTTAAGGTAGTCCTTCTAATATGTATTTGGATTACAAATACCCAGCTTTACAAAGAGTATATAGCCCCCAAAAGAATGTATAAATACTCCCAAAGTTTTGTTATGAAATGAGAGATGTATAACATATAAAATATAAGAGGTTAGGAGTTATCTACTAAAAATAAAATGTAGTGTTAATTTTCTCATGATACTAACATTATTGGCAGATTCATTCCCTATAACAATTCATAACACCCCTAATATTTTCATACATTGTTTATCCTTTTTTTTGCTGTTGTGGTTGTTGTGCACTGACTTTGACATTCGTAGCCATGCAGCCCTGTGGCCAGGATGACACAGCACATTGGTGTTCCGTGCAGCACTCTGAGCATTACATACTGAGGAAGGTTTAATAATTCCCAGTATATTTTCCCCCCAAGAGTCTTGCCTCTTTTACAGATTTCCAAAAAGCTCTCCTTCCTCAGTAAGTATTTAAGTTGCAGGGCACAGTCAGCATTACCGCCTTTTGTTCTGCACTTTGCCTGCTCGCATCTCAGCGCGAGCCCTCGGGGCGGTCACCTGTCATTTGCCTAGGACTGGCCCACCGCGGGCCTCTCCTGTCTGCGGCCGTGACTGAGAATAACCACCTGGTGGCTGAAATGTAAAACAGCAGCGTGAACAGAGCGACAGGAAAATGATTCAGAATGTCCCCGTCATCTTGGGCACTCGCATTCGCATCAAGGCCCCGGGAAGTCCAACCGCCCGCCCTCGTCCTCTAGCCAGGCGGCGCGGCCGTCTGCTTCTTTATGCTGCGCTGTGTAGTTTGTTTTTCCCGAGTGCGTACTAAAACCCCAGCTTCTACCTGCTTCACTTCCAGTTTGCTTCGGTGTATTTCACCGCTGCCAGCGTATTTTCTGACAACAGCCTTAAGTTGGTTTCCATCAGTTCTCATTCCTTGGTTTTACGTGATGAGACTTCAGTTTGGAAAGAAACGGTTAACTTCGCTCAACTTCTGCCCACTTTCTCCCTGTGGACACCGCATTAGAGGTGTTTCTTTTTTAATGTAATTAAAATTTACTATTGAGCAATCCTGTTTTCAATTCACCCAAAAGCTGAATTTTTATCTAACTTTTTATATCATCATGATTTATTCTTATGCATTCTCTTGCACAATATAGGTTAACGGGGCAAATTCCATTGGAAAGCCTCCAACTAGAAACAAATGCCCTGTAATATAGTCATAGGCAGATCCCAGCTGATTATCACAGGAACAAAGTAGCGCTGTTTTTACAAATAATTTTATAAGTAATTCTACAGAAGAGCTTCCCGTTGTGTCTCACCGTTCAGGGGCAGATTGCAAAAAAGTGGCCACAACTTCTCCCTCCCCATGCACCTCTTCCCGACGTGACTGCCATCAAGAGGCGAGCTCTCCCCTCCACAGGCCGCACCTGCCCTCGGCCAGGCGCCTCACTCTAACTAACTGCACGCTAACACTGGGTACAGAAGAGGCCTGAAAAACGTTTACATTGTGGCTGGCTGCCTCTTGCTGCTGGGAAGACTTTCATCGCCATTTAAAGCCCAAACTAGCTTCATGGAACACAAGAAGCCACAGGAAGAAATAAGCCAGGCCAGGTTACCCTCCCTGGGCCTGCCAGCTGCTAATACGAAAGTTAAAAGCACCCCAGACTCTTCAGCTCCGGTCAAGGCCCACAGAAAACAACCACGATACCCCAGACCAGAGGAATCACCTAGAACCTCAGCCAGAGAGCTGCGGACACAGGAAGGGGCGGTTGTTTTAGGGTTGGCCTCTGGATCAGAGTCAGGTAGCAGGGACAGTGGTGCAACGTGCCTCTTCAGATTAACAGGTTGTGTCCTGTTTCTTGCCACCAAGAAGCAATTCCTTTAACTTCCTTTCCCCTTCCCTATACTTTTTTCTTTTGTCTTAACCACCAAAATAATTACTATTCAAAATCGTAAACCACCCTAGAAAGCCCGATGATGGATGCAAAGGGGAAGTTCAGAAACTAGAAAAGAGAGTTGAGATGTACACATTTTAATTGCTATCATTTTCATTGATCCACTACTAAATCTGATAATACGTTTATATTTCTAGGAACTCAGAAAGCAAACGTGGTTTATAGAATCATTTTAATTTTAAGTGATATCCACTATAAAAAAATGGAATTGGTACCTCAGAAAGTTTTTTATAATAGAATTTAGCAACATGAAAAGTTACATTCACAGAGCCTTGCAATTTAAAACCATTCTTGCTTTTGGTAATCAGATAAATATTAGAAAAATCTGAGTCATAATTAACTAATTTTAGAAAATAGCCAAATCATTGTTCATTTCATTATATTTTTTGTGCCAGGTAATGTTTTATAGACCTCTAAGTGTTAGATCTAATCAATAAATAATATCAATTATCATAAACCAGATACATAATATGTCATGGTATTTTTTATTATAATTTCTTATAGTCACAAGCACCAAGGGGGCCTTTAAAAAAAAAAAAATCAAGTTGTCCAAAGTCCTATGGTGAATCTCTCAAAGAATCAAATTACATCTTAATATAGTTAATATAGCAAACTATCTTAGAGGTAAAATGAATTACAATAGTCTTTAGTTGCAAGAAACATCTTTACTTTTTTCCCCTTGGATAAAATTATTCACCTGTACCAATGGATTACATTGCTTAAGCATGCTTTGTTTCAGTTCCTGATGGAGAAAATAAATATCCAGATAACAGTATTCTTACATCTCTACCCGAAAGGGTCTTCTTTTAATCTTTCCATTCTATTTGTGGTAGGCTATGGACTAGTCTGCCCTAGACCAGATAATATCATAAAGATAACTTAACCTGTCCCCAGGCAATGGTTTAAAAAAAAGAAACAGGAAAATAATGCCCAGAAAGCCTGCTGGCATGGTCTCCTTTAACATCCTCGATTTCCTCCTCTGCGAGCCCCACTGACCTCTGAACTTGGAGTGCGCCCTCAGGACGGACAGTCGGGAGGCAGAGCTGCTCCCACTCTTGCGGGTTGACCTCTCCTACTGTTTGCTTCTTTAGCGGTAAATCAAAATGAAACAGAAAGTCAACCAAGTATAACCTGTCATTCTAAAGGTTCTTCTCACTTCTTGGACCCACCAGCCTCACAGCAAAATGCATCCTCGTATGTTACTTTATAGCTACTTTGTAACTTTTTCAATCATTTGAGTTTTGTGCTTTCTAGCATGTTTCCCTGAAATGATTATACCCAAGGCAAGCATAGCAGATAAGTCCTGAAATACACCCAAATGTAGCACTATACTTTTAACTTCCTCAAAGTAATTTACAAACCTTACATATGCTGTTTTCTGTGTCTGTGGAAATTAACTGGGACTGCCATATAACATGTTATTTATATTGCTTTTAAGATCAAAGCCCTCCAGTGCTGTAGAGTGCTGTAATTTATAAAGCTGTCTTCTCCCAGTATCATATGACAAATAGGTCACCACAACCCTTCTCCTAAACTTAATGACATGAAAAGTTAAATAAGACAGTAAGAAGACCTGAGACCTGTAAGAACCAGACTGAGAGGGGGACGTATAAGTCTTTTGCTCTAAAATTTGCTATCTGCTAGGCCTTGAACTGAATACCTGTTTTGAACGAATAACTTAAAGACTGTGAAAGTTATACAGAAAATAACCTCATGTAAGAATAATTAACCATTTTTTGTTTGTTTAACAGCAAGTGCCTGAGATATATTAAACTTCATGCATGATCAAGACAGTACAAAACTAAATCAGGAACGTGGAATAAACTACTTATTGCCCCTGTTTTTCCCGGCAGCCAAGAAAATAATAAAAATACAGTAAATATAGATTTCATTGCTGCGCAAATAGGAACTTGCAAGTGCATCATGAAAGCAAATACATCCTTTGCACCAAAGTCTGCCCAACATCCACATGGTGCTTCCAACATAAGGTTATCGTAATTGACGAACAGTGTTTTCAGATACGATTTTGTAACAGATACAGAATCAGTTTCCAAAGACCACTTCTTTAATAAGCCATGGTACATAAAATCTGGAGCAAGAAACTAAATAACACAAAAAGGCCTATGAGCAACGAAAATAGCATCATCCAGGTATTTTAATTTATTGGGCTCTAAATTAATACAAGGGATTCATGTAAAAAAAAAACTGCTTTCTAAACAGGAAGACACAGTTGACCTGTTTCTTGGACTCACTTTCAGATATTAGATGTTTTCCCAGAGATTTGGAAAGTGCTGACTCAAAGTCCAGTTTTCTAGCTCTATAGAATGTTATCCTCTGAATGGGTTATAAGAGCCATACCTCATATTTTTAGTCTTTAAATATTGCAAAACACTTCCTTTTATATCATCTCATCTTCTCCAAACAAGCCCACCTTGAGTTAGTAATTTCTATTTTCCATTTTACAGATAAGGAAACTGAGGCCTTTCTAGGAAAGTAGATTGCCCAAGATCAGTTTATTTGTTTAACTGATGTCATCTATTCTCTGCCTTATTATTTTTTTTAATTCTAGGTACTGTGTTGGCAGTAGGGATACACTGATAAGTGATGACAAGACAGATGTGATCTCTAAACCCGTCGCTCCACGCAAATCTCTTACCTTAGTCAGGTTATCTGAATTCCATCTGCAAGGCCCAGAACAACCTTCATCTCCAGGTCACGCACAAACTCCTACAGAGAGACCTGAGATACAGCACCAAGGAACATTTACCAAAAGTTAGTAATTGTCTCTTTTTTATTGCTAAGAACCAGTCACATTTTTCACCTAATTTCTTTGCATCACTCTGAATGCAAATAGCAAAATCTCTGGAGGTAGATTCTTATGTTGAAGTCTGAAGTCAGCTACTTTTACTGGCTTTCAAAAGTATGAAATATTACTGTATATAGGCCCAAGAACCAATGTCCTCAACTGTAAAAAGTGAATATTAATAGTATCTATACTGAGGGATTTTCATGAGCATCAGATCTAATATATTGAAAACAGCAGGCGCACAATACGTGCTCATTAAAACTAAATACTTAGTATTATATCAGTCTCTGCCTGCACCGCAGCAGCACATGTGAATCTCAGCTCTCATTAGAACTTAATTTTCTCCAACTCAGCTCAATTGCCTACTGCAAATCTATTCTGCTCAGATGGCTAACCACTTAACCTCAGTTCTCACCCCTAACCGGGTTGTGCTGGAGGCCTGGGGCCATCTGCAGTGGCAGGCTCTTGGGCAAGGAGGCTGGGACGCGAGGCCCTCTGTCATCTGTTGCCCCGTAAGTGCTCTTACCTCCTGTGTTTCACTTGTGGCAGGGAAACCATGGCAGCCCCAGACTCTCTACTGAGATGTCCCCTGCCACCATCCCCTTCTCGGGGCTTTCGCTCTTTCAGGACCCACATATTTCCATGGGCTCTTCCCTCTATTTTCCCACTGCCTTGAGTAATTTCTTCCTACACAAGACAAATACCCTTTTCCTCTCCTCACACCAGTTACATCCCCTTTCCATTTTGTGGTTAATTTTTTAGAGAAAAAGAAAAGCCCCCCAAAGCGTTAATTTTTTCTTCTTCCCCCATCCATCATCTAAATAAATAAAAAGGGAAAACATATACTAGAATACCCGAAAGCATTATTTGATCTCATAATTCTGGCCCTTCAAAGCCTGAGGCCTGCTGGCCACGTGCCCCGTTGCCTGAGCAGGGCCTGCCCTCCTGCCTGTTCATGCTCCCCGCCCCCTAAAACCAGCGGCGACCCCCAATCATCTGCTTACTCTCCCTGCCTCAGACAGGAACACCGTGCCCCCCTCACCTGTGAGGAGGCCGGTTCCGAGGCAAACCCTGCGTAGGATGTTTCAGGCCTGTGGTCCTACGGGGCGGGAAGCTGCTCTGCACACGGGCACCTGGGCACAGCCAGCCCACCGCAGGCTCCGGAGCTGCAGCCGGGCTGGGCCCCCTCGCCACCCTGCCCCTCTGTAGCCCGGCACGTCCTTCAGGGGCCTTTCATAGGGCCCTTCGCGTGAGGCCTCCAGGTGCCTCTGCTGAGACCTTGTTACGGGCAAGCCACCCCTCCTCTCCAGCCTCTTGCTTAGGCTATCACAGAAAGTGATTAAACGTGTGACTGTCGCTTTCATTTGCCTTAATCAAGGACTCTGATGCCTGGCAGCTTAGCTGTCTCCAGTTCAACCTAGCTCCTGACAGCCTCCCAGAATTAGAGCAGGTCTGGAGTCTGTCTATTGCTATGTTCCCTACAACTGTGTTCTTTCTGAATCATTCCAGTTCCTTACACCTGCTACTGCTGCTATGGCCTCTTCTCCTACATAAATCTGAATTCAGGTCCCAGGGCGGTCTGCGCTCTTCCCCTGCAGATAGCGGGGCCCTCGCTGGTGCTGCCAGGGGTTACAATATGTGACAGAATAAGGATTCCTCTCCCAACCCAACCATTTCTTGTCCGTAAAATATGCTTTAGATGCCATAAAATTCCTTTTAAATTTTAGAAACTTAGAAACCAAGTTATAAGGACCTATTACCTGCAGATGATAACAGTTGTTTTTTCCTAAGGAATTTCTCATGTAGTTTGTTGCACTAATTTGAAGAGTCATTGCACCTTTAGCACAGACTATAAAGCTTGAGCACAGACAGACCCACTATGTGGAATTCACGAAATGCCAACAGATGTTTTACATAATTGTATCAGCTCTGTCATTGAGATGACACAGAGGATGGTAGTCATCCTTACGAGGCAGAATTCCACCTAAAATTTACTTGCAACCAACAACAATTTAATAAATAATAAACTTGTTAAAATATAACTTCCTAAACAAGATCTCGTTTTAATGCATAGACATTAAAGTTATTCTAGAATTTAATGTAATGTGTCACATTATCTTTTTTGTTTGTTTGTAACCCTCACCTGAGGATATTTTTTCCATTGCTTTTCAGAGAGAGCGGAGGGGGGGAGAGAGAGAAACATCGATGTGAGAGAGACACATTGACTGGCTGCCTCCTGCAGGAGCGCCGGCCGATGCTGGGGATCGAGCCCTGCAACTGAGGTACGTGCCCTGGGCAGGAATTGAACCTGGGACCCTTCAGTCCACAGGCTGACACTCTAACCACTGAGCAAACCGGCCAGGGCGCATTACCTTTCTGTAGTCAACCCCACACCAGGCCTTCAGCTGCAGGGAGAAAACGGGCCTTCCGTAATTCCTATAATCACTGATCTCCGATCATTCCTCCTTCTCACTTTTATTCTTCCTGCAGTAGGCCCAGTAGGGCTTCCTGTAATTATTGAAATCTAAGTAAAACCACATTTGCCCTCTTTTGCTTCTCAAACCCGTTCAACACTTTTATCACCAATTCCTTGCAATCAATTCTTCTCTGTTTGAATACGCACCTTAATTTCTGCTTTTGTCTGGATGATGACAGATGCACTGTGGTAGTCTGCGGGTGACAGCTACCGTCAGGTCGTCTATATCTACCGCGAGAGGGTTCCAGCTGGTTAAGAACCGTGTTTGTCGATGTGAAATTAAATGAATTTAATCCTACTCGTTTACAAGGTAATTCTCCCAACATGATTCTATTTGAATCTTACAATGCTTGAAGGATAGGGTAATAAGTAATATTTACAAATATGCAAATTTCTATGTTTGAGCCTCAAGATATTAATTGATCTGCTTCGGATCATTAAGCTAATTCACTTATGGAGTAACTATGGTATCAAGCAGGGTCCTTAGCTGTAAGCAAATGAAGCTGACTCTGGATATTGTAAGCATTAAAATAGGGCATTAAGTGGGTATTGGGTAACTCTTAGTGTTACTGGGAGGCTCTGGTGCCTGGCTTGCCAAATGAACGGGAGCAAAGGGACGCTGGATGGCAGAGGGACTGAGCACTCAGATACCAAAGCCCTGCTACCTGGATTTGAAGTTCAACTTTGTCACTTAATATCTGCCCGATTTCAGGCAAATGGCTTATTTTTTTTCTGTTTCCTGTTACTTCATCTGCGGAGTGGGGATAAAAATAGTACCTACCTCAGATAATTTATATGAATACATGAGTTTAATCAACACAAAACATCTCCAGAACAGTGTTGGGGCCACAGCGAGGTCCAACAAATATGCAAATGAATAACTGGAAATCCTGCCAGTCGGGAGATGAGCGCTCTGCGTCCTCTGCATGGGCTTCTACACTTCCCACCAGCGACACCGGGGGCTGCCCTGGCACCACAGCGCTGGGAAGGGGTGTCTTTCCCGGCAGGACAGGACGCGGCCAGGTGGAATGCCCCATTTCCCCGCCCCTTTCCAAGCCCCGATTGCTCCTGACAAGTCACCTGTTTGTGCTTCAGCTGCCCTAAAGCTTAAAAGGCCTTGCTCAGGTTCTATTATTGCAGGTGTGTCCTTCCCAACCAAGGCCCATGGAGCAGAAAGCTCTCCAAACATAAGGAGGGGCCGATATGCTGGGCTGACCAAAAAAGAGAGGGAGAGAGAGAGAGAAAGGGGGAGAGAGAGAGAGAGAGAGAGAGAGAGAGAGAGAGAAAGGAAGAGAAGGTGGGAGGGAGGGAAAAACTGCCCTCAAATGTCCTCTATAGCTACTTGGTACCAAAAACTGGGTTTTAAAATCTGTAGGTTAAGCCCGGCCGGGCGTGGCTCAGCGGTTGAGCATCGACCTAGGATCCAGGTGATCGGGGTTTGATTCCTGGTCAGGGCACATGCCCGGGTTGTGGGCTCGATCAATGACTGTCATCATTGATGTTTCTGTCTCTTTCTCTCCCTCTCCTTTCCTCTCTCTGAAATCAATAAAGGTATACTTTTAAAAATAAGAATAAATAAATAAAATCTGAGGGTTAAAAAATAAGTAACATTATTACTACATATTGACAGCAAGCATTTGGGGGTGGGACTGGGAGCTTACTCACCTTATACTTTACCAAAATGTAGTCCTGGGACCGGCCCATACTTAGGGATTCAGATCCAAGTTCTGTTACTCTGCATGTGGGTAAACTTTGGACAGATTTGACTTCATTTTTTCATGTGATAACCAGCAAATTCTGGCCAGGGAGACTGTTTCTTTACTTCAAAGTTTTCAGCCCAGCTGAGTTTTTTTGCACATAAACAGTGCTTAACACTATCCTCTAATTTCATTCTCTCTTTTTTAATCTCTTCCCCCAGCATATGAAACGGATAAAGAGTATGTGGCATTCATAGCTCGTGGGCATAAATGTGACTCTATAAGGATGCGGATGATTTATTTACAAACACAGTGGGACTTAAGTACACAAACAAGTGCTCTCTAACAGCTGGCCCTCGAAAGTCCACATGCTATTTGTGTTCCATCACGCCTGGAACTCCTCTTTTAAGAATCGCCACTCGGCCCTGGCCGGGTAGCTCAGTTGGTTAGAGCGTCATCCCGACGCACCAAGGTTGCAGGTTCTGTCCCTAGTCCAGAGCAAACACAAGAATCAACCAATAAATGCTCAGATAAGTGGAACAATAAATTGATGTTTCTCCCTCCCTTCCTCTCTCTCTAAAAACCAATCAAAAAATTAAAAATAAATTGCCATCTCAGTTTAGAGCCTACAAAAATTGTTCTTTTCTAACTTCATCTTATTTGCAATGATGTCTGAGTACTGTATTTTTTTTTTCCTATGCATTGCCTAGTGTCAGAGTGTTATCTTTATTAAGATCATATGCATGTTCTCCTGCCAAGGAACCTTTACACAGACCCACACAAAGAAATAAATGGAAATGGCTTCAGATTCTGAGAAAATGAGGCAGAGAATGGAAAAGGATTGGGAAGGATAAATCAGTCGTGACTTAGGACACAAGCATGGTGTGCAAGTCCTCAAAGCCAGTGCACATAGGAATAGTGGGCCAGAGTGAAGGGTCATTATCAGTAGGATCAATAAATAAAGAATAATACACAAACAAAAAAAAGAAAAAATTATTCTTTTCTCTAAATTACAATTTTATTAATCATATAAAGATAATACAACTTTTTAGTATATTATTTATTATATTTGGATGTGAATAACTTTTGCAACAAAAATGCAACCATATTATAAAAATAAATTTTCCACTAAAAGGGATTAAAAAAAAAATAGCCTCGCCTTTGGAAATAATGCCTAAGTAGGTATTTTGCTGTGTGACTGTCTGAAACCAGCCCATCTGATTACACCACGTCCTGTGGTTGTATTATTCATAACACACAGAATGAATCTCATCACCTTACCGCACAGTCTGCGGCTGATTCGAGGTCAGGCTGATTGCGTCCTGTCTAATCAGTCCTGTTAGCCCCTGTCCCTGTCAGCTAGCGCTGCGCTTCCCAGCAAGAGGACGGCGGAGCCCAGGGCCGGGAGAAGCCTCCCACCGCGGCCTGGGCGGTTGTGAAGGCCCAGAGGCCCCACGCCTCCTGGCTGCCTCTCCCGGGACACGGCCTCTTGAAAACGAATTCCATTTCCCAGAACTCTCTACAAGCGTCAATTAAATTGTGTGCAAACACAGAAGCTGAACCAAAGGTCACCTACCCAAGCAAACAGGGAAAACACATAATTGTAAAACATTCAAGAAATGTGTTTTAAACAACTGCAGAATGTGCCAGGTTAACTTGCAAATTATATAGTGGAGTAAGGAGCCAGCCTAGAAAACTGACACAATTTTGTTTTGCTTTCCTTCAACCTCCCTGTCGCTAATAGAGCCTATAATGTCTCTTAATCACTAAAAAATCCCATTATTATTTAATGTGCTTCTTTAAATTCCGATGAATCATGTCCATTAGCTTAATCTAGAAAGAACATTAATGAGTATATTAGAGTTTTAATTGGCTTTGGACTCCTGAAACAAACAAACAAAACAGCAAAATATTAAATGAATTTTTAAGTACTTGGTGTCCTATATTGTGATTGGGTCACTGAAATATGTACCATTTTATAATGAAACAAAAACCCATTTCAACAAATTCAAGAGGAAAAAATAAGTGGCTAGGTAGAAAAAACAACAATCTCTTCACAGCAGTTGTTTCTACAATATTTTTAAGAACAGAGTGCTGGCACTTTCTCCAACTTTACTTGCAATATTTCTTTAGCCAAGCCTATTTTGTCTACTTTATTTGTTGTGAAGTATTTGTTTTTACAAAGCCATGACAATAAAGACAAATAAAATATAACTATAATGCATCACTTTGTGGGCCTACTAATTTATCATCTCACAAGTGTGACAATAGAAAGAGCTTATATATTAGAAAGTTAATCAATTTTTCATGGTACATAAGTATGGGCAGTTTTATAAGCAAATATTGCACAGTTACTGTCCAATGATTAGAAAAAATGTGAGATAAAATGTTTTGGGAGCAGGGAGTTAAGTAAAACTTCAAAAATAAAATCAAAGCTTAAGTATGTGAAAATGAAAGATCACATTGTCATCATGAATTGATATTTTCAATTTAGAATGTATTCAATTTAGAATGATTTTAGATGACCTGTGGATTCCTACATGTTGAGTAAAGTATCACTCAAAATAATAAACTTGCAAAAACTATTTCATTTTATGAAATTAATCCAGAGAAGCCATAGAAGCCAGAAAAGAACTTGGACTTGAAACAGGAATTAAAGTAAACAAGCCCTGGCTGGTGTGGCTCAGTTGGCTGAGTGTCATTGTCACACGCACAGATAGGTCGAGGGTTCGATTCCGGTAAGGACACACACTGGGGGTTGCAGGCTTGATCCCCGGTAGTGGACATGTAGGAGACAGCTGATCGATGTTTCACTCTCACATTGATGTTTCTCTCTCTCTCTCCCTCTCCCTTCCTCTCTCTCTAAAAGTCAATATAAAAATATTTTTTAAAAATAAACAACAAAAGGAACTCAGCAACAATGGAAGTGACTAACCACTGGGAAGACAGACCACTTTCTTCAAGGATGTGTGCTGGAGGCAAGGAGGATGAGAGGCAGTGTGCCACCAGGGGTGAGGGCACAAGGAGACGGCAGGAGGAGGTTGGGACCGTGTTTTTCAATATGTTCTTCCCTCCCCCCAGCACAGACTTCAGAAAATCACACTGAGCCCTTTCTCCAGAGCAATCAGCAGCAGTCCAGATGGAAGCACAGGCCCTGCTGCCAGCTGAAATGAGGAGTTGCAGGCACAGGAAACAATGACCAGAAAACCATGAGCATTCACTCCCTTCAAATACCCCGGAGGTCGGGGTGACAATCTGGAGACACTGGCTCCCACAAGCTGCTTCTCTCTAAGGATTTATAACGATACTCAAGACAACGATCGGCGTGTTGTGACTCTGGAGTCACCCATCCAGGCACTCAGTGTTTACTTCCCCATGAACACCATGAGACCAACACAGACTAAAGACTGGCGTTAGCCTTTCCCAGTGCAGTCCAGACAGTGCCCGGCAGTCCTCCGAGAAGGGCATGAAGGCGCAGGTCAAAGTGCTTGGGCGCTCGAGACATGCAACTACCCTAAATATAAAAAACCTACTGGAAACAGGTTCAAAATAGAGTTACTGAAATGAACAGAAATAATTTAAAATAATAATGATACACAATTTATACTTAGGAGATAAGATGGGCAAAATTAAACCAGAAAGAAATTATAATAACGCATCATAAAGAAGAAAATGATGTGAAACAAATGAAATGCTCTATTAGGTAAGTAGTAAGTGAGTAGGAAGATCAGACACATGAACTCTCCCAAAGGTAGCAGGAATGGATAAAGAGACACAGAGGATATCAGAGAGAGAGAGGTGTGCCAGTGTCGGATAATGGAAGTTCCAGAAAATAAAAAGTATAAGAAACAGACAGATGAAAGGTGAAAAAAGTGACAGAGGAAATAGATCGGGTAAAATGTGAAAATAATGACGAAAGAAATTCTATCAGCCTACAGAAAGAGATCATCTACAAAGTGCAAGGACCTTGTTCAGTCTCCTTAGTTCTATGAGGCAGGTGCTATTATTACCCCAGTTTTACAGCTGGAGAAAGTGAGGCGGAGATGTTGAGAAACCTAAGGACACAGCTGCTAAGGAGTGGCGCTGAGATAGTTTGGCTCCAGAGTTCATGTTTTTAATCACTATGTTATGTTGACTCTCCAGGGGTTTCCCCCCACCTAAGGTGGTGGCGGTTGTTGTTCAGTGTTTCTATAGTAGGTATTTTATAATAAAAATTAAGAAATTCCAAAAATAAAAAGTACAAGGATCAAAGAAAGTCAGAAGTCAGTGGATACAAGAAGAAAGTATAATATCCCCACAATATTAAAAGAATATTGAGCTAATCATTTGGTATCCACCTTAATTATAACTTAAATGGACATCATCATAATAACAATAAAAATCCCAGGCAAGGCCTTAAAGAATGTGCCATGCAGAGACCTGACTTGGAAATACTTTTGCAATAAAGACACAACTGATAAGGAAACTCAGAAAACTTAAATATTTGAGCTGGGATTTGAACCACAGTCAACCAACTTATAAAGTCTTATTCTTTTCACTCCATAATACTGACTGTAAATTAACAGTAATACTATCTATATTTGATGTCTTTGTATTTAAAGCATGGTACAGAAGCAAAAGCTCAGACAGTCGTTTTATGCTCTTAATAGGAGTTATATGCCATTATTTAAAATTCAATTTACTTAAATTACGTAGTTTCTTCACATATTAATCAGAACACTTTTCACTATATTTATATAACTTTATGATCACTATATAAATGAAACGTACAATCCCCAAAATAATTAGGGGGCGCTAACGTACCAACTGAACTGACTGTGGCGTGTGTGTAGTCCTTATCATGTTTAAGACATCGAGTTAGTATCTAATGTGAATGAGGGAAGTGATGGTTATAATAGCATTATTTAAAAAAACACACACGGTCATTTTTACCATCATTTCCCTGCCCACCTCAGTAAATTATATTTGTTTACCATCAAAATACATCCTAAATATAGCTACTTTCACAATGCCACCGGTACCATCCTGCCCTTATCGCTGCTTCCATGGCAGCAGTCTCCTCTCTTCCCTTCATCTGGACTTTCCTTCCTTCTGTGTATTTCCTCAGTATCAGCTAGAGTGGCCCTTTGAACACTTTGGCCGGGTGACAGCGTTCTTCTGCTCAGTCTCCTCCAGTGGCTTCCCATAGGTTGAAATGAGCACTCTCCATGTGCACAGCACTGCTCTCAGTGCTGACATGCACTAACTAATTCGTTCCTGAAGCAATATCTATGCTTCTGATAAATGAATTAAAGCACAGAGATATGGAGCATCTTACCCAAAGTCACCTAATCAGCAGGTAGCAGTCCACTTGGAATTCATGGTCTTTCCCTCTGCTTCAGCTCTACGCAAACCGCCCAACTGATGAACATATGCTCCTGCAATATACTTTTCCTGTTGCTTTCTTTTTTTAATTTTTAAAACTTTATCTTTATTGTTGAAAATATTACAGATGTCCCCTTTTTTCCCCATTGACCCTTTCCACCCCACACCCACTCCCCACCCCAGGCCTTCCCCACACTATTGTCTGTGTCCACGGGTTATGCATAGATGCATGTAGATTCTTTGGCTAATCTCTCCCCACCCACCCATCCCCGCCTTCCCTCTGAGATCCCTTAGTCTGTTCCATGCTTCTATGTCACTGAATCTATTTTGTTCATCAGTTTATTATGTTCTTTAGATTCTACATATAAGTGAGATCGGTAGGTGAGTGGGTAAAAAAGCTGTGGCGCATTTATACCGTGGAATACTATGCAGCTATAAAGAAGAAGGATCCTGTACCCTTTGGGACAGCATGGAGAATATTATGCTAAGCAAAATAAGCCAGTCAGAGAAAGACAAACATCACATGATCTGTTGCCTTCTTAATAGTAGACCCCCATTCTTAGCTACAGGATAAACAGCATGTTGTTGTTTTTCTTGTTTTGTTTTGTATTGTCTTAATTTGGATGCTTCAAATTAATAATAAAAACACTGTCCAGCCTCTCTTGGGACTAGTTGTGGCCATGTGCCTCGGTTATGGCCAAAAAGGAGTAAGAAGAACTGTCCTGAGGAAGCTAAAGGAGAAACTTCCTTACCGGATGCCTGGAGGTTGCCTCTGACCCTTCTTTTCATCTCTCCCCATCCTGATGGTTGAAATGCAGACGCGATGGCGGGTGCGTGAGCAGACATCTCAGAGCTGACACAGGAAACCTGTACTTGAAGGGAAAAAAAGAAAGTCAGAAAGGGCCTGGGCCCCTGATCATAACACGTCCTGGGTGCCCTACCTCCAGACTTCTGCTACTTGAGGGAAAAATTAACTCTATCTTGCTTATGCACTGTCATTTGCGGAAGGTTTTTGTCACACGTGGCTAAACTAATCCTAACTAAAAAACAGTCAAGTGAAAATGTTGAGTATTTAAGTTAGATATGAGTCAAGGCATTTACATTAGATATCAGAGTTATATATATATCTTCAGGCTATTTATATAGATGCATAGCTACTTTTCAAAGGCACAGGATGAATGAATATTTGGAATGCATACAGACATCGTTATCACATTTCTTACATAAACCAATGAGATAAATGCATGGATAAGATTATTATATATAGGGTATTATAAGAAATCAGGATGTTTATAACATGTTTCCAATTTCTGGGATTGGTATCAAAGCCAATAATAATAAAATATATATTACGGTCTTACTTATGTGCTGGATACTGTTACACATATCACAGGGATTTATTTATTTGATATTCACAACAACTGTATGAGGTAGTAGTTTTATCTTCATCTGAGGGACAGGAAATTGAAGCTCAGAGGTGAAAAGCTAATCAGAGATGAAAGCATCTGTGGGCCTTGGAAGCTGGAGTTGAACCCCAGTCAACCGACAGTGGTGCATACATATCTGAGCCTCCGTCAGAGACTATGTGATTCTGTTTCATCATGATTATTGTTTAGTGTTGGTTTCCTTCCCTTTGCTATACTCTCCAGGCCAAGAAACAAACCTTGTGCAGCAGTGACCTCAGAGCTAGTGAAATGGGACTACTCAGGAGACACTGAATAGATGTTTTCGAATGAATAATGGAATTAACTGAACCCAGGACCCCAGTTCCCAACTCCTTAAAGACAGCTAAAGGAATAGGTTCTAAAGCTATTTCTATTCCCAACATTAAACACTTAAATTTCCAACATTTACATTATTTTTTTAGGCTGCAGTAAACCCATTCCTTACCATCAGTGAAATGAACTCATAAGTAACTCACGTAGTACCTTGCGTGACACAATCAAAAAATTATCCTAAAATTTTCATTTAAGAATGCAAATCTGTATACATTAAGCATTAAAGTCTGATTTAAATAAAAACATGCAAGTTGATTGCAAGATAATGTACAGGAAAAATCTGCATACATTTGGTTTTGGTTTTGTGAATTTGAATGACACATTGGCTCTCTCCCTTCTTCTGAATCCATTTTTGTTGTTGCTGCTGTTTCGCTTCATACAAAGGCTACTTCATTGACTCCAGCCAAGATCTGAAAGATGCAGGGATTTTTTTGCTCATTGTTGCCCATTTGCTCGGCTTTACCCCCACGTCCATGCATACATCCACAGAGACACACAGCTAGATGTTTGGAGGTGCCAGTGAATTGCACAGTCCCTGCTGGTAAATAAGAGGCCACGTACCTACCACTCACTACTTCCCTCGCTGCCTTTGTTCGCAGACATGCATATTTGAAAGCAAAGATGACCGGTTTGCATTGTCAAAAGTCAAATGCTTTCAAGCAGTTGCCCTGGCTCAATTCCTACCTCCCAGCAGATGTACGAATATTTTCCCAGCCCTCTGTTACAAATCAGAACCTGCCTAATGCCAGACAGAGCCAACAAATACCAGACCCAAGTTCCAGAAACTGCAGAATGAGAGACTCAGGGAATTAAATAAAACCAAAATAAGGCTCCCAGTGAGATAATCTAGCCCTTACCAAGTTTAACCTGGCCTATTCCAGGTAGAAACATCACTAGTAAGTGCCAGGGGCTGGGGTACACACTGGCAGAAGTAGAGTAAAAGGGCCTCCCTCAGCCCGTTCAGAAAACTCTAATAACATCCTCATGGCTTCCACTGGCCAAAACACAAGCATCATGAACAAATGTGATGCATTATACACACTTGGACGAGCAAAGTTACTCAATGTGAGACTAAACAAAAAGTGGAAGAAAGGTTGGCATGGCAAGATTTTTGTTTTTATTTTTCTTCATATAATGAGTTGTTTAAAGTTGTGAGTACCCTAAGACCCCCAGGTGAAAGACATTTGATTTCATTCAGGCTTGGATGCTTTTGCTTTTTCTCAATCTGGGCCTTGGATACACTGCCAAGCCTCCACTGGTATCATCCTACACGCACTTCAGATTCCCCAGCGGGCCCCTTCTAAAGTTCTCTGAATGGGTCCATACCTAACCGGGAGTAGCAGCAATGCTGTTAACCCCGGCTCTTTCCCACTACTGTTGTTCAGATGCAGTGCTCACCACAGTTCCCTAATGTTCACCAACCACTGAAGGACTGAAGCCATGAGGTATAGAGGAATGAGTCCAGGCCCCCTCTGGCAAAGCCAAAGCAAAGGAAAGAACCTCTTATTAAGCGCTTACAATGTGCCAGCTTCATTCTAAGCATTTTCCAGGTGCTAAGTAATCAATCCTCTGATAACCCCCTAATATAGTTGTCATTATTGTCAACACATTTTAAATGAGGAAACTGAGTCCCAGAAAGTTTAAGCTAGCTGCCCAAGATCATAGCAAGTAGTGGTATATCAGGATTCAAATCCAGGCAGTCTCAGTCCACAGCCTAGATTCTTAACTCCTACACGAGGCGACCTCTCATTAACAAGGATAGCTAACATTATTTGAGCACATTCTAGATCTTTTCTAATTGTCTTGTAGAAGTGGGTCATGAGTAGCCATCTCTTTTCAAGGCCTCATCAGACTGAGGAAGAACCTTCCTGGATGTTCAAGTCTAATTGTCAGTCCATTTTTCCACGTTGGACTTTAGGAATGAAAAGCAAAAATATGGCCTCGCTGTATAAAAGGGGCGTCTTTGGTTCACAAACCTTTCATTAACTCTGCCCTCCACAAAGCTAAGAAAAATGGTACAAGATTAGTATTTCAATTCACTATGATTTGCGAATTTGTTAGTTGTTTTATACCACTTGGCAATCCCATCTTGCATGCCCAGTTTAATATTTAAATATAAGAGGCAACTGCTTTAGGCCATCAGGAGGAAAATCTAATCTGAACGCAATGTGCTTCATGTTCACTGCTTTTTATACTGAGATTATTCAATAGTGATTTAAATTACTGAGATCAGGGCTCTGACTCAAATTATAACTGGGATGAAGAAATAGTGAAGGAATTTCAACAGGTAGGAAAAAAGAGGTAAGTATGTAACTAGAGATGCAGCAGGGTCAAGTATTGCTTTTAAGGAAAGAAAATGGTTTTCATTGCTTTTAGAATATTAAACACTTTGTAGAAACTTGCTGAGTCCACAACGTTGAGAGGAGCGTCTCGAGCCTATCTGAGCATGAGTTAGAGGCAAGACACAGGGAGGAAATCTCTCTGCCTGAGAAAGTGACAGCAGCGGCGACGTGGAGGATTAGAGTCTGGTCGCCCAGTGCAAGCAGCAAAGGGTATCGGGTAAGGAAAAAGGCCCGCGGACATGGGGACAAGATGAGGTCTGTAGGAAGCAATACGGTCAGCAAGAAATTCCCTTTGGCATGGAAGAAATTATACATATTTAGGACCGTGGTTTCTATTTGAATTTGAATTTTTTTGCTTCCTTGGGCTCTAATTACCCTTTGTTACCCTTCGGTTTCTGTCCATAATATGCAATAACCTTATTTGAGTGGTGATTTAGGAAAACAAGGGAAGGATCGGCGGGTGGGTCTGGCTTGATAGCAGTTGCAGGAGTTTAGAGTGACGATGAGATTGAGTTTAAGGTGGTGAAGGCAGCTGCAGGGTCTTAGAAGAGGATTATAAGCCCCCTGAAAGTGGTGTCATCTAGGAGTGATCTCCGAAAGTTAGATTGATGTATCTATGGAGAGATCTCTCTCCAAAAAAAGACAGAGGAGGAAAATGGGGGAGGGAGGAAGAGGGAGCGAGAGAGAAAGAGAGAGAGAATTTTCTTTAGAGAATTTTAATTATTTTAACAAAAGTGCCACAAAGGATGATGCCCACCCTCTCACCCTCTCAGCTCCCCCCGCACACAAATAGCTGTAGAAAGAGCTGAAATTTACACTTGCACTTAGCAGAGCAGATGGTTCCCACAGTAGTCACTGCACCAACACACAGACCCAGATCCCAAACTAGAAATGTGATTACCACATTAGCATCTTTTCTCTAATACAAACAATGACCTCAATCCAGTGGTTTTATTCAAAACCAAGTGGGGGAAAAATAATGCATTAGGCCTCTAATTGTTTAGTTTCGTCTGCCAATAACAAATAGTAGTATCCTGTGCATGAAAGGAAGGAAACAAATACTAAATAGAGTTGACACTTTTAAAGCCTGGCTGTGTGTCAGCTTTCATTTAGTGATCAGGGTACCCATGAGCACATGCATAAATAAATAACAAGAATACATTTTTATCGTATCTATATGAGAAGATGGATATTAACTGAACTTATTATGGTATCATTTCACAATATATTTAAATCAAACCATCATGCTGTGTGCCTCATGCTGACACTGTGATATATCACCTATTTCTCAATAAAACTGGAAAAAATACATTTTTGAGTAGATGGTGGGAACTTTTAGGTATATTACAAAAAATAGTCATACACAACAGTTTTTATCTAAGACATAAGAGGAAGGGATAAGTACACAGTATTAAAAAGAGTGGAGCAAAAGTAGGTTTACAGTTGTTTGTATGGAAAATAATGCAATAATTAAATAAATAATAACACAAGAATAAATTCTTTGTTTTGCATACTCACAACTGTAAACCTACTTTTGCCCCACTCTGTATTTACAAAGTCATGAAAACTAGGAGATATATATGAAAACCTAGCTTTATATATTTGTTAGACCAAGATGATAACTAGAACTACTAGGCCATACAAATAGACTTCCCGGACTCTATATTTGTATTAGAATTGCATGACTTAGACATCACCCGCACCCCAGATTAATAGTGTGTGTCTTTGTCTGGGCTGCTATAAGAAAAATACCATAGACTTGGTGGCTTAAACAGCATTGATTTCTCACAGTTTTGGAGACTGGGATGTTCAAGGTCAAGGCACTGGCAGGTTGTGTCTGGTAAAGGAGCACTTCCCGATTCATACACGCTGTCTGCTGCTGTGTCTTCACTTGGCAGAAAGAGTGAGTTCTCTGAGGTCTCTTATAAGGGGGCTAAATTCATTCATGAGGGCCCCACCCTCATGATCTAATCACCTCCCAAAAGCTGCATCTCATAACATAATCATGTGGGGATGCGGGGGTCAGGATTTCACCATCTATATTTTGGGAGTACACAAACATGTAGTCCCTAACAGATGGTGTCATGTAAATTGACATGAAGTTATGGGTCAGTTTCTACTGAAGGAAAATGCAGGTGAGTCAAAGGCTGACCTGCCAGGAATAGCAGCACGACTGCCCATAGCTGGAGGTAAAACTAATTATTGACTATAATTGAACCAGAAAAACACATGCCACTCAGCGGCTGCAGTTTTTCTTGGTATTTCATGTTATCTAAAAATGACAAATTGTCTCTTGTCCTGTGTCCTGGCCCTTCCTTTTCTGGCCCTTGCTCTAGTGAGTGAGTATTACTGAAGACTTCAGTTCCTGAGTCTCTAAGAGGTGCTGAGTACTCATTCCATCAGGAAAATAAATGCACGCTTTCATTTCTGGGCTTCAAATATCATGTGCCAGCAGTTTTCTATTCATCAACCCTGGAAGTAGCTAGTGTATCTTCCCAATATATAAGACCTATGTCGTTACTTCTCTCTACATATGGTAATTTAGAAATAAAGAATTAGTTCATAATAATTTAAATTTTATTCTGCAAATCCATCACACAAATGCTAAAGCTGCAGACTTTGTTTCTGCTTCTGTTATATTTAGGACTGGTTATGTGCAACAGCTTTGAAGAGAGGTTTGATAGTTTTTTATAAAGTTAAACATACACCTTCCCTATGACACAGCAATTCTACTTCTAGGTACTTTCCCAAAAGAAATGAAAATACGGTATTCCCCAAAGATTTGTTTACAATGATTGTGGTAAATTTATCCAAAATTTCGAATAAAGGTAAACAATCCAATGTCCATTTGGTACATTCATACAAGAAAGTATTACTCAACAATATGAAGCGTCAGTACATAAAAACAACAGCATAAATAAATCTCACAGACAATTACACAGAACCAAAGAAGCTATGCCTAAATGATTATATACTGTATGTACCCTGGTGCCTGTAATTGTTGAAATGACAACGCAAGTGGACCAAACATGCTTAAAAGAGGGAATCATGATCCATGCTCGGGGCAGAGCCTTCTCTCTTGCTCTTCTGTTGGACATGAACAGATAAACATTACCTTAGGTATTTCCAGCAACCATTTTAAAGAGTATGACAGGAACCAGTATCAACATAAAGTCTACAATTAGGATGATAGAATAGAAAACTAGAAAAAACTTGGATGGTTGGACCCAGCCTTTACCATTAACTCAACCTGCTCTGGAGACTGCAGTGCTCTGCACTACTTCAGGCCAGAACTTAGACACGTTCTTAACTTCACAGCAGTCGAGATATTCCCTGCAGGCGGCCAAACACTACTCAATGAACTGGCTCCGTTCTCCCTTGGGGATTTCTGTGAAATTATTTCACTAAAAAGATTCTGCCATACGGGATTTGTTATTTTATCCTGCACTAAACAATATTTCCTTGACTTCAAGAAACTTTTTACACTCAAAACTTTTAGATTATGTCTTGTCCCAACCAATCTCTGGACAAGAATGGTGGAAAATAGTTGTCTAGTAGTTTTTCTCATCTCTGTAAACGGCATCTACATATTTCCAGTTGATCCTGCCAAAATCTTTGGGAATATCTTTGACTCACCCTCTTACATCCCACAAACAATCCATCAGAAAATCCTTTAGTTCTGCCTTCAAAATATTTCCATATTATTGTTATGTAGGCCATCCTTAGGAGCTGTACACTGAAGTATCTAGGAATAACAGGTCATGATTTTTCTATGAGTTGGGAAAAAAAGTTGAATGTGTGTATACGCATACATATATATTTAAATATATTCTAAATAGTTGGATATAAAACAAGTATAGCAAAGTAATAGCACTTGGTGAATCTAGGTGAAAGGTATATGATTATTTATTTTACCATAATTTCAACATTCTATAGGTTTAAAATGTTAGAATATAAAGTATGGGTAAATGCTAATTCTAAAAATATACAATATTTTCTAGAACCTAACTTTTTCTCACCTCCAACAAACCCACCTGCTGTTCTTAAAAGCTGTTTCTTCCTGCCTGGGCTACTGAAGCAACCTTATAAGTCTTCTCCCTGCTCCTGCTCATGTGCCTCTATAACAAATTAGTTGCAGCTAGATTAACTGTCTTCAAAACTATATTACTTTGCTTCTATGCTTAAAAATCTTCCAATAGCTTCTTATGTCATTCAAACTAAAAACCAAGATTTTGACCATAGCTCAAAAGACTCTAGAATCTGCCCAGGTCACCTCTGCCTTTCACTCCAACTCTCCCTTTAACCACTGCATGCCCACTACACCGACCCTCTTGCTACTGCTCCAAAGAACACCCCACATCCCTCCTTGGGGATCTTTACATTTGCTATTCTCTCTGTATAAGATTTCTTCATTTAGAGAGCTACATGGTCTCCTCTATCATTTCCTTCAAGTCTTTGCTCAAATGTAACCTCAGTCCAAAATTAACTTGCTCCCATGTAGCAAAGA
This sequence comes from Miniopterus schreibersii, assembly GCF_964146895.1. Lineage (NCBI taxonomy): Eukaryota > Metazoa > Chordata > Mammalia > Chiroptera > Miniopteridae > Miniopterus > Miniopterus schreibersii. The sequence goes on from NC_138101.1 coordinate 33,544,549, forward strand.
CAGCTAGCTCTCCACCAAAGCCTGTTTTCCTATTCTGTGGTGTAGTTGTTGCTGGCGAATGGCTGCCCAGATGTGGACTACGTTTCCCTAGCATCAAAGGAACCATGTGATTACATAATAATCACAGGAATGAGGGAGGGGTAAACTGAAGTTCACCACGTCTATGCCTACCCCAGAAAATCTCCTGTGATAGCTCTACATTTCCTTCCCTTATCAGCCATCTAGGTATTGATACTCGGGATAACATTGGAAACCACACTTTGAAGATAGTAGAGCCCCCATTACCCTGGGTCTCTGAATGACTTCAAAGAGCATTGTACCCACCATGGCCAGGTGACTTAATTGGTTGGAGCACAGTCCAGTTCACTGAAATGCTATAGGTTCAACTCCTGGCCAGGGCACATACCTAGGTTGGGGTTTGATCCCTGGTCAGGGAGGGTACAGGAGGCAACCAATTGATGTTTCTCTCTCTCTCTCTCTCTCTCTCTCTCTCTCCCTCCCTCCCTTCTCCCCTCTCTAAAATCAATAAACATATCCTAGGGTGAAGATTAAAAAAAAAATAGAGCATGTATCTCACTGTCACCACCGATGCCACCATTTACACTTATATATAAACAAGAAACTTCAATACAGATAAACCACTGAGATTTTAATGTGCATCTGCTACAAGAGCTAGTGTGTACTACAAATAATATACCATCTTATATACAATAGAAAGCTCCCGATCTCCATTTAATGTATATGTATTTATTTTCCTTAGTAGATCATAAATTGAATGATGTTGGACACTTACTTTGCTTTTGTTTGCCCTTGTATCACCATTACTTGGAGCACTTATTTGCATACACCCCACCCACTACAATCTATTCTTATCACAGTCCAACCCGCCTCCGTACAAGGCAATTTCTTTTGATTACTTGGAGTTATCCTCACATTTTTCTCAAACCCCACTTCCTATTCATCATCAAATCTATTGCTTCTGTCTTCAAATTATATCCAGAATATCACTGCTTCTTACTATTTCCACTGCTACCACCATCACCCCCTGCTGGATGACTGCAAGAGCTTCCTAGCTGATGATTATCCTGGTCCCATGCCCCACTTCATTCTGTTCTCAACAAAGTCACTTGAGAGATACAGTGAAAGCCCAAGTTCAATCATATTAACTCTCGGTTTCAAACTCTACCATCTCAGAGTAACATAATTCAGGCTTACAATGATCTCCAAAGCCCTACATGACCTGAACCCAGTTTTTTTTCCTACTTAACCTCTTAATACCTTCCCTCAATCACTGCTCTGGCTATAGTAACTTGCTCTGTGATCTGGATCAAGCTTGTTAGACTCCCAGCTGAGAACCTTTTCATTTGCTATCACCCCCTCCTCAAGGGCTCCTCTGTCAGATCACAGCACTGCCAGCTTGTTTCATCACATTCTTTGAGTCTTAACTCAAATCTGAGTTTTGAAAAGAGGGCTTCCCTGGCCACCCAACATTTCCTATCCCCCTTCTTTATTATTTTTTCCCATGGCATTTATCACTAATAAAATATTCTATACTTTATTTTAAACATTTTGTATTGTCTATGTCTGTGATGGAATTTAAGGTCCACAAGGACAGGGATTTCTACATGTTTTTATATGCTATACCCATGTGTTTAGATAATTATCTGATATATAGGTGTTCGAAAAACATACACTGAGTAAACTAATGATACAAAATCTATGAAGAAATACAAATCAGCTAAACAGATAGAGTGGCAGGTAGTGATATCTTAGATAGGATGGTCCAGGAAGGCCTCTCTAAATATGTAACATATGCTCAGACTTGAATCAGGTAATGCACTAAGCCATTTGATATCTATGGGATGAGAGTTGGAGGGAGAGAACTGAAATGCAAAAGCAGTGAGGCCAATGTGTTTCTAGGAATAGCAAGGAGGAAAGTATGATTACAGTTTCAAAGAGAGAAGGAAATAGTAGGAGACACGGTCAACATTTTTGCCAGGTAAGATCATATTAGCCATTTAGACCATGATAAGGAATTTAGATTTTAATTCTATGAATTGACTCAGTTTCAGGAGCTGTGGTAGAAGATAGAAAGATGATAGTGACCAAAATTTCTCAGTCCCTTATCTATTGACAATCTGGTAAGGGAAACACATACTGATGAACAAAACTCATGAATACTTGTAAACTGCAGCTACGTGAAGACTTCCTCACAGCACAACACGTTTCCTCTGATGAATGCCACCACTAACAGAGTAGCTCAGAATGGCAGCTCAGAGTAGCTCTACTCTAGGTCTTCTAATTAATTGACTCCTTGGCTTTGAAAGAATTAATTAACCTTTTGTTATCCCTGTCTCTTTCTAGAAATTTCAGGATAATATTTTCATAATGAGAGACTGTAAAATAAAATAATGAAATTATATCTAGAAATTTTTTTAAAAACCTACATTAAGGGCTATTTTCACACCATGCCATATATATGTGAAAAGAGTGCTCTGGCATGTTTTTCTAATTACATGAGCTCCTCTTTCCTTTCACTGCCTCTCTCCTGACGACCCCATGTCTACCTTTAATTCTCTCCTTCTTTGTCCTCATTGGTCTTATAATCCAGATATCTCCTGGAAACAACCGCTTCCCACTTCAAAAGGACAGTATGCTCTAGGCTATTGGCCTCCCAAAAAGTTGGGAAAAATGATTCATTGATTTGTATAGTTTTAAAATCATTCTAATTACATTTCATTTTTATATAAACACATAAAAACAATATGTAAGTTTACTTACACTAAAATATTGAATGAACACACTACATTATATAAGTGGAAAATAAGCACGTATATATTAGGGACAATTGCTTTAAAAAATAAACCAAGGAACAGGAACTGAGAGTAGTGCCTGTGATTTAAAGAGAAAAAGCACTGCTAGGCCTGTGGGCATCCACAGAATGCGCATTCCTGTCTCTCTTCCATTGGGACACTCTTTCGACATATGAATCTTAACTTTCATTCCTGACCGCAGTCCGATTTCTCTTAGTTATCACTGGAAATACCTTTCCAAAACAATAGTAATCACATCAGCTTTCACATTAAAACTTCAAACCAACCCCCAATCTCATTACTTGTATCCCTCTTGTAGATGAAGCTAGATTAAGAGCAAGGTTAAGCAGCCTCAGCAGGGAGTGCCTGTGTCTGGTTTTTAGATTTTCCTACCCTCAGCCTTCGCCTGAGTGCCAGGCATGCAATGGGTCACCAATACACATCTGTTGGCTAACATGGCCATGCTTAGATTTAAATGCCACCATTTAGACACCAAAATAACCACTATTCCTTGTAGTACATGCTAAGGTACTTAGGTCATAATTTGTAAAAATAGGGGAATATCTTAGATTAATTAGAAGTGGGATGAGAGTAGTGACTGGTCTTTACATGGCTAGATGTGGCATCTAAATAACATGCTAGGTAGTCAGGAAATACATGAATGATGCTAATATGCTGTCTTATATGGTAACCACCCAGGAGGGTAATACCTACATATTTATATTCATATATGTAATGCCATTTCATTCCTTCCCACATTCCTTAGAGATAAGTATAATTTAGTAAATTCCTCAGGACCCAACAGATGTTGAATGGCTGTGCCAGGATTTATGACCTGGTGTGTCTGACTTTGAAACCGCTATGCTAAATACTTGGTGTGCTTCCCTGGTAAGGTGAGATATGATGAGCCTAAGGGTTAAAGGAAGAGAAATATGTGTGAAAAGGAGAGAACTGATTAAAACAGTAAATTTGTGATATCATTGGCACATTCTGAAGAATAATTAGATATGGAAATAACAGATACATTAATGTTATAGACGGCCCTGTTTTTAACCAGAGTAAATATAATATCATTGTCGGGCATTACAAGAGGGGAAGGATTAAGACGTTGGCGGTGAGGTGGACAACGATTTAAGCCATGTTTCTCAAAACATTTATTTCTGATGATGCGAAATGTAAATTACAGTATGGCAGTTGGAGAGAAAAGGCAAAATGAAGAAATGAAAGAGAATAGCTCGGAATACATTAATAGGTTATATAAAGATGAAAGAGATATAAATATAAAATTGCTCAGGTAATGTACTTGTGCTTCTGTGAAGAGAAAAGCCATAAATCTTTGCACTGAAAGATAGTTTATAAGATGTACTACCTGACAAGTAGCATGAATAGAGTAAATGATCTATATGATATTTGTGGTTGATAATAATACTTTTTTGGAAGAAATATCTATATACAATATTTTCTTCTAAAAACATCCTGGGAAAAAAGATTTACATTTTTCTTTCCTCCAACAAGCCCTGAATTCTAGCCTTAATTTTCTGGTAAAACAACTCTTTAGTGATTAGGCTTACATGTTTTATATTTACAGAGTTAATTCATTGCTCAGGTAGAGCGGTAGGTCATATCCCCTAAGCCATAGGGAGCGAGATTGTACACCAAATGCTATTTCCACACTCTGGTGTCAACGTGCCCTTCTTAGTCAAACGCGACATACATTCTGGCTCTTGATCTTGCTTGCCCAGGTCCATCTGCCATGATGGCAGTGTGCCCATTCACAAGATGCTCTCCCAGGTTTAGCTGGACAAAGTTACAAAGAAAGGTTAGAAAGAGAGTTTGTTAAAATGCAAATGGACATACTAAGGTAAGAAAATGGGCCTGACCCTTGAAGGCACATCTGAACTGTGAACACTGAAAATATTTCACACCATTTGATCAGTACAAGCAGTAGTCATCAAAAGGGCTGAAGATACAGTTTGTTCCCCAATGTATTAATGACAAGTCTCTTTCATTAAAACTGCAGGAACTAGCCCAGCCTGTGTGGCTCAGTGGTTGCACGTCAACCTATGAACCAGGAGGTCACGGTTTGGCTCGATCCCCAGTATGGTGATTGCAGGAGGCAGCTGATCAATGACTCCCATTGATGTTTCTATCTCTCTCTCCCTCTCCCCTCTTCTCTCAGAAATTAATAAAAACATATTTAAAAATAAAACTGCAGGAACTAACTAATGACCCTTCAGCACATCACTTCAGAATTTTAAGAGCAGTAAGTTCTTGTAAAAGGAAAATTTTTATAATAAAAGAAAAGTTAATCTGTAAAAGTAGTAGTGCCAAAGAAGAAAAACAAAAAACTCAGTTATACTCTTTTTGACAGTGGCTGAAAGATAGTGTTCAAACACATGGCCATTCTACATTCTTCCGCTTGTTGGGGAGGTCCAGGGAACTAAATTCGATGCTCAACAGCCAAAATGACCCAACCATAGATGTTCCCAATGCTACCACCAGAAATGTCGCCGATGATATCACCTGCTGTTCGGCAGTGATGCAAAGCAAAGGTTCAAACATTCACACATCAGATGTTGTAGGAATAAAAGGCCTCCCAGGCTATGTTCATGAAAGAGAACTACTAGTCTTTGTTCCCAAGTGTTGATTTTTGCCCTCCTAGTCCTATTTATGTGTGTCTATTTGGTGGAAGAATGTCTCATTGGAATTCTGATGCACTGAAATCTAAGAAATGCAGTCTTTAGTTTTTTAGCCTCTGGTTTAAAGGAAGCTATATGCTACCAGAGAGATAACTTGGGTTGAATGAAATAATCTACAATACTTTTCAGAATCTCTGTGGCTGAAGAGAGCGCTATGCAATCAAAGAATGGAAAGAAAGCCAATGCAGCTGAAGCTCAATGAGAGTGTGCACTCTATATAGATCTTCTCACTTGATTCTCACCACAATCATCTAAATTTCCTAGGCCATCAACTCTTTGAACCTATCTATTTGGCTACAGAACTGAGTACCTAAAAACGTACCTGTATTTCTTTTACTATTATTACCAAATATTTAGCAATTGCTTCTATATTATACAGTATTGGCAAAAGTAGGTTTACAGTTGTGAAGACTTTATTCTTGTATTATTATTTATTCTTGTATTATATATTTTTCCAACTGTAAGCCTACTTTTGCCCACCCCTGTATATAATATAGGGAGGCAAATAGATGTCTCAGGACCTTAATAACTTAAAAAATTCTCATAATGTTAGAACTCATTTTCCAGTCTCCTAGTTGCCCTTTATATTAGGATCTAAATTTTAAAATCCCCATTATTCCCATTTGTAAATCCCTAAGTAGTCCCATATGATTCTAGAAAATTACCTGTCAATGTTAGTTCATCTTGTGGGAAACAGTCCAAAAGAATGCTGTTGGTCTACTTAAACTCAGTCATGCATAATTTACTGGATAATCACTAGTGTCCTAATCAATATCTCTATCTACCTACTCACTAATCCAGTTCAAGAACTATGTGATTTACATGCAACAGACTTAGGCCTAGCCCTCGGCAAAATTGAAATCAGTCTCTGGTATCTTCACTTCTCTGTTTACCAACTATCCTTCCCCAAACTCACTGTATCCTCATTAAAATTAAAGCAAAAACTGACTTAAAGGGTTTTTGTTTTGTTTCATTTTCCACTTCCTCTTTCTCAATGTGAGGAAATCAAGGGTTACAAAGAGTAATGACTGACCAAAGATCAATATATTAATGACAAGGTCGAAGCTAACACCCTATATCTAGAATATGCTGATTCCGCCGCCCATAAAACTGTCCATGGACTGTCTGTGAGTCCGGGTCAGTTCTATAACACAGATCACTAGTTTAAAAGAGAAAAAACAAAACAAAACCCTGCCATTGTGTGATGGGGTAAGTATGATTCTATTCATTCCATGCAGTTCCTGCTGAAGAAATACACATTTGCCTTAAAGCTGCTTTCAATATTTAAAAAAAGAAATCACTGAGTGTCTAGTCTAGTTCAGGTACTAACCAGTTTTTTTCTTGGGCAAGTAACTTCATGTCTCTGGACTTTAAAAATAAATTATTTATATTTTGGATATTAACCCTTCATCAGATGTGTCCTTGGCAAATATGTTCTCCCATACAGTGGGCCCCCTTTTCGTTTTGTTGATGGTTTCCTTTGCTGTGCAGAAGCTCTTTATTTTGATGCAGTCCCATTTGTTTATTTTCTCCTTAGTGTCTCTTGCGCTAGGAGATGTATCAGCAAACATATTGCTACGAGAGATGTCTGAGATTTTGCTGCCTACGTTTTCTTCTAGGATTTTTATGGTTTCACGTCTTACATTTAAATCTTTTATCCATTTTGAGTTTATTTTTGTGTATGGTGTAAGTTGATTGTCTAGTTTCATTTTTTTGCATCTATCTGTCCAAGTTTCCCAACACCACTTATTGAAGAGACTGTCATTACTCCATTGCATGTCCTTGCCTCCTTTGTCAAATATTAATTGACCATAATGGCATGGGTCAGTTTCTGGGTTCTCTGTTCTGTTCCACTGATCTATATGTCTGTTCTTGTGTCAGTACCAGGCTGTTTTGATTACAGTAGCTTAATATCCAAAATATATAAGGAACTCAACTTAACAAAAGGAAGATAAACAATCCAATTAAAAAATAGGCAGAGGACCTAAATAGAAACTTCTCCAAAGAGGGCATACAAATGGCCAAGAGACATATGAAAAAAGGCTCAATGTCTCTAATCATCAGAGAGATGCAAATTAAAACCACAATGAGGTATCACTTCACACCTGTCAGAACAGCTACTATCAACAAATCATCAAATGACTTGTGCTGGCGAGGGTGTGGAGAAAAGGGGACCCTAGTACACTGCTGGTGGGAATGCAGACTGGGGCAGCCACTATGGAAAACAGTATGGAGGTTCCTCAAAAGATTAAAGTTGATCTGCCATTTGACCCAGTGATCCCACTTCTAGGAATATATCCTAAGGAACCTGAAACACCAATCACAAAGAACTTATGCACCCCTATGTTCATAGCAGCACAATTTACAATAGCTAAGATCTGGAAACAGCCCAAGTACCCAACAATAGATGAGTGGATAAAAAAGCTGTGGTACATTTACATCATGGAGTACTATGCAGCTGTAAAAAAGCACTTTTTACCCTTTGGGACAGCATGGATGGAACTGGAAAGTACTATGCTAAGTGAAATAAGCCAGTCAGAGAAAGACAAGTACCACATGTTCTTATATATAGAATATAATAAATGAAATAAACTGATGAACAAAATAGATCCAGAAACATAGAAGCATGGAACAGACTGAGAGATCTCAGTGGGAAGGCGGGGGTGGGGAGAGATTAATCAAAGAATTTATATGCTTTATGCATAATCTAGGGACACAGATATTGGTATGGGGAAGGTCTGGGGGTGGAGTGGAGAAGATCAATGGGGGGAAAAAGGGGACATATTTAATGCTTTCAACAATAAAGATAAATTAAATAAATAAATCCAAATAAATAAATAAATGAATAATTTATAAAACAGTAAACTGAAATTGATAGTCTTTGAATTTCCTTCCAGCTTAAGAAATTCGTTAAGCATTAGTACTCCTGCTATACCCACTAAAAGGATGATCTCAGGCAAAAGAAGGGAAACTCACAACATTTTATGTATGACAACCATCTGTCCCAGTTTGACCAAGGCAGTGTTAGTTTACACTTGTTGTTCTCATGTAGTTAAACACTCACTATCAAAATTATTCTGGTTTTAAATATAAACTGTAAAACCAAACTTATACATGTAGAAGAGGTTAATGCTGGGTCACGCTGATATATTTACAAAGCAAGTAGAGTCCTGATAATGATAACAACAATTTGTACACTTACAAGAGCAAACAGGATGTGCTTAGACACTTTTCCTACATTACGCCATTCCAGAGATGCTGTGTTGTTGCTAAGAGGATGATCTCTTGAGTCAGATGGCTGGATTCAAACTTACCCATACATCCCAATGAATTTTCAGAAACAGAACATATCTATGGAACAAACGTTATCAGATCAGAACGTTACCACATTCAAAAAGGCCTTCTTGTGCCCTCTGGTCACAGTGACAACCACTGTCTTGACTTCTACCACTGCATGTTACTTAGTTTTGACCACTGTCTAAATTGATTCATACTGTGTACATTCTTTTGTGTCTGACTTGTTTCATATAACATTATGTTTCTGAGATTCATCAGCATTGTTTCACTCTCTGGATATCATCTTAGAAATGGATAATCCTTTATGCCCACAAGTACAAACAACTCTTGTTATTTGTACTATTTGTGTTTTACAAAGTTGCAGGAAAAACAGAGTTCATAAATATTGAATCATTACCTCTCAGGGAAGTGACAGAGCTAGGTTCCTGTGAGTCTCAGGTCACATTTTTATTACCCAATCAATACATAACCTTGTTTTATCTGTCTTTCAGTTTAAAGAGACCTTATTTAATATACATTGTTGATTTATTAATGTTGAACTTAACAGCAGCAGCATTATAACTCATACCTGAATGAATACTGTACTTGGAAACTATTTCAAACAACAAAATCACAAAAAAAAAAAAAAAAAAGCACAAAATATGCAAAACATGGCACTAAAAAGACCATGTAAAAGACACTTTTTTTATATTATGAGAGCTGAAACAAAAAGGGAAGAGTGTCCCCTTGCCTGACTTTAGCTGGTAATGTTAACATTGGGCAACTCAGTATTTTTTGTTGCTGTGCACATATGCATATCCCTGCATGACTATGAAAGAACCATGAGTATTAATTTCAGGGTTACAAATAAATTTTAGTGACTAGGAAAATCTACAAACACAGAATCCACAAATGACTGACTATATCTTTTTTTAAAAATCTCTGCCTCTTCCTCACAAGAGGTTACAGTGAGAAGACAGCTGTCCATGAACCTGGAAGTGAGCTCCTACCAGGAGATGGCTCTGCCAGGGCGTGGGCTTTGGACTTCCCAGCCTGCAGAACTGTGAGTAATAATTTGCTGGTTAAGCCCCCCATTCCATGGTCTTTTTGTTATAGCAGCCCAGACAAACACAGTCAGCATTCAGGCTTCCCACAGGTACCTCCAACTCAATGGGTCTCCTCTAAACCCATTTCCCTTTGAGTGTAATATTATTCCCCAGGACAGGAGTTTCGACGTTCCTGGGTCGCTCCATTCTCCTTAACAAGTTAATTTTATCTATAAGCTAGTGCTGTTGAGATATATGCATTTTTGTTTTCTTTTTTCTAGCCTTCCTTTCCTTCATCTAAACTTTCACCACCAGCTCAGCTCCCATTATTTCTCACCTAAATTCTTGTCAAGGTCTCTTAATTGCTTCCTTGTTTCCCAGGAATTGTGTTTATTTTCTCCTCGGATTGTCCCTGAAGGTTCAGATGACCTGAGAGCTTAAGAGCTAATGAGAGCACACAGATGTCACACTTGAGACCCTTCCACCCTCCTGCTTGAAAATAAAATTGTCTGGCGTCTCCCGTGTTCGTGTCTCAGTGCCACCCCCACACCTGCCCCCGTTCTTTTAGATTCTAATATGACTACCTATGGAAGTTATTATTTTACTTTTCAATTTGCCCTTTGAGAATACACGAGAATATTCTGGGAGCTGACCTTTTTATTCCAGAATTAGCTTACCACTAACCTTCCTTACATCATATCATGTGTCAGAGTATGTTAAGTCCTTAAAATCTTTTATAAAAAAAATCTTTTTGTCTTTATCATTACTGTGTGGTTTTCTTAAAGACAAGAAAGTCTTTCCATTTTTATTTCTGTGGCCTAATTGATTATGATCAATAAATATATAAAACAATAAATTGACTATGAACTGCCAATTTTGTGGGTATCGTTTTCTTGATTACTCCCACGCACCAAAATATAAACCAAAGGCAAAAGTCAGCTTCCAAGGATATCTTGTGCATAGATTTTCCTTTGTACAAAACTCCTAAATTTTTCATGCTGATATAACTGTATTTGCCCAGTCCAATCACATATTAAACCAGAGAGGTAAAACGTAACAGTTTCAGGGAGAGAAGTCCTCTTTAGCTTAGCTGTCAATGTAGTAATTATTTCTGAGAAACTTTATACAAAGGAATAAACCTTTGTTCTTTTAGAAATGCGTTTTAATGCATTAAGCCTAAATTTCTATTTACCTGCTTTTCCCATTATTCCAAGTTGTTTTAATCCCTTAGTGTCTCTGTTTTTAAATTAAAACTTTATAATGGCCACTAGGTTTAAACTCTTTCCACTTAGCATTTTCTTAGCTCTGGAAATGGATTTAAATTAGTAGAAATCAGCAATGCTCCCAGCCAAGGTAAAAGGTTAGGGCAACGGCCAGTTGTTCTCCGATGTAAGATGAAACAGTGAGGGTAAAGCTGTGGAGGGGAGACAAGTAAAATAGCAGGAATGATTATTACTGAGAGTTGTACGACCCATAGATTATGTAAGCCACTAATACTACAAAAGCCTGGAGATATTTAGGGCGTTGGGGGGCTGAGTTGTATTCATGCCGAGGATTCCTTCCTGGGAAACTTCCATCTCCTCAAAAGCCTGGGGCATTTCTGCCGCCTCCATTTCCCTCCTCTCCCCAAAGGGATTTTAAGCTCCTTCCATGCAGGTGCTATGTAACTAAGTTAAGCTGGCAGCGGTGTCCCCGTGGCAGGAAGGCCCTTGGGCCCTGTCCCCTGGGAGCTCGCCTCCCTTGGTGTTCCCAGACCCCAGGTTCTGCCCTCTCTGACTCGCTTTTTACTTACCCGGTTCCCGGGGTGCTCGCTCACCACTTAAACAGCCTCGTTTTCCTTGCCCTGCCAGGAATATCTGTGTTCACGCACAGGCCATGCTCAGCCCCTCTTCTTTCTTAACTGCACAGCCTCTCCCGTCGCCTCTGCCCTCTGCGCAGTCAGCCACCGCAGGCCCTCCCCGCGGCCCTCGTGGCTGCGCTGTCGCCGGCTGCCAGGCCTCCTGTCGCTCCTGCGGGGAGGCGGCGAGAGTGGGGGCTGATGAAAAGCCTGCTGCTCCGTCAGCGCTGCTGAGTCTCACCTGGAGCAGTTTTTTAACTTCCTAGGCCTCAGTTATTAACTCTATCTGCAAAGTGCAGAAAGAATAGTGCTAACTTTATAAAGTAGGTATGATGTTTCAATAGAAATGCTTGGCACAGTTCATATTAAGTGACTGATAAAAAGAGCACCATTTGCACCCTAGCTGGCTTGGTTCCATGGTTAGAGTGTCAGCCCTCAGACTGACGGGTCCCAGGTTCAAATCTAGCCAAGGGCATGTACCGTGGTTGCAGGCACATGCAGGAGGCGACCAGTGTGTCTCTCTCACGTAGATGTTTCTCTCACTCCCTTCCACTCTCTGAAAAACAGTGAAAAAAATATCCTCCGGGGAGGATTGAAAGAAAAAGAGCCATTTTTATTTCTATTGTTTGTATTATTAACATCAATATCTGCCCATACGCCCAAGCTGAGACCTTGAAGTAATTCTACCAAATTCCTCACTGCCCAGATATTGTTTCTTTCTAAATACTTCCTCTCCTACTTTCAAACATCTCTTGCAGCTGTTGTCTTCTCTCCATCCTATTTTAATGTCATAATTCCGTCACTTACTTCCAGAACACTTTTTTAACTGCAAAATCATGTTCTCTGTATCCATGAGTGTTTCACTTCTCAAATAAAAGCTAACCGTAACTCTTCAAAACTGGCGTCTACTGATTACTATAAAGTAAATTCCAAACTACATAGCACGGTATATAGGTCACAATCTGATCCTTTCCTGCCATTAGGCCCATGGCTATGTCCCAGTCCTGTTCACTTAAACCATGCCCTTGTAACCCCTCCATGCCTAACCACTGTCTAAAGCGCCTTGTCTACCTGGCAAAGTCCTGTTCATTCTTTAGGCCCCATTCCAAAGTTACCTCCTCTTTACACAGCTTTCTGACCCTCTTGACCACCCACCCACTCTCACTCAGAAAAGTTACTGTCTGTCTGCCTTTTTCACCCTATTAGAATGATTTTCCCATCATATCATCATTTATTTTTCTATTTATTTTACTCTAAGACCTTGGCCTTCTGAAAGGGCAGAAAGAATGACTCTTTCGGTATAATTTACTAACTAGTAGGCCATTTGATGTTATATTATTATATCAGTAATTAGTCGGTGGTTTGGATTAATTATAACAAATAGACCCAACTTTATATAACCGCTCAAACACAATAGAAGTTTGTTTCTTGCTCACGAAGAATTTTCATGTCAGTAGGGAGGCTCTGCTCCACATATTGATTTAGGGAAATGGACTTACATTGTCCGGGAAATTTAACTCATGGCTATAAAACTAACTGGTCATGGAAAAAGCATCCAACTAACAAAAAGGGAAGAGCATGGAGAACCTTAAGAAAATATCCTTTTGTTAAAATCACAATCACTTCTGCTCACACCATATCAGCTAGAACTCGCCACGTGACTGCACCTGATGCAAAGGAGGCTGAGAAATGCAATTGTCTGTCGAGAACAATAATTCTGCTGTGTAGGTGCTAGAATTTATTGCCACAGACATATGGTAGGCACAGACACACACAAAAAGAGAGTTAATTGAATGGCAAGCTAGTCCTTCCAATCAGAATTCTCTGTGGAGCTTTCCTTAGAATACAAATGCCTGAGCCACTATCTGAAACCTTCTACACCTAAACATGCAGCTACAGAGTTAAGGAATCTGTATTTTGTTATCCTTTCTAGTTGCACAGGTGATTTTGCTGTATACACAGGGTAATGATTCTACAGGTGCTAACTAACTAGTTTATTGAACAGCCATTATAACTTATAGAAATGGAAGCAGTCACTATGGCGCAGGCTAACTCAGAAGGTTTTTAAAAATAGGTTAATTTCTAACTAGAACACATTAGTTGATCTGTCTCATTAAAAACTCAATAAAATAAATGTTAGACAACACTACAGAAACTCTGCACCGTTTTGTACATTTTCTTAAGTGTCTTCCTGTAGCAAACACTACGCATCATCCACTGAAGTACAAACTCTCTAAGAGGACTTATTATTTTATTTTCTTCTCCAAGAGCACCTCCAACAATAATTAGTACTTACTTGGGATCAATAAATATCAAAGGATCAAGTTCTATCACTTGCCCTTTGCTTTGCAATAGGCTGGACTAGGCATAAATTAGTGAAAGACCTGGGAAAGGATTAGAGGCTTTCCTTAACTGATAATAAAGCCCCTCTGGTTACATTATCCATATGCAAATGAGCCTTCCTATTTGTTTCAGCTTTAATCTGTGTTCCTCAATCACTTAAGGGCCACCTAATTAGTTTATAACCTGTAATCAATTTAGCCTTTCATTACCCAATGTGAAAATATTTATTCACAAGTGGTAACGATTAGCAAAGTCATACAGAACACTACACTCGCCTATTCTGAGCTCACTAAGTTCTCTGGCTTTCTGTCAGTGAACAGGAATAAATTTCAAGTTTATACGAGAATGAAAACACAAGAATGCAATTTTAAAAATAATAGCTAATTAAGTGTAAGATAAGTTGATAATGTACAATTCAAATAATATAGTTTACTATACTGAAAACTACGAATCAGTAACTGGTTTATTTGCAATAGCAAAAGTGAGGCATTCAAGTTTCCAAAATGATTATTTTATTTTTTTATTTCTCAATATATTTGTATTGATTTCAGAGAGAGAGAGAGAGAGAAACATCAACGATGAGATAGAGTCATTGATCGGATGTCTCCTGCATGCACCCTACTGGGGATCAACCCTGCAACCCAGGAATGGGCCCTGACTGGGACTGGGACTGCGATATCCTGGATCACAGGTCAATGCTAAACCGTTGAGCCACGTCTGCCCAGCAGCTATGAGGTTATTTTAAAGCCTTCAACAGTATTTCTTGACATGGGAACATTTTACTCAGATCTATACTGCTATTTGGATTGGTCCCAAACTTACATAAAGATGGGGTAGGTCAGGTCCTTTGTGAAAACATTGTTAAGATATACTTGTTTCATAGAGATGTGAATTGATTTGTCATTGAAACTTGAAGGCTTACATGGCAATGGATTTCTACTTTTTAGTCTAGATGGTATAACACTGTGACTATAGAGACACTCTTTGTAAAAGGCTAGGTGTTAGCAATAATGAAAAGGCTAAAGGAAATAGTAAAAAGATTACCGTAATAGAAGGGAAGAGAATTGCATTTATAGTACATCTGTGTACCAGGCTTTAGAATAGCGCTTTGTTTTGTTTTTTAAAAACAGCTGCAGTTATAATAAAATGAGCCAAAAATAGTACCTAGGGAGACTAAATAACACTGTGTTGAAACTTGAGGAAGCAGAAGGGCTTCGATCAGTTTCCTCATTTAAGGATCCAGCCTTCAGCTTTGCAGTTCCAGAAACTTTGGACCAAAGAATTGAGCAAGTTCACAGAAATTGCCCTTGAAAAGCAAGTGCAAATGGTAAATGAATAATAGAATCAAACTATTTTTTTTTCCCGATGGCTATAGGTGCAGTAATACAAGGCAATTAAGGGATTAAAAATATTTTCCAGAATATCATATGGGAAGTATGTGTACATTGTTCTTCATATATCATTGGTGCAACTACTTATAAAAACTGTCTCTGTCTACTAAAGCTGATCATAATATACTCAACCAGCCAGAAAGTTCACCTTTAGCTATGTACCCAATAATAATGTACGGATACGATCAACAACAAAATGTCAAGAATGCTCAGAGCAGACTATATGTAAGACTCAAAACCTGTAAGCAATCCGAATGCCTCTCAACACCAGGACTGATAAATAAATTGCAGTATATTCAAACAATAAAATATTAAATAGAAATCATATGAGCAAATTACTATAGAAGACACCATGGATAAATTCATAAACATACAGTGAACAAAAAAGCTGAGACATAAGAGAGTACATATCGTATGATTCCATCCTGTAAGTTTAACCAAAGGCAAAATCCACACATGGTAGTAAAAGTAAGAATAGAATTCCTTTGAGAACATGAGGGGGCCTTTGGGAAGCTGATAATATTCAACTTCTTGATTGAGATTCTGAATATACATACATACATTGAAACATATAGTGAAATGTTTTCACTTTGTGAAAATTTATTGAGCTACGTGCTTATGGTCTGTAGACTCCTCTGTATACATCAATAACATGCTTTAAAAATGTTAATAACTTGGGAGTATGTGGACATAGGAAGGAAAAGAGAGAAAACAAAATCGACCATGAATTGATTACTATTGATGAGGGTGATGAATACATGGCAGTTCATCACACCATGTTCCCTTCCTTTGCATGTTGTAATATTCATAATTTTAAAAAATTAAATATCTAGAGAAAGCATAGTAATCTTTATGAACTTGTGTTAGGCATTTATCTAAGCTATGTACAATATCAAAAGCACAATTCATTAAAAATGATAAATTAGACTTTATAAAATTAAAAATTTCTGCTCTTTGAAAGATTCTGTTAAGAGAATTAAAGACAAGACACCACTAGGATAAAATATTTGTTAATCATGTATTTAATATAAGATGCTTATCCAGAACGCATAAATTATTCTCAAAATGGAATAATAAGATTGTAGACAACCCAACTTAAGAAATGGGCAAAAGATTTAAACAGATACTTTAGGAAAGATGACATAGAAGTGACAAATAAACTCATGAAAAGATGCTCAACACCATTAGACATTAGGGAGATATAATTAAAGCCATGAGATGAGCCCGGCCAGGCGTGGCTCAGCAGTTGAGCATCCACCTAGCATCCAAGATATCTCCGTTCGATTCCAAGCAGCGCACATGCCTGGGTTTTGGGCTCGATCCCCAGTAGGGGGTGTGCAGGAGGCAGCCGATCAATGACTCTCTCATCATTGATGTTTCTCTCTCTCTCCCTCTCCCTTCCTCTCTCTGAAATCAATAAAGATACATTTAAAAAAAAAAAAAAAAAAAACATGAGATGCCACTACATATCTATTGAAATATAAAATTAAAATTATTGAACCTACCAAATGTTGGTGAGGTTGTGGACAACTGGAACTCTCCTATATTGTTGTTGAGAATGTACAAGGTTACCACCGCTTTGGAAAACATTTTTGAAGTATGTTAAAATGTTATATATGTACCTACCTTTTGACTCAGTATTTTCACTTTTAGGCATTTAACAAAAAAAAAAAAAAAAGCATGTGAACATACAAGGACTTATACATAAATCTTCATAATGGCTTTAAATGTAACAGTCAAAAACTGGAAACACCAAAAATCCATTAAGAGGCAGATGGATGGAAACACTGTGATAAATCTGTAAAATGGAATGCTACTCCACCATAAAAAAATTAATGACGTACCTATACATGCAACACAGATAATCGCAAAATAATTATGTTTTTTAAAAGCCAGGGAAAATGCATAAATTCTATACGATTCCATTCATGTAAAATTATAGGAAATACAAACTAATTTATAGCAACAGAAAGCAGAGGAGTGTTTAAGGACTGGGGAGAAATGGGAGGGACAGAAGAAAGGGTTTACAAATGAGCGTGCAGAAACTTTGAGGGGAGGGGGAGGGATATGTTCATTTTCTTAAATGTTTTTTATTGATTGATTCTAGAGAGAGAGAAAAGAGAGAGAGACAGAAACATTGATTTGCTGTGCCTCTTAGTGAGGCATTTGTTGTTTGACTCCTGTATGTGCCCTGACCCGGGATGGAACCCGCAGCCTTGGTGTTTGGGCATGACACTAACCAACTGAGCTCCCTGCCAGGGCCTGTTCATTTTCTTGATTGTAGTGATGGTTTCACGGGTGCTTACATATGTCCAAACTTACCAAATTGTACAATTATATATGCAGTTTTTAGTATGTCAATTACACTTCAATATAGCTGTTAAAAAAAGAAATAGCTGCCCTGTACATTACTGGTATTTCTAGTGTGAACTTAACATTCATTTCTTTACTTATAATAAAATAAATAAAATAACCTTGAGAAGGCTAAATTCTTCTTATTTCAATAGTTCTAATCCTTCCATGGATGCTTTCCCTCATGTCAACTTTTTTTCCCTTTAAACAAGGCCTATAACCTGGAGTGTCTACTGTCTACAACTTGATTTGAATTTGAATCTTCCAGCGTGCTTCAGTCGCCATGAAATTATTTTATAGAATTGGTTTTCTCTGACACATCTTACCTATATGTGGACTGTCTACAATTTTGTTCTCACAATGTAACTTTATCTTCATTTTTGAGGAATAGCACATTATGCCCTTATGCACTGTCAAAATATGTACAAACTTCGCAAACTCTGAAGTAGTTGTTATAACAAACTTTTGCTGATGAGAAACTCAGATTAAAAGAGTTAAAGCAACTTGCCTAAGATTACACACGTTAAGCTGTTCAGTTAGGATGCAAACCCATATAAGACTTTTTATCATATTACATCACTTTCCAACAGATGAAAGCTATGGCACTTCTTAAATGTTTAAAATGTTCTTTTATATCATTTTCTCTCAGAATAGAATTATTTAAACGAGCCAAATCGAAGGACACTCATTTCCTGCTACATAACCTCCTGCAGTGGGAAATTCAGTCACTGGCAAAGGTGTATGCCATAAGAGAAAAGTGAGATTTTCAGATTAGACATATTTGCGTTCAAAGCTAGATTCAGCCAACAACGCCATGAGTGAGTTTAGGAAAGTTATTTCAACCCCTTAGATTTCTATCTCCACGTTCTCTAACATTGAGAAATAATACCTTGCTGACTCCTGTCAAGTTTCAAGGTAACGTATACACGCTGTGTAGCATGAAAGTGCTCAATAAAGGGCTGCTCAGAAGGACAGGATTGATGAGTAAGGATTCTACTCCAGAGGGCAGTCATTAAATTTTGCTACCACTTTGTAACAGTCATTTGCATTTTTGAGGACACATTTCTGAAAATACATTATGAAAACACTTAAAGGAAAGGAAAAACCTAAGCTCTGTGTGTGATAAATTATATATATATATACTTATTCTTTACAGTAAACCAAAAGTATGTTTTATGAAAATAAATATTTGGAGATTTAGAAGACACAGATGTGAATCACCATACTCCATTTATTCTACACATATATTAAGTTAAAAGATCGGCTGTATGAAGATCATATTTCCAGACCTCTCTACCAGCTATAGCTACTTTGTGTGGCTTTGGGAAATTACAACCAAGTTTCCACCTATTAAAATCTGAGACAAGAACTAGATGTTCTGTAAGTTATATTAAAACTCAAACATTCTCTCCTGACTATATTACTTTTCCTAATTAAATAATATAAAATTAGCACAACTGTGAGTATTAATTTTATCCCACAAATTTAACACTCTGTGGGATGATAAATTAATCTGTGCCAGCCACATTCACAGCCTACTCTTATAGAAATGTAGGGAGCCACACTGGCTGGCTATTTCAGGTTAGTTGTTACAGGATTAATACTGTGCTGGGCAATTTTGAGTTTTGTTCTATATTTGTAGTGCCTAGGCTCAAAATTATCAATTCAGCAAAAAGAAAACAAATCTCTGGGATTAGATGTACTCTATAAAATTTAAACTCTGTAATGATTCTTTTCTGCAGCAATAGTTTCTCTTATGAGAGCATTCTGGTAGCAGGCAAACAAACTTGAATAAAATAAACCCTCCCTGGACCCCACGTCCCCTGTAATCCCGACCCCATTTCCCTCTTCCCTGGTCCTAGCATCGCGTCTCTGTGTTCATTTTCTGTGGCCACTCAGCCATCCATGACACCGTTGGCTATCCTTTCTTCCCTGTAATTCCTTGTTCCCACACGTCCAGGATGCGTCTTTCCTAGGCCCCCTCCTTTGCTGCCGACACTTCTCAACTCCTGTGCTGGCTTCACTTCTGCAAGACCTCGCACTGTCCATGGATGTGACCCAGAACCCACTCTTTTCTTCAAATCTTTTCTTCAAACCTTCAAATGAGGTTGATAACCTCATTTACCTCATGGTTTTCAGTACAATGGTATGTCTTTGACCTCCAAACAAACGTAGTGAGACTTAAGGTCTCGCCTGAAACCGCAGACTTATACACCTGGCTGTTTGATACAGTCGTTTGGGTTTCTCACAGAACCGCCCTCACTCTCCTCCAGCCCCACTCTGCAGCAATTCTGATGCACTTAACCTCTCATCATCTTTGCACTTCTCACCTAGGCCATCTTCTTTCATCTAGATTATTGGAAGGCCCTTCTAATCCCTCTGCTTCCACTCTGGCCCCTCTAACCCATTCTCAACAGAGCAACCAGAAGGACTTTTTCAAAGTACAAATCAGATTGTTCCTTGGGTTCAAACCAACCGAGACCTTCTCTTTACACTCAGAATAGTCTACAAACATATAGTAGAGCTCAATATCTGTCCACTGACAACTTCTTCCAACGTCTATTGCCATCTGCCTCTTGCTCGGCACACTCTCACTATACTAACTTCCTTTCTGCTCTTCAAATATATCAATATCATTCCAATCGGAGGGCCTTATCCTGGGATATTTGAGTGGCTGACTTCTCAGAATTCTGGCATCAGTTTAAATGTCACCTCCTCCAGGAGGCCTTTCCTGCCCACTTATCTCTAGCACATCATCATTTTACGTCTTTCCCACACCAAAGCAACTCAGGGAAGCAGCCACTGGGGTCAGTAACTGCCGGCCTGCTAATGTTCGTATATACTATGACTTCTTAGCGAGTTAAGCCTGTGGCTCTACTTTAACTTGAACAGGAAGGACTGAGAAAGACAAGCCAGTACTCCCATTTCTATACAGACTGCACTGATAAGCTCAGTTTTGGAGAGCTCCAGGCTTGGGCCTGACAGCTCCATTATTTCAGAGGTCATCATATGTGGATTCAACACAAATCCTGGGATTTGGGATTAGGTTATGTTTCCTGGGCCAATAATTAATGCTTCTGTTGTTTTGAAACATCTTAAATTGGCTCTTTAAATTTATATCATCGCAGGCATATATTTAATGATTATGGATATTATAGGACACTGTTTACTTAGGAATATTCTAAAAAATTACCACGGTTAGCCTTAGGTCTTAGAAGCTATATGCGATCAACCCTGAGAGTCAATAAGCAGGGACAAACCCCTTCCCTGCTGAGTGACTCATAGCCACACTTTGCAAAGGAAAACACGGGCAGAGATAGGGTAGTGACCTGTATCTTCCAAGTACCTGCTTGGATGGCAGTCATCAGGCAGAAGCTGCAGCCCTGAGGGTTCCGGGACATTTGCCTGCTTGTAGGTGCTCCTCCCCGAGCGTGGCTCACTGTTAGGCCACCATTTCTTTAAGTGTAACGGGGCGTGGACACCCATCTTTTATTTTCACAGGAGAATTCTCTTTTCCTCACTCTTTCTCACCAGCAAAATGAACCTGCTAATGGAAGTTCTTTTACAAGCCTACCCTCATTTATTATCACATGTGATCTCATTCGGTTTCTTTAATTATTCTCCATTTTGCTAATTGTGATTACCCAGAGTACCACAGTTTATCATGTTTCTCTACCTCTTAAAAGACTCATTTACAGTTCTTGTCCTTTCATGGATTCTTATTAGCATTTTTAATTGCAGCTGCTTTAGAGGAACTTCCACGCTTCCCTCGTCTTCTCAAAGCCTAGCAGTATTTATCTTTAATGTCCCTAATCATTTTTCTAATTTATGCTGTTCTGCGTTGCCTTTGTAAGTATATTTCCTTAATCTAGGCCTTTCTACAAAAGAAATTTAAGTCTGTCATTGATTTTCCGTTAAGACAGTAATGGCATGAATGTCACCTTGTAGGAAGTTTAAAGCAGATAACTTGAATGTTTTATTCAGTAACTAATAAAATGCACTGGACTCAATTCAATGAGTTGAATTAAAAATAGGCCCCAAATAAATAAGTAAATAACAACTAAGTTCTGCAAAAGAAACACATTAAAAGAAACACATTTTGCAGAACTCAGCATGCAATGTTGCTATCATTTCTTGACTTTCACCCACATCTATATTTGAGAAACACATATTGTTCATTAACGTGATCTAGAAAGCTACTTTAAATGGTGAGAAAAATCAAAGACGTCCTCCTATATTAAATATGTAGCATCTTTTAGATATAAAAAGATATGTGGAGGATTACTGGAATATCCAATGTGCCTTAAGAAGTCAGTAGAAGAAGTTTCTTCTAACCAGGAAAATCATTGAAGACTTTAGAGAAGAGGTAACATATGAGTTGGACCTTTAATAAGATTTGGAACAGTTGACATATCCCAGAGGAATGTGATGGCCTGGATAGTAAGAAAACAATCTTAAAGCGAAAACACCAGTTATAAGACTATTACAATAGGCTAAATTAAGCTTAAGCTAAGGTGGCAGGAGGGGAAATGGAAGGAGCTTGATTTAATGCTAAATTTAGGAGATGGAATAAATATATTGGTAAGTAATTAAACAAGAAAAAGTCAAACCAAAGCAAGCCCAAGATTCTACAGCCAAATAATAACAAAAATAAAAACAATAATATCAAACACGAACAAAGTCACTAAATTTTAAGTGTCCCAAACGTATTGATTTGTTTCATTCTCAGAACATTCTCATGTAGCTAAGGAACAAGCTTGCCATTAATAAAAATTAGAAAATGTGATGGGGGAATAGATCTGGAGTGAAATATAATGAGCTCTGTTTTCATGTTGTGGTTTTAGATATAGTTTTCATCCAAATAGGGTAAGCAGTGCTGCGGTGAGCAATCTGTCGTATCTGAGAAATCCAACACAATGCAGGCTTGCTTTTCATGCTAATCAACTGTCCCACGCAGTTTGTCCGGGGGCCCTGCCTACGCCACCCCGGGCCGCCGGAGGCCTGCCCTCTGCTAGCATCGGAGCCCCGGGGCCGACTAAGTTTCCACAGAAGCAGAAAATAGGAATGGAGTAGGAACGTGCTTTTTACTGCTTCAGCCCAGACACAGCTGACATCATTTCCACGCGCAGTTCTTTGAACAGAACTAACCACATGGTTGAACACAATCGCGAGGGAAGTTGGGAACGCAGGCAACACGCGAGCTACCTGGTCAGCATCGCTCGCGACGTGGCGGGCCGCAGACACCATCTGTTCCTTTAAACACATAGCGGGACAATAAAACGGGTCCAGAGCAAAGTGTAGGGCCCAAACTAATTTTTCCAACTACGCTAACTTATTTATAGGTCTTGGGACTCACCATTTTCTGTCTTTCACCATGTGATTCCATTTGCTGAAAATTCCTTCTCTTCCCTGTCTTCATAGTTAGCCCCTCTTCAGTCTTCAAAATACAATTCGATATATTCAGAAACAGTGCTGTGGTCATTGGTTATCCACAGCAAAGGGAAAACGCCCATCTCAAATAAAAATAGATCCTTGGTAAAAACAAGAGTAAACATCAATTCAAAAAGACATGAAACACTCAAAGAAAACATAAGTTAATATTTTTAGCATAGGTATAGAAAAAAACACAAAAAAATTAATTGACCTAACTACATTTATTTCCAGGTGAAAATATATTAAAATATAATTATGAACAAGGAAAAAAATTTCAAAAAAAGTAAATATTACAAAAATTTCATAACCCTAAAATAAAAATGACAAAGAACAAGCCAACTCATTAAATAAATATAAATAACCACCAAAAAAAAAAAAAACTTTTAAAAAATTACTAACTTTAAAGAAGTTTTTAAATGTTTATTGCAATGTTTACTTTTACATCTCTAAAATTAGCACTCAGAATTCTGGAGAAGGTTTCTCAAAAGTATCTACTAAGCTCTTTAATTCATTCCACAAATATTTACACACCTACTCTGCCCGTAACACTGTTGTACACGCATCAATTAAAATAATAATAAAGAAAAAGAGTGTGACTGTAGAAGTGGAACCTGGATAAGGTATTTGAGTGAAAATAATTTATTTAGAAGTGGATGATTTATTTAGAAGTATATGGAAGGTATGGTAGGGGGCAATTGAATTAGAGATAGGCTGCCAATCAAAGATGAATTGTTATGTCAGTTATCATGATGGGAGATTGTCACTTAGTCTTGTGCAGAAATTCTGGGAGAGAGTGCAAAAGACAGCCTTGAGAATTATCCACAAGAGGACTGAGAGAGCTGGCATATTTATAGACTAATATAAGTTGGTTGAGAGCTGTTTGGGGGGCATCAATTTCTCCACACATTCAATCAGCCACATGCAGAACAGCCTTCTACAGACCCAGAGGGAAGCCACAAAGCCCAGAGATGCAGACACTGGCACTTGGACATGAGCAGGAATAAAAGGCCTGCTAAGTATAACTAGGACACTGATAGACTATGCTAAGAAAGACAATAAAGAATAAACATTATGTATAAGTAAGTGACAATTATATTAAAAGTTTACAGATTTTATTGGTATGAAGAAAAGTAGAGTAAGGTAAGAGAAATTAGTATCTCCAGGCAGAGGAAAGGCCTGTTTCTGGTATTGAATAGGGTGATCAGGGTAGATCCCATTGGAGGGATGAGACAAGACTTGAAGGAGAGAAATCAACCAAACAGGTATCTTTGTAGAATTATTACAGGCAGAAAGAACATTTGATCAAAGGAACTATTGGATTTTGCCTGAAAGTTTGAAGAACAGCAATGAGGCTAAAGTAACTGGAATACTGGCAACAGTGGAGGACAGGTAATGAGCTGGCTAGGGAGGGATAGTATGTGAACACGTAGTACCTACAGGACTTGAAAGGCCTTTTACTGTAATGGAAACAGGGATCCACGGCAAGGGTTTGAATAGAGGGAGACACAAAATGTTTTCTCTTAAAAAATGATTGCTCAGCACTTTCTTTTCTGATCATGAGAAAGTAACTGGTGTCAGACTTACCCTACTGCAATAAACAAATAAAACACTAGACAAAATAGATGAGGTAACTGTTTTCATACATGAGAGAACAGGCAGCTCAAGACCATGAACCTTGGAAAAAAAGGACATTTATAAGCTCACATAAAAACACTTAGGAATGAGTTTAATGAATGTCAAGTACAACCTCTACACTAAAATCTATAAAACACTGCTAAGATAAATTAAAAGAGACCTAAATATGTGAAAATATATACCATGCTCGTGGATTATGAGACTCTATGTTGTTGAGGAATCAGTTTTCCCAAATTAATCTATACATTTCAATATAGTCCCAATCAAATTTGGGGAACAATTCAGAAGCAAATTTAAAGTTTATATATAAATGCAAAGATATAGCATAAACAAAACTGCTTTAAAAATTGTTCCCAACTTTATTGACATAATTGACATATAACATTGTGTAAGTTTAAGGTGTATAACATTGTGATTTGATATATCTATATAGTGTAAAAGTGATTATCATAATAACGTTAGTTAACACATCCATTACCTCGCACAGTTACAATTTGGTGTGTGCTAAGAACTTTTAATACCTACTTGTAGTGAAAAATACAATAGAGTATTGCTAACCAGAATCATTATGCTGTTCATTATATACGTAGCACTTATTCATGCTTTAAGTGGAAACACTTTTTAAAATAAAAAATATATATATGTGGAGGGCTTTCATATCCTGATTTGAAGAATTTCTCAAAAGGTATAGCAGTCACTCAGTGAAGTACTGGTGTAAGGAGAGAGAAATGATTCAATAGACCCAAATAGTTCATAAATAGAACTTCTAGAAACTTGGTTTTCATAAGAGATGCAACACAATTCAGTGGGGAAAAGGAAACCAACAAATGATACTAGAACAACTGGATAAACATATAAAATAAGATAAACTGCAAAAGATACCTCACCCTATATACAAAAGTTAATTTTGTATACACTGACCACAGACCTAACCATAAAAGCTAAAAATATAAACTTTGGGGGAAACCTACATGAGAATATCTTCATAACCATTGGAACAGACAAAGATTTCCTTGAGAGGCTATTAAAAGGTACAACCATAAAAATATATGCATAAATTTGGCTTCATCAAAATTAAACACTCAAATTTCTGTTTAAATATAAAGTGGCACTACTTTGGAAAACTACTTCATCGCCTACCCTACACCCTAATAATTTCACTCTTAGCTATTTACTCAAGAGAAATGAAGACATGTGTACATAAAAATAGTTGTAGAAAATGTTTATAGCTGCTTTATTCCTAATAGTCACAAACTAGAAATTACCGAGATGTTCAACAGTGAATGAGCAATAAAGGTGGAACACGTACACATTATAATACTACTGAGCACTTTACAAATTAACTTCTGATTTAGTCAACTGCACAGAACAATCTCTAAAATGGCATTTTAAACACACACCAAAAAGAATGAACTATCATTGTGACTGAACAATAAATGTTACAAGAAGGAATAAACTACCATTATGATTGAATGATATATGCAATAAGAAGAAATGTTTGTGCCCCAAATTCCCTTTAGTTACAGATCTCTCCAAGAGAGGCATTAGATGGCTATGGAGTATTTTATAATGTCCTTTCAGATCAGATTATTCCAAGTACAATGTTCCTCATCTCTGCATTTATGATGTCACAGGAAGGACTCAGACAGCCTAAGAGAAAGATAGTTATACGTAGTTTGGTTGCTTCCTCTCAGTAACTTTGCCTTTGAATATCACTTAAGGATGACCCAAGGGACATCTTTGTTGTCAGACCTGCAGTTCTGGGTGCAAGCATGGAGGGTATTAGAGAGAAAAGCAGGAGGGGCAAGGTGGATGCGTCCTGAGAAAAATCAGGAAGAAGTGTGGAGCACGGAAGTTTGGATTTCCCTGCTGAGATACCTATGCTACCACTGATTTCACCACAATTCATGTTTGGGTTGGTGTTGTTTTGTTTTGTTTTGTTGGGTGGGGGGGGGGTCACTGTGCTTGCGCGTGTGTGTGTGTGTGTGTGTGTGTGTGTGTTTGGTAGAAGGTAAAGGAAAATATGACCTGCTCAGGAGCCTGTGATTTATCACAAAACTGAATTCCAGATGGACAACGTGGCATTTTTAGAAAAAGAAATGGCTGCTGAAGTTGAAAATAAAAGTCCCTGGTAAAGTCTTATTTACAGTGCTCGGACCTTTGATACCCACATATTCATGCTGAAAGGGGTGGGTTTGTTAGAAATTAAAACTTCCTTTATACCCACTCTCATCCACTTGTTCAACGAGTAACTTGAATTACTTGGAGCCATAGTTGGTGTAAATTCTCCTGAAGTCCAGGGACAAATGCTAATGAAAAGGATCTTTGGATCCTCCCCAAGGGTCCTGAGTATATTTTTACTAGAATCAAGAATTCTTGCCCTGCCAGGCCTGGCTCAGCGGCTGAGCATCGACCTAGGATCCAGGAGATCGGGGTTCAATTCGAGGTGAGGGCACAGGCCTGGGTTGCGGGCTCGATCCCCAGCGGGGGGCATGCAGGGGGCAGCCGATCAGTGACTCTCATCATTGATGTTTCTCTCTCTCCCTCTCCCTCTCCCTTCCTCTCTCTGAAGTCAATAAAGATATATATTAAAAAAGAAAAGAATTCCCTTCTGTTCTTCCTGGTTTAAAAACTGTGACTAGGGATCGGAAGGTAAATGGGTACTGTCTCAGGTACATTCTGCGCTCTGCCTTCTGAGGTCAGAAGTCTCCAGCTGAGGACCGCAGTTACTTTAAATTACAGAAACTTTGGTCTGTCCACCATTCCCATTGTCTCCCAACTAAAAGCCTTTATTATGGAAAACCTCCAGGGGAAGACCACATATTCCTAAAAATTTAGGCAAGTAGGACTCAGCTCTCTAAAACTTTAAATTCTTGAAGGAAAAAATAAAAATAAAACACAAGGAAAGAAATCAGAATGCGATGCTGCAGCTGCCTATAAAATCAGGGAAAGTGTGTTAAGTGGGTGTCCTAACAAGAAGCTAGATAGAAACACAAACTGTGAACACAACAGGACTGGCTTTTGATTTCCATGTCGTTCTCGCTATTGCTATTTTTAGGCCCACAGGTACACACACAGGTGCTGCGTGGAAGAGCAGCTGAAGCAGGAGGGGTGCGGGCTCGCTGGATTTTATCAGCAGGGATCATGCTCCACAAACAGGCTGTGGAGATTCCCAGGGTCTATGCCGGTCATTGCTGGAGCCTCCAGGGGCAAGCTGCTCATCTTCTGATGCTCCTCTTTCACTGGTTCTACGTTCCTTATATTTGGGGAGTGCAAGGCCGTTGTCATTGGTGATTTATTGTTTTTCTGCTGATATTTAGACTTTGGCTGCTGTGTATTATTGTCAAAAGCACAGACTTCTATATGTTCTGGTGTATTCTGAGGCTCAAAATGACCTGAACCAGAAAGGCAGAAAAAGTGGGCAAAAATGTCTAGTGGGCTGTAAAAGACAATTTTAACTCTATGGAAAGGGGCTGCAACAGTTCAAGATCATCCTCTTTTCTTGAAATACAACTTCATCTAAAAACTTCATTTCTTGCCTAATAAAATTTTCTAAAGTCTTTTAATAATCAGAAATGCTATGTTTAATCTCTCATCAGTCTCAAAGCCTCCATCCCCAGAAAAAATTAATTAAGTTTCTGCCTCTCTCTCCTCCTGCCTGTTCCTGCCCTGGTAAAAGTGAGATGCAAGCATTCATCATCTTCACTCCTCCTCTCTGTCTCTGCCTCTCTCCTTCTCTAACGTACACAATTCTCAAAGAGCTTATAATATTTTCTCTTGAATATTGGTATATAATAGCAGTAGCTCCAACAACATCATTCTCTAAAAAGTACACCTTAGAATAAACATATATAACATAGCTGAATAATTCCTTTCACTACAAAAAACACAGATCCCCCCCCCCCCATCTCTGCAGGTGCAACCCCAAACTCCCAATGGCACTGCCCTGCTTTTCCTCAAAAGGGGGTGGTAAATGCAGTGCTCCCGTCCCTCTGTTAACTGCCCAGCGCTGCGCAAGGCCCAAGACACACTACACAGGGGTGGGGATGTGTAATGGTGCCTGATCTCGGCCAGTGTGGATCCCATTACAGGGGATTAGGTTGACACTAATGGGTTGATTCTGCAGACTGTTCACCCCCCGTCTGCCAACAGTCAGAGTGAGCAGCCAGAGGACAGAATAGCCGGGTGTTCCTGCCAAGGCAACTGCAATCGCCAAGGCCTGCTGCAGAACGGGGCAGAAGGTAACTGGAAAGGAGAGTGGCAATGGCAGGGCCTTTAGATTCGCCTGGCGCCAAGGGGCAGAGATTGTCAGGTGTCCTGTTCTGTGGCAAATGCCTCTTGTTTGGGAAAGGTTAATTCTTACCCAAGTACGCCCCTCAAAGCCCAGGACCATCTCAAGTTCAATAAATAATACTGTCTGCTACGCTTATGAAGGCTTTTCCCTGTATTTGGTGTGCTGTAGATTAAGATTGCATTCAGGCTTGCTTGTTTGGGTTTGGGTTTTTTTTCCTGGCACAAAATCTGGCAAAGATGTAGAATCTGTGGCCCAAATGGGAAGTTCTGTCTATTTCCAAATGAGTGTCCTTTGGTTCCATTTGCTGCAGCCGCAGCTGGTACCCGCCGCAGACACCAGGGGCCAGTTCTCAGAAGCAGGACGGCGGTAAAAGAGTGTTCAGAAGCAGCTTCTAAGGGTGAGTCTCCCAAACTCTCAGGATGTCACCGAAGCAGCTGACAGCCTGTACTCTTTGATTTATTTTCTTTCTTTTCTTTCCTAAGAGAAAAAGGAGAGGCTTTGTCTCAACGCCAGAGAACCAAGGTGGCAGTGTCTTAACTGGACAATTGGCGTTTCAGGTTCGGGTCCCTAGATGTCACTCTATTGTCCCACCTGCCCAGCCTTGACGAGAGAGTTAAAAGTGCTGCACTGTCATGTCAGTATTTCTTCAATTAGAACAAAATGGTAATAGTATTAGAAGCTAATATTTTAATGTTTTTAAAAATGTCTATTACGTGCCAATTACTTTACAAAGTACTTCAACTTTGTTATTTTTGTATTGGATTTTGGATCTAAATGTTTATATATCATTTCAGTGTTTTCCTGGAAATTGCTCTACAGATTTCTGAGCCCCCCACCCAGTTTTCGGTATCAGTAATCATGACCATGACGGAACACTTTCTTCCCCTATCGTACAGAGTGTACTATTCAAGACATTGTAATAAAAATGTGAGGCATCCCCTATTTTGTTCTTCAGTTTATTTTGTTCATTACATTCCACATATGAGTGAGATCATGTGGTACTTGTCTTTCTCTGGCTGACTTATTTTGTTTAGCATAATGCTCTCCAGTTCCAAACAAAATAGATCGAGACATAGAAGCATGGAGCAGATTGAGGGATCTCAGAGGGAAGGTGAGGGTGGGTGAGTGAGTGGGGAGAAGTTAATCAAAGTACTGATATGCATATATGCATAACCCATGGACACAGACATTGGTATAGGGAAGGCCTGGGGTGGGGTGGATGCAGGGTGGAGGGATCAATGGGGAAAAAAGGGGGGCATCTGAAATATTTTCAACAATAAAGATAATTTTTTTTTTAAATGTGAGGCAAAGTCCCTGACTTCCAGAGACTACCATATCAAATAGAAATTGATATTTTACTAATGATATATACACACACACACATATATATGTCTTTATGCATTTCAATAGGGAGAGATGCATTTGTAGTTCTTGCATTTGAGGTAAGAAGAGACAAACTCAGTCAACAAAAGGTTAATACTGTGCCTAGGCCTGTTCTTATATACAATTTAAATTCTTTTTTTTTTTTAATTCACATACACCTAAATAATTTTTATTAGTGCAGCAATTTCTATTTCTCAAAATACTTTTAGTTAGATGGTTTCCTCTTTCTGTCAAAAACACTTCATGTCAATAGGGCAAAAATAACTATTTTACTGTTTAAAAAGAAGAAACAGTCAAATGGAAATTAAACGTACTTGTAGGAGTGTGGGAGTAGCCCACCCCGGCGACCGCCTTCTGAAGGTTGTGATGGCCCCTCACGCTTTCCTCGCACGGCAGCCTCATTGCAGCGTCGTCACTCACTGCTCTGCCTGGTCGGCAGTAAGAGGCTCGCCAGACAGTTCCAGGACATATGAATGCGTGGCGACAATGAGATGGCTGTAATGAAAGGGGTGTGGTTGGTTGTTTGTTTTTCCCAAAAAGCTGAAATGTGTGCCCTTGGGATCAATATCAGAAGGCCACTTAACTCTTTCCTCCCACAGTTCTAAAGGCTCCATTAACAACTGAAATGCAGCTGGCCTGTACCTCAGGCATTTTAACTAACTAGGGCCAACTTTACGCCCTACTTTGTTAGTCGGAATCCAGTGAGATAGAGACCACACAAGTACGTTAACAGAGGACATTTGATATGAATAATTGTTAAGCAGGGATCAGAGAACTGAAAGGAAAAAAAGGACACTGAAGACTCGTGAACTAAAAGCCCTGGGAACATAAAGGGCAAGGCTCGAATGGCTGAAGTGGAGCCTTGGAGGCCGCCTGCGGAACTGGGACTCGGATCCTCTGAGAAGGGGGCGCTGCTTGGATATTAGGAGCCCCGGGTCCTCAGAGGAGGGTGCCTACGGAGCTGGGACTCCGACCTGGGAGGGAATGTCTCCAAGGAGGCTGCTTCTTTGATTGCTGGAAACACTATAACCTGGAACATGCCGCTTCAGCTGTGGCAAGCTGCTGCCATTAGGGAAGAAGCTGCACAGGAGATGCTGACAGGGACAGGAAATATCTTCTGCCTCCAACCCTCTGGTCTCCCTGGGCACCCCCTGCTCCAGCTGAAGAACCTGACAGGAACCAGCTGCAAAGAGCAAACACGTGCTGTAGCATCTCAGTCTTAGCATCACAAAGCAGAGTACGAAAGGGGGGGTTGAAGCTGAGACACGAGAGCTTAACAACTGTCACACATAAAGAGAACGCAAAGAAATTATGAAGATCTCCTGATAGGTTATTGCACCAGTATTTTTTCTCCCAGTTTCATAGAGGGAGGCTCCATTCTGCCGCTGCATGTGTAAGAGCACAACATACTTATTAATGAATTTCAGTGGTTTTCAACCCCGGCTAAAGTTTGTTAACCCCTGAAGTACTTTTTTTAAAAAATGTGAGGGCCCACTTTCAACAAATTAAATCAGAATTTTTAGAAGTGTGACCTAGATATTATTGCTGTTTTTTAACTTACAAAGTTATTTTCATGTTCAACAAAAGTTAAGAAGCATTGCTAAAGCTAAATCAAAGCAAGAAATATAAGTTGGCAACCAAAATGAAACCTCAAGAATAAATAATACATACTTCAATCTCAATAATAAAGATTTCAAGATGTGCAAGATATTTTTTACCCAACAAATTCCCAGTATTCCTTTTTAATATTATCCCCTTTATTTGATGAGTGTTTTAAAAAAGGAACTCTTATTTATTGAATTAAAGGTTAAGACCATATTTACGAAAGAAATTTACCTGCTATTTTACAAAAACCTTAAAGTGTTATACCAGATGAACCAGGAATTTTACTCTTGGGGTTCATTCTAAAAATATTCATCCATTTATTTGCCAAATATATTATTGAAAGACTACCATGTGCTTGATGGTGTTAGAAGAACTGGGAACATGGCAGGGAAAACAAAGATAATGTCACTAGTAATATGGAATTTGTGTTACAGAGGGCAGAGGTAGGAAAAAATGCATAAATATTCATTATCAGATAATATAGTACTTTAAAGAAAACCTATTCAAACAATGGGTACAGAACAAAGTTACTTTAGATGGGATAGTCAGAGATGGTCTCTAAGGAACTGATATTTAAAGAGTCAAATCCAAACCAATCTGTTACAGCTGAAGAACAGGAAGAAGTTTAATGCGGCCAAATTCAAGAACGGGCAAAAGAAATAGAGAAGAAAGTTAGTTCCCCAGGAGCCAGCTCAAGCCGATCCTCAGAGGCCACCGCAAGGAGTTTGAACTGTATTCTAAATCCAGTGAGAAATAATTTGGGGAGTTTTAAGAGGAAAGTGATATGATATGATCTAATGTTGGTTTTAAAATGTCACTCTGAATGCTGTGGTGGGGAGGAAAGGCGTGGCAAGGGCAGAATTAGGGGAACTAGCAAGAACTACTGAGAGCTCTCCAGGTGAGAGATGAGAGGGTTCCAGATAAAGTAGTAGTTGCAGAAGTGAAAAAAAGCGGATAAGTACAGAACATGTACTAGAGGTAATGGATTAGCTAACGAACAAGTTAAAATACTTATGGTTTAAATAATTAGATGGTGTTGCTGTTTACTGAGGTGGGATACAAAAGTAAAAAATGAAAAAGAAATTTTTACTGTAGATTTTATGTTTTAGAGCATATGTCAATATGATGACTCTTTCAAAGAGCCTGTCCATGGGGAGAGCAGGGTTAAAAGTGTTATTTGGAGTCCTTAGCAAAGGCTAATCAAAGATTCTGACAAATGTCTTTACAGAGACATTCACTGTAACATGTTTTTTGTAATGGAAAACTTTAAAAACAATACACATAAACTAATTATTAAAATTCTGCGGCCCACACAAAAAATATATTGTTTGCCCATCTGACAACAAAATAGGTATAATTTTTATTCATTCACTCCAAACGACTATTGTTGTGTTGGCTGTTGTGATTCTTTTATTTGACAATCAAAGGGCAAAGAGGTCAGTGTCCCTGACTAAAGAGTCAGGTATTGCATGTTTTAAAAATTCTTGCAGCACACTGGTGGAAAATCTCTGCTTTAAGCTCTAAAACTTCTAAGGCAAATAAATAAAATACATACTTCCTGCATATGAGGAGCTATCAAAAATATTAATAAATTAATAACTATTAATAAAAATAGTAAGAAAATAAACTAAACATGACACATTGGAATAAATTCAGGGTTTAGAAGATAAAGATTTGTTTTTCTGATAGCCTTTGTTTCCCATTCTCTCCAAGCTGCCTAAATCAATCTTATCCTCGGAGAAGACAAGAGGAAAACAAGAAAAGAGAAGAAAAGAGGTAAACAGAAGAGAAAGTTTCTTATTTATTTGATATATTTTTATATAGCACAGAAGCAAGAAACAGAGGACAAAAATGATCCTCTTTCAAAACTTTCCCTGTCCCCAACACATGATTTTAAAGACACAACCAGCAATAGCTTCATTAATTAATCTCAGGGCTCATGAACTTTGCTTTAGGTACCATAGTACCTCTAACTTGCAAACTTTCTAAACAATGAAGGCGGTATGTCCAAGCAGCTCAACAAGCTCACGGAGGACAAGACGGACGTGCAGTCCATCATCTGCCTTCGGTGCCCCCTCGAGACATAAGAATAAGGCCTTTGGTGGCACCCAGTTCTGCGCAGTGCTGGTGGAGCCCCCACCCCCGTGCCTGCCTGGTGCTGGCCGAGCGCCTCGGAGCTGAACGGCTTGGCCTGGGTCTGTCCTAGCAGCCCCCACCCTCCCCTCCGGTGGCCTGGCTCCCACTCTTTGGCCGCCTATTCCCCAGCCCCTTACAATCTTCAAAGTGGCCTCCCTTTGTAAACAGAACTATCTACTTCCTCAAATTAGCCCCGCTTCTCTGTCACTAATCTGATATATGAGTTTTCCTAGAGACACTTTTTCATATTATTCTACTTATTGAAGTGAAGAGACTGAAAATTTTGTGTGACTTGATTCAGAAAGAGAATAGAACTGTCTCTTCATTATATTAAAAATATTGAGAGATTATTTTTCATGTATGTGCAGATCCTATACACAATAAATCCTTGAGCAATAAATAGCCCAGTCCCACAATTCTGTAATAGTTACTAATTCTCATCAATTATTACATAGGTCCTTAAAAATTCTGGATTCATCCCAGGGTTATGAAAACACTGTCACAGTTCTTTCAATGTAGTAGCGTTAAACACGTCAAAACCCATAGAGTGCGGAAGAATCTGCTCATGGTATTTCAGATCTAATTTCATCGACTCACAAATGGAATAAAGCAGAGTGACTGGGAAAAGAAAGGACTGAAAAACAATCATTCCTTAGCTCAGCTCAAGCTCTCGAAATTAAAAAAAAAGAGAGAACAATTTAAGTAAAACTTCCAGTAGAAATGAAACATTCATTTATTCATTCACTTGTTGAATGAGCTCAATGGTGACTGCTGAGCTTTTTTCTGTGCACAATGTTATGAAAAACACAAAGAAGTCTTATTTCATCTTACTCTGAAGAAGTTAAAAATCTGGCTGAAGAATGGAAACATTGGAACATAAATGGATCAACAGGAAGCAAAACCAATAACTGATACCATTAAAAAGACACAAATGTGTACAAACTATCAGATAAAGGGTGGTTATTGCAGATTGAAATTCAAAATAGAAAACAGTTTTGGCAGAGGCAAATATAAGGTTCATTCACTCATCTAACCCGCCCCATGAAGTACACTGTGGTGTGCTGCAGGGGTTTTGCTAATCTTAGGTAATGCCAAGGTGAACAGAAACAGTCTACACCCCATGCGTGTAAGCAAATTCTTACACCATTTTTGTTATGTGCTTCACTCGGCTTTGAACCAGAGTTTAGAGAAGCTTAGGAAAAGAACTACTTAGTTATGTCAGGAGATAGCAGAGAAGGTCTCCCATAAAAAGTGACACCGGAGCCACCGTAAATGATGCCTAGGAGAGCATCCCGAGCAGAAGAGACCACAGTCAAGGCGCAGGCATAAAATCCGGGTCATTCCCTACGGCTGTCTCCCAGGAAAGATGTGTGTAAGTACCACAAATGCTGCAAAGATAAGAAAGAATCGGGGCATGAACCTCTTGTGTTCGATATTAAGAATTTTCAAATTTGTCACAGGAGCTTGGGGAATCGCTGAAGAACTTTAAGGCTGGATTGGCAGGATTTGCAATTTAAACCACGGGCTGGTGGCATTGCCGAAAGCAGGTTCAATGGGGCAAAGGAGGGATAACAGTCAGGAAGGATGTCAGAGGCCTTGGATGACACACTGCAGATCCTCCTGGGCTCAGCGGCCTCTGCACGGCTCTGTCTGACCTGACGTTTATCACCGCACAGCACTTTCTCACGAGGCCTGTCTGGTCATATGGCACGAGCCTCCATCCCCGACGCTTTCCTGTTAGCCTCTGTGGTCCCACCAGGTACGCACTTTTGTGTAACCCAAAAGCGTGATGCAGTAAAAGCCCCTGGACCAATCTTTGACTAACAGAAGACAGGGTCAAGCTGACGAATTTTTACAGCATTTCCTTAACCTGTCGCCTTCCCCCTCCTTCAGTGCGGGTCATAGGGCCTCTCAGGGGGTGGTTTCTGAAGGCCCAGCGGTCACACTCAGTGGCAGCCAGCTAGGGCCTGTGCCCACCAACTGGTCTCTTTCCTTTCCTGCTTTCCTCCGCGCTGCCACTCCCCTTAGTCCATTAAAAAGAATCACTAGGGAATTTATTTTAACCATCGCCGTGAAGGAGAGAAGACAATGGATTTGGGAGGGATGAAGAGGCTCCACACGGCCCGGTTACCGACTGGAGGCGGCCAACGAGCAGCAAGCTAGGGATGCTTCTCAGATGCCAGTCGGACGGCCTGTTAGAGACTAGCGCCATCAGACAAAATAACACAAGGCGGGCAGGGCTGAAATGGAGAAATGTCTGATTTTAGATATAGGACACCGCTTATCATGAGAAGGAACCGTCGGAGACTTTTGGGAATGTGAGTATGGGGCCCAGAAGAAACGTTTAGGCCCCGCAGTTTGGAAGTCCCCGCTTAGAGAGCCAAGTGACCCGAGGAGGGACGGGGGCAGGTGAGGCCCTTCAGCACTCTGGGGAAGGAACTAGAACAAGTCAGGAGAGGCTTCCGAAGGGTTCAAGCAGGAGGAAAGAGAATGGGAGAGAACACAGGCGCGGGAGCCCAGGGAGGGAGGGAGCTCACGTGGCAAAGCGTGAACCACTTCGGAGTGAGTGGAAAGTGTGGACTAGATTGAAAGATGAGGGCATTGTTGACTTAGCAAGAGCATTTTCAGGAGTAGAATACGGTGCGGGGAAAGCCCATAAAATAAAAATAATAACTGGAAAACTGAAATGAGCCAAAGAAACTGTAAAATAACTAGGCAGCTATGCGTGTAGCAGGCGTTTCCCAGTCTCTCCCTCTCGCTCCATCAGGACTTCCCCCGCCAGTAACCTGCAGATTCTTTAAGGGAAGAGGGAGGCCAAGCTGGGAAACTCACTTTTTTAAAAAAAAATGGACTTAAGCTTCCCATTGTCCTAGAGATTCCCTACTGCTAACATCGCCAATTCTTTTCCTTTTTTTACCTTCTACCTCCACTGACAGGATTCCTTGCTTTAGTCCCTTTGCTGAAAGGGGAGGTCGGGAAGAGCCATCTGATTCCCTCTGAAGGAGCAAGCATATTTCCACTGAGACGCCTGTTCATGGAGTGTAGTGGCCCCTTATCCACGGGGACCGCTTTCACAGAACACCGGGACACTTCTAGGCCCGGAGTGGCCGCAGGAAGACGGGCCGAGCCGGTTCTCATGCCCGCGCCGGGAGAGACGCTGGGCCTGCGCACGGGCCTCTTAGGGCCCACAGGGCTCTGCCCCACGGCCCGCTCCAGCCTCCCCTCACCCCCGGGGAAGCTTCTCTCTCTCCACCCCTCTTCTGCGGGGTATGTTTTGCTTTCACAGTTCTCACGCAAGCATTCCTGTCACATCTGGGGGGGAGGTTAGTGCCTAAGCAAGTAATTAGAGTATAAAATAAACAGAATTATAGATTTACACACTCAAAACAGGTTTGTTCTTTAATAAGTGAGGACATTTCTTATTGTAGCAGAGGAACTTCTAGCATTTTAACACGATTCAGAACAATTAGAAAATATCTTTATGTAAAGTGAATATTATAAAGAAATTATTTTTTATGATCCCAAAGTTATTTTTTCAATATAATTACAGAGGGTTTTATTCTGTCAGTGAACACATTGGATTGATTTGGAACATCTCTGTGAGTAGTGTAAATAATGCAGAAGAATATTTTTAAAATTCTTACACGGTTTCACTTCCCAGGAAAAGCAAACCTGAACATACCAGTATGTTAGAAGCTATGTATAGGGCATGCAGGATCAAGTTTAGTGATTTGTAATGAGTAAAATTGTATTGTTAGGTTATTCCAGCAAAAATAAAGCAAGATGGCCCTGATCTGTAAAAATATATTCTAACATGTTCTGAGACTCTGGCAAAAATGAGGAAGAGAAGCCAAAGTAAAGATAAAATAACAGGAAAGAGATACAGGAGAAGCGTAATAAAGATGTTTGACCTCCTCAGGAATGAAGAAGAAAACTAAATCCCAACAGTTCTAAGTCATACCAAAGCCCTAGAAGTCTGTCTGATTCAATAGGAAATGTAGTTCTTGCTTAGTAAAGAAAAAGCATAGTTGAAATTTGTGACACATACACATTATATATATAGTCAGCTTTGCTCATTAAACTAAGATTAAAAAAAAATTGAGTTCTTTAAAAAATGCCAGTGTCGAGGAGTTACTTCTAGAAGGGTTAATTAGGGCCTCCTAAAGAATCCCGTATAAATATGGGGGCAAAATATTCAACAAAATACTAGCAAACCTTATTCCAGCAGCACATGATTTATCCCAGGGATGCAGGGTTTGTTCGACATACAAAATGAATCATTATAAGACACTATGTGACTAAACTTACATATATGTGATCTCAGTAGACGCAGAAAAAAAATCATTTGAAAAAAATCCAACATCCTTTCTCAATAAAAACACTGAACCAACTAAGAATAAAGGGTAACTTCCTCAACCTGATTGAGAAAAGAGTATTAAGGAAAACCTCACAGCTAACATCACAGGTTATGGAGAAAACTGCAAACTTGCTCACTACAATCAGGAAGGTCAAGGGTTTCTGTTCTCACAACTTTTATTAAACATTGTATAAGAGGTTCTAGCAGGGAAATTGGGCAAGAAAAGGAAATAAAAGGCATCCATATTGGAAACAAAAAAGTAACATTATTTCTATTCAAAGATGACAGGATCTTGCATATAGAAAATCCTAAAGAATCTGCACAAAAACTGTTAGAACTAATAAACAAGTACAGCAGCGTTTCAGGACACTGGACCAATTGTATTTTTAGACACTAACAATGAACAATCTGAAAATAAAATTAAGAAACTAATCCAATTAGCAGTAACATCAAAAGAGTTAAAAATTAGGAATAAATTCAACAAAAGAAATGTAAAACATATACACTGAAAACCACAAAACATCATTGAAAGATAATGAAGACCTAAAGAAATAGAAAAATATTCTATGTACATGGATCAGAAGACCAAATAGTGTTAAGTTGGTGCCCTTATAAAAAATATGCTATATGAAGAGAAAGACACATGCATAGGGAAGACACTGTGAAGACACAGAGAGAATGTCATTTACAAGCAACCTCATTTATATGAAATGTCCGGAATAGGAAAACCCATAGAGGCAGACACTTAGGCTAGCAGGTGTCAGGAGCAGGGAGAAGGGGTGAATGGGGAATGGCTGCTACCATATAAGGGTTTTGTTCAGGTGATAAAAATGTTCTGGAGTTAAATGGTGACGGTTCTACAACTCTGTCAATATTCTACTCTTTTTACGCTTAAATAATACAAGTGAATTATATGCTTTAAAATGAATAAATAATAATAAATAAACAATTTAAAAATTACCACATTGAGCACTACCTCAAATGTATGGAATCATAATTTCAAAAGGTAGGCCAATTGTTAACTTTTTTGGCAGCTCATAAATGCATTTTTTAAAAAGGTACAAGTAGCCCATTTCCCCATATTCGAATGTATGGGACTTCTTACTACATAATTACTTTGAGATATCTCCTTCCTAAATCAAGGTTATTTTTTATTTTAAGGGAAAATAGTTACAAATGCTCAAAAAATATTTATTTATTCATCACCTCACTGCCACAGCGTAATTATTTTTATTTTCACATTCCCTTTGATCCTTACCTTTTTCCATATAAGTACAATTATGGTACATACTAATTTATATATTTTTAATATTATACAATTATAATGTGCTGAAATTAACAAATAAATTTGCCACTACTAATCAAGTTAATATTTCCATAATATAGATAATGCTAAAATCAGAAAGTCAGTACACAGAGATTTTCTCTCTGCTGCAGAATTTTTCTTTAAAATTCTCTTCCGAAAGTGACATTTTTGAATCAAGGGCTTTAGTATTTGTTTGGCACAGGACTGTCCTTTCCAGAAAGGGTGGTACTAATATACATGCCACTGGTGTTTAGGTACAAATTTTGTTATCCTTCACAGGTATATTATATTATCATGGCAAATTTTTTTTGCTAGTGTAATGGTAACAGTGTTTCCAGGTCAGAGCTCTATTATTTGTTTTGCTGTTGTTGTTTACTCAGGAGTGAAGTTAGGTCCTCCTACAGGGCTGCTCATCTAGGGCCA
The DNA here is from genome assembly GCF_964146895.1 of Miniopterus schreibersii. Classification (NCBI taxonomy): domain Eukaryota; kingdom Metazoa; phylum Chordata; class Mammalia; order Chiroptera; family Miniopteridae; genus Miniopterus; species Miniopterus schreibersii. The sequence goes on from NC_138101.1 coordinate 33,584,878, forward strand.
AATGATAATCCGCAACCATAATAGTAGGTTAATTAAACTAGCAGTGCTCCAGAATAATTTTTAACATCATTTGTCTTAATCATCACAGCTGAAACTTCCTACCTACTATGTTCACTAAATCTTCAGTAATGGGCCATGTTAAATGTATTTAATAGCCACCCTGTGGCATTTGCAGAGTAGTTCTGAGTAAAATTATGAAAACTATAAGAATCAACTTCTCCCATAAAAGATCCTTTCCCATTTAATGGCCCTCTTTTCTCCCACTCTATTTTTTTATTTTCATTGTCTACTACATCTTATTACAAAGTTATATGTATTTATTATAACAAGTAAAACAATGCAATATTATATAAATTTTAAAAATCACTTATCCATCTCTCTCCACCATCACACCAGTCAAATCCCAACTCCATGTGACCAGTGTTAATAGCCTGGTGCTTATCCCTTAATTCTTTCCTTGATGTCATACAAGCATGTACAGAAATGTTTCATTCCATAAGCTCCCTACTAAAAAAAAGTCCTAAGTTTTTCATTTACATGAATGACTAACCACTTAGGGTATTAATCTTCCAATTATAATTTATTGTTAAAAGGCCAAAAAGCTGGAAATTAGAAATTAAATTCTAACAGCAGAATTGTAAGCATTGATCAGTGGCTAAAGGATTGTAGGTAGTTGGAGTAGCGAAGGGGCAGTATACGGCCTCCTAGGGCCTCAGAAATACTTCTGACTTCTTACTGTTTGTACCTAGAAGCCAGCCTTTGGGCAGCTCTTACTCATTTAGTGTCCATGACCTGGGAGGTTTCGATTTACTGAAGGATTTGGGCATAACCTCACACTCAACATGCGTAAATATGTACCAGGTTGCTCTTCCATCCTTTTGCAAGATCTGCTAGTCTCTGCATGCTGCTGAGGAGCTGTACATGTTCATCACTGAAAAGGGTCTTTGTTGTTTATGCACTGACTTTTTATATGAGGACAAAGCAAGTGGAAATAACATGTAATGTACTAAACAATAAAGATCATTAGGAAATAATAGAAAATAATGAGGAAAAATGAGCTAGCACAACAGCAATGTTTAGGCAACTCCTCTCACCCCATCTGCCCCAGGTAATACGTGGGAGAAAGGAATGCAGGGACCATCTCAGCTTTGCTTTTCTGTATCTTTGAAGTTCACACCTGCTTATTACACCACTTAACTATACAGCTTAGTTGAAGTAATTACTTTGGGATTAGAGAGGGAAAAAAAACACACCTCGCAACACTATGTACAAAACATTAGTAATTTTCTTTGTAATAAAATCTAAATTCCAAAGTACTGTGGCACGGAAAAGAGCAATAGAGAAAATTTAAGCCCTGAAATGAAATCTCACCAAAAGTCACTGTTTAAAGCCTATCAAGATGGATAATATTAGTAAAGAGATGACTAACATTTCACACATTCCTCTAGGAATATTTTTACTTACATTTCTCTGGAGAAGGCAGTGAAACCATTTCATGAAATAATCAACTAATTTATTGTGCACCATAAAATCAATATAAATCTTGACATTATAGGGAACTGAGTTCAATTTGCTCATATAGGTTTCCATTCTAAGTACCAAATTATATTACAACACTGGGAAACTGTGATTTAATTTTCTGTGTTATTTCTCTAGAATGTTTGCTGGTTATTTTGATCTTGCATTTATTTTCGCATCTTTCTTGCTTAACGCAAACCTGCTTCGGTTCACATGAACTAGTGCAAATCATAGTCAAAGAGGGAAGCCAAAGATGTAGACACGAGAAACATTATAGACTAAAACCCAGGCTTTAGTCTATCCCAGGGATGAAATAAGATCCACGGCATTAACAATGTTCATGATATTAGTGGCCAAAGATTTTGGAAACAGGTTGGAATATAAAGAATAAGGCAGAATAAGGTGACAGTTAATATCGGGGCCGGGTGTATTGCAAAAGAGGCCTAGGGTGGATTTTAATGTCTGACAGCTAATAGCCCTGGTAGCCCTTCAGGGTTAACATAGCCATAAAACTGATTTCTGTGTTAAAGTAGGGAGCTACTTTTGAACGCCCACTTGACCTAATGTTTTACAGTCATTAGCATATTAAAAATTGATTTATTATGTAATCTTTGGAAATGGGGCACAAAATATGTGGTAGAGGTAAAGGCTAGGGCCAGAAGATAAATCATACTTGAAGTGAGATATCTAAAAACTGGTGCTTGGGAAGTCCTGGGGCAGCATAAGGTAATTGGGATCTCCAAGGACAAAATGTCAGCATGATTACAATCATCTTTTCCTGAGCAAAAAAATATATTCTATTCAATGTGCTCATAGTAATAAATTTCCTTGAATATTTTAAGATCTGAAAATTAGACTTAATAGAAATGTTATTACATCACAAAAAGAAAGAACTTGGGAAAATAATATTTTAAGAAAACATTGACAGATTTTCAAATATGGGTTTTTTAAAAAGATCAGGTACCAGACTTAAACATATCCTCAAAATTTCAATAGAAAATATTGCAAAGGTTTTAAATACTACTTCAAATTGTTCTCCAAGCAAACAAATAAAAAACATGACTCTATCTAGTATAATTCTACTGAAATTAGTGAGGTCGTGACTTAAAGGTAGTATATAATTTAACTAGAATTTACCTGTCCACCATCCTTATGCACAAAAATATGTTAGTATTATGTTTCACAGGAAACAAGTTTTAAAAAAACTATTATTTCCTGATGAAGTAGATGTAATTATCTAACTTTTCATTTACTCTGATCCATGGGAGGTAAATGAACACCCAGAGGCCAATGAAGAATTATAAGAATTAGAAATGTTTAAGCTTTGACATGGTTATTAGATTTAGACATTAATGAATGGACCACTATGATAACAAATATGACCTGTTTAATCTCTGAAGCAAAAAAGTATTAATTATACAAAGCAATTTTTTAAAATTGAAATATTTCCATTTTTGATGAGCTAAAAAGGTTAGCATGAATGGGTGGAACAGCAGGTCGATGTTTCTTTCTCTCAAATCAATGGATAAAGAAGAATGCTATTGAAGGAAATTCAGTTGTATAACTTTTAAAGAAAAAATAACTTAAAATAAGTTAACAAGAATTGCAGTTTATTAAGTTCTAAAAATGTAGGTATCATTTTAAAATAATCCTATCACTCTTAGGATCTTATTGTAATGAAATTACCTAAAGTTCTTAAAAGTAGTGGGCTTTTTAATGAGGGTATAAATATGCTCACTGACATTGCCTTGGGCCGTTTGCTTACACTAGGCCAGGTACAGAAGGTCACCAGGGCAGAAAGCCCCAGGTGCCCAGCCGTGGGCATAACCAAACACAAGTATTGTAGGGTGGGACCTTGTCCCCAGGGTGCCCTTTCTTCCCCTAGCATATCTCTGAGTATGGAGTTTAAACCCCCAACCTTTCATATCACCGGTCATGAGTTCCAACCCCCCTGACCTTTCCCCCTGGCATGTTGCTAGTCAAGTGGTAGACCCTCTCAGAGAAGGAACAAGGGGGACAGAGACCAGCCTCACAGGACTCCCATACAGGCCCCTACAGGACAACTTTCTTAAGCAAGACTCCCTAGAGGTAATATCTAGGCCTCCATTGTGTTTCAGCTCCAGGCCCAGAAAAGCAGCAAAGCCAGGTGGGGTGAAGTCACGGGTGACATCAGGACCAGCTGTGATGATGAATGACCCCTGCCCTGCCTCCCACCCGAGAGACCAGGTCCCTGAAAGGACACATACACAGCTGGGAAGCTGAGAAATATTCTGTTGAGACCCTCCCCCGAGGCCTCCCCTAAAACCCCTGCCTTGGGAAACCAGATAAAAGCCCTTAAGAAGAAGGACCCAGTTCTCCCCCCCCCCTCGCACACACAGGCCCACGCCTTGCCTCCCCCACTCCTCCCGGGCCTGCACTCTCTCCAGCACTCCCGCCCTTTCCTCCGCCCTTTCCTCCCTCAGGCTGCCTCCCTCTGCTTCCTGTCTCCTAAGCTCCGGGTCCTTCTCTAGCCACTGCAACTTGCTTCCAGAGCCTCTGCAGCCCAGCCCAGCCGGCTCACACCTTCCAAGGCCCCCTTCTACCTCTGTGACTTTTGAAATAAGCTCGTTTATTTAGAAAACTCTTCACAATTGGTGCTAAGTAAACTCTAATTGAACCCTTGTTTTATTATTACAAACGGAAAACCTTAATGTGACCATTGGTGCTAAGTAAGCCATACTGTAGGCCTCTTTCCCATTATTACAATTAAGAAGCTTGATGCAGTAAAAAGGGGCGCAAAGAAAATGTGCGAGAAACAACAAGGCCCAGGGCGTTGCTTGTCGCTTGTTTGCTGCAATACTTTGTTCCCATCACCTAATCTTGGACTCTAATTGCTTTCATATGTGCAGCGAATGAACTGGATAAGAGAATCTATTAGAATTCTCCCAGCTAAACTGATAAAGCACTAATCGATGAAAAATTATTGTAATAGACTACTCCTTGATTTAATAGTCTATTATACACTGATGATTTAATAAACCAAGCAAGAGAGTTGGTAATAAATACAGTGTAGTGTAAAACTTATGCTTAAACTTTGATAGTTGCTTGGTATATGTTTAACTACATATTCAATTGTCAGCTCTTCTTAATAATATATAATCGTGAGCATTTAAAAAAATATTTCAGATAGAGGTTTTTAACCAATAAGTCTATTAAGTTAACCAGCAGCCTATAAGTTAACCTCTTCAACAGTTGAAGTTTAGTGCTCACTGTGTTTAAAAGAAAAAATATATAAACTTTTCAAATTAGGAAACATAATTTTAAAAATATAGATTTTAGCTTCTTTGGAAAAAATGGAAAATCTGGAAACACTGGTCTACTTATTAGTACAGAGAAACAATTGGCTGGTGGTGAGTAGCTGAGATCCTTAACCAGAGCAGGAGTTCATGCCTTAGCCCCCACCCAGTCTCACTTTCTCATTTACTTCGTAGGCTTTTGGTTTATAAATCTTACCTCTCTATCGCACTGATTCATCAAGAAATTAATCCAAGTTTAGAAAATAAAATACTATGAGACTTGGTCCTAGAGCATTTCTTAAGGGGAACTATGTCCTGCAGTAATTCTGGCAGAAGATTTGAAATCAGCAACCTCGACTATTACCTTTTTCTATTTGCCAATAAGAAACATATCATCCTAGTAATGTGTCATCAACATTTTTTCCCCCAAGTATGTGTAGACAAAAGGGCATTATCCCATTTTTATATCTGTTGGATAGAATATACAGTGGCTGAGCTGTATATAGTCTTGAATCGTAGCAGTAAAAAATTAGCTGCGTGAACAGGAACCAAGAGACAGGCTGTGCACTATATTTCCTGCTCATATGTTGTCTCAGCTGTTTTGCACTTTATAGTTTCAGCTGAAGAATGTCCGTTTATCACGTAATGCTAATCAGTTATCATTCTACTCTACATTTTGTGCAAAACATTGCTGGGAAGTCTGTTCTGGATTTGATGGATAGCCAGAATGGGACAGCACATAACCAAAAAAGGCATAAATACTCACAGATGTCTGGTCATAGAGATGAGTTAAAATCAAAGAAAATTAGAGCTGGATAAGACAGACGTGATCCTAGAGCACATCAGGGGAGCTTACACTTGCTTTCCCTTCACCTTTCTCATCCAAATGCGTTTTCTCCTCATTAAAATAAATATTCAAACCAGAAGGCCTTTCATTTGTTTCCTTAAACCAGTAGAGTTTTTTCCCCAAAAATGTAAACCCCATATCATGGAGACAAAAAGCAGAAATCCTGTTTATTACCAAAGACATCCAAAAAGCTGTCCAAATCCAAATTAGAGCATATGGTGCAAATTCCCCCCTCTTACAGCCTCCAACATTCCCTACCTCACCCCTCATCCCTCTATTGTTTAGGTTTGAGAAATCTGTTTCTATCTCCTTACTCAAGAAGCACTGAACAAGTCATTTTTGCTTTTACAAAAATAATTGTTTAGGTGAAAATAAAGCAGTAATTTTACTGTTTCAGATTCCATCAATGATTTTGTATTTTTCTCAAGTGAATTTGATTGTTGTAAATGTTTCTCATATATTATTTTTTAAAATTTATTTTTATTGTTGAGAGTATTACAGATGGTCCTTTTTTTTCCCCATTGATCCCCTCCACCCCACATCCACACCACCCACAGGCTTTCCCCATACCAACGTCTGTGTCCATGGGTTATGCTTATAAATATATAATTCCTTTTATTAACCTCTCCCCACGCACTTCCCCACCCCCACCTTCCCTCTGAGATCCCTCAGTCTGTTCCATGCTTCTATGTCTCTGGATCTATTTTATTCATCAGTTTATTTTGTTTATTACATTCCACAAATGAGTGAAATCATGTGGTACTTGTCTTTCTCTAACTGGGTTATTTCATGTAGCATAATGCTGTCCAGTTCCATGCTGTGCCAAAGGGTAAGAAATTCTTTATTTTTTTCAGCTGCATAGTACTCCATGGTGTAAAAGTCCCACGGCTTTTTTATCCACTCATCTACTGATGGGCACTTGGGCTGCTTCCAGATCTTAGCTATTGTAAATTGTGCTGCTATGAACATAGGGGTGCATAAGTTCTTTGTGATTGGTGTTTGGATTTCTTAGGATATATTCCTTGAAGTGGGGTCACTGGGTCAAATGGCAAGTCAATTTTTAATTTTTTGAAGAACCTCCACACTGCTTTCCACAGTGGCTGCCCCAGTCTGCATTCCCACCAGCAGTGCACTAGGCTCCCCTTTCCCCACACCCTCACCAGCACTTGTAGTTCCTTGATTTGCTGATGGAGCCATTCTGACAGGTGTGAAGTGACACCTTATTGTGGTTTTAATTTGCATCTCTGATGATTAGTGACTTTGAGCATTTTCTCATGTGTCTCTTGGCCATCCATATGTCCTCTTTGGAGAAGTGTCTATTCAGGTCCTTTGCCCATTTTTTAATTGGATTGTTTGTCTTCCTTTTGTTAAGTTGAGTTCCTTATATATTTTGGATATTAACCCTTTATGGGATGTGTCCTTGGCAAAGATGTTCTCCCATACAGTGGGCTCCCTTTTTGTTATGTTGAGGTTTTCTTTTTCTGTGCAAAAGCTTTTTATTTTGATGCAGTCCCATTTGTTTATTTTCTCCTTTGTTTCTCTTGCCCTAGGAGATGTACCAGCAAATATATTGCTACAAGGGATGTCTGAGATTTTGCTGCCTATGTTTTCTTCTAAGATTTTTATGGTTTCACGTCTTATATTTAAGTCTTTTTTTGAGTTTATTTTTGTATATGGTGTAAGTTGGTGGTCTAGTTTCATTTTTTTACATGTACATGACCAATTTTCTTAACACCATTTATTAAAGAGACTGTCTTTACTCCATTGTTTGTTCTTGCTTCTTTTGTCAAATGTTAACTGAGCGTAATGGCGTGGGTCAGTTTCTGGGTTCTCTGTTCTGGTCCACTGATCTATATGTCTGTTCTTGTGCCAGTACCAGGCTGTTTTGATTACAGTGGCTTTGTAGTATAACTTGATATCCTGTATTGTGATCCCTCCAACTTTGTTCTTCTTTAAAGATTGCCATGGCTATTCGGGGTCTTTTTTGGTTCCATATAAATTTTTGAAGTGTTTATTTTAGACCTGTGAAATATGCTGTTGGTATTTGAATAGGGATTGCATTGAATTTATAGATTGCTTTGGGTAGTATGGACATTTTAATGATGTTATTTCTTCCTATCCAGGAACGTGGTATATTCTTCCACTCGTTTAAATCTTCCTCTGTCTCTTCTGCAACATCCTTTCGCTTTCCAAGCACAGGTGTTTTACCTTCTTGGTTAAGTTTACTTCTAAGTATCTTAATTTTTTAATTGCAATGGTAAATGGGATTGTTTTTTACTTTCTCTTTTTGAGAGTTTGTTATTGGTGTATAAAAGTGCCATTGATTTCTGAGTGTTAATTTTGTATCCTGCTACCTTGCTGAATTCATTTATTAAATCTAGTAGTTTTTCAGTGGAGTCTTTAGGATTCTCTATGTATAATAACATGTCATCTGCATATAATGACAGTTTTGTTTCCTCCTTTCCAATTTGGATAGCTTTTATGTTTTCTTCTTGTCTGATTGCTGTGGCTAGGACTTCCAGTACTATACTGAATAAGAGTGGGGAAAGTGGACACCCCTGTCTTGTTCCTGTTCTTAGGGGAAATGCTTTTAGTTTTTGCCCATAGAGTATAATGTTGGCTATAGGTTTGTCATATATGGCCTTTATTATGTTGAGGTATGATCCCTCTATTCCCACTTTCCTGAGAGTTTTCACCAAAAGTGGGTGTTGGATTTTATCAAATGCTTTTTCTGCATCTATTGATATGATCATGTGGTTTTTGTCTTTCAATTTGTTTATGTGATGTATCACGTTTATTGATTTGTGAATATTGTACCAGCCTTGCATCCCTGGAATAAACCCCACTTGGTCATGGTGTATGATCTTTTTAATATATTGCTGGATCCGATTTGCTAATATTTTGTTGAGGATTTTAGCATCTATGTTCATCAGGGATATTGACCTGTAATTCTAATTCTCTTTCTTTGTAGTGTCTTTATCTGGTTTTGGAATTGGGCTAATGCTGGCCTCATAAAAAGAGCTTGGAAGTGTTCTTTTCTCTTGGATTTTTTGAAATAGTTTGAGGAGGGTAAGTGTTAGTTCTTCTTTAAATGTTTGGTAAAACTCCTCTGTTAAGATGTTCAGGCCAGGGCTTTTGTGTACTCGGAGCCCTTTGATTAGTGCTTCAACTTCATCAGCAGTTATCAGTCTATTTAGGTTCTCTGACTCTTCCTGATTGAGTTTTGGAAGGTTGTATTTTTCTAGGAATTTGCCATTTTATCCAAGTTGTCCAGCGTGGTGGCATATAGTTGTTCATAGTTTTTTCTTACAATCCTTTGTATTTCTGTTGGGTCAGTTGTTACTTCACCTCTTTCATTTCTGATTTTGTTTATTTGGGTCCTTGCTCTTTGTTTCTTGATGAGTCTGGCTAAAGGTTCATCAATCTTGTTTATCTTTTCAAAGAACCAGCTCTTAGCTTCATTGATCTTTTGTATATACTTTTTGTCTCTATGTCATTTATTTCTGCTCTGATCTTTATTATGTTCTTCCTTCTAATTACTCTGGGCTTTTCTTGTTGTTCTCTTTCTAAGTTTTTAAGTTGTAGGGTTAGAGAGTCTATTTGAAGTTTTTCTTGTTTTTCGAGGAAGGCTTGTAGTGCTATAAACTTCCCTCTCAGGACTGCTTTCATTGTGTCCCACAGATTTGGAGTTGTTGTGTGTTCATTTCCATTTGTTTCCAGGAAGTTTTTGATTTCTTTCTTGATCTCTTTGGTAACCCATTCATTGTTTAAAAACATGCTATTTAGCTCCATGTGTTTGAGTGTTTGTTAGTGTTTTTAATGTAGTTGATTTCTAATTTCATGCCATTGTGGTCTGAGAAGATTCTTGATATGATTTCAATCTTCTGGAACTTGTAGAGATTTGTTTTGTGCCCTAACATGTGGTTTTTTTGAGAATATCCCATGTGCACTTGAGAAGAATATATATTCTGTAGCTTTGAGGTGGAATATTCTGTAAATGTCAGTTAAATCCATCTGATCTAGTGTGTCATTTAGGGTCACTGTTGTTTCCTTGTTGATTTTTTGTCTGGAAGACCTATCCAGTGAAGTCAGTGGGGTATTAAAATCCCCTAGTATGACTGTATTGCTGTCTATCTCTCCCTTAAAATCCTCTAGAAGTTTTTTATAAATTTAGCTGTTCCTATATTGGGTGCATATGTGTTTATCAGGGTTATATCCTCTTGTTGGATAGATCCCCTTAGTATTATGTAGTGACCTTTCTTGTCTCTTATTGTGGTCTTCATTTTGAAGTTTATTCTGTCAGATCTCATATATTATTTTTTATTGTTGAATATTATTCTTTTCATAGATTGTTATCTGTTTATCAGCCTTTTGTTTATTCAGTCCACTGGCATCCTTTTCACATTGCCAACCACCCATTACTCTCACAGCCACCTATTAAAATGGTTCATCTTAACTAGACTCAGCCTGAGGTGATTTCTCTACCTTTAATATCTATGTCTATAAAATTAATAAATTATTGCCCTGGCTGGCATTGCTCAGTGGTTAGTGTTGGCTCTGCAGGCAACTGTTCTTGGGTCTGATTCCAGTCAAGGGCAGGTGCCTGGGTTGCAGGTTCCCCTTCCAGGTGGGGTGCATGCAGGAGCCAACCAATTGATGTGGCTCTGTCACATTGATGTTTCTCTCTCTCTCTCCCTTCCACTCTCCTTTCACTCTCTCTAAAATCAATGAAAAAAATATCCTCAGGTGAGGATTAATAAAAAAATAAATAATAAATAATTTGTTTTCTCTTACAACCCTCTAATTAATGAAAATTTAAAAGTAAAGAATGGTCAGTGGTTGTTTTCTTGGAAATTGTCCTTTCACATTATGATACTTCAAAATGCAAAGTAATATATTTTATTTGTATATTCAGTTATATGATTAATTTTCAACTCACCCATATATATAAATTTAGCAGTCTCAAAGTTGTATTGATTTTCAAATTTCTTGATGGATTTATACCATAATAATGTTTAACTGTATAAAAGATCACTTTAAAGTATTGGACATTTGTATAACAAATGTCAAAAATGTAAAGATTTCAAATCAAATGGTAATGGCAATCCAAATAAGAGAGTTGGAGATTAGGAAAGCTTTACAGATCTGAACTCCTAACACCAGACTTTTAAAGGGCAGTCTGGTCACTTCAGCAGACTTGTAAAGAATAAGGTAAGCATTATGTAAGAGAAGACAAAGTAATCAGACACATCAAGTTTATGTTTTCTGAAATCATTTTTCAGCATAGATTTGGGGATATAAGTTTCTCTATATTTTATTTTGAGTTAGAATTGTTATCAGGAAAATGGCTTTAATTTATATATGACTATACTTTTTTCCAAGAAAAAACAATCCAGTCACATTATGAAGCAGAAAAAAAAGTGCCATTTTTCAAATCTAGTGGCCTCTTCCTCACACCTGTCACCACTAATTCCATTTTCATTCTTTAACAGAATTGTACGATTCTTATCAATACGTTTAAAGGATTTAGTAACTAAATTCATCAACTCTTCTTCAAGTTCAAATATCTCCAAAAAGATAAAGAAAAATTGTGAATTATAAAATCTTGATGGCATAGTCTACCTGATACATAGCAAATGAGAAATACAGGAAATAAAAAGAATCATATAAAATTCTAAAATAAGCAAAAAATTTGAATTTTACTCATGATTTCAAATTTTAAAATACTCATCAGATGATTCATATATAAAATTTAAGACAGAGCCCGTTTATTTCATTTATTCATTTTCAAATCTTATTTAGTATACAATTACTGAGTAACTCCTATTTCTAAGGCACTCCACTGGCATGTTGAAACATGTTATTAGAACATCAGGCTTTTAGAGCCAAGGCAAATTAATTTCAGCTTGATTCAAGGGCACAGAGAATATGCCGCTCACTCTTCATTTGACAAAGGATAGGTTTTAGGCAACCAATCATATAAATTTAAGATCCAATGTTAATTCACTGGCCCTGGACATGCCACCAATAAAGACTACCTACACAATTTTCTCTGCAAAGAGCAGAGCAATTACCTTTATCACAATATTGAAGAAAATATAGTAACCTCAATGCTCCATAATAATGCTTTTTACTGTTTTGAAACATCTTAAATGTATTAATTTATTATTAAGTTATTTTGTGAATGTTTGTGGAGCACCTGTGATGGGTCACATTTCTGTGCTGGCTCTGGCATATAAGCATAAAGATCCAAGAAGCCAGAGAGGAAGACAGACAAGAAAACAGGCCCTTTCAATACAAGGAGATGAATCAAGGGAGATGGAGGGGAGGGGCCACATTTAGAGGTTTCAGACTTTATCCTGAAGACAATAGGAAGCCACTGAGAGTACATGAACTGGGAGAAACTTGATATGTTTTATTTTTTTTACTTTTATTTTTGGGAGGCGCAAGACCAATAATCACTAGTCGCCTAGATACCAAAAAAGTATGTTTTTGAAATCACTTGATGTCGATTCCACACATAGAACAATCAAGCTGCCCTACATGTGCCACTCACAGCAGAGGCTCTTTTAGATATATTTTGTATTTTAATAAGATCACTCTGATTGAAAATTTGAAAAAATGGAAAAATATAATTAAAAAATGAGACTAGAAACACAAAGACTAGAGGAGGATTCTTTCAGGAAATGAGATGAAAAAGAATAGTGCCTGAACGAAGGCCATTATTCTAAATATGAAGAGAAGTAAATTGATGCAAAGTAAATCAGAAGAGATAGAAGAGATGACACAATGATTGGTTTGATGTTGAGGTTGGTGAAGAGAGTATGATAGCTGGCAATGAGAAATCTGCATGGCAATTCAAATTCACCATTGTAAGACTCATTCATTAACATAAACTCATCATTTCTACACCTAAAATTCTTACTAATTTAGTATACATATTATTCCACTCCCCAAATCAGATATTGATCCACTTTTTTTTTAAATTTATTGTTGAAAGTACTACAGATATCCCCCTCTTTTTCCCCATTGATCCCCTCCACCACTGATCTATTCTTCATTCATGCATTCATTTAGTTGTTAATTAGCCAAGTATTTATTGAGAATATTCTTAGTGTTCCACACCTATTGGGATATATAAGACATAACCAGTTGAAGGAGACAGGTAAACAGAAGGGAAATCAGGTATAAATGTGATAAGAGGGATCCAGCATGTACAATGAACTAAAAGAAGGTAGAACATTAGAACTGAAATGCAAAGGAAATATGATACAAGAAGGAGCTGCTGGAGAGACCACTCTGAGTCCTGTATTCAACATATTTATCACTATGAAGCTAAGAAAAACTGGCAAGCTTCAAAGAATTTTAAACAGAGGAGGAAAGGTAGTGCCATTAATATATTTGTGCTTTGAAAAGGTTATTCTGTTGCACTGTGAAGAAATGGAGGTTGTTAAGGAGATAAATAGCAGAGTGCTTATAGGAGACACATTTATTGGTAATTAGCAGCAGGATAGTGAAGTGAAGAACATGGGGAGGAACAGATAAAGATATTTAGAAGATAAAAACAATAAAGCTTGGGGGGGAATAAAAAAAGAGGTGAGAAGAAGGGGAATATCAAGATTTCTGGCTTATAATACTATATGGCTAAAACCACCACTCACTGAAATAGGTAACATTGGAAGGAGGGAAGTTTCATTCGGACAAAGATGGGGAAAGGTCATATTTTTGAGGGTCCATGAAATCTACAAGAAAGATCTCTTAGGCAGTTGGATACAGTGTGTTCCAAATAGATTAGTATGTTTGACCTGAAAGAGACCAGTGCTTCTATTTTCTCTGTGACATGGAAGATAAGGTTGGAGATGGAGCAGGAGATAAAGCAAGACATTATTTTTAAGTTTTATATAGTTGAATGAATGAATTGACCAGAGAAATACAGTAAGGTTGAAAAGCAATATAGAGCTAAGTATCATGCATTGATAGTGGAACTTTTACTCACTGGACTTTCTCTTTCAGTGCTGGAATATAGACAAGATGTAACTGGGTTCATCCATGGCTGAGGAGTTCCATACAAGTACAGTCAAGGGAGAGGGGGAGGGGGAGAGGGAGAGGAAGGAGAGGGGCAGGGGGAGTGGGGAAGAGGAGTAGAGGGGGAGAGGGAGGGGGGAGAGGGGAAGAGGGGATGAGGAAGAGAGAGAGGGACAGGGGAAGAGGGGGAGAGAGAGAAGGAGAGAGGGGGAAAGGGAGAGGGGGAGAGGGGAGAGGGGGAGAGAGAAGGGGAGAGGGGGAAAGGGAGAGGGGGAGAGGGGGAGAGAGGGGGAGGGGGAGGGAGAGGAAGAAGGTGCTTGGTATATTTGTAAAAGTACAACTGATATTATTATGCATGAAATTTAATTTTGACAAGGAGAAAAATGAAGGAGGAAGAAACATAAAAGAGTGGGGGTAAAATAGAGGTATAAAGTGTTTTCTCATGATGCTGAGGAAATATTAAAATGGCAGGAGTAGAATACACAAAGTGGAAGAGAGAAGAATGACATGTTTAATTTAGAGATTTTGGATAGAGCAGTTATGGGCAATGACACAGTTTAAAGTACAACTGTGGGAGAGGAGCTAAAGAATTCAAAACAAGGTGCAAAACAGAATATTGGAAGGCGGGACATTGATATGGCCTGAAATTATTTAAAATGAGGGGAAGATTTGTAAATTAGGGGCTTACATTTTTGTTAAATAAAGAAAAATAATCAGATCAAAGATTATAAAGAGCCAGGAAAGAAACAGGATGTTAAAAGCTTTAAGTTTAAAAGTGCAAGAGTGAGTAGGAGGGTGTTGTGGGCTGAATTGTCCTCCATGCCAAAATCCATGTTAAAATTCTAACCCTCAGTATCTCAGAATATGTCATAGTTAGAGATAAGTTCTTTAAAGAGGTAATAATTAAGGTTAAATGGGGTCCTTAGGATGGGCCCTAATTTAACTGACTGATGTCCTTATGAGTAGAGGCTATTAGGTCACGGCCCCCCATAGAGGAAAGCCAATGTGAAAATCTACGGAGATTACAGCCATCTATACCTGAAGAAGAGGGGTCTCATAAGAAACATCTCCAATAACACCTTAGTCTGGGTCTTCTAGCCTCCTGAATTATGAGAAAACATATTTCTGTTGCTTAAGTCACTCAGACTGAGGTACTTTGTTATGGCAGCAAACTAATACAAGGGAATTAGAGGAAGAATGGCCTGGGAGCAGCCATAGAGAATTAACAACCACTGTTCTTGGTCCTGAGGTTCATGGAATGTGGGAAAAGAAACACCACCTTCTTTAAACATACTACAGGGGAAATTAGTCCTCAGGGTTTCAGTTATGGCAAGGAGCCAGAACAGTATTCAGTAAAATGCCTGAAGATAGAGAGGGTAATATGGGTAAATATCTGTTTCCAATCATTTGAACTCAATTCTAAGGAAGAAAGCGAAGAAAGGAGATCAAACTCTCCTAGCATCTTAGGTCAAGACATAAGGCAGGGGCATTATGACTTCCGATAGACACTCCTAAGTACAAACTAAATAGTTTAATTGAGAGCACCATTTAGATCAATCCAGTTTTAGATAACCAACTCAGGTAGCAGTGGGTCTGGCATAGAACAGGGAAAACCAACCATCTCCGTGTTTCACATTTCTTCTGTTTTCATGCTGACTAAAATATGGTACTCTTTAAAAGAGTAAGAGATTTGCTGCACATTTGCAATAAGAAGAATGGGAAAAGGTAAGAAAAATGAAGGCAGACACACTGACCTATGGAAAAATAGACATTTCTTAGGAGTAAGTTAGAGATCTTAGAGGCCAAGCGAGACAGGTATGAAAAGAAACGACGACACAACCAATTACAATGATTTCTAAAGATGAGTACAAAAACAAAGATATCCTAACTGTTTTCTTAGGGAATGTGCCTAAGACATAAGGTGATTTAATAGAAAGGTAAGGTTTTGTAACGTAAGCTGAACTGACTTCCCAAAAGGGAGAAAAGATGAAGAAACATTTGAGGCTCTCTCTGAAAGCACAGAAAAGAGTTAATAATTGGAGCAATTGGGGAACTTATTTTTCATAAGTCGTCAACATAGTTAGATGTAAATATTTTGAAAAACAGAAGCTAGAAATATCAGGAAAGAGTTCTTCTGAAACCACTTCCTTCGTAGTTTCAAAGGATCAGGGGGTTGTGATGGAGAAACAGTCCTGCCCGGTGTGAAGGTTGAGGGAAGGTGGGAAGAAGATACAGGAAAGAGCAAACCCACCAAAAAAGAAGCCAGATGAAGCAATTTGTCCAAGCTGATTGTAGAATTCTCTTTCCTGTAAGAGAACACCAAAACCAGGAAGAGAATGATGGGCAGGGTTTTTGTTTTGTTTTGTTTTGTTCGTTTAACATAACAGATGCTTTGGAGAGACTCCTCCTTGGCTCATGGAGAAACTGACAAAGCAGAATACAGGAGAGTGTGCACAGGGAATAAGTGTCCAAACCCGAAACAAAGGAAAAGGTAGAAATTTAAATTCTACCAGAAATACGGTATCTCCTGTCAGAAACAGAAAACAAAGATGTGCAATTAAAAAATAGGTTGGACTTTCTTAAACTTAAACTTTTGGGGGGATTCGGGTAAATCAGGAAAAAATGGAAGTGTTGAGAAGTGGAACTTTTGCTTAGAAGTAAAGGAAGTAGAAAGTGTTTTTCTTCTGCCTCTAAAATAGCTAATAATTATGAAGAGAACTACCATATGGCTCAGCAATTCCTCTCCTGGGTACATACCCGAAAAACTCGAAAACGTATTCACAAAGATACATGCACCCCTATGTTCACTGTAGCATTGGTCACAGTGGCCAAGACATGGAAACAACCAAAGTGCCCTGCGATAGAGGACTGGATAGAGAAGATGTGGTGCATGCACTCAAGGGAAAACTACTCAGCCATGAGAAAGAATGAAATACTTCCATTTGTGACAATGTGGACGGACCTTGAGAATATTACGCTAAGTGAAATAAATCAGTCAGCAAAAGCTAAGAACCGTATGATTTCACTGATATGTGGGATATAAAACTGAAACTCATGGACACAAACAGCAATGTGGTGGTTGCCAGAGGGAAGGTAGTAGGGGGTGGGGAGTGAAGGGGGTCTTAATATATGGTGACGGGAGAAGATATGACTTTGGGTGGTGGGCACATAGAGCAATATACAGATATGGTGACATAGAAACCCACACCTGAAACCTATATGTTCATAATAACCATTGTCACCCCAAGAAATTTAATAAAGTGTTAAAAATTTTTAAATAGCTAATAAAAGATATTATGGCTTGGAAAATTAAAACTCTAAAGGGAAGCACAACTTTGTGGAGCAACAATAATCTAATACTTTTCATCCTTTGAGTTGTTGGACATACTGTAGAAAATGTCAATAACAGCACCTAAATCTGTTGAGAATAGCCCTCTAGTTAGCTCAGTGAGGATACCAGAAGACAGCCTCCTTAAAGGCAGCAGAAATAGGAGCTATAGCACAGGGTTAAAAATGGGGATCTCATATATGTTGAAAAAACACAGATGAGAGCAAGTCATGTGCGGATTCCTGACAATTAATGTCATCCAAGGAGTCAACGGCTACAAAAGTGGAATACGCTACTCACAAGTGAAGACAGAAGCTCTGATATTGGATCTCACAACAAATCCAGTGTTGGAGTGTGAAGCAGTTGCAGAACTGTTTTCTTATTTACCCATGGGGATTTTGGAACTGTGAAGAGCAGGAAAAGCTTAGAGTTAGAATATTTCCCCTGAGGAGTGAAAGAAAGCTCAGTCTAAAGTTACTAATATTAGCATATAATTAAGACTTCTCTATTGCCAAAAGAGTTAATCAGTATGGATGAATTCAGGGTTTAAGGTCTTTGAAATTTAATTTCTCCAATCAGGAAGGAAATTTCATTTTGGATTATAATTTCTCTCTGAAGATGTGATAGTGAGGTGTGATTCATGTTGTTAATGGCCTCCTTTTACATGGTGTAATTGGATTCATTTCTGGGCTCTCAAATCTTCTGGTGGAGCAAGATGGATAGCAAGCTTTTGCTTTTTCTCAAGAAGTTGAAATATTTAATCAAACAAGAGTTAAAATTTCAGCCTAATGTTCACTATGTCTTTGAATTTGCTTTAATTAGTGTCCTATTAAGATACATTTCAAAGACATCTGAGAACAATGAAATACCCATTTTAGTGCCCCCAAGTGCGTGTTGTGTTTGTGTGTGTGTGTGCGTGTGTGTGTGTGCGCACGCACGTGTGCCTGCATCAATCAGAAGCCCCAGGTGGATCCAGCACTGCCTTTAAAGCCTACCAGGCCCTTCCCCACCATAAGAAAGCACCACTTTCTTAATGACCAAAGTCTTTCTGGGTAATCCTAGTAAGCTAAGCAAGAAGAGAAAATATGAGGAAATACGAGGAAGAATACTTTCCTCCTCTCATAGCCTAGCAGAAAAGCCTGGCACAGTGAGGGAATGAAAACATAATTATGATTCCTAATTTCACAACTTACCAGCTTTTTGACCTTGGGCAGGTTACTTTGGTCTCCCTCTGCTTAGATTTTTCATCTTCAAAATAGGATTAATAAGTGTCTGCCACAAATAATCATTATGAGAATTAAATGAAGGTACCAAGTATGTGATGACTCAATCAATTTTAAATATAATTAAAATTCTTTTCTCATGTCAGCTGAAACATACCTTCTGTCAAGCGACGCCGGATCCTTTTTATCTGCGCGACCCTCAGGTTCTCCCCTGAGTAGGAAGCACAGCAAAGGTGGAGAGCCCTGGCCCTGGAACCACTGTCTCGATTCAAAGCCCAGCTCGTGACACGACGTGGGCCGCATGCCCTCACCGCCCAGGTTTCTTCTGGGCACTTACCTAGAGTTGCTATGAGGATTAAGTGGGTTGTTCTAAGTGAGGCGCTTAGAAGACGGCCCACACACGGTGGGAATGGTCAGACTGCATAATGTACACCAGTTAAGCATGACTTTTACCAGTATGATGGATGACGACTAGGCATTTTGCCACTGTGCCTGAAAGACAAGGTCCCTGCTCCGCCCTTCCTCTCAAGCTCTGCTCACTCTGGCGTCTGGGGGGGAGCGTGCCTAACTCCTAGGCAGCCCGGCCCCAGTCTCTCTCCGGCCTGCCATGCCCTCTGAGGTTTCAGCGGCAGTTAGGACCCCCAGGCTGTGCCAAGGCTCTCACTCAAACTTTCCCCCGGTAATCTGCATTCGAGGATTAGCAAACTACACAGCTATTGAACAGTTGATTCCAAATAAGTAAATGGATTAATTAAGCAGCTCCTGTAAGAACCTCACGGAGTTGAGGGAGAGATATCCGGCAGGATTCACGGTTCAGGGATCCGTGAGTTCCTAGGAATGACGACAGTGCAACACTGAAACTTCATCCTTAACTTTGACTAGCACAGGATCTCTGATATTGAGCACATTTTTTGTATGTCTAAAATCACAAAATTGCACAGAGGAAAAATTGTACAAAATGGCACATGAAGTTTATAACCATTAATAAAACAAATTTCCAGCCTTTGTCATCCATTAAAAAAAAACCCAGAATATAAGTATCCTATGTAACAAGATTTTTGTTAGTTTTCTTGAAGAAAAGGATTATCACTTTCTCACTATCAAATGCTCTCTTCTTCCTTTCTTTTTAAATTAAGTTTCAATATTTGGTCTTAATATATTCCTAAGTAACATAGTCCAGTCAGAAAGGCTGTTATTCACCAACTCATACCCTTGGAACAACTCTGGATTTCAGTTCTTGGTGTAAACACAATACACTCTGGGAATAAGATTCCCCCAAACGATGCCATGCGTCACTGTGCATATTTTACACTTGGAACAGTATAAAATTCACTCAATAGTCAAAGGGCATAGTAAACACTTGCCATTATGACAAGTTCTATGCTTGGTTTTTCTGCTGAGTTTCGCCCCCCAACCCATGGACTTTGAAGAGTTAGCAGCGTGCAGAACCGAAGGTCAGTTAACCTCTCAGAGCGCGGCTCCCTCGAAGTTTCTGCCTGGAGGACACCGCCTTCCCGTGGCAACCTCCCTGCCCAAGTTCCAAGCACACCAGAGAAATAGAAAGGGCGCAGTCTTCTTTCGTTTACCCGTATAAACTGCTCTTACTAATTGCTCTCAAATATCCAACCAAGCTCTAAGAAGATCTTCCAAAAAATCACTGAAAAATATTTTGCACATAGAAGTGTAAACAGGGAGAAACTTTCTGGAGGGAAAATTGATCATAAGTAACAAAATTCACATTGTACATTTCCTTGACTCAGTGATTCAAACTGTAGGTGTTTTGACTAAATAAATATTCAGAGAAGTGTATGGAGAGATATATGGTCAGCTGTAGAAATTTTGTTGGTTTCACTGCTGTTGTTAGTTGACAAAGTAAAAATAGACTAAATATCTATTAATAGAAAATTGGTTCATTACATTATAATGCTTTTATACACCTAAATGCTACATAGTAGTTAAAAAGAACTTAGAAGATTTATATGTATTAAGATGATTCAAAATAGATTAATTGAAAAGAGATATAGAGAACATACTAAGTATGTGTGTGTGTGTGTGTGTGTGTGTGTGTGTGTATATATATATATATATTCCAACAGAGAAAGAAAAGAGCCCCTGGAGATGAGCCCTTCAGTCTCCTCACATTCACTGGCATTGCAACACGGATTCTGTGAAAGTAACTGGTCAATATGTGCAGGACTTTACAACCTCAGAGAGAGGAAGGAATGTAAGTAAAACAAGTCAAGTTACAAAAGGTCGGGAAAGCTGAGTAAAGGGTGGTCCTTGGTGAGGAAGACAGGAGAGACGCACCATGGTGAGAGAAGCTTGAGAATAATTTGCCGACATCCCAATTTTTCCTGGTAGCTAAGCTTACTCTTTAAATTTTGGGGTGCCCTACAACATTTAAAGTAACCGCTGACAAGCCAGAATTAAGAGGATGGGCTCTTCGCATCAAAAGTATAAGCTCTCACCTGTTTATCCCACACTAGTGTTAAAAGTATGTAAATTAATGTCTTGCTTTTGTACCTGTTAATAGAATAGAGTGTCCAATTCCTTGCATTTTTTTCTGATATCCAGAGTTAGCACATGGCATTTCTGCAGGGAGCTTCAATAATAAAATGACATCAAGCAATATAACAGTGGCTTGAAAACCCATGGACACAGACAATAGTGTGGTGGAGGCCTGGGGCGAGGAGTGGGGGTGGGGTGGAGGGGCCAATGGGGATAAAAAGGGACATCTGTAATATTTTGAACAATAATTTTTTTTAAAAAGACTCAATTACAACAGGAGGGCCCACATGAAAGAAAGAAAGAAGAAAGAAAGAAAGAAAGAAAGAAAGAAAGAAAGAAAGAAAGAAAGAAAGAAAGAAAGAAAGAAAGAAAGAAAGAAAAGAGCGAGCCAAAAGATGCAATTAGAAAAAGAATCTCAGATGCAAACCCTCCCATCCAACCACCAGCTTCTTCCACAGGTCATTTATGTCCCTTCCCTGTTACCCTACCATCTAAAAGTCTATAACTGAAACTCAAAGCAACCTTAAATTAAACTCTTTACAAGCGACTAAATGCAAGCCCTTCACTTGCCATGACTTCCCTAGTTTATGAGTTTTCCTGTTTAACAAATGGCCTTTATTTGTACTATGAAAAACTGAGTCCTCATTATTAAATCACTTCAGGTGTGTGTGTTTAATTTATTGCAGAGAGTAGCACCAGGCATTAAAAAAAAAAAAAAAAAGTTCTGTTGGTCATTAAAAGCCAGTGGCTTTAGAATAAATGGTTAATACTTTTTGCCTGTATGGCAAATAAACTTTGACTAGCATTAATAGATCTTTAAAAGATCGACTCATGAACTAGTCTTTAAATCTGCTTTCCCATTGCAAACCCTACAGATATGCAAAGGGTTTCTTATTTGGGAAAATGGAGTATATTCCTGGGCAATATTGAGCTGCCTATGATGTAGCCAAAAAATACAAATAGTTCTACTTACTGAGGCCTCTCCAGAGGATTTTAAAGACCACAATTTGCAGCCTTCTAATTCTGGATTTCTGGCATAAAAATAAGACATCTTTGGAATGGGGGAAGTTTATAATCTATCCGTAAGTCTATTGCCAGAAAATAAAGCCTATTTCATTTCATTTAACATTCAGAGTGGCATTGCTTTATGAGAAATTTAGTCCTACTGAAATTACATGGCAATGTTTTGTTGAGTTTGAATCCTGTAGGAAGAGCTCATTTCGCTGTGCATTCGTCTAATTGAGTATTTTCCACTGACAGTCAAACTACGGTTGTATTATTTGGCCAACAGCCAGATGTAAACTTTTGAAGTAGCGTGAGTGTCGTGTCAGAGCCCTCCAAGACTGCAGTAAATTTATGAAGCCAAGTTTGCAAGACTCACATGGGTTCAGGAAATCCATTGTTGAACCTCAATGATCTGCTGTAACTTGTACTCCATCCTCAAGATAGGAGCCGCATAACTCTCGACAAAGCTATTTGCTGCACCGGGCGATTATCGTGAGAGGTCCATTCCAGCACTGAAAGGAGACTCTGAATTCTCTCTGAAGCAGATTCCTGGACCACAACCCTGCACTCATTCCACACACACATCACATATCCGTACCCACGTACACATGATTGATAGAGCACTGCACGTGATGATGCCAAAATATGTTTATACAGTGTGTGTGATTCATCACATGTTTTAAAGTAGCCATTACGCGCTCATACATCTAAGCCTGTATATGCATAGGTAATTTGAAGGGAGAAACTAGAAATCATTACACAGAAAATACCCTGGGAAATATGACTAGGCAGTTGGGAATTTTTGAGAGAAATATTTTTTTCTCACCATATGCTTCTCTAAACTGTTAAGTTTATTTTGAGTAGTATACACAGATTAAAGAAAAGATGTTATTAATGTTGATTTCACACAGGGTAGGGCAAAAGTAGGTTTACAGTTGTGAGGATGCGAAACACAGAGTTTATTCCTGTATTATTATTTATCAATTATTGCATTATTTTCCATATAAATAACTGTAAACCTACCTTTGCCCCACCCTGTATAAATATTCAATTTATTTTCTATAAAAATCAACAAAAATTGATTCCTAAGAAAATTTTTTGTCGTATTGACAGATTGAAACCCACTGAACAAAAAATTCAGAGTCTGACTTTTCTTATGTTGTATATACTCCCTTACTACAAATTTAACTTCTATATAAAACTTTTAATAAGATATTGAACCCAGCAGCACAGGCTCACACAATAAATAGCCGTGCTGACGACGATGCTCTCCTACTCTCGGCTCATTTAGCCATGTTGTCTAACGGGGAAGTGGAGACCCTTAGGCAACAACGGGCATGTCACCTCCTCGCAGGGGACTCACAACTGAGTTAATGAGAACCAGTAGTGTCCCCAAGATCAAATAATTTTAAGTAATCTGAGGACTGTTACCATAAGAAGGTGGCACAACAAGGGGGCAAACGTGGTCAGAGTTGGGCTACAGCTGTCAAATTCAAGATCTTTCAAATACTTGAACAAAACAGCCTCAAGGGTAGAGTGTCCCTAGTCAAGGGGCGTGCAATTTCCCGGGACATGCTCTTTGCTTTAAGAGATCGGTGAGGAACATAGAAATGATTCCCCTTCAGATAATCTGGGAAGAGGATCCCTAGCGCAGTAACAAAAAATCCAAGGGGAGTAACGTTCCACGAAGACGAGAAGTGGGGCTCTGCTGAGACTCTCTGCGGCAGGGTCACATTCCACCGGAACGGCCTGGAAGCGAGCTCCTCGCAGGGGCCAGAGCTGCGCGCCAGCCCGGGGCCGCGCTGTCACCCTGCCATTCACTCCAGCTGACGAGCAGCCACGCCTCTGCGTGTTTTCCTTCCCCCCACAGCTGCCCCTGGTATTAACACCGTGCGCTATCGTGGCCCTTCCGTCGGCACCGGTGAACCAGCGCGGATCCACTATCATCAGCTGGAGTGCACCGTCTACACCGGCACTCACTCTTCGGCGGGCAGGCCTGTGGGTTGGACAGACGCGTGATGTCGCGTGCCTTCCACTACAGTATCACGCAGAATAGTTTCACTGCCCTGAAACCCAGCTCTCCATGCCCCCTCCTGCCTCCTTGCCCAAGCCTCTGGCAACCCTGGTCTTCTGACGGTCTCTATCGCTGTGCCTTTTCCAGGACGTCAGGTAGCTGGAGTCAGGAGGCACGCAGCCTTTCCAGGTGGCCTTCCTTCCCTCCGCGCACATGCCCCTAAGCTTCCTCCGAACCTTCTCGTAACTCAGTAATTCATTCCTTTTTATCACTGGATAACATTCTACTGTGTGGCCTTCCAGAGCCTGTCTACTCATCCAGCTTTAGGATATCAAGGCCGCTTGCCTGGACAGGCACTTGAAGTAGAATCACCTTTCTGCCAGCCCTTTTTTGAGCTGAATGCTGTTTCAAGTGGGTGACCGATGGCTGCGTTACTCTTCGCCCCTGCCTCTCGTTGGGAAACTGAGGCGCGGATGATGGAGCTTTAGTTTCTCACATCCGATATTGGCTGTGTTTTCTTTATCCTTCTGCTTTCTGGTCCCTTCTGAGTAAAAAGACATCCCCTGGATGCACTGGGACCTCTGTTTGCTCCACAGACCACGTCCCTGCTCCCTGACACTTTACAATCTATGCTTGAAAAAGGGGTAAGTCTGCTCATAAAAATATTCATGGAAAGAAATATGAGAACTCCTAATATCACCTTTGGCTTTGTGGATTTAAATGCATTCATCTATGTTCACTGAAACCATAAAGATAAGTCTTAACCTCGGCTATCTTAAATCAAGAGTGTAGAGTTTGCATGCACACAGGAAAACGCTGTAAGAGGAAATAAAAAAGAAATAGCATAGATTTCAAGTCTCTCATATAGATTTTAAATAAAAGGAGTCTGGGGCTTACAACCTTTGAGAGAAATTGGCCTGGTGATAATATTTATCTGTCATTTAATAAATATGTATGAAACAGTCATATATTTTAACATAAGCCAAATTATTCAGTAGATGAGATCCTATTGAAGGTATAAACCATTTTTAGTACTGTTCTTAATGATTACCATGTAAATTAATCTATTAAGGATTCATAATTGTTTTCAATATCAGTGTGTTTTATATTAATAGTAATGTCTTGATTACTATGAACACATTATTATAACGTAAGTTTTTGTATATGTCCTCTGTTTAAAATTTGTCACAGATCGATGTGAGAGATTTCATTCAATAAATATTGATGACTTATTATTCCTTTAGGTCCTGCCTTTAACATCTGCTAAACAAATAATATATTTAGGAATCAAAAATATCCAAATACCAAGAAATTAGAAAAAAATATTAATCTGTTCATATCTTATTTTCTTATTATATGACATAACTCAATAATAGGCAAATACAAAAAACTTTACAAAATTGGGAAAGGGGATATAGTAGGCAAAATATGCACCCCCTCTCCCCCCTCCCCAAAGTTCTGATTTCTTGAACCTATGCATCTGTTACCTTACATGGCAGAGGGACGTTGCGAAGGTGGTTAAGTTAAGGATCTAGAAAAGGGGAGAGTGCCTGGATTATCCATGCGAGCCCAAGGTAATCGAGAGAGCCCTCATAGGAGGGAGGCAAGATGGTCAGAGTTCTAAAAAGCACCCGTGAGAATGAAATCAGAGGTCAGAGTGATGCAGTCATGAGACAGAGAATGAAGATGCTTCCAGGAGCTGGGAAAGGCAGGTGCATTCTCTCCTCTAGAGCCCCCAGGAGAACTCAGCTCTGTAGCCACTTTAATTTTAGCCCTGCGAGACCCATTTCAGACTCTGACAGCCAGACCTGTAAGGTAACAAACTTATGTGATTTTAAGTCACTACATTTCTGATCATTTGTTAGAGCAACAATAAGAAACTAGCACAAGGAATAAGAGCATCTGCCATTGATTTGCCTGTTTCTTCTCAGAGCCATCTGAGGCCCTGCCCCATCTCCAGCTCTTTTTCCACCAGTTTCCAGGAAAATGTAGCCAGCTCAGGGGTGGGTGGGGGCTGGAGGGTGGGAGGAAAGAGAATCCAAAGAGCTGCCCTCTCTCATTCCAGAGAGTTCCTTCTGGGCTCTGTCCCTCTATGATGCCAGCTCCTGCTGGGCATTCTCTCCTGTCTACTTACAACTAGAAGTGATAATTCATATATTCCAGAGACAGTAATCCTTTGATACCAGATATTTTAAAACATTCATACTTTTTAAAATCGTCACCCAAGGCAGGATATGTTTTTATTGATTTTTAAGGGAGAGGGTGAGAGAGAGAGAAACATCAGTCGGTTGCCTCCTGTAGGCGCCCTGACTGGGGACTGAACCTACAAGCAAGACATGTGCCCTGACTGGGAATCGAACCTGCAACATTTTGGGGTACAGGACTATGCTCCAACTAACTGTGCCACCTGTCCGGGGCTATACATTATTTTAGTACCAGTTTACCAGCCATCTTCTAATTGTCTGCTGAAAAGAAAGCAAATTATTCAAACCTGCCCACTTTGTTCAAAACGTCCCTTCAGATTTATCCCAGGCTCCTGCAATCTGCTACCCACACCAGCTCTTTCATTATTTCAAACTCAGATTCTTGTGCTACCTAATGCTGGACTTTTAGGACTTGTCACTATTTTTCAGCTTTAGTTTGACATTTCCAACAGCTGTCCTTCCTAGTTGAATCTGAGCTTTCATAACCCAGCAAGCCCTTCTTCTTTCCTCTTTAATGCCACCTTTTAACGGAGTGGATGTTCTACTCGAATTTGACTTGGCAACACTTTCAGGCTTCCAGTCCACTGACCATTATCTCTAACTTTCATCTTCGATGCTCTATCAAGGCACTTGACTTTAAAAGCTATAGCATATGAAAATTTTTAAAAGATAGAGAGATATTTTCATATCGTACAAGCTGTTAATGAAAGTCTAAAGCAACTCACTCACTGATCTCATAAAATTATGATAAAATGATGTAAATGTACACTTAACTATTTCTTGATATTTTATAGCTAGCTATTAAGTAGGTATCTTCAAAGACATTTTAATAAAAAATAAGAATAACAACAAAAATAAGAAGCAATAAGTCTATAGATGTCAATGAATGGTTCAGGTCCTACATTTTTAAAGGCAGCTTACTTGCCCTGTTTCTTTAAAATAACTAAAAAAATTTTCTTAAAGATATTAATAATTTTTTATTAATTTTTCAGAAATCTTTAAAAATGAAATACTTTACCAATAATTTCAATGAACCATTTTCTACCAGATTTTTCTACTATAGGAAAGAATCTTATAAAAAACGACAAGAGGTAGTTATTTTATTTTTCTACTTGCAAATGATTATTAGCCTTCCCAGATATGAATTAAAATCCTATATGTTTATAATATTAAAGAATGCATTACTTAAAGACTAAATATATCATCAACGCCCTTCCACTTACTCTCAAAGTGAACTGGGATTTCACAGTAATAAACTCTCAAAAATTATTTTCTTCCTTCATAAGCCTATATGAATATATTATTTGCAGACCAAAAAAAAAGTAGCACTAAGCTCTATTCAATTTGAGTACAACTTGAAAAAAAAAATCTGAACAGTACTGTGCAATTTACATAGTGCTTTTGGAAAAGTGGTAGGATGTCCAAGTATGATTGAGATTGGTCCCTAAATTACAAAATTACATCAACTCCACGAGTTATGGTTTCTTTCATCAGAAAGGTGAAAGTTGCCTGCTCAGTCAGATTACTTTCAGCAATATGCCAGCGCTTGTTGGCCATATGTTTCAAGTTGTAAGATGTCCTGTTAGAATTATGGATGCAGTTCTGCAGTTGGGGAAATGACAGATTTCTCTCCTTTGAAGACACTAACTTTATTCCACTTTGTTCTAGCACTGTGTGCAGACAACGAGAATGATATAGGAGACCCCTGTTTTCTCAGTGCTCATAATTCAAGAAGAGCCTACTGCTACATTCTCACATGGCTTCTCTCTGACCTTATGAGTTCCAACTTCCACTCAGTCTTGTCTTCTACCAGTGTTGTCTCACTTACGACATTCTGCTACTCATTACTTATTTAAGCAATAATAATGAATTACTCATTCAAGAATAAAACATTATTTATTATTACCGCATGCTAGAGAAAATATTAATCAGTTCAATTAGTCATACTAGACTTAGTGCACAAGCTAATATTAAGTATAAACCTACACAGATGACTAAAAACACAATTCGTGACCATTTCATATAGAACATTTCACACTGATAATAAAATTTCAAAATATACAGGCATTTTAATAACATAACTTGCATTTATAATTAATGTTTTGATATGTATATACTCTATTTCCTTTTCTTAAATCATTTCTTTGTATTTGTCAGTATTTGCTTTATCCACTTAAAATTATAAACAGCTGAAGAACACACCCGTGTATAAATTTTCCCCTTAGTAAATGGAGTATGATTATGGTAAAAAGCAGACTTTGGAAGGAATACTGAGACATAGTGAGATTTCATTTATTCAGCAATTACTGAGCACCTGCTATGTGTCAGCACTGTTAGAAGCATGGCACAAATGGCAAAGATGCCCTGCCCTCACAGACCATACATCTTACATTCTAGTTGTAGAAGATTGACAATGCACAATAAGTCACATGGAACTGTGATGCAAAAAATATAGTTCAAATAGTAACACATCTTTGAAAAACATAAAAGAAGATGTTGTGCTAGAAAGTGAATGGGAATGGGACACTACATTAATTGAGGATGGAAGGAGGGCTCTCTGAGAAGATGACATCTAATCAGAAACCAAAATGATAAGAAGATGCCATCTACGCAAACATCTTGCAGATAAGCATCCACATATCAGGAAAGAACCAAAGACAAAATTAGTAGGATTTTTAAAAACAGCAACCAGATACAAAATCAACATATAAATTTCTGCTGAGTTTCTATATACTAATAAGAAACTATCAGAAAACAGTATCATTTACAACTGCATTAAAAGAATAAAATACCTAGGAAATAATTTAACCAAGAAGGTGAAAAATCTGTAAACTGAAAACTGAAAGGCATGAATAAAAAAAAGTGAAGACACAACTAAATTCAAAAATATTCTGTGCTCATGGAATGAAAGAATTAATATTGTTAAAATGTCCATATTACCCAAAGCAATTTACAAGCTCAATGCAACCACTATCACAATTCCAATGATGTTTTTCACAGAAATAGAAAATAACGCTAAAATTGGTATGGCACCAAAAAAGACCTCATATAACCAAAGAAATCTTGAGAAAATGAAAAGAAAGCAGGGTGCAACATGCTCCCTGATTTCAAACTGTATTACAAAGGTACAGTAATAAAAACAGTGTGGCATAAGTATAAAAACAGACACGTAGACCAATATAACAGAATAGAGGCCCAGGGATAAACCCTTACATATATGATCAAATAATTTATGACAAAAAAAGCCAAGAATATGCAATGGGGAGAAAATAGTCTCTTTAATTAGTGTTATCGGGAATATTGGTCATTTGCAAAAGAATAAAAGTGGACCACTATCTTATCCCATACACAAAAATTAACTTAAATGCTTTAAAGAGTTGAATATAAAACTGAAATGATAAAACTCTTAGAAGAAAACAGGCAGCAAGCTCCTTTATATCAGCCTTGGTGATGATTTCTTGGATTTGATACCAAAGCAAATGCAACGAAAGCAAAAATCAACAAGTGGGACCACATCAAACTAAAAACTTCTGCACAGGAAACTGTCAACAAAATGAGAAAGCAGCCTACTGAATGGGAGAAAATACTTGAAAATGACATATTTGATACAGGTTAAATACCGAAAGCATATAAAGAACTCATTCAACTCAGTAGCAAATAAAAAATCCAATTAAAAAATGGGCTGAGGTCCTGAATAGACATTTTCCCAAAGAAATATAAAGATGGTCAACAGGTGCATGAAAAGGTGCTCGACATCACTAATCATCAGAGAAATGCAAATCAGAGCCACCCTGAGAAATCGCCTCACACCTATTAGAATGGCTATTATCAAAAAGGCAAAAAAAAAGTGGTGAGAATGTGGAGAAAAGGGGGCCCTCACACACTCTTGTAGGAATGGAAATTGATGCAGCCACCATAAAAGACAGTATAAGGTTCCCCAAAAAATTAAAAATAGAACTTCCATATGTTCCAGTAATTCCACTTCTGAGTATTTATCCAAAGAAAATGAAAACACTCACTTGAGAATATACATGCTACATCCATCCATGGATGAATGAATACAGAAAATGTGGTTTTATACACACACACACACACACACATATAATGAGAATATTATTCAGCATAAAAAAGAAGAAAATCTTGTCATTTGCAACAACATGAAGGAAACTTGAAGGCATTATGCTAAGTGAAATAAGTCAGCAGAGAGAGAAGAATACTATGTGATCTCACTTATATGAAGAATTTAAAAACAAGCAAACAAATAAACAACTAGCTAATAGGCTCAAAAATACAGAGAACAAGCCAGATGAGTAATTGTCAGGGTGGCAGGAGAAATAAGTGAGAGGGGGTCAAAAGATGCAAACTTCTAGTTATAAGTAATGTATTGTAGAGCATTACTATAGTTGATAATACTGTATTGCACATTGGAAAGTTGCTATGAAAGTAGATCTAAAAGATCTCATCACACGGGAAAAATTGCAACTATGTATAGTGATGGATGTTAAATGGACTTACTGTGGTGATCATTTTGCAATATATACAAATACCAAATCATTGTGTAGCATGCCTGAAACTATTACAATGCTGTATGTCGATTACACCTCAGTCAGACAATCAATCTACCAAATAGTCCTGCAGTGCATGAGGCAGGGAAAGAGACACAACCGTGAGACTGGAGGGATAAGCATATACAATGCCTTACCGGGTTGCAGCCCACGGTAAAACCATTAGATTTAGTCTACATGGAATAAGAAGCCTTTAATAAAGGGAGGTGTGATAATTTGATGGACTTTTTTAAGTTCGCTTAGGAAAATAAAGGATGTTCTGGCAAGACTGGAACAAGAAGGTCAATGAGGTTATTATAAAAACCAAAAAGTTCAGTTACAGTCAGGATTGAACAAAATGGGGGAGTATAAAATATATTTCACAGCAACACTTTTCAAAAGTCTTTAAATCCTCAGCACTGGACCAAATCACTCCCTGCCTTGGAAGAGTTCCATTGATTAATCTACCACTAAATCTTCCAAAATCCCAAATAAAATCTTTTCCATTGGTTTATATATTCATTGTTGGTGTGTTGTCTTTGGGGGGGGGAGGGAGAGGCTGGTGGTTTTTATTGTTTTTTTCAATAAAGCAAATAGAATACATGTGTCATGTTAATTGTATTTTAAATCTGTAATGTCCTACTTTCCTCGGAGGCAAGTACTTCTCCTTTGTGCAGCTGTGTAGAATCAGTTAAATGACATCAAATCATAAGTAGGACTAAAGAGACAATATCCTTCTCAGTCTCAGCCTTCAAGAGGGAAACGTCTACCATATCTAATCACATTTTAGAACTATGTTCAAGACCCAATTTTGTCTATTTTACCTATACATTTATGTATTTTATAGACAAACTGTCAGAACCCTGACTCTGCCTGTTAAGCTAATGTAGTTATAATTAAACGGTCTTTTATACAGAAAATATTTTCTTACAAATTTGTGTTCTTAGAAAGAATTGGATCTGGAAGCAAGATGAGGGAAAACCAGTTCTTTTGTTTTAAATCTAGAACTCAAGCTGAAGATAATTGTATTGGTTTCATGTGATGACATCATGATGCCTTCAAAACACAGGATTTATTAATTTATAATTTCTAGGAAAAGGAAAGTGACCTTATATATTAACACCACTCAGAAATCTGAATTTTTTTCTCCATTAACAACTTAACTTTCTTCTGAGGTTAGTTTTCTTTTCTTTCCTTAAGGCAGTTTGATTAATCAAGTATTCAATTATGAAATTCATGTGAAGTTTCCAACTTTCAATCAACTCTTCCAGTCTCATCTGATAAGACGTAGGAATGAGGCAAGCTCTGCGTAAGGCATAAAGCCAGGCCTCCCTGACATTTACAGCGATGACCAAAGCCTAGTAAACTTCCCCTTCCTGGGAGAGGAATGAAACCGAGTAGAGTGGTACATTGGGAACTAGGGCCAAACTAAGAGGCCTTTGTAGTAAAGCAAACTGTAACGGGACCTAGTTTCAGAGCTATAACGAGGGCCAGGGGTCTAGGTGGAGGTCAGCTCTAAGGAGCAGTCATAAGCAATATGACAAGATTTCCACGGCCGCCTTCATACCGCTGCAAGAAAGAATTGGTTGCAGCTAAAATTCAAGCAAGATGGAAGTGTCTTTGGCCTTTTCTGAGGCCCATCAACACTCTATCTTCCTGACACTCAAACCCAAATTCTCCCATCCCGCCCACCTAGAGCGCTGACCGATGAGGAGAGGGGACAGTCCCCGTTCTCGCGCTCAAGGCGCGGGCCTGCAGGAGCCGCACAGAGCTGCTCGCCAACGTGGCAGTGCCTCGAGCTGGGAGCGGCCAGCTGCCCTTGTCTCGGCCCGAATTTTAATAAACAAATGTAACTAGGCTTTGTTCCTTCACCATGTTTGGTATTTTATGCTGACTCTTTTGAAAGAAAATGATAAAAAGAAGAGAAGTTACAGGAATAGCTTAGTGTTACTAACATCCTTTCCTTAGGAAGAATTAAGGACTTTGCCAGTGGATTGATTCTGCTTTTAATTCGTTTTTGAGGTTAGGGTGGGAGAAACAAATGCTCTAACTGCCACTTTCTTCTTCTCTGGTTGATGTTGGTGGGACAGGAGCCTTATAAGCTCCTACTGCAAATTAGCTGCTGAAACAGTGGTGACTAAAGTTGGTCCTGTTTTATAGTAATAAAAAGTTCATAAAATTTTAAAACCAATACTCACCCATGGTAAGACATAGTACAAGGGTGCATATAACTTTAATAAACGTTCTCCGACTTCCCTATTCCCTGCACATGACCTCTAGTCACATACCTAATAGTAGCATTAGGAACACTTCCTACTGCGTTTTTCTAGAAATTTACTGCTCATGTTCAACATGTATAGAGTTATTCTTTATTGTTGAAAGAATTAAATTAAAAACAATACTTTAAACTTGCTTTTTCATCACTAACACTCATAAACATAAATGCTTCTGTGCTTCTATTAAACTAAATGACCAAATAAAAAGCTGCATTTAGTTGTGGCTGTATCAGAAAGCAATGTTAGAAATTCTCCAATTTAACTGACATAAAGGTATTTTCAATATTTAAGACTTCCTATGAAATTTTTTTTAAGTTAGTAAATAAGTTGAAGGGAAAATAAAAGAAAGAAATTTGAACTTTTGGCCCAGAAAATACCAAAGAAGAAAATGTAAAAACGAACCCCTCACCCCAAACACGGCCACTGTGGAAAGGAGCATCGATGTGGAAGTTTTAAGATCACTCTTTCTACCGGGGTTGAAAAGTAGGAGAGATACTGGCTACGCGAAGGAAGGAGCAGCTAATGACTGCATTGGTTAGATCCTTAGTCCATAAGTTACTCTCCAGAAACTGAAGTGTTTTGACCAGAAGCATAAACTCAGCCTCCTGCAGCTGGAACCAAGTCCCCGGAGCAAAATTTACACGCAGAATTTCTGGTTCACCATCAAGAAAACTTTTATCCAAATAAATTTAAAAATATATATATAGTGCCGTGACGGACAATCCAATTCCCCAAAGAGATAGAGACAGTCCACAGCTTCCGAAGGCATTTACGTTCGTTGCTCTCCCAAGTCACCGGTGCCGGTAACTCTCGCACGTCCTGCGATCCCGCAGCCCCTGACCTCGCGCCTTGTGCCGGGTCACGCGGCTTTCTGGAAGTCTGACCGCAGATCATTTCAGCTGTAATTCCGTCGATCCCTCCCCCGTGGTCCATGAAAGACGCCTGAATGCGCCCTCGCACCCATTTGGTCCAGGGAGCCTGTTAGCATGGTCCGTGTGCGATATTCCCCAGAGAAATGTTTTCTCCAGGTCCCCGCCGCGCCCCTGCCGTTGCAGCAGTCCTGCAAAAGCATCGGCATTATTGGCTTGTGCCTGTGCCACGGGGGGAACTCGGTGTTGCGGGGCCCCGGCACCCCTCGCCTGGCAGGGGCAGGCGGGAGGACACCCAGCGAGCGAGCTCAGCCCTGCCTGGCACCTGTTTACTGTGTGGGAAGAGGTACAGGTCATGTTGAAACGTCGCTGCAGCCACGGAAGAAATAGGTTTGAGATAACATAGAACAGCTGAAGAGTTTCATTCCGAACGGAATCTGAGTCTGTGGGCCCCCAAAAAAGTCCTGCACAGGGTCCTGGAGGAGCCACCAAACTAACTCCAGGAGAAAGGCCCAGGGGGATAAATGTGTGTCCTGCTCAAGGAAATACATTGAAAAACAGACTTGTAAGCGGAATAGAGCCTAGGAGCAAACCTAAAGCATTCATGGGTCGGTTTCAGGGAATTCAAAGAAATAAACTTTTATGTGAAGTTGTAAATGAGCCATATGAAGGGCCAGGGAAATGGAGAAGTTGATCAAAGACCAGGGGGAAAAAGGTACGTAGGATATTAACCTTGCAGAAGCAGCCCGACTGATTTAAAGGACACACGAGAACGAGAGGCAGGAAGGAGAGGCAGAAATGAAATGGGGGTGCAAAGGGCGGTGAGGCAGAGGAGGAGAAGAGTTTCAGGTAAACAAAGCGACGACACACTTACGAGAGCCTCTGTCGTCTCCTGAGAAACCGAAAGGCAGCTGCTGTTGGAGGAGGGAGATAGGATGGGATGTGTTAAGCCCCTTTGCTCCGCGAGAGAGCCGAAGAAAATCTGCTGAAAGTAGACTCATTTCTTCCAAAGGAAATGAGACACTGAGAGGAAAATAAAAAGAGAGAGAGCAGCTCAAAAATGTTTAAAAAAACAATTCTTAAGCGAGCTAAAACTAGAAACCAGAAAGGACTACGAGTGACAGAAGAAATAAATATTTGCAGGCACTGATTAGTAGGCGGAAAGTAAATGTACAGTTCAAGTACATTTGTATACGGGCTAACAATTCTTTCCTCACCATTAAACGTAGTAATTTTTAGGTACAGAATGAGATGGTTTGATAGTCAGACAGAATAAAATTTCCTTCCTATTGGAAAGAAATGGAAATAAAGAAAAGATTGATAAAACGTGCTATAGATACCTCATTTTTTTAAGTTTCCGCAGGGTATAGCTTTACATCAAAGTTAGCACAGCTATAATGTCTTGCACCATAGCAATGGTATAATCTCGTAACAATCTGGAAAAAGCTATCAGTGTACACCTTGCAGAGATATCGTGCAGACATGCTGAGCGAATATCTTTGTTATCTGCTCGCTAAATATTATTTCTACTACATCAAATCGTTCAGAAAATGTCTATAAAATATTTGAATACTCCCTGTTCCCTAATGTTCCACTTAAAATCATCACAAATAAAAGTAAAGGCAGTCACTGTTGAATGTCAGTACGGTGAGCTATATAAACACACGCTGGCTTCCACGTATTGCGCTTCATTTCAGTCAAACCCACGCCGACGACCAAAGGCAGTCACGCAGTCAAACGCGAAGAGCAATTGAAAGGCCTGGTGTTTACACGCACGCTCTCCAGGCCCCCTCCGCACCCCAGAGCCTTCTGTGCGAGCCAGCATCACCTGGCCTCCTTGCTCTAGCGGAATTCACTGTCCACACTGGACCCAGCGTACTCACGAGCCTGACCCCGTCCAGGTCACTGAACCGAGACACGCAAGGTTGTCTTCATTACCCATTTTCCCCAGAAGCAACAAGGAGAAAAAGCTAGAAGATTTCACTTCTCACCACTTTTCCATATTAAAAGCAATTTATTACTTCCTTATTATATGATGTAAGTCCAAGAAGAATTGAGGACGTGGTATTTGATTCTTTAAATGTGCAACACCAATAGCATTCCCTTTCTGACAGCGTGAGCACACTGCAGGCATGTACCCAAGTTAACAGAAAACATGGAAAATAACTCTAATGTAACCTTCACAGACAGTCACTTCAAGTATCTGCAAAACATTATCTGAAGGACTGGCTCTTTTTTAAATGATAAACTTTACGAGATACACAGAAAATGCTTTCAATTGCAGCGTAATTGTAATAGAAACACAGGTATCAAGACATCCGTCCTTTCATCTCTCAGCCATGAGCAATTTCACTAATGCTTAGAAGTGTTATACTCAAAGAGAGGGCCGCTGTTGACCATTCAATCTTAAATTATTTCCCATCAGTAAGTACTCTATTAAGGTAATACGATTTGTACAATCTACACTGCAGCACGGTGTTGATTTTAAATTGATTCAACTGTATAATGCATACATTACCATCAAAGCAAATATCCCCGATGGACAGACTGATATAATGCAACCCTCTGCTGATATAATTAACAATATAAACAATTTAGCCTGCGATGTCTTGCCATGCAGCGAGTAGATTCTGAAGATATAAACTGATCATCTTCTGTAATGAACAGTGAGCAGCTGATTTTTGCCAAACGCAGCATTAATTGCTGCACCAAAACCACACATAGTGCCGATTCCTTGGTGATCTTTGTTTATCAATGAGCTTACTCTCAGGAATATAAAGTGCTGGCAAAGCTGTCTTTTTGCAGTGGATGGTATCATCCAGATTTTTTATTTTACTTTTCTTTTTAATCAACGAGTTTAACTCTGGCTTGAAAATCACCCGTTGCTGGTCTCAGTCAATTTAATAAGATGTGGTGTAAGGCTGGCCTTGTCAAATTACTTCAAACTTAGGGAAACAAATAAAAAACAACAATGGTGGTTTCTGATGGAGGTAGATTTTTCTGTTAAAGAAAAAAACTATTTACTATCATGCCAAAGTGGAATACACAATCATGGCTCTTGCTATGCCACTGAAAATTAAGCACGTCAGAAATATGCTATTAGTGGGGGGGGGGGGGGGGTGGCACTAGAAATTCCCATTTTTTTATCAAATGTTATCCCCTTTCAGGAGTATCTAGAATATCCTTAGTTTCTAAAGATACATATTTAACTAAATATACTACTAATTTTACATCACTACTACCTTTGGACTGATCACCCCCAAATAAGCAAAGCGTAAGTTTTTCCCACCATGATCTTTTAGAGCCCCCGGCATCTTTACCGTGTGGAGCAAACCTGGGGTCCGAAACACTGCGGAATCTGTCCACGGATGGGTTCCATGTGCCATGGGCCATGTTCACCAGGCACTCTATGAAGAGGCCAAATAATTATGGGCTGGACAGAAGCATGTATTTTAATTCATCGGATAAATTAAAAAAAACACACAACATTTCTGTGCTATTTCCAAAATTAAAATTGTTGAATGGGAACACCCTCTATTGCCTTTGATAGTTCAATATTTTGCATACTCTGTTCAGCATATAAAATTAATGAGTAGAAAAGACCAGATAAGTTCTTTATGCCAGAGGAGCAGTTATCTTGGACACTACGTTTAGATACATAGATAAGGGCAAGACAAAGGCAGAGATACACCTAGGCAGTTCAAAAGGTAAATACTGAATAAATAAATAGCATACACAATTTCTTTTCATCTAAGTACATAGAAAGTGTCTAGTGATGCTAATCCCTCCCCCTCCCCCCCCAGAGATTTGTGGTTAAAAGTATTCATTGAACATAAGTCTAAGTTTCAAATGCAAACAAAGAGAGTAACATTGTTTCCAGATGTAGCTTTAGTAGATCATGTCCTGAGTAATTAAGTGCAGTCAGATCTGAAAAGACTAGTAATTGAAGCAGCGTAGAATACAATTTATTGCCAAACTATCCCAGACACTAAGAAGAAAGTAGAATTAAAGTACTTCAAACATCAGACTCCATGTTCTTGGAAGCTGCTTTTATGCCTTGAAGTAACAACATTCATTTTGTTTTAATACACAGACACACACATACACATACCATAAATAAATAATAAAGTTAATTGACTTGAAAAGATAGGGGAAGTTCATGGAAATAGACCCCCTCCTGGGTATCTGCTGTTTTAGTGTTACTTTGTTTTGATGTACATGTATACACGATATTATTTAGTGTAGTAATTGCACATATAATGAAACTCTTTAGATGTCCACTTTACCCCGCCCTACTTAGTCCGAAGGACAGACAGTTCGACTCCAAACATGAACATCAGCTCTTAGCTCTCAGCTCTGATGTGCTCAAAATAGTTTATGTCCGTGTATAAACTGAACCATCAGAAATAGGAGCTCAATCCATTAAAATGTCAGAAGATTAAGTTCACGGTGAGTCAATGGCTAAATTTCCAAGCCCAGGGCCTACATCATTGTCACAGTCTCAGGATTATTTAGGTGAGTTGATTTACTAACGTGGCAGCTAACAAGATTTGTGTTCTTGGAGGTTGCTTTATAAATTGAATTCATTGTGTTCCACAAACTGTAAATAATATCTACTTAGAAACCAAATTTCAGAAAGTTTATTTTAAATATTAAAAAAACATACAGAAGTCTCCAAGTGTGTTACTCCGTTAGGGAGTAGATGTAAAAGCCATAGGCAAGACCTGGTCAGGCACATTCTCACCGGAAGGGCTAAAACGATGCAAATAGATTTTTCTATACTTTTTAACTTTTATTTCTCATTTTGAAATGAGAACAGCTCACAATAGAAAACAATCACAAGAAAGATATTTTAAAACTAACTACAATAGAAAACAAAACCATAAGACATGTATTTTTCTTCCACTTTATTAGGCTCTGTCATTCCTATACTTTTAAGAATTAAATACTAGTATCTATGAGCTTCTGGGAAATCTAGTTTATCAGTTCAGTGTATCACTGCTACCTATATAAATCTAGGGAAATCAGAGAATCTCTGTCCCATCACGGACACCAAGCACGCCCAACAGGCGGAGAGGAAACTGAAGCCTTGATGATGTTCTTTGAGCCCCTGGATCCAGGCGTACCAAAATCAAATCCCTAATTTGTCTCATTACATTAAACAATGAATTTCAATATTTTTTGCTAATTAGATTTAGCTTTATTCTGCTTGTAACTGAAGGGATTATGACCTATACTGTCATTAGAATATATGACCTGTAAACATTAGGGCTACAGTTTAATTAAACAGTCCTAAATCCCCTTGTCCTTTCACTCTGCTCTTTAGTAGATCTATCGGGGGCTTCTTTGGTGTGTCTTTGGATAGTATGCATCACAAGACAGAAGGAATCCAAGGATGTACTCATTCCATAATAATTATTGATTTCTATCAGCCAAGGGAACTCCATCAACACCATCCCCAGTCTCAGAGAGCTTACATTACACAGAGAGAGAGGCACAAAATCCAAAACAAGAAAGAAGTTATTAATTTTGTAAGTTTTATGAAACAAGCAAGATGTGTGTGTGCTTAATCAAAGGGAGATCAATAAAGATCTCTCTGATGCATTAATATTAAAGTGGGACCCTAAGCACGAGACGGGAGGCACCGTTTGCAGAGAGAGGAGAAAAGGAGCTGCAGGCAGGAGTGTAGGCCAAGGCCCCGGGGCAGACCAAGGGCAGCTCGCTGCAGGGCCCCAGCCGAGTCTAGCGTCACTGGGCATGATCCGCAAGAGGGGGTGACACAGGGATGGCTTTGGAAAGAGAGTGAAAGTTCACAGTCAGCCTGGCCGGCGTGGCTCAGCAGTTGAGCGCTGACCTAGGATCCAGGCGATCGGGGTTCAATTCCTGGCCAGGGCACATGCCCGGGTTGTGGGCTCCATCCCCAGTTGGGGGCGTGCAGGAGGCAGCCGATCAATGACTCTCTCATCATTGATGTTTCTCTCTCCCTCTCCCTTCCTCTCTCTGAAATCAATAAAGATGTATTTCAAAATAGAAAGTTCACAAATCAAGCAGGATTTTGTAGAGCATCCGTCATTATTTAGGAACACCTTAATCCTAGTATGTGTCAAACCATTGAAGAGTTTTAAGCATGGAAAACATGATTAGGTTTACGTTTAATCAAATCACTCTTGATATTGTGCAGGTGAATTTTAGTGAGTAACTGTAGAGGTAAATGCAGCAAGTTAGAAAACTGTTTCGTAATCTAGGGGAGAGATGTCAGTTCCCTAGACTAAGCACAGTGCTCTACAGGAAACATCTCAGAGCTAAGTTAATGGGGCTGGTTAACGGACTGAGATAGCAGAAGAGAGGAAAACATAAGGACCTAAACTTCTAACTAATATAATTATGGGGTGTCAGGTACTCAAATAGAGAATACTCTGTGAGCGAAGGACTCAGGACAGGAGAGGAGTGAGAGAAACACAATGTCGGATGTGTTAACTTTCAAAGTGTCTATAATTATTAATTGCTTACTATGAATCACATGAGGTCAGTGTTTATATTAGAGTGAGGAAAGGAAAACAAGTTCACAAAAAATTAAGTCACTGAATTTGGTAAGTTTTATGAAGAAAATAAAAATATATGAAGTTGGGGAATGAAGAGACACAGCCTGAAGATATAAATCCGAGGGTCAATTTGAGAGATTTGGCTTGAAGAAATAAATCTGAGCGTATTCAGCTGGAAGATTAGTTTTGAATTTGTGGCACTGAATGAGGTCACACTGGAAGAATGTGAACATAGAGCAGAAGGAAAGCACAGAGCAAAACAGAGATGCTGAAGGAAAAACTGGAATATCACACTCTCACTAAAACTATGCGATCAAGTCTTTTTCCTGCCTATGTTTCTGTTCTGATAATTCAGGAAACTTCAGGCAATAAATGAACTCTTTTGATAGAAATTTACTCATATTCCAGTATATTTTTATAGACCCTTTAAGATTTGCCCAATTAAAAGCTATTTCAAGTATATTATTTTATTGTTTATTTGACATGGCAGGTTCATATGAATCAGAAAGGAGTCATAATTTGAGAGTTCTCAGGCCATGTGTGAGGTATCAAGAAACATGGATGAGAGAGAAACATCCTCAAACAGCTGCATCCTGCACGCCCCCGACTGGGGATCAAGCCCAAAACCCGGGCATGTGCCCTGACCGGGAATCAAACCAGTGACCTCTTGGTTCCCGGGTCAATGCACAACCTCTGAGCCACGCGGGCCAGGCAGCCTCATACGCTTTTGAACACCTTGTCTTGCCTCCATTAAAGAGAACCAGATAATAAAATCTAATGAGCAGAATTAAGATTGACTGTAAGATTCCATTGGTTACTCTGTATATTTACTTATAAATTTTTTTAATTGTAGATTTATAATTTGACAGGTCAATGAATTGGTTTCTGAATGTATAGTAACAACTAGGCTATTTTTTAAAATATGCCTTATTACTAAACCACCATATATATTTATTGCCAGTATTGAATCGCACATAAAATAAAGCTGTGCCCTTCACTTCTAGCTGAGAGAATTGAGGCACAGAAACTTTGCAGACAGGTTTGAGCATGAGGTCACATATGTGGTAAGAAACATATTTAATTTTACAGTGTGTCACTGTTTAAAATATATTTCATTCTAAGTTTGAGCATAAGTATTTTATATATAAAACATATATAATATCTAAGAAGCTATTTAGGATATATTAATATGACTAAGGATTTATAGCCTGTATTTTTTAAAAGATAGAACATATTTTCTTCCTTGATATTTCTATATTTAGAAATCCATTGCCAAATAATCTTTAGAGTAAATAAATAAATAGTAACAAATCTGGGCTAAAACACATTAATTTGTCTTACTATAGACTTATGCTACAAAAGCCTGATAGTAACTTTTAAATTGAATCACACATAATTAATTGGTTGATTCTCATTATTGATAAATCTATAAAACTGAAACTGAATCAAAGTACGTTTTCAGAGAATTCAGAGGAAGTTTTTAGGCTCCCATGATGTTGGGCGTGGCTTCATCATGAGCAGGTCCTCATTTTTAAAAGTGCAACATAAGATATTCAGCATACCATTTAAACATTTTTATTCTTCTTCAGCTAAAATGGAAACTAGCATATGGTAGGTAGGGCTGGCTATTGTGAAATAAACCCCTCAAAAATTAATGAATAACTGAATAAATAATTTTTACTCTTATGAAAAGACTTATAGAGCACTAGCCAGTTTGGCTCAGTTGTTACAGCGTCAGCCTGTGGACTGAAGAGTCTTAGGTTCGATTCCAGTCAAGGGCACGTACCTCAGTTGCAGGCTCCATCCTGGCCCAGGTCAGGGTGCATGTGGGAGGCAACCAATCAATGTATCTCTCACATTGATGTCTCTCTCTCTCTCTTGCTTTCTCCCTTTCACTCTCTCTGAAAAGCAATGGAAAAAATATCCTCAGGTGAGGATCAAACAAAAAATTTTTAAACAAACGACTTATAGAGAGCTATGATTCACTTAGGAAAGAATTAGATGTCATCACTAATTTACTTTTATTGTAGTCTAAATTCTCAGAAAGTCAGCTGAGATATTGCAATTGATATTGTGGCAACGACTATTTTACACTAACATGTCTATGTTTTGCTTTTTGGTGAGTAAAATTCATAATTGTTTAATTCCTATTACACATCATCCAAAAAATTCATCATAGTTTAGATCTGATTAAAACATGACAACTGAGGATACTAAGATACAATACCTATTCCTGAGTCTGATTCTGATAAACTTGAGGTAGAAAGTTACTTTGACATCCATCCTGAGTATGAGACAATATCAAAATAAGTTTCTATGGCAGATTAGATATTGTCATGAACACCAATATAAAACCCATAATGCTTTAAAAGATTATAACAGCACACTATATATTGTTTTTTGTTTCATGTTCCTTAAACACTGGGCTCATTTTCTGAGTCAATCTTCTTTACTCCTTTATATGCCTTTGGCAGATAATGTTTTCTTTCATGCTATTTACAAGCTGAATTGCTGAACTTCCTTGCTTGTCTTTGAGAGTCTTAGTTTTTGTCTGTTTGTTTGTTTCCCTCAGTCTTCTTTTATTAAGGAAAAAAAATGTTGAATCTGGCTATATTTGAGCTATGTAATGAAATGTATTAATATCTTCATTATAGATACCTAAAATAATATATGAATATATTTAATCTATGAACACATCAATAGGTACATCTTTAGGTATTTATTCTATGTAGTATGTATATTTTGCCTAATTCATCTTTCTCATCACACTCATTGACAATGTTTACTATTAATTTCTTATGCAAAATCTATTTTCTCACTTTATTCTCATCAAAATAAGCATTAATTATTTATGCTACATTAGTAATTCTAAATCTTCCTTATGCCTGCCATTCCATAGCAGAAGCACTGCTGAGAACGTTGGCTAATGGTGGGTTCACAGGGAAATGCTGAATGCTGCAATATGAGAGAGGTATGTGGTGACTGTCTGTGCAAAGAACAGACCTAGAGACTTACCCAGAGTAGGTGCTCAATAACATATTGTTATTATTTGTTACTACACCCACATTTTATGTTTTATAATACTATAACATTTATAATCTCTGTTTTCCCAAAAAACCTCGTTATTTCATATACTTTTTCTGAAAATTTCTGAAACATAGAGAAATATATATTATGCCTAGAGTTTCTTTTCCTCTATTAATTCTCCTTGGGTACAGGGTCAATATTATAGCCAAAGACATCTCTCTATCACCTAATCACATGATCAGTTACAAGGTAGTTGAAAAGCCAAGTAAATTAATTTAATTGAGGATACCAACACATAGAAATATAGAAGTTTTTTCGAGATCACACTGTTAAAGAGAGGGGAGGGGAGAGAGGAAGCCAGTGGTTCCCAAAGCACAGATCTCCAACTTTTTCTTTCCACTACAATATATTTCCAAGGAAAATTATTTATTAGGGGGCTGGGGTTTGGGGAGGGTGGGAGTATAGTACTGAGCATCTGAAAACATAAGTATCTCTCCTGTCAAAATCTAAGCAAAGCTTAGACTCCCTGGGTTGAAGACCTAGTTTGGTCATTCACATGCTGTGTGGCTTTGAGCAAATACATTTACTTTTCTGTATAGTTGTTTCCCCAACTGTTAAAGATGATAATAATAATGATAATGTTCTTTTTCTTTGTTTGCAGCATGGTAGAGTGCTAGATATAAAACAGGTATTCAATAAGTGACAAATAAATAGCATAACTTAGTTACTAAGAGCCTAGCCTATGACACAATATTGCTTAGATTTGAGTCCTGGATCCAGCAATTGAATGATGTGAAAAGTTTGCAAGTATTATTTAAACACTTTATAACTAGGAATCAAAAGGAGACTTTCAAAAAATTTTTTTTAAACATCTAGCATTT
Source organism: Miniopterus schreibersii (assembly GCF_964146895.1). NCBI lineage: Eukaryota > Metazoa > Chordata > Mammalia > Chiroptera > Miniopteridae > Miniopterus > Miniopterus schreibersii. The sequence goes on from NC_138101.1 coordinate 33,628,964, forward strand.
ACAAACATTGTAAGGATAGAGTTGAGAATTTTTATTTTATTTATGTTGAAAGAATCATCCAGCTTTAATTTATTAAACTATAAAAATGATTCCATATTTAGTAGCTTAAACAATAGACAAGCTTCTGGAAGACCATGTGGAATTGGAAAAGTTGCTGAGACCATTTTCTGAATATTATAATCTACCATAGTCTACCCCTGCTCGTAACAGTCCATACCCTTCTCATATGCAAAATACTATACAATCACTCCTTTCCAATGATCTCCCAAAGTCTTATACCAACATGGTAATAGTTTTAGGATGGAGGTCTAGGATCTCATCATCTAAATCAGGTCCAGTTATAATTAAAGCACCTCAAGTACAATTTGTCTAGTATAACTTCTAGATAATAGTTCCCGTTGATAGGAAGATTTATGAACTAAACAGACAAGTTATCTGGCCCCCACAACCCCAACACACAATGGTTAGACATGCTGTAGATCCTTCAGTTAAAAAGGGGAGAGAATCTAAAAAAAACAAGGAATCATAGGTCCACAGAAATTCTAAATTCCAGCTGGGCACACATTATCATAATTTATTCTCCACAGATCTTGGCCTTGCTTTCTGGGGTTTTGGTATCTTCCTCTAAGTTATTCTTCATTGGCCACAAAAAAAAAAAAAAAAAAAGTTGGTGTTTGCAGATGAATTATTTTTCAGCCTGTTTCCTACCTACAGAAGTTTGAAAATCCAAAGGCTTCTTTTTCATTAGTTTTTTGGTTTAAGTTGGCATTGTTTCCACCAATATTATTCCCTTAAACAGTCTATGGGTTTCTTATAAATCTTATTGTAGTTTACTCCATTATATAAAATCCATTCATTGAACTCTTTGAAATAAGACTTTCTGTATCATGAGTTTTCTCTAAGAGACATTTTAAGGCAATGTCCCTTAGAGTCTCACAGGTCTCATTTTCCAACAGATAAAATCTCTGAGATACTGAAAGGAGTTTTTGTCAGATCAGTAGTACCTTAAATCCTTCTGAACTCTTAACAAAGTGTTATACAGTTCCATCCTTGTCTTTATCTATAGATCATGTTTTTATGACAATACAGTAATACAATCTTTCTTAAATTTCTTAAATTTAGTACTGTTTTCACCTGGAGAGGCTGGGAATAAGGAACATGTTGATTTTCAAACCACCAAGTACTTGTTCATTTGTATTAACTAGTTGCTTCTTAGCTTATCTTTTTCCTCTTGAATTTTATACTAGGCAGTAAAAAAAATTAAAAAGCCAAGAAGAACCTTCATCACTCTGCCAGAAATCTCCTTAGCTAGGTCATCAGTTCATTAGTTACATTTTCTGTTTCCACATTACTGCAGGCAACAGTTGTGAAACTTTCTATAACTACACAAGTTTTCCCTAGTCTCCAGGTTCCAATAACATCTAACCTTACTTTCCTTTAAGCTATCATCAACAGACAACTCAAATGTCATCAGGCTTTTTGCCTTTGTTGTACCAGTTTTTACCTGCCCCACAACCCTAGAGCTACATCACTAAGTCTGAGGTTTCCTTACATCAACACTGCTGGAAAAAATATATCTATACATATATAAATCATAGCATAATTATATATGTAACTTATAACTTGTAATTTATATATAAAATTATATACAATTTTTATAATTATAATATATATTTATTTCTGATTATCTATAGCTACTCTATTGACCATAAGTATTTATTTTTCTGTATTTCTATGCTTTGACATCTGAGGCCTTGCTGCCTGTCCCTGGAAGGACTGCACCTCCCTGTGCTAGTCAATTTCTAGAGATAGTGAATAAGTCACCCTTGAGTGTGCTTTTCAAATTCAAATTAAGCAATCCAAAGCCCACAGGCCCAAACAGAGCCACCTGTCCTCTGGTCTGATCACCCCGGGGCCAGGTAAAAGGCAACTAAGGATGACATCATCTCTGCTACAGAGCCCACCATGGATTTTTTAAATTAGCAAATCTTAATTAAGCCTGTTTACCCTGCCCACTGCTTCCTGAGGACCCACAGTAAAGTCTCTTGACCACTTCTCTCTTGTTCCTTCTACCTCCTGCCAGAACCTGGTGCTTCACTGTGTGCAGGGGCTGCCCTCCTTCTTGGGAACTGTGTGTATAACAGCCTTTTCAGCGGCAGTCCTCTCCTGATCTTTTGGCCTTGTCATACCTAAACAGTAATAAAACCTATAGTTTATTATTTTTTAAATTTTATTTTATTGTTCCCATCACCGTTTATCTTTTCTATGCCCTCTTCCACCTCCACTCATCGGCCTCCACCCTCTCAGTCACCACACTGTCCCTCCACTCCCCTAGTACCCCCCACACAGCTGTCTGCCTGTTCTCTATCTATGAGTTTGTCTCTACTTTGTTTGAAAACCTATATTTTAAAAAGTTATATAATAAACCATACCAAGGTAGTTGCTTAAAACAACACATAAATTGGCTTGCTGAGTTTGGCAGAGCCCACTAATCTAGCTTATAAATTAGTAGAAGTGTTATATAGGTAGTTAGACAGATGTGAGCAGAGCAAGGACAATGGACCAGGTACAGAAACTCACCATTGCAGAAAGCCCTGGATGCCTAGCAAGGGGCAAAACTGAAAAACAAGCACCTCACCCCCAGGGTGACCATTCTTCCCCTAGCATATCACTGGTCATGCAGTTTGGATCCCCTGACCTTTCTTCCCTAGAGATAACATCTAGGCCTCACTTGTATTTCAACTCCAGGCCCAGAAAAGCAGCAAAACCAGATAAGTGACATGGTGGCTGCCTCATTACCAGCTACTACTGACACCCCTCCCCCCCCCCATCTACCGATCAGTGGAGGCCACAACCTTGAAAGAGCACACCTGGAAAGCTGATAAACATTCCATTGAGGCCCTCCCCCAAGACCTCCCCTAAGATTTCCACCTGCAAGAGAGAGATAAATAAGCTCAGAACAAAGAACCCAGAAGGATCTCTCCCCCAGAGGAGTTCACCCACACCATTCCCCTCCCCCTTCTTCCCTCTAAGGGACCCCACGAGACTGGAAACCAGGGGAGCAGTGGGCAGCAGCAGCTCATCCAGGGCTTACCCCCTGAACCTGTCTCCAAGGCCCCCTTTCCTCTGACTTTCCAGTGAGCCAAAGCAGCCCAGCCCCGGCTCTCCTGTTGCTTCTTCTGTGCCCCTCCTTGTTTCACTGTCTTAAGTATACTTCTGCTGTGGCCAATAAATCCTTACTTACTTTGCTACACTTTGTCTCCATTGAAATCTCTCCTTCAAGAAAACAATAACCCAGGTCTCATTCTCTCCCTGATAACAGAAGCAGCACAGTTCTGGAAGAGTATGTGGCGCCAAAAAAGTGAGGAAGGCATTTCTGAGAAGTAATATCCCCCACATGGGTCACAATTTGATAAAAAAGCCAACCTAAATGATCAGCTTATCTTCCTCTCCTGGTAATTCTACAAAATATGTCAACTAAACTGTTTGATACTCACTGTCAAAGCAATAACATTCTTAAATATTATATATCTAGAATGGTGTTAAATTTTGAGTTAGAGAAAATTATTATGGTCCATGAGACACCCCTCTTACGACTGCCTCATATACTTAATGTTTCCATTCTGAGCATTTGACTCCACCGCTTTCCCTCTGACAAATATATTAGATCATTTGTATATACTGGGAAAACTGTCCCTTGTCACCTATATCCATATGAAGAGCTAAAAATACTTTTAAATATTTTTTTTTACTTAATTCTTCTAACTACCAAATTATCCTTGCACTTTATTTTTTTCACTATTCCTAAGACTTCACAAATGCTTATTATCCAACTTTATCCAAAAACAGGACTCAGTATAACAGAATCTTCCTGATAATTAAAGTTTTCACTCAAGTGCCTTCCTTTCATTTATTCAACAGGTGAGAGTAACAGTGTATAAACAATGCTTTTCCTTACAATTTGATACCTAGGATCACACCGATCATCATAATTTGTATTTTTTAAAATTCTGAATTCACATTTATCTTTTAAAAGTCTGAGAATTTACAGAGGTCTGATTTCAAAAGTCATGATTTGATGCTATATATTTTTAATTGAATTTAAATTAGTATTTTCCTGAAAAACTCATGCAAAGTTTATTCCAACTCTTCAAATAATAAAACATCCCCCGGGGGTGTTGCAATAGCGATCAATTAACCATTTATAGAATTACTTTTGTAATAACATTTTGATTAGTTTATTTCTGTTCCTATCTGAAGTGGTTGCTGGTATGATCATCAGAATTATCCAGTAGATTCTAAGATTCTTATTTTTTCATATTTTCAAGAAGAAGGATCTGAGATAAAGCAGTGCTCCAATTAGGCAAAAGATACCTACTTTTTATTTGAGAATTCTATATTTATAAGTTGCTTACTTTTAATAATAAGTGTTAGAAATATCCAATTTATAAGTTTAGGTTATAAATTAGTAGAAATGAAATGAAATTGAAAAGAAGGCTTTTTGTTATTATTCCTCTACTCAAATCTGAAAAAAATAGCAAAACACAAGTGTTGAATTCTTATTTGGGGTGAATAAAAAACACCTAAAAAGACTTAAAATCATTATAAGAACTCTGAGTTAAGGCTAATTTCTTTAATATAACAAAATCTGTTGTTGACTTGTTCCTGGGATTTCTGAGTGGTAGATGGAAGGTTGAACTGCTGTTATTTTGATGTATATACTAAAGGGGTAAAAATGGCTTTTTGAACAATAGAAATCATGTGTTTAATTTGTAGAAGAAGAAGAATGCGGGCAGAACACAAAATTCTGACCTTCCACCTGTGGAGAGTAAACCGAAGCAGAACACATGGCACACCACCCGTCCCGGCCGAGAACTGAGCACAGTGGGGCTCCTCCTGAGACTGAGTGCAAGTCGTGCTGGCCGCGCGAGGATGCCAGCGCACCATGTCAACAGAAAAACCTCCGTTCCTTTTATGCAGGATCCGTTTTGTTGGGGGCAATTCAGTGCAGAGCAATTGATAAATCAGCTTGTATTCAGGCACTGCTCCGACCCAAGTATTTTTATTTTTATTTCAGATGTGGTCCAATGTAGCTAATATATTTTAAAAGAAAAATCTCATTTCTAGTTCTGAGGGAATAATAGCTTCCCGATGACTTAGAAGATTCTAGAATGACAATTACTCTATTTTGAAACATAAAATAAACAAAATTAATGATAAAAATGTAATTTTCTCTAATTTTTTTTCTTGGCTTTCTGGAAACTATACTTCCCTCTTATTGGATCTATGGTAGCAAAGGCCTGTTCTCATCTGCTGCCTTGTTTTTCTCCACAGACTCTCTAATTTCACATACTTTCAAATACTCAAATGGAGGATGTCCTTGTTTTATGCTGACAGGAATGAAGAGAGTATTCGGGGAGGGACAGCTAAGACATAAGTAATCAGATATTGCACTTCAAAGAACCTACAGAGAAAATCCAATGATGTTAAATTTAGCAAAAGAGTCCCCAAATCCAACTACCTTACTAAATCTCATGATTAGGCCAAACAACTCTTCAGACCCCAAATTAACATCAATCTGGAACTTAAATCACTTTATATTATAGACCCATAGAATAAACAGAGTTCAGAATGAAGGAGGAACTATTTCCTTAATTATTTATAAGGGGTCTATGAAAAACAAAAGCATGGATAGAAAACTGAAGATATTCAGCTCAAATGTAATCATGTTACTAACCTGCAGCTGCAAGAACTGGAAAGAAACCAAACTCTTACACGGGAGACTGGACGGCTTGAAAAGCAAGTGCAATGGAAGATATTCCACTGGAATAAAACCAATTATTCCAACAGATAATCTAAGGAAATCATCACTGAGAACGATGTCTCTACCAGAACTAGCAACAAGCACCAACTTACTTAAGCCAACTCTTCCAGATGTCCACCCACGGGCACAGAGCCGCAAAATCAGATGGTATGATCTGAGTGCCAAAGAAAAACCTTAAAAAGCACCATGAACAGAAAAAAAGGGCAGTTGATCTTAATGCCACACAACAGATGGCAATAGACTGCAGAAACAATTATTTTTCACACCTTGTGCCAAGGTTGGAAGAAAAAAAGGAGTCAATAAACATTCCCATTTGTGGTAAGAAAATATATTATTGTGTCAAATCTAGAATATTCTGCAGTTCTTTTCAAAATAGAGTAAAACATTGGAAAAGTAAATCTTTATTTTTAAGCCAATCATGCATTTTAATTAAACAAAGTTCTATATACTGAGGTCACATTTTTTTGCCTCCAATCGATGCATATATGTATAGGGTTTGATGTTGCTCAGAAAACCATCTCTTAAATGTATCAAGTAACGCAATAAGAGAAAAACGTATGGAATTTTTCTGGCCATAGGACAGATGAAATTTTTGATTCAACACTTCACTTCTTCAGTTCATAATTTTTACAATTTATTTAGCACCCACTGTATGCAGAGCTGAGTACCAAAATTTATGTTTTTGTCATGTGGGGGGTTTTTATTGTTCACTGCAGGCAGGCAATGCCATCCCACAGGTGCAGATGGTGCAATACTACAGTGGACCAGTTTCACACCATCTTCATGTCATTCGGTAATAGGGATTGACAGGAACATATAATTTATTCTTAATGACCCAGATATGAAGTGTCCTTGGAACCATTTAATAATGCCCACTAATACTTTGGCACTTGGGATACTACCTTCTCTCATCTATTGGCATGTATTCAAAGAAAGAAAATTAATGGTGATATTACCCAAAGTAAAACGCTAATAGACAAAAACACATATAGAACAGCTAAACACACACACAACGCATACCAAAACAAAAGAGCACAGCGTTTTGATTTCTGTTGCTTTGATTACGTGCCATTGCTTTCCAGTGTGTTTCCTAATTAATGTGCAGTTACAGCAGACACAGTACAGGAAATGCTTCCTAAGTGCCACACACTGTACATATTATCTTTATGCTCACAACTATTTCTTTCTAGAAGAGTAAACTGCTGTTCATTGAGGTTACGTAAAATGACCAAAGCAACACAATCAATAAGCCACACACTAGATATCTAAAATTATCCATACATCTTACTAATCTAAGGAAAACTCAGGAACCCTCCAGGTATCCAACTCTGAAATAATGCCAAAACCTGCTGTGTTTATTTTATCCATGGCAGCATGTTGTTGCAAACCATTAAGACATCCAATAAGGATCATTAAAATTCTCCCCAAACATTTTACCAGGTATCAATATTAATGATCTGTTAGAATATACATGGTTTTGAAATTGAGTTCTGTCCTTGAAGACTAAAATATGCCAGATGGTTGATTCAAATGGACTGAATTTCTAAGCTGAAAAGCAACCAATATTTTTATTATCAAAAGTATCTCTTGGGCAAAATAAACTAATAGTGATGTCCCAGAAATGACAGACTATAGGAACACTGTATGTGTAAACAAATAGCTTATGGGAAGTTTTGTGCTGTAATATTTTACTGTTTAAATGTCTTTGTTCACTTTATATTTTAACATCTTAAATAGCTTTGCAAATTAAAATGCCTTATGTTTACAGGCAGGAAATATTAGTGTGTGAATGAGTTGATACCTTATAATAGGGAGTGGTGAATATATGCGTCAAGCCTAAATAATACTATTCAAGGCATTTTTATCATTACTCTTAACTAACAATGCACAAATAATAATATGATACATTTACATGCAACCCATTTTACACATTCCCTAGGTATTGATCTTATTTTATAGATACAAAAATGAATAATTTGATCATAAATTAATCCACTTATTCATCAAATTTTTAAGTATTTACATTCTGAATACCATTGTTCCTGAAAACACAACCAAGAAGATAATTATGCCTTAAATGGAGACACCACAAATAATTTAAGGATCTGGATATTCTATGAAAACTTCATTGATTATCACTTAAGTTTTAAGATACTATGCTTTCACTATATACCCATATTTGGTATAATGCCTTGAACATCATAAGTTCCTTATTTGTCTAATAACATATTTAAACATTTAATTGGTCAGCTCCTATGGTGCTAAGCTGAGGATCAATATCAAACTCCTATGAATCTTTATGATTTACTAACAGTAAGGAGATATCAGTAGCACATATTCTCTAAAATGTAATTGTTCAAAGACTTCAGTGTCAATAATTGTGTTAAGGCACTGACCAGAATATATCAGAAAGTAAGAAATAAAAAAATCTGAATGCTAAGGAAGAAGAGAATATGATCAATTGGTCTCATCCCAGTAGGTGCTAGTTTATTAAGTGTCATAACTTGTAAATAATTCAGTTCGGAATAGGCAATATAAGGTTAGGAGACTACGATCTCCCTGTCGATAGCTCTAACCACTAATTGAAGCCTGCTTCATTCCCTGCCATCTGTAGACTCCATGTGGTCCTAGGACATAGAAAGCAGAATTGGACCCTTAAGCATGGATTAATCAATGTTCCTCCATGGTTTGTCATAATTTACTGCAGGCACAAATGTTATGGAGGAAAACTGGTATTAAAATTTCTTTCTCAAATTAAGCACAAGGCCAGCATTATAAAGAGCAGTACTTTAAAAGCATGCATGCAATTTCCAGCCTATCTAATCTCTAAATTATTGGAATATTTTTCTGATATGTTGATTTTGTGTTTTCATAAAGTAGTATTTCTTTTTCTTTCCTTCCCCACTCCTCCTGTGTTTTCCCCCAGCTTGGATGCCAGTCAATGCAATCAAGTTTGTTCATTTTATTACTTTCTTTCTAATCGCTGGTACCAAAATCAGCTGTATAACAAAAGGAAATAGAAAAGGTGACTGGGAAGTGTGGTTTTTAATCCCCTTTGGGAAAGCTCCCATCTATACCTTCATTGTCTCTTGTGAGAATAGTCAATTCTCGGCTAAAACCCAGCACTTGTGACTCCTCATGTGCACCCAGAATGGAACAGCTCGTAACTACAGAGTTTTACTTGGGAATCTGTGAGAAGCAACTGCTCCCACTGGAGCTACTCAGAGATGACTACAATTATTAGTCAGCTTATTGGACTCCAGAAGTTGCTGTAATAAAAGAACATCCCACAACAACTTGGAAAGTGAAAACATCATGGAGACTGATTTGCTCCCACTCCTTTTGCGTCCCTTGGGAATTTTTGGTCAAACACTCATTCCTGCCTAAAACACTCATTCCTCCCACAGGGCAATTACCTGGATAACTGCATTTCCATTCTGAAGCACGCAAAGGGAAAGAAGTAAAAATAACACACAGTAACTCGGTCATTAAAGAAACATTTCTGATTTTCCATTTCAGATTTACTATCATACTTCTAAAGACCTTGGATCTGGAGTTAAACTACACTGAGTAAGCGTGTCTTTCCTGTACTGTCACTGGAGTGTGTGTGTGTGTGTGTGTGTGTGTGTGTGTGTGTGTAGGATAAATTCCAGTAGGACAAAATGAAACCTTTTACCATTTAAGTGGGTGGGTAATGATGAGAGAGGAATCTCTAACTCCTGCTCCAAAGAGGCGTATTAACAACAGGCCTGATGGGAAGGCACACAAGCCTCCCTCGCAGGCTGAGTTCCTCTCCAGCAAGGTCTTCGTGAATTTGTTTTTTAGCCCAGGTGCAAGCCATTACCCTGTTTGTAACAACAAAACATGTGATCGTAGCCTGAATATTTACACACGAGTACAGGTGGCGTTACCAAATAGGCTTTGGAATAGATATTAGAAAGCAGAAAAACAGCAGTCTGTCAAAGCAATTTGCTTCGAAATTGTTTTACTTACAATTACAATCTTTTGTTATTCAAAGACCAAACTTTCTGCCTGAAACCATTATCATTATTGTCAACATTATTCTTACATATTATTGTTTATTTTATCATTACAAAAGTGTTCACCAAAGCCATCATGAATTGTTTCCACTCTGTTTATACAGATCAAGAAAAAGTTGCAATGTAATAAAAAATGAAATTTAGGCAGATTTTAATGATTAGCCATTTTTCAAGGTGATTAATCATGAATAGAGCTTTGTTTCCACAGGAATGGTTTGAGGATATCAACACAGAAATCGCGAAAGTAAATATCAGAAAAATGATTTTAAAATGGAGATCATGCACCGCCGGTGTGGCTCAGTGGTTGAGCGTCGACCTAGGATCCAGGCAATCAGGGTTCGATTCCCGGTCAGGGCACAGGCCCGGGTTGTGGGCTTGATCCCCAGTCGGGGGCAAGTGGGAGGCAGCCAATCATGACTCTCATCATTGATGTTTCTATTTCTCTCTCCCTTCTCTCTCTGAAATCAATAAAAACATAGTTTTTAAAAAAGGAGATCAATCAATGACCCCAGTCTATCTCTTTTTTCCTATTATTGTTCATCCATAGAACCATGTCATAAATGTGTCATATAAAAAACTGCCTGTCACTGTCCCTGGCAAATAGTTGTTGCACTACAGATACTAGTTTTTTTAATTCATGTCATTTTGTTCCAAAAGGGTATTGTTCACATACACCCAACTTTAGTTTTCCCAAAAAAATCTAACAAAATGTTCTTCTTTTAAAAAATTAAGAAAGGTGCCTAACAAAAAGAGACAAAGGATATGTCTTTTTGTTTTAGAGAATTGAGTGAAGATTATCTGAAGGTGAAGGTATATTGTCCAACTTTGACCTATGTATTTCCTTAAATGTTCATAGTGTTTTGTATGAAATGGTTGTGGTTTCTTTGAAGTTACATTTATTAATGGAAAAATTTTTTGAGTAAACATGTTCTAGAACACTTTGTTCTTGAGAATCTGAATCAAAATATTATACAACTTAGGATTTTCATACCTAATAGTTTATAAAACTATTTATAAAGTAAATGACAGTGCAAGTTAGTTCCAGGCTGATAAACTTTGTTTTAAATTATGTTTAGCCCAGCTGGCATGGCTCAGCGATGGAGCATAGACCTAGCATCCAGGAGATCTCCGTTGGATTCCCTGTCAGGGCACATGCCCGGGCTTAGGGCCCAATCCCCAGTGGGGGGGCATGCAAGAGGCAGCTGATCAATGACTCTCTCATCATTAATGTTTCTATCTTTCTTTCTCACTCTCCTTTCCTCTCTTTGAAGTCAATAAAGATATATTTAAAAAAAAAGAACTGTATGTTTCTCATGAATTGAATCTTTAAAAAAAAAAAATATATATATATATATATATATATATGTTTAATGTCTGGCTAAGATACCCCACTATTCCAAGAGCACCACAACCTTTCTTTTCAAGATAATTTGCCTAAATAAAGGTTGCATTTGAGTAACTTTTAGAGAATTTATGTTTTTCTTCAAACATAAAACAATTGACACCTCAAAACTCTGGTTTATAAAATATTAAATGAGAATAATAATGCTTAGAGCCTTGTAGCAAGACTCACAAAACATAAATTTCCAAATCCTGTTATATTAAGTAACCACTTTGTCTGGGGTTGACCTCTAAATAAATAAATTTTTAAAAAGATTGACAGTATCATTTAATTTTAAAATTGATAGAAAGGGCAATTCAGTTTTTCACTATTTCTAGTTTCTACTTTATGACAAATATCTTTTAGAGTCTTAATATTTCTCCAAAAGGCATGAAATGAAATATTTCAAAATACAAAGACACTAAAATTTTTGAAGCTCTGCTAAGTAACTTAAAATTATAATGTGTGCATATGTCTTTCTTATAATTTTAAAATATAAATATGAAATATATGACTTATAACATAAATTAAAATTGAACCCAAATCAGAAGGTAAGGAGTCTTAGTAAACTCAACTAATTAGAAAGATCTCTTTTTTTTATGATGCCACTTTTATTTAAATACATGGAACATATGTGACATTATAGATTATCCCAATTGGCTCTGATAACAAAGACATTGCATCAAAAGCTAAAGTAAGAGACTATTTCAGATATTTTATATCAAACTATAATTAGCTCACCTATCAATAAGTGAAATAGATCTTATCCATATTTTCCATAAAGAGAAAGGCCACGCCTTCCACTGAGATTTGCTCCCCTTCTCTGTTACATAACTGCGTGTGCACCTCCACATTTATAGACAAAATTACCCCCACCTTTCAACATCCCCAATTCCGTTCCACCACCATCATTTTAAAGATATTTTAAGAGGGTAAAATCTTAATAAAATTTCAACAGAGAATACCATCAGTTGAAAATATCCATAGTGTCTATCAAAGTTAATAGCATATTTAATTAATAACAGCAAAAACAAAAAAGGTATACAACCCACCAATTCCACTCCTGGGTTTTCAGCCAAAAAACCCAAAAACACTAACCAGAAAAGATATATGCACTCTTATGTTCACTGCAGTATTATTTACAATAGCCAAGATATGGAAGCAACCTAGGTGTCCGCCAACAGGTGAAGGAATGAAGAAGATGAGACACACACACACACACACACACACTCACAATGGATATTACCCAGTAATATAAAAGAATGAAATATTGCCATTTGTAACAACATGAATGGACCTGGAGGGCATTATGCTAAGTGACATAAGTCAGGCAAAAAAAGACAAAATGCTTTATGATTTTACGTATATGTGGAGTCTAAAAAGCAAACAAACTAAATAAAACTGAAAGTCTCATAAATACAAAAACCGAAACGGCGGCTGCCCCGGCCGTGGCTGGGCGGGCTGGGTGTCGTCCCAGGTCCCTGCCCCTAAGGCCTGGGGCTGGGGTCCCTCAGGCAGGGACCTAGGTTGCGGGTTCTGCCTTGGTTGGGGCGCACGCCAGAGGCAACCAACCCATGTCTCTCTGTGCCTGTCTGTCTGTCTGTCTCTCTCTCTGAAATCAATAAACATGTCCTCAGGTGAGGATTAAAAAACAAAAAACAAAGAAAACAAAAAACCTGATGGCTGCCGGAGGAGAAAGGGTGGGGAAGAAGGGTGAAAGCGGCAAAGGGAAACGAGGCACAAACCTTGGGTTCCAAGGCAAGGCCCGGGACGCGCCGTGCGACACAGGGAGTAAGGTCAGAGCCGCAACCGCTTGGTGCAGTGACAGGTGCTCACTGGGCTCCTTGTGGGGCCTCACGTTAAGGCGGGTAAATGTTGAATCACTAGGTTGTACCCCTAAAACTAATATAATACTGTTTGCCAACTATACTTAAATTAAAAAATATATATTGTATTAACCACAGCACATCTGACAAGGAAATTAACATTACTAACTGTTTCTAGCAGTGATATAAAGCCCAATGAGTAAATGCATAAAGTATAAGGAATACTGCTTAGAACAAAACAAGAGCAGCTACTCAGATATAATTTTAGGTTGCTTGTCTACAGTAAGTCTTTTGATGGAACTATACCCTTCAAATATTTACGAAGTTCAACTTCTTCTCAGTTGCAAACTTTATATCTCCTGCTGTAAACTCCTGTTGTAATAATATTGAGGAATTTGAAAGTTTCCATTAAAATTACTGACTGACTGTGAAAATTTATTATGTGAACGTATTTGACGTTACAATTCCTCTTTCAGGATTTTGCCTTATTATTTCCAATTTTATTTTCTCAGAAACATGAAGACTTTTCCCAACATACAGAATTTGGAAATGGAGTTAAATATATTTTAAAACAGAGAATTTTCAATTTGTCATTGAATAAAGTGAAAATAAGCCACAGTAATAACTTGACATATGCTTGCATTGTTAAAAAAAATCAGTTGGCATAGAATTTTTAATTCTACTTTTTAATTAGTGAATGCAAATAGAAGAGTATATAAACAGATAAACATTCCCTGATCTCCTAAACTAGAAATACAAACCAATGCTTGTGATTTTTCCAGAACTATTGAATAGCACATGCTGTGCTCTTACTTACCGTTCTGAATAGTGCATTTTGTCCCTGTTGTGTAAGGAAAACTCCATCCTGGGGTGGGAAAATAGTGACACATTCTGGAAGGAAGAAATGTTTTGTCTATATTAAACTTAATTCAAATGTGGGGTGGGGGGAGCTCAAATACCCACTTGGTAAATTCTAAAACTATAATCCTAGTTGCACAAAGGAAAAACATTTCAGTGTGGATAATGTGTAAAACCCAGCTACAAAAGGAAAATTATCAGGTTTTATATATATATATATATGCACACACACACACATATACACATAAAGATGATATATATATCATCTTCTGCCTGAGTAGATTAACTATCAGTTAATTTTTGATGTAAAACCAACCTTCCAGGGACTCGGCGGCTTAAAACAACAATCTTTAGTTCACGCACCTGCGGGCAGCGGGGCCGGACACAGCTGGACAGCTCCTCGTCTCCGCTGGGTCAGCCGCGCGCCCGCCGGCAGCGAGGCGGCTGTGCCGGGAGGGTGACGGGCCTGCCGCTCTCATCCTCGGGCCGTCGGACGGGCTTCCCAGAGAGGCCCGTGCGCTGCGGCCCTTGGAGCCGGGGCCGAGGACAGGCACAGCGCGGCTTCCGTCCCACCCCCTGTTCAAGGCAAGCTTCGGGGCCACTCGGGTTCAGGGCGTGGAGACTCCGGCCCGTGAGAGGGGGAGCTACGGACCCGGCTGCAGCGGGCCGACGCCACCGCGGAAACTGCGCCCGGCCGAGCGCGCCGCGGGAGGAGGGCGCGGGCTGAGCGCGGGGCGGCGGGCCTCGGAGCGCGGGGCGCGGGCTGAGCGCGGGGCGGCGGGCCTCGGAGCGCGGGGCGCGGGCTGAGCGCGGGGCGGCGGGCCTCGGAGCGCGGGGCGCGGGCTGAGCGCGGGGCGGCGGGCCTCGGAGCGCGGGGCGGCGGGCTGAGCGCGGGGCGGCGGGCCTCGGAGCGCGGGGCGCGGGCTGAGCGCGGGGCGGCGGGCCTCGGAGCGCGGGGCGCGGGCTGAGCGCGGGGCGGCGGGCCTCGGAGCGCGGGGCGGCGGGCCTCGGAGCGCGGGGCGCGGGCTGAGCGCGGGGCGGCGGGCCTCGGAGCGCGGGGCGGCGGGCCGAGCGCGGGGCGCGGGCTGAGCGCGGGGCGCGGGCCTCCGAGGGCGCGGGGCGCGGGCTCAGTGGCGCGGGGCAGCGCGGGTGCCGAGGCTGCGGACGGGATTTCGTACTCACTCTTTATACGAATAGCCCGTGCTGACTAAATCATTTGTTGGTTTCTAATCATTTTTATTTACATGCCATTTCCTCAGTTTTAGTTTTCAAGACGGTTAATTCGGCTATTACTAAAGAAAACTGTTGTACCAACTCCTTTTTGAATAAAAATGTCAAACTTTTGTTCTATAGGAATTGACCTCACTTAATTCTGGCCTTTACATAGATTTTTTTTAGTCTAATTTTATCAAACTAAAAACTTATAAGGAGATTAGAACGATTATTTATGTATTAAACAAGATTAATTGCCATGAAATTAAGAAGTCTTATATTATAAAACCTTACTTTCAGGCGAGTTTTCGCTATATTTTCAATATCTATTCTTCCTTCTACCACAAAATAAGAATTATTTGAATAGGTCTTTTTAATCCAAATTTTCTTCATTTCTACTGGGGTAGTTTTACCAAATGAAGAGCATTAAAAACACACCTGGAAATCATCCCAAATGATACACCTGCCCACATGCAACACGTCTCAAAGGAAAGGCGCAAATCTGTGCGGGCAGAAACAACGCAAAGATAACTCAACGTGTCAGTAATTCTCATATTGTGCTATATAAGACAATGTAGAACTCAGAGGTGTGATGGCAAATACCTGTTCGAAGGCAAACGTGAAATGCAGTAGCTTAGGAGGCGCGCAGGCTGTGAACTTGACTTTGGCTGGCATCCCACCTTGGGAAGTCCTCACGTTAAATCAGGTTCAGTCTCATAACTGCACCTGCAGTCAGGATAGCCGCGCAAACAGACCCGTGCCCGGCTACGCTGGAGCAGACAAGGCACAGGGTTTTAGTGCCCCTTAGCTGGCTTCCCTGTGTGATGCCATTAAAATTTCCACAGCGCAGCATTACACGGAGCTCGATCGGACAACAGGTAATGCCCTTTGGAGGGAGTCAGCTCATTTTCTTTTTATTGGTTGTAATGTGCGTGGTGCCAAGCCACTGATTTCATCCTAATTGCTTTAAAAAAAAGCTCATCTAAGTTGACACATAAATTAAAAATGCAACTACATCTACTAAATTCTTTTGCTTTTGATCTACAAAAAAAGTTAGTTTTGTGGTAAAATAATATATTTATTTTATTTCATTTGGATGGTGCCTCACAGCTTCCCCCTATGCCCTAGAGATGGAAGGAAAACAAAATTTGAGATGAGAAAGAATCTTAAAATTCTGTCAGTGAATCTATTTGAATGTAACACAAATTAGGAGTAACAAAACTTTTTACGGAAACTTTCAAGAGAAACTATATATGCAGTCTACTAATATCATTCAGAAGTCCTCTCTGACTACACATAAGCGTGTGTGTGTGTGTGTGTGTGTGTGTGTGTGTGTCTATTGATGGTATTACCTGTACATACAAATTGGTGTTTACACACAGCAAGTGCTCATTGTTTGTTGCTCTACTATGGTCACAGACCTAAGACTTTATTATTAAAAATGGAATTCTTCCCTTTAATTAAAGCTATCATATATTTCATTTATACTATATATGCAGATTAATATATTTGTACTCGATAATCTCATTGGGGAAATTAGTAAGTTTAAATAAGTGAAGAAAACTGGTTTTACTATTAAGTAGAACTATCTGAAAGTACCCACACAGGAAAGTCAACCTGTGAGAAATATTGTATATATGATTGTTATTTTTTTAAAGAACTTGGAAAAGGAGACATTTAATAGTCTTTTTATCTATGATGCTCCTTATACTCAGACATGTGATTTCTCAAACCACCCAAGAAGAAATAGTCAGAACTTCCTCTCCCTCTGTCAACGAAACGTTTCATCCAGCCTCACTGCAGCAATCCAAAATGGTGCATTATCAATGTCATCTATGCTTTGCTTTTGGCCAAAGCTCTGAATGACTTCACAGCAATATTACTAAACATAAAATATCAACTTAATAGCTTTTTAACAACAAAGAAGAGTATATTTTAGGCACAGCATGTATTAGTTTCTATAAATTATACAAATCTATATTTTATTGTATTTATTTTCCCCAGATTTATTGATGTACAACTGATAAATAAAATATAACCTATATTATAAATATTTATTTTCTCAAGTAGATAATGTTTTTTTTTTTTTCTAAAACACTGGAAACACTAAATCTTCAATGTTGAAATTAACTATATATATTATCTGCTTGAATCTCCCATTCACTCTAGGATTCCCTTATATATGATCCCTAATTTCTGCTTTTAAAAGTCACCTGGGTACAATAGTCCATTATTCCTTTGGGAAAACAATGATTATTTGCTTTTAAGGTCTTATAGTGAGTTCATCTTAATCACTTTAAAGCCTAATCTACCATTAATAGTTCTGCCCTTTGAAACTAGTCAGATTTTTTGATTCATTTCCACATGAACCTCTTTTCAAATATTTAGTAGCAACTGTGTTAACAATAACAATAATAGTAACTAAGTTTTATTGAGTAATATATTCCAGGAAAGGTTCTATGTGCTTTGCACATATCTTTAGTGCTAACAACAATCCTACAAAGGAGACTCAGTTATTAATGCTGTTTTGCAGATGGGGGAAATGGGGGAATGATATTGAAGTAATTTGCCAAAGGTGAAGCAACTTACCCGGTGGCACTGGATCAAAGGCAACGCCTGGTCCCTGGGCTCTTAAAGCTCACCATTTTGCTGTAATAATACAGCTCAGATATAATCTTCAAGTCTTTCCTTCTCGACCAAGTACACTTTATTCAACCACTTTTCATATAGCGAGAATTGGAGTTTATCACAAGAAAAAAAAAATGTAACTACACATGGCGACAGATGTCAACTAGAATTACTGTGGTGTTCATTTCACAATATATACAAATATCAAGTCATTATGTCATACCCTTGAAACTAATATAATGTTGTATGTCAATTATACCTCAATAATAATAAAAATAAAAAAAAGAAAGAAATGGAATGTCTTGACCAAACTTTGTATTTTCCTAAATAAACTTCATCTTTTCAGAATTAATTACAATGGGTCAGACACTGTGCATCTGTGGTGCAGACCCTTGAGAGCTGATTTTCCCACCTCCTGGAAGGACCACACCAGGAGGTTGCCAATATTAGTAACATTGTTGCTGTAACAGAATCAAAGAACAATGGAAAGACTCAAGACTCATTCACATACATTTTTGCCAATCAGATCCTTAAATCTTTATTTCATAGTTATATTACCGGATCTATATGCAATGTTATTTATGGTATATATGGTAAATTTTATCCCATTCGATTTAATGTGTCAAAGCCTTTTGAACTTTGCTCTTCCATCCTGCACATTAGCTATTTTTTAGCATTGGATGGTTTACCTTATTATCATCAAACAATTTCTGCTCATAAATATTTCATTCTTAATCTAAAACAATATTTTCGGGCTACTGGTCAGCCTAAGGTTACCCAAATATCCTATGTTTTTTGCTCACAGAAGCAGTCAGGCAAAACTTATTAAAACTTAAAACAGTTTTGAACACATTCACTTTCCATTAAAGTTGCAAATGAATAGCTTACTTGGAAAGGACTCATTTTGTGATTTATTTACCTATTCTCTTCCGATTCATTAGATTCCTAGATGAAGAACAAACATCTCCTAGAAGGAAATAAAGTAGTTTCACCTAAAAGTAGGAAACTCTTCTCACATGTGCTCTAATAGAAACCAACATTAAGCAGGATAAAGTGACTTTGATTGGAGAAATTTTGCTGGCCTCATTGTTGCAAACTTTGCATGACTGCCATTGGCATGGTAATCTTTCTTTAAGTCACTTGAAACTTCCATTATTTTTATGGCGTCTTTCTGGGATTATTTTAAAATGCATATGAGAACCCAGCCAGCTGTGGCTCAGCAGTTGAGCATCAACCTGGGATCCAGGCCATTGGGGTTCGATTCCCGGTCAGGGCATTTGCCCGGTTGCGGGCTTGATTGATGACTCTCTCATCATTGATGTTTCTCTCTCTCTCTCCCTCCCCTTTCCTCTCTCTGAAATCAATAAAGATATTAAAAAAAAAAAAAAAGAATTTTGTTGAGGGCCAGTCATTCATATTAGACAATAGGGATGGATCAATTAAAAAACATTCATGCCGCTAAGAAATCAGATCCTAGTGTTAGAGAAAAAAATAATAATAATAATAATAAAATAAAATGCATATGAGAAACTAAAAAACAGTAATGAAAAATCAACTTAAACTAATCAGTATCTTTATCAGTTAGCATTTCATTTCCAAAGTTTTTCCACAATACCTTCCAAAAACACTCTCATCTTGCTCCAATGCTAATTCTTGGTATTTACCAGACAAAGAAAGACGTAAAATACGCCACCAGAAAATACAGAATGGTGCAGGAGGATCCTACTTTTATTTGATGTGAACCGGCACATCGTAATTCCTCATCTGATATAGAGGTCTGAAAAAATAAGTGACAGTACAAGTTTTAAATTAATGTATACCGAGAGCAATCTATTTTTTGGTAGAAACTAACCTTGTGTAAACCCTTTAATAATATAATTAAGAATTCAACAACGCCTCTGTATGTAATTCACAGTTCCAAATGTCTACAGCTCTGATTCTGACCTTTCAAAACCCCATTAAGCTATGTAAATACAGTACAAGGAAATGTGTCCTGGGCATAAACAGAATCCTAATGTCAACTAGACAAGGACACATCGCCTCGCTCTGGTTCACAATACTCAGAAGGGCTCTACAGAGGCATGAAAACATTTTTACTATTGATTTGTATATGACAGATCTACCATGGGACTCATGCTTTGGCCTTTCTGTTCAATATGCGGTTCAAGGGTGACCCCTACTTCTATTATCCTGATATATTAGACAGATTGTGATGGTTGATTTTATGTGTCAATTTGACTGGTTAAGGGGAGTCCAGATAGCCCGTAAAACATTCTGTCTGGGTGTGTCTGGAAGGGTGTTTCTGGAAGAGGTTAGCATTTGATTCTAGTAGACTGAGGAAAGAGATGGGCTCTCAGAAACACGGTTGGTACCATCCAACCCGTTGAGGGCCAAACACAGCAAAAGGACCAAGAAAGGGCAAATTTTCTCTCTCTTCTATAGCTGGGACATCGTATCCCCCTGCCCTGGAACATCGGGCTCTTGGCTATCAAGCCTTCAGGATGCAGAACCTACAGCAACTGCCCCCTGTTCTCAGACCTTTAAACTCAGACAAAATGACACCACTAGCTTTTCTGGTTCTCCAGCTTTCAGACAGCAGACTGGGGGGATCCTGGCCTCCATAACTGCGTGATCTGATTCCTATAATAAATCTCCTCATATATATCGATATACACCCTCTGCGTTCTGTTTCTTTGGAGAACTCTGATTAATACACAAATACTATAAACATTTAGTAGTTCATTGAAAATGATAACTGTGAAACCTTTTGGAAAGGGAAAGAAAAGAAAAGTAAAGGTCCAGGACCTCACATTAAATTTCATAAAATTCTGGAAAGACAGTGTTTGGTATTTTAGATGATTAGTGAAATTTAGGTAATTGATATTTTTAAATTTTCTACAGTAGATAGTGATTGTGTAATTTTTACTAACATTTTGGTATTTACCTTGCAAAGTATCCAAGTGTCACCTGTGTACGTAGTGTGAGCAGGTATATATGCTCACAATCATGTAAACACATATGCAGAATAAACATAAATCAGCTTTTTAGGAAGATGGCACCAAAAGCAAAGAAGGAAAGCCCTGCCCCTCCCAAAGCCAAAGCGAAGGCGGCAGTGCCGAACGGCTTCCACAGCCACAAAAAGAAGAGTGACATGTCACCCACCTTCTTACGGCGGAAGACGCTGCTGCTCCCCAGGCAGCCTAGATATCCTCAGAAGGGCGCCCCAGGAGAAACAAGCTTGACCACTGTGCCATCAAGTTCCCTGTGACTACTGAGTCAGCCATGGAGAAGGCGGAAGACAACGATACACTGTGTGCATTGTGGACGTCAAGCCAACAAGCACCCCATCAAACAGGCTGTGAAGAAGCTCTAGGACACTGACGTGGTCAAGGTCAACACCCTGTTCAGGCCTGGCGGAGAGAGAAAGGCACACATTGGACTGCCTCCTGACTATGATGCTTTGGGTGTTGCCAACAAAATCGAGATCATCTAAACTGAGTCCAGCTGGCTGATTCTAAATATAAGAATTTTCAGTGAATAAAATATAAATAAATAAATAAGTAGATAAATAAATACACAAACAAACCACTAAAAATGTTTAGAACCTTTTTTTTAATTAACAGAATACTACTAGGAACATATTGTTATGTTAAAAAATATACTTCTAAAATATCATTTTGATGAATAATCAATATTACGTCCTGTATGTATCTGAAACAAGACTCCTTCTTGGCCTGCCTTAAGGCTTACCATTCTATGTGATGAATTTTTAAAAAAGCAAAAAGTAGAATTTGTTAGGGGCTTGGCGTAAAATGTAAAGAAGATACCATTTATGCAATTGTATTAGTTTTCTATCTCTATGTAATAAGCTACTATATATGTGACAACTTAAAACAACACTCACTTCTTATCTCATGGTTTCTATGAGTCACAACTATGCATTAGCTAGGTCCTCTGCTCAGGGTCTCAAACGCTGAAATCAAACGGTCAGGCAAGCTGCACTCTCATCCAGAAGCTTGACTCAGAAAGAATCTGCTATTTGCCAATGATGCATCTGATAAGCGGTTAATTTCCAAAATATATAAAGAATTCATACAAATTAAACTCATGCAAATTAAAACTACAATGAGGTGTCACTTCACACCTGTCAGAATGGCTCCATCAACATATCAACAAACGATAAGTGCTGGCGAGGGTGTAAGGAAAGGGGACCCTAGCACACTAGGAATGCAGACTGGGGCAGCCACTGTGGAAAGCAGTATGGAGGTTCCTCAAAAGATTAAAAATGGAGCTGCCATTTGAGCCAGTGACCCCACTTCTAGGAATATATCCTAAGAATCCTGAAACACTAATCACAAAGAATATATGCACCCCAATGTTCATAGCAGCGCAGTTTACAATAGCTAAGGTCTGGAAGCAGCCCAAGTGCCCATCAGTAGGTGAGTGGGTAGAAAAGCTGTGGGACATTCACACCATGGAATACTACGCAGCTGTATAAAAGAAGGATCTCTTACCCTTTGGCACAGCATGGAGGGACCTGGAGAGTGTCATACTAAGTGAAGTAAGCCAGGCAGAGAAAGACAGGTACCACATGATCTCACCTATATGTGGAATCTAATGAGCAAAATAAAGTGATGAACAAAATAGATCCAGATACATGGCAGCGTGGAACAGACTGAGGGATCTCTTAGGGAAGAAGATGGGGCAGGAAGAAATTCACCAAAAAACATATGAATATGTGCATAACCCATGGACACAGACGACAGTGCGATGAAGGCCTGGGGGGGGGGGGTCAATGGGGAAAAAGGGGGGGACATCTGTTATACTTTCAACAATAAAGATAAATTTTAAAAAGAGTAATACTTGAAGGGGAAGGAAGGAAGGGAGGGAGGGAGGGAGGGAGGGAGGGAGGGAGGGAGGGAGGGAGGGAGGGAGGGAGGGAGGGAGGGAGGGAAGAACCTATTTACGAGCTCATTGGGGTTTGGCAGAATTCATTTCCTTGCCTCTAGAGAACTGAAGTCCTTTCTTTCTCGTTAGCTGTTCTATGGGTTGTTCTGATGCCCGAGAGGCCATACATGGTTCCTTGACACACGGCACTCTTAGGCAGCTGGAAACCTGGTAGTTTGTGTTCTCAAGACCAGGAGGAATTTCTCCCTCTGACTTTCTTGTCTGCCAGCTGTCAGAGAACACTCTGCTTCAGTGAGGGAAAGGGTCGGGGCGGGGGGGGGGGGCATCTGTAATACTTTCAACAATAAAGATAAATTAAAGGAAAAAACCTTAGTTGATTAGGTAAGGCCTTACCTGGGTAATGTTTTCGCTGCACAGTGTGACATAATCATGAAAGTGCTATCTCATTGCATTCGCAGGTTTCACACACATTCATGAGGAAGACATCACACAGGGATGAGGGTTACTGGGGATGTCAGGATTCTGCCTGCTAGAGCATCTGCTCAGTTGTTTGCAAATAAGATCATATATATCACACATATATAATATATATATATATGTGTGATATATAATTTTACCTAAAACAAAAGAATTAAATATATTCATCAACATTTTGATACTGAGTCACATTATCTTTTTCTTTTTTCTTTTTTTGGGGGGTGAGGTGGGCTGTTAGGCATTCATTTGTGTGCATTTCTTAAATGTTTTTTTTTTTTAATTTTTTTTTTTTATTGAATTTATTGGGGTGACATTGGTTAACAAAATTATATAGATTTCAAGTGTACAATTCTATAATACATCGTCTGTATATTGTATTGTGTGTTCACCACCCAAGTTAAGTCTCCTTCCATCACCATTTATCCCCCCACCTTCTTCTACCCCCCCAAGCCCCCTTTTCTCTGGTAATCACCATAGTGTTGTCTGTGTCTACACAACACATCATCTTTCCTAATAAATGACGCATATATCAAGTTCTGAATGCTTTAAAATGAAAAGCTTAGCCTACGATTAAAATTACAGTTTGTAATTCCTTTTTAGCCCAGTAGATTTTGTATGTCTTTTTTTCAAAATTAACTCATCATATAACTGTCTAATATATAAAGTATGACTTATACAATCTTGAATTTTTATAATTTATTGGGACTGTCTTTGTGGCCTGAGTAGAAAGAGCTTCATATATATTGTGTAGATGCTCAGGGGGGAAACAGAACTTAGGTTTCACTCTAAAAATTGAGTTAACCTATAAAAGAGTGCTTTTCAATTATCTAACAAGTTTGTTGCACACATCATAGTACTATGACCACTGGGCTAGATGAAGATAAACATCTCTTCCATCTGGGAAACACCTTCAACAGCCTTCATTCCATTTTCTTGTCCTTTGTTCTTTGTTCTTTGTTTCCCATGGTATATCCAGCTCAGTCCCCTGTCCTCTATGACAGCAGTTAAATGATTTTACGTGTATAATTTCTAATTTATCTTTTTATGGTTTGGACAGTTGTAAAAGAAAAAAGAAAAAACACGCACAAAAACACCTCTCTCCTGTTTGGCCTCTCCTCGCACACGCGGCCCTCCTAGGAAACAGCCTCTAAGTCTGACTCGGCTACAAATATTTGAGCTCAGTCAATATCAATACCAGCTGGCTTTTTTTCTAGAGAACCATCTCCCTAGCCATACACTATGTAAAAAATCCTCTAAAGGTAAAAACATTTTTTTGGTAATTTTTCTCATAGACCCATCTGGCTATATTAATGCAAATAGTGCTGTCGTTGTATTTCAACAGCCCAAGAATTCCGAAAATGACAACGAGGGCTGAACAAATTTCACACTCTCCCGTAGAATCCAATGAGAACGAATGACCGCGCACTCCGCAGTACACGCCAGCGAGTTCTTGGTCATTTTTGGTACCCGAGCCCTGTGTATTATAACTCTACAGATAAAATGGGACTTTAAAATGCTATGGCTTTTGAATCATCTGCATATCAGGAATATCACATAATAAATTATGAATGAAATACAAAGCATAAAATTGTGTTACTATTTGAACTGCAAAAATGAAACCTCGAAACTATTACGAAGTTAAAGTGTAAACTCAGATATATTTTCCATCAAATTAAAGATGAGGCAAGAGACAATATTTTACCAGTGATTTTAAGGTGAAATGCGTTTTTGCTAAGTACCCAGAAACAGACTTTGATCTGAGACTTTATGCGCAAGTCACTTACAAGGAATTCTCTTGGGCAAACCATTAAATCAGTAGGGGAAGCAGGAGGAAGGGCAGGCAGGCCATTGGAGTCCATGCCCCAGGCTGGAAGCTTCAGCCGGACCCACAGAGATATTCCGGAGAATAAGCTGCACTTTAGAGTAGCCCCAGCCAAGGCAAGCGGCCTGGGGCTTTCTACGCCAGCCCCCATCAGTCATTAGGTGAGGAGCACCATTCAGATGGGCAAAGAGGCCTCAAAATGCAAAGGCTGTCCTCCTTAAATGCAAAAGCAAACAAAAGGATGCCTTCCACACACAAAAACAGGAGAAAAGGGAATTTGAGGAGACAGGAGTGAAGCACACAAAATTATGCTTATTTGCATTCCAAATGTAAATTTGGCCAATTATAACATTTTATATGACTAAACTTAGGCAGATAGAATGTGAAAAACATTGCTGAAAAAGAAATAATTTTCCAGTAGCTATTTGTCAGAGTTGAAATATATAGAGAGTTTTGTTTTCTCTCTTTTTAAAAAAATAACACAACAAAAAACAAAACAAAAAAAAACAAGTAACAAAGCTTGTATATCTAACAGAGACTCCAAAAGGAAAGATATGATCAGAGCGCAATTAAGCCGTCTGAGAACACGGATCAGTAATGCTCGCATGAAAAAGCTATGAAATCACAGAATTGTTCATTGTGGTCCATGGTTAAAACATTTCAATGAGAATTTTTATTGTGAAATGGTAGCTGCCAAGTGAGGCATAGCGAGACAACAGGAGAAGCCTTTGTCTCAACATTGGTCAGAGGATCATGAGCCTGACTTGCTTATGTTTAAGTTTTAAAATCAGTATGATTCATGTTATTGGTAACAACAGGGTCCTTAGATCAGGCTCCTCACAAGCACCTTCCTAGTAACTTATGTTACACTCTCAGCCCTGCGTGAACCGAATGAACACAGGCGGACTCTGGCTCATTTTGACTTCCAGGGCAAATTTGAAACGGATGTGAGTTTGAAAAGGCATATTTGCAATCAGAAGGAATATACTGAGCATAGGAATGGCCAATTTACTCTAGTTACCTGGAAAGTTCTATCTAATGAAGTAATTTTTAAAAATTATTTTAGGATTTATTTTTCCCTTTCTCTCCTCTTTCCCCTTGGTTACTCCAACTCCCCATTCTGTCACCCCGGCCAGTTTGTATGCTTTGCCTCCAAGAATAACTATAATTGCAGATATCAGAGAATAAATGTGTCTCTTTCCCTCTTTTATGTTTCCAAAGTGTATGTTTTAAGAAACCAGGAAAAACACTGCACTGAGAAAAAGGAAAATGATCGTGAACATAATATCATACATAAAATGTTGAATAAATGAAAAAAGGATAGATATTCAATTGCTTTTAAATATAAAATTTATTAATAAAAGTACAGTACCTAGTTAAGTCCAGAAATCTAATATCATTTTTGTTGGTTTGAATTCTGAAGTTCCTAGCCATAATGAATTTCAGATAAAAATGACTCAAAGATGTTTATTTGCTAAAATGACTACCCTGTTTTAAACTCGCATATTTATATACATACACACACACAAACACAGACACACACATACACATATTTAAACAGTTAGAGAACACATTATTTTCAAGCCCAAATGAAATATGACAATAAATTGGCCATAAATATATTCTCAACAAATTTCAAAGACTTGTCATAAAGATCACGTTTTATAGCCATTCTGAAATAAGGTTAGCGTGATGATAAATTTTATGTGTCAATTTGATCTGGCCAAAGGGCATCCAGGCCGTTGGTCAAGCCTTATTCTGGGTGTGTCTGAGAGGATGTTTCTGGAAAAGATGAAGGGTTGAATGGGTAGACTCAGTAAGGCCCACTGGCCTCGCTAGTGGGCAGGCTTCATCCAGGGGAACAAAAGGACTGACCGCCCCTTAGTAAAGGAAGGTGCCTCCTTCCCGACTGCCTCCCAGCGGGGATGTGACTTTTTCTGCCTTCCAGCAACTCCACTGAAACACGGACTCTCCCGAGCCTCTTGCCTGCTGACTCGCCCTGCAGATCTTGGAACTAGTCACCCTCCAATATCATGTGAGCTTTACATACATCCTCTTGGTTCTGTTTATGTGGAGAACCCTAACACAATTAGATATTAATAATTTTTCAAAATCCCCATACATTTACAAGATAAGAAATATGTGACAAAATAATTCTTGGGTCGAAGAAGAAATCATAGAGGAAACTAAAATGCTTAGAACTAATGATATAGACGATACCATATTCCAAGACTTATGAAATAATTAGGAAAAATTCCCCACCTCTCCCAGCTATCAAGATTCACCAAGGTGCAAAAAGCAGCAATTTGGGGTTTTATTTTAATGACCACATTTGAGGCACTTCAAAATATCTCCTCAATAATTGAATATTTGTTTTTAATTTCCCCTGCTTGCTTTAAAAAGGACATTATTTTCACTGTGTTCTCATGCTACCTTTTATCCCATGAGTTACAGTACCTCTGTCACCAGATTTTAAACTGTCTGCTTTATGTATTTCTTACTCAGAGTATGAGCTTGATGGACTTGGAGTCAGGATTATGAATTATTCAACTTCTTTATCACAGTACCTAGCACATAGCAGAAACTAAAATTAACTCACTTAATTGGTTATAACTATTTTAAAATTCTTAAAACACTATTCAGTCTTTTTGGAAGAGTTGGGAGAGGAGTAGGCTTGTGGGATGTGTTAATATCAGTACCAATGTACAGCCTTACATGGTTATAGTCCCAAAGGAAAAGGTAGACAATAAATGAAATATATCCAGTGAATAACATCTAAGACATAGAATAATATCTTTCTGATTGGGATGAGGGAATCCTTTGTAAGTACAATTTCCCCCTCCCCCACCAAAAAAAAGCTATAAACTTGACTACTCTTATGAAATTGAGCTTGTCAAAAGTACCCCAAAGAATGTGAAAAAATAAGCTACAAAGTGGAAGAAGATACTTGTAATACACATAACTGACAAAGACTAGTCTCCAGAATAAAGAATGCTTACATATCATCAGAAAAAAAGACAAATAGATTCCACTTTGTATCTACTTGCTTGGCAAAATTTTAGAAGTCTGTACTTGGAAAGGCTATGGATCAATGGAAACACTTACACATTACTCATAAAATGCAATGTGGCATTTTCTGGAAAAATTGAGCATTCACATATCCTACTACCCAGCAATTTGATTTCAAAGTACATTCCAAGAAACTCATGTACAATAAGGATTGCAAAAATGTACAAAATATGGATACAAAGTAAATGTTTGTAAACAAAAAAATAAATTAAAAATTATAGCATGTTCACCTGGGGCATATTATAGAGCAGTGAAAATAAGCATACTATAGCCATATTTGACAGCACAGATGAATAATTAAAGCCTAATTTGTGGTTTAAAAATGGCTTAGCAAACTAAAACTATATATGAATATGATAAATTTATATAAAGTTAGAAAATGAAGAAAACAAAAAGGGCTTTAATCAAAGTGTACTGATTTAAATGTTCATTCCATCCAAAATCTAGCTTCACAGAAATATCTAGAATGAAAGATCTCTGTACCATGGCCTAGTCGAGTTCACACAGAAAACTGACCACCACCATTGGTATTACCCATCTCGTTCTGTACATATCACATATTATGTGAAAAAAGCACGTAACAGGGAAAATGTGTTGGAGATTAAGCGGGGGGAATGGGCTCTGGTGGGAAAGAAAGTGGGAAGAGATGAAAGGATGCTGCAGCTGGAAGGAGAACTGATAATGAGATGTGTCTCTCGGCTACAAAATCTACGTTGTTATTGGGAAATATTGAGCTTAACTCATGAATTTTAAAAGTGCAACATTTCCAAGCAGCCACTTAAACCGTTACTGTGCACAAATTACTTAAGCTCTCAGTGCCTTCTTTTCCCAGGCATAAAATGAGGCTAATAACAGTATTTATCTACTAAGACTGTTTTCATAATTAAATAAGGTAATATATGTAAAGCCCAAAGAACAGTGCCTGGAATACAGTAAATGCAAACTGTTACCATGATCGTTGGTAAGATTAGTGCTTGTGCTTGTGCTCAAATTCATTCAATATTTATGACTGTTGTTTTTGTTGCTGCTGCTATTATTAAGTAGAGATGAAAAACGGTGTGCTTTCTTCATCAGTGCTCGTTTAAATCTGGGGGGAACAGGCAGGAGACAAAGCTACTTTCAACTTCCCTCTGAACCTGGTGGGGCCCCTTTGGCACAGAAAGCGCCGGGTGTGCCGGGCAGAAGCTAAAGGGTGGGGGAGCCAGGCGACCAGCCCACCTTGTCCGCTGGGCGACGCCCTGTCACCTCTCCCCACTCTTCTCTTCTTGGCCAAATAAGTCAGGAACTTATCGCTGGTACAGTGTGGGCGGCCCCTTCTATCATTCCCCACTCCACCGAGACATATCGCATATGTAAAAGATTCTCTTTAAAGCAGCTGGTGTACTTCCAGACTTTGAAAAGAAGTACTTTTTAAAGCCATAGCAGAAGAGCCTGAGTAAGTATCTCTGTATTACTTAAAACCGAGGATTCACTAGGTGGAGATAGTTTTTAAGATTTTCGTTGCTGCCCTGGCCTGTGTTGCTCAGTGGTTAGAGCATCGCCCCCCCCCCCCCACTGAAGGATTGCGGGCTCGATTCCCGTTCAAGGCCACGTACCTGGGTTGCAGGTTCGATCCCTGGCCCCAGTGGGGTGCTGGGGGAGGCATCCAACCGATGTGTCTCTCTCACATGGATGTTTCTCTCTCTCCGTCTCCCCCTCCCTCCCTTCCTTTTACTCTCTCTAAAAATCAACGGAAAAAAAATATCCTCGGGTGAGGCTTAACAACAACAAAAACGATTTTAGTTGTAACTGTGTATTTATATAAAACTTTTCAGATAAAGAACTCATGCCTGTGATCTCCCTAGTCCTTGAAAGGGATATTGATCATTTACAGTAAAATAATCTCAAAAAGCATCATATATTTTGCCAAATCACAATTTCTTGAGAGAAACCACCAGCCTCAGAAAGAGTAACTCCTGTGCATTATAAAAATGGTTTGAAAAACAGTTCCCTCTTTCCCCAAGACTGAGATAAAACGAGCAACTCTGCTGCACTAAGAGTAATTCAGTCAAGTTATCTGTATTACTAACTGGTGCGCCTGTGCCATGCTCTGGCGTCAGAAATTGTTCTGAAACCTCCAATGTCCCCTCAGCGGCCCACTTGATATTTTCTCTCCCACGGCAACCCTGGGAATAATTACACTGTTTAGAAGAGAAGATTCATAATGAAGCAACAAAACACAAAACAATTAAGGCAAAGATCTTATGCTCATTTGATTTGCCTTCATTAGTATTTAAAGGTCAGAAAAACATTTATAATTTGGAAAAAAAAGAATAAAACATAAATGCTAATTTCCTCTCGGTTCTGCTTGGAAAAATATTAACATTGCTCTGAAATGTAAACCCAAACACAATTAAAAAGAAATAATAATATTTAGGATTAATGTATGATGTATCATTCACTCACAGTTTTCAAAATCTTAAACCAGAGTAGCCATGATGCTAAATTAAGAGAATAACTTTGACCCTTGTTCTTAAATAATCAAACAACTTCCCTGACGTAGTATGCAGACTGGAGGAACACGACTTTTCCCCCGGCTGCTAGGATTTGCATTTAACACGCTAGGCCTTTATTACCTTACTCAGATAAAAGCCGGGCAATGGAAGACAGAGCACTAAAAAGCTCTAGTCCGGGTGGCAGTTCTTGGTTACGTCAGGAAACCAATAATTCCATTACTGATTTTGAAGTTTATTTCCTGAAATTTATTTCCTGGTGGGCTTATTATGCCTCATAAGAAATTCATTTCACTTGGGGGAAATTTATCAAAGGCCTTTTTCAATTAATAGTATTAGACATGAAATGAGGTCAATTTAAAGTGGTTTGTTCACAATAACAAGCGCTTTCATTCCCAAATTAAAACATATTTCTATACATAAGAATAACATTCTAAACAAATTCCCAAAAATCATATTACATGCTGCATTTTTCTAATTTACTCTTCTTTGATTACCAATAATATTCTTTCTACTCTATCTAATATAAAATTATTTGATGAAAAACAAGCCACATAATTCTGTGGGGAGAAAGATACATCCCCCAAATTAACATAAGCATGATAAATTTTATTAACTCACAGTCTCTTTGAATTTTCAATAATTTAGAGAGAATTTAAACTGAAGTTTACCTTAGTTTATCTGTTCAAACCTTTTCAGATTCTATAAATATAGATAGTATAGACAAAAATAGCTATGGACTTATTTTAAATAAGCAAGTCAGAAACTTATTTTCAAGAGTTTCTCAAACAATTTACAGATAGAAATATATTAATTACAATGTTTTTCTAGTTATTCATTTAAAAATGTGCTCCAGTGGTTTGCACTCAGAAAAGCATTTTAGGCTAATCATTTTTTTTTCAGTTACTCCACTTTGGGTAATTGTGTGCCTCTAAAATTAAAATACAGTGTTTCCTTTCACTTTTGCCTAATTTGATTTTTAATTTATTAAAATGACCTTTACTACTAATAGTCCTCACTGAAGAGATTTTTTATCAAAGCATTAAATAATACTTAATCTTCCTACTAGAACAGTTAAGAGCAGAAAATGTTTTTGTACGTTAAGGACACTCGTGGGTCCTATCTATTTTATTATCACTAGCTCTGGACTACAATAACTAATGCCTAGTTCTTGGACTTCCTCTCCTCTCACATCATCATGTCTCTTAGAAAGGAAGTCTAAAGTCTGTTCAGTTCTGGAACACGGAAAACCCACATGCAAGCCTCAAACAGCCATGTTCATTGCCAGCGGCCCCTCTCAGTCTTTGTGATGGTTGGTTTCCTGTGTCAGTGTGGCTAGGCCACAGAACCCACATATTTCATTCTAGATGTTACTGGGAAGGTATTGTTTGGATAGGATTATCATTTAAATCAGGAATCCCCTCCGTAATGTGGGGTAAGCTTCGTCCAATCAGTTGAAGGTCTTAAGAAAAAGACTGACTTTCAACCCCTCCGTGGCGACCCTCCCTGTCCAAGAGAGGGAATTATTCCACCAAGAGAATGCCTTCAGACTTGAACTGCAACTCATCCGTGGGGTTCCGGCCTACAGACAGACCCACCCTGCAGCATTTGAACTTGCCAGACTCCACGCAATCGCTTGAACCAATCCTAGAAAATACCTCTCTCGCTCTCTCTCTCACACACACACACAAAGATATACAAGCTGTGTGTGTACACATCCTATTGGTTCTGTTTTTCTGGAGAATCCTGACTAATGCAATCTATAAAAGTGGAAAAAACAATTTAGAAGAAAATTATTTTACTATCCTCAGATACAACTGTTTCAGTTAAAGAAGTTATTTCGTTCTATCAAATTGTACAATCCTTTATATAAGAAATTAATTGTACTGATTTACCATTAGTCTATAATTATTTGAAATTATTTTCCACATATGTAAAGTTAGACTTTCCTCTCACCATATGACCATGACATAAAAAAACAGACTTCAAGCTTTTTATAATTATAAAAGATCAGAAACAACTAAAATATTCAACAAGAAGTGTAATAGTTAATTAAAATGCGGTCCTTCCATGTAATAAAATATTACTAAATAATTAAAAATACTTCTAAAATTATTCATATATTAAAAAAATGTTAATATATTACATATAAGAGGCATTTTAAAGTGTATATAAAGTGCAACCTTACTTTATAAATTATAGGAAATACATATATGAAATAAAACATAAAGAAAAGTATGTCAAAATGTAAATAAAGGTTATTTCTAGATGACGGTGTTACGTGATTATTACTCTACTCACTTTAAAACTTTCCAGATGATTTCCTCAATAAGCCCTCCGGTGACTTCGCAAGGCCCTGCCCTTCGCGGCCCCTGTCAGGTGCCTGCACATGCTCGTCTCTATCAGTCGCGCTGCAATCATCTGCCTGCGGGTCTGCCTTCCCTTGTAGCCTGTGAACTGCCTGGCTGTGCCCTCAGCACAAAGCAGAGTTCATAGCGCTTTTTATGACAGACAATACATAATGTCCACAGGCCTTTAGTACTACTGACTACTAAAAATCAGTAATCGAATCATGGCTGTCATCAACAGCATTATTTATTTTCCTAGCCAATAGGACCTTCCTCGTAGCGTCTGCTTATGAAAGTGCATGAGAAATTTGATAACAGTAGGAGTCACCCTCAAACCATCCCCTTCTCCCCACCCCATATACCCGGGATTCCCCACCCTAGTCCCCAGGCCTGGGAACAGGAATTTAATGAGATACAATGCCTGTGATTATGTTACGTTACAGGACAAAAGCGATCTTGCAGATTTAATTAAGGTTACTAATCAATTGACTTTTACTTAATTCAAAGGGAGATTATTCCTGTGAGTGGACCAAATCAAATCACATGAATCCTTTGAAAGCAGAGGGTTTTCTTTAATGGTAGCAGAAGAATTCATCAAAGATCCAAAGCATGAGAAGGACGTGGCTTGCCCTTGCCCCCGTGAAGTTGAAGAAGGCCACATGAAAAGAATGCAGGTGGCCTCCAGAAATAAAGAGCAGTCCTCGGGTGGCAGCCAGAGAGAAGGCAGGTACTTCAGACCTACGACCCACAAGGAACTGGACTCTGCCTTCATTCCCAACAAGCCTGAGGCGGATTTCCCCTAGACCCCCTATAAGAGCCCAGGCCAGCAGACGCTCTCACTTCATCCTTGGGAGAGACTAAGCAAAGAACCCCGTCGACCTTGCCCAGGTTTCTGAGCTACAGAACTATGAGCTAATGAGTTTAGGCTATTTCAAGCTGCTAAATTTGTGGTATTTTTTTCTAAAGCAATTGAGCCCTAATACACTAATAAACTGTCCTTATTTTAATGCAGAGATTCCCAATTATGACTATGTTTGTTTTATACTATGAGTGATATTTTGCTGTGGTTATAAGACCCAAATGAGTACAGAACATCGTATAAACATAAAGGATTCTTGAATTTTCTCACACTGTACTCAGAGGTACAAAGAAAAATTTAGCTCCTACATTCAATAAACCTGAACTAACCTACCAAAGAGGAAACCTGACTCCTGCCAAATAATAGCATGTCAGTCTCTTCTGATTTTTATACTTCTGGATGTATACTTTAAAGTCCAAATCCCTCACAGAACTGTTTTAATAAGTCTTTTTTGACTGCTCAGACTTTCTAGGTCCGTGTTCCCTCTTTACATTCTTGCCCCTTTACTCTTTTCTTCCTCAAAATGGGGTGTGACTATTAGGAGGCTCCCATTGCTTTTAGGACACCTAAGGGAGGGAGTGCTGGAACGCCCTGGGTCCTTTGGCTCTTCTGGGCTCTGAGGTTTCTTACCTGTCTGGCCCCTGCCCTCCCTGCTGTAACTCACAGTCTGAGCTCTGCAAGTCTTCCCAGACCTGGAGGCGAGGTCTGATTCCTGAGGCCTCACCTCAGCCCCTGCTAGTACTGGGAACCTCTGATCGCTTCTGCATCTCCCATCCGGAGCCTGAAGCAGGCAGCCCACCTCTGACCTCTAACCCTGCACTGGGGTCATGGCACCTTCAAAGTCCCCCTGGGAGCAGGGTCATGCAAGGACACTGCGTTCTATTCACATTCCCAGGCAGTACAAGCAACTCGGGAAAGTTAAACCATGTCTCTTCTTCAGCCCAAACATGCTGAGTTCCAAAGGTAAGTTTTTAATGGATCTGAGCAGCAGCTCCTTTCAGAGTCCAGAAATGAATCTAGGCAAGTGCTCCTAGTCTTGGGAATTTTTTCAACTTACGTAACGATCCCTCCTTCTGTCCAAGACAAAGTCTGAAAATGGAGACTGGGACCCAGGCTCTTCACTCCTTCACTTATTTGCCTTCCTCTCCCTGTATTTCTCAGAATTGCTTGGTATCAGAAAGGACAGGCTCTGAGCTATCTGTGTACTGACCATCGTATCTTCTTACCATGGGCACCAAGACAAGAAGATAACTCATGAAGGCGAATTTAGAGGAAAAGTTTTAGAGTCTGTGCCATTGATGTTTGAGCATTAGTACGTTAAGAAAATTTATAAATTTATAAATTTATAAACTAGTCCAAGGATTCTTTCAAACATATTTGGAGGAATTATTATTATTATTGGTTTTCAGAAATTAAACATTAATTCTCCCTTCATCTTTGCATACTTGCCCTAAAATTCCTAATCCCATTTACCCACGCTCTGAAATCAGCAGAAGCTTCAGGTTAGCTGGACAGAAGTCCTTAGAAACAGAAGTCAAAAGACAGTATCATAATAATACAATAAAAATATCATTCCAGGTATATAAAAAATGTAAGTTTGAGAACATAAATAGTTTTTTTTAATTTTCTCATCTTTGATAGACATGAACCAGTTTACAAACTTGTAGAAATAAATTTTACCTGAATCTTGCTGTGTCACTGGAGGAAAAACAAATGTTAATTTACTTAATAACTACACTAAATACTGTAATGAAACATCTAGTCTTCCCATGGCATTAATGATGTTATCCACAGTAACATTTAAAGAAAGTTTCCATAGGATAATTTATAATTGGTTCACATTATATCACCATAATATATAAATGGCCACCATTTAAAGCAATGGTAATATTTTCACATATCTGGAAGCTTTTAAAGCATCCCAGTCTACACTGTGGACAGAAACAGAGCTTCCTGTGGGGTAGTTCCCTGCTGATGCAATCTTAGACTGCAACTAAATCCTGGCTTTGTGTGAAACTTAAATGCTTACCAACCAAAACATGTTGCATTTAAAGATTTTTCTCATACATGTAGTGCTTTTTAAATAGAGACTTGGATAAAAATATAATGCTCAGAAACAACCTTTTCTCTACATTTCCAAGGCTCTTAGTGTAAAAATACAATAGAAGTAATACATTGTCCTAATTTATTTTTGATCCCTTCATGTGATTTTTTTTTTTTTGTAAGACACCGGACACTCCCTAGAGAGCTAGAATTCTGCACCACAGCATATTCAACCCTGCCATTTATTCATTTAAGCCTAGATCTCTGAAGTTGCAGTATCTGATATTGCCAGGAAGTTCTCACAGTCTTAGAGAGTTTGCTAAATGGAAAACACTGGTGTTTCAGCTGCAGAGAATTCCACTTTCTATGGAGAAATGTCAGTAACAACTTAATTTCCCCCGTTGTGTGAATATCTGTCATCAACAAAATGTTGATAATCACATCACATTTTAAAATGCTACCTTTTACACAGACTGAGGAGTTGAGAGAAAAAGCAAAGGGAATTGGAAAAAATTAATTGTGTGATAAAGAGAGATCAGTGACTACTAGCTGTGTATGAAAATGAAAAGTGTTCAGATTAACTGAGCCGATAGCATTTCTATTAGTCACATCTATTAAAGCTGTAGCCAACTGTTTACCCTGCTGGTTAGCTCTTGCAAGGGCGACTCTGATCTCATGGATGTCAGCACTTGCCCTCCAGGTTTACTCAGCTTCCAGCATCAGTACCTTTTTTGTCCAGCTCTTCAAAGCAAAGCAAAGAAGAAAGAAGAAGGGAAAAAGCATCCAGTGAGAGATTACAACACCCTCCGCAGGGAACCCCTCCTGCGACCTGCTGACTCACGAGCCTGCTGAGAAGTGGCTCCGAGCGCTGTAATCCATTCTCAATGTGCCTGGGAACTTCTCTGCAAGGTGAACCGAAGGTCACTCTGATGGCAACACAGAGTCAAAGAGAATCCATTGTTTGCACCTACGGCTTCCTATTGTGAGAGGCAAAGCCATTCTTTCCTAAGGTTTTTCTAATTTTGCCAAATGAATTACAGCAGGGCAACATATTCGCCCACAAATATTCAGGCCGTCATAATTTTTTTTATCTCAATACTTGTACACTAAGTTTCAGCTGCAAGAATGTGTGGCTAGAGTTTGGAGTAATGTTCCAGGTCATCTCCGCTCTAGAGAAATCTCGGGAACACTTGAGCAGCTGAACAGCTACCTTCAGACGGAATCGATGGGCCCACGCTCTCACGCCTTCAGTCCGGTTATTCTCAGTCCGCGGCACCTGAGCCCCTTTAGAGAGGGCCGATTTTATTACTGAAGGTCAGTCACTCTTAGAAGGGAGAACAGATCAGTTAGGCCAATAGATGCATGAAACAAATGTAAGGGATTGGCAGATTCAAAGGAGGGTATTTATCCAACAGATTGAAACATGAAACCCTTCTTCTGCTACATGTCCCCTCCACGTGTCCATCTCTCTTCTGCTCCTTTCCTCTGAGCCTCAGCTGAGAGCTTGCAGCCTCTCACGTCAGGTATCTCGATCGCCTACTGCTGAAACCAGCGTCTTCCTCTCCTGTCCTCTCCACCTCCCGCACGGCCACCCTGGCGCCACACTCAGCTTTCTAAAATATACTTGTGACCTTTTTGCGATGTCTTTGCACTGCCTTTTCAGACCCGTCCATTCCTTGGCCGCCACGCTCGTTTACAAACCCCACTCACACTGTGCTCACTCCTTACAGGGACCGAAGACGAGCTTCTCCGGGCGCCTCCCGGCCTCGGACCAGAAGGTCCCTTTCATCTCTCTGCGCCTTTGCACAAGCCCCGCGCACCTACAATGCCAGCTGCCTTCTCATATTCTCAGTGCTTACTTTTAGCACAATTTTCATATCCCTCCCTGACCACTTCACGTGGGACCTATTTCTCCCACTATTATGTCCACTCAGAAGGTAGTTCTTGGTCAGAGGCCACTCTCCCCATAGACTCTGACCTCCTTAAATCTAGGGGCTTGCCTAGCTTTTTAAAATAGGAATTTAGAGAAATTTCCAAAATGTTCACTGAATAAAAACATAAAAGGATCTAGTAAACTAATATCTGATATTAGTCCCTATGGATCTCTCCATCTCAAAGTATCAATACTATTAACTCATTAGCTCTTAGGCAACGTTACCTTCCATTAACACCTGGAATATAATTGCTGAGTATATTGCTGTAGTTCCATGGAAATAAGTAAATTACAATCGTACCATTTGTGGTAAACAGACACCAGAACTTACTGAGAGCTCACTATTTCATTATAAATTAATTAGGCTGAGATGAAACAATACAGTATTTCCAGTTAGCAGCATTTTAGACCTATTTTTGGCAACATTATATAGCTTTGCATGAATAGTTTTCACAAATCTTAAAGCATTATTAAGAACACCCACATGAAACAAAGAGCTTATATTTTATGATGTTTTAACATCCAGTGCTTTACAAATATAAACCTGATCCCCTTGAGAATAAGCTTTTACAATCTCTGGTAAACAGAAGAAAAACACCTTTTGTTCCTCCTATAATTGTACAGGTAACTATCTTCAATGTACTTTCATTTCAGAACATGGAGTCCATCCTATTATATATAATAAAGGCAAAGTAGACAGCAATAATTATGTTTATTAAACAAATCAGCATATTGTTTGAAAAAGTTATTTTCTTGAATTAACTTCTAAAGTACTCAAATTATTTCAGATTTATAACTGAGGATAAAGCATACAATCTTTCTCTGCTACTTCCTCATATCTAAAATAATCAGTATCATTTGATATAACTTTACATATATTTGAACATCCACCTGAGAGAAGTGTTTAAGAGACTTTTTAAAAGATGTTTTAGAAAGCAATGCTATTGATTTAAAAAAATGGCAAATCTATGAAATGCTTACCTAATAATAAAGGATTTAAATTCTAGGAAAGACAGTCAATATTAAGACAATTAAAGATGGATTTTTAAAAGGCATTCTACACTCCTCTTGTTTCAACCCAAAACTAAAATCAGTGACAGTGAAAAGTAGCAAACAGAATTGTTGTTCTATTTGCTATTTTATTTCATTAGCATTTCTCCGCCAATTTTGCAAACCAAATTGTGTTACCTGTCAGGTAAAACATATTTAAATGATTATTAATTTATAACCAATCCATGACTTCTTGTAGGATCATTATATTTTAGTTTAACCCCCTTTTGAATGCATTTCATTTTGTAATTTAAGAAAAAATTAAAGATGAAAGTTTTAAAATAAATGTGTATATTACTTAATTATTAAAATGAAAGAACTTTAAATTTATTATAAAGAGTTTAAGAAGGAATTCATTATCAGATCATCTTTATAAATTATTTTTGAAATTATATAAATGCAAGGAAGAGAGTTTAGGTAAAAATCAAGGTTTCCTTTCAAAGCTGTTTTGAAATAATATTGCAGGTTGGATGAAATCTAGCCTAAAATGATAGTATAGTTGGACCTAACTACCAAAAAGTAATCATTACCATTAAGAAATTCAAGGTGGAAGAAAAGTGGGTTTACAGTTGTGAGTACACGAAACACAGAGTTTATTTTTGTATTCTTGTTTATTAATTATTGTATTATTTTCCAAAAGAACAACTATAAACCTATATTTGCCTCACCCTGTATTTATTGAACACTTAGGAGTACATGACGCTTCCCTTTTGATTTCACTGGAATTCTTCAAAAGAAGTAATCTACTTTTAGGATTATTTACCAAAATATTCTATTAATATAGCAAATGCAAATAAATCAAATAATAAGTAATCAGTGGATAAACTAAAAGTAAGAGATAACTGAATTAAACCAAAGCAAAAAGTATCTGTAAGAATAATTATTAGTAGTAAATAAGAGTTTAAAGTTGAAAAAGATAGGTCTGAGACACTTCAAAATGTGATTAGGCATTACTGTGCATTTGAGAGACAGG
Source organism: Miniopterus schreibersii (assembly GCF_964146895.1). Lineage (NCBI taxonomy): Eukaryota > Metazoa > Chordata > Mammalia > Chiroptera > Miniopteridae > Miniopterus > Miniopterus schreibersii. The sequence continues at coordinate 33,668,707 of NC_138101.1, forward strand.
GTATGTGGTGCACCTGTGTTTAAGCATAAACTATACCTCTCATTCCATTCTCTATAAAGTAGACAAAATCCAATTATATTATACTTTGCATGAGCAAAAGCATTTCTCTCTCTTAGTAATTTTAGTAGTTTGAGAAGACCAACAAGAATCTTTTGAGTCAGAGAAAGACAAGTGGCAGAATTGACTGACCTGGTTATCATAGTTAAACACTTCCTACAGCTCAGTTTATCCTTAAGCCAATTTCATGTAAATTACGTAATTCTGCATCATAAACTAGAAATATTCTGATAACTCTGGCATAATAATATTCCTTTATTATTTCCTTTAGAATTGACTGAAACTTAAAACATTTTTTTAAGTTTCTTTGGTATTGTAATTCAGTTGGCAACCCATTTTATAGATGGATAAAACGAGGGACACGAATATTGAGTCACTTACCGATAAATTTAGTTAACTCGTCCGAAATTAGAATTAGAATTAGGATTAGCCCTAAGGTCAGCATAACAAATGAAATGAATGGGCGGCCATTGTATAGAACATAATATACTACTTATTTTTAGTTTTTTATAATAAATTAATCCAATTAATAGCTAAAAATATTTTTGGAGAGAGAGGGGAATAAGTGAGGGTGCTGAGCTACTTTGTTGTTTTGGTAAAAGGGTAGGAGGAAAGGTAAGAATCAGTTAAGACTACTTCAGAGCTGTTTCAAGTCGTGCCCTTATTATAGTTAATGATCGTTTCTACTACTCTGGAGTTATTTTCTGTATACTTATCTGCGTGGATCTCACAAAAAAATATTTGGACACTTCTCATTTACCCATTTTATAGGTACATCATCACTGGTAGCACCTCTCTGGCCCCTCCCCTGATTATGTTAAGTATTAAATTATTTGCTTTTTTACTTTTTCCTTCAAGGTGACCTTCCTTTGCACCCCTTTTCCTCCTGCCAGTGAGATAACTTTAACTCCGTCCCTAGCTGAGGTCATCTTCACCTTCACTTGCATGATTTTAAGGGTCTCTAGTTTCACACACATAGGATTCAGCCACCTGCTTTTAAACAGGTTCTTAAACTCTAGTTCTGACTTATTTCTGATGAAATTTTTAAAAAATACCAACAAATGACTATTCATATACATTCCCACATCTAAATTTTTAATAGAATTATATTTACATATTGTACCTTAATACTATATAATGATAATTTGTTATATTTCCATATAATAAAGTTGAATATTTATAAATATATCATTTGTTTTGAAAATAGATATTTTATTATAATAATATTAAAAAAGTTACTCTTAGCTAAATGATTTGACAAATGTTATTCTGCATGATTAGAGGGAGGCTGTGAAATTTATCATATCTCTGTAGGTACACATTTATTATTTATTTGCTTTCATGGATGCTCATAATTTTTTTTTAACAAACTGGAGTTAACCTTTGTGTCTGAAGCTTTTAATCTCAAGTCCTTTTAAAATTTAAAGTGCTGATAATGACAACAGTGTCAGATACAACAGCAAATTCTCAAATACAAATTATCAACAAGTGCAAGATGAATTACATATACTTTGTTACCAAAGTCTTCCACTTTTATGTGAACATCTTAATATAAAGAATGTCACAACATTCATCTCGAACAGTAGAAATAGAGAATAATGAAAAATTGTCATGTCTCATTATATGAAGCTCTGAGAGTTATTTATTAAAACGGCAAAATGCAATTCAGCTTTTAAATATAACTATGTGTAATCAAGACTTGCACATTTCAACTAGGTTCTTGCAAGTCTACTAAAAGCAAATCTCTGCTGCATTTGAAACAATGTTACATAGGAATAAATGCATAGAAGGGAGTCCAAATTTACCAAAAAAACATTTACAAGAAGAGGTGGGAAACTATATTCACACATTTTGAGTTGTTAACACTTTAAATAGCCTGGAGCAAAAGTGGGCATACACGCCTGCTGATAGGAGTCTTAACCTATTCCTAGAGGCTTCCATGAAAGCCAGGCAGCATACTTCATTAGAAAAACTGAGACTGGGGTGAGGAATGAGAATTATCTCCTTTATGATTTTTAACATTAAAATCCTTTGTTTCATTTACACCTTTCAAAAAACCAAAAGGATTATGTCAGATAGAACACACAATTTTATATGGATAGGATGTTTTTCATCCATAATTTTGGATGAAATATGCCTAAAATCTGCCTGATTTTTTTTCCTTTTAATGCTCACCCGAGGATATTTTTTCCATTGCTTTCCAGAGAGAGGGGAAGAGAGAGCGGTGGGGGGACATCTCTGTGAGCGAGACACACGATCGGCTGCCCCCTGCACGCGCCCAGACTGGGGCTGGGGATCGAGCCTGCAACCGAGGTGCGTGCCCTTCGCCAGAATCGAACCCAGGACCCTTCAGTCCATGAACCCACGCTCTAACCACTGAGCCAAACCGGCCAGGGCTTGCCTGATTTTATGAAAAAAAATTTGACCACTGCTTATTATCAGATACTTAGCAGTACCCTAAAGTGTTAGAAGAAAAGAATCTCAAAATTGGTAATTTTTTATCCAAGCCAAGCAAACCCAGAAGTAATGTTATGAAGAAATTGAACACTCAGTACTTACCACTACACGACATTATTCAGAGGGATTTATAAATATAACTTATTTTCTTTTATTTTTTATTGAATTTATTGGGGTGACATTGGTTAATTATAACCAATAAAATTATAAAATTATATAACCTACAAAATTAAATTTTAAACCTATAAAATTATATAGCTTTCAATGTAGAATTCTACAAATACATCTAATTTAAATCTTATAATAATCATGTGAAGTATGCACTAATTTACAGATGAGGATTGGGGGCTCAGAGAGGTTGAGTTGGCCAAGAGCATACAACTAGTGAGTAAGCGACAGGTCTGACGTGAGCCTCGCCAGTGCCGAATTCCGTTTCTTGTTATGAAAAATTGCAGACATCTAAGAAAAATACAAACTGCAGTTTGCATATGAGTAGAAGCACCAAGCCACATATATTTTATTATACACCATAAAATCCACAGAGCACTTTATCTCTCCTTCTCTTAAGGCATTTATTTTACTCTATCGAGTATTATAAATACTTTTTACATCTCTCCTCTCACATAAGTTTACATCAAAACTGTAAGCTCCTTCACATAAAAACTGAGCCTGACTTTTTATATCCCCCCAAAATTGCTAGTACATTCTTCCATATTCTTTTAAGCCTTTATGTAGCATTTTAAATAAAACACAAATCTTTAAAAAACAGGAGAAAAGAAAAATAGTTAACAGAAAGTACTACAGATCTGGATTAAATTTTGACTTTCCGTATAATTACTTCCCTCCCCTGCAAAAAGGTAGAAATAAATATCAACTCTCCCACTAAGACTGAATTTACTTCATGAAAACTGAGCAAAACTGAAGATAAACTTTCAATCTACAGTGCTGTTTTTAATATATTTTTTGTAATTCTAAAAACTCACAACCTCCTGTATTTAAGATTTTAAAATTCATTATACTATTATTTAGTCACTAACGTCCAGTCTTTTGAATTTAACTGGTAAATAAAATTTTAGAAAGTATAGAATTTTTGCAACAATCGCATTTTTAGTACTCTGGCATGCAATTTAGGAAAACGGCTAAGGCCAAAAGCAGAGGCTGACACAGGGAACACAGGTCGGAAGGCCGGGAGGGCGCGTGGGCGCCGGGGCAGAGGTGCCCATCGGACGGCATGGAGAAAGCCAGAGGAGGTGGCGGGGAAGCTGTCGGGGTCAGAGACAGAGACGAACTGGCATTTGACCTCCTTTAGGATAAAAACAGACTCTGAGGATTAATTATGCTTCCTGGGCCAGGGGATAGATAAGCAAAGGAAAGGGAGAAATGGAAAAGCTTCATGGGCATCGTAACTTAGATCATTTGAAAAAGCGAGGTAACGCCTTTTCAGGAAACAGGGGCACAGACGGACGGAGTTTCAACTACTGCAGACACGCTAACGCGAAGTGAAGAGAAGCGCCCAAGGGCGTGGCGGACCGTGCAGGGGCCCAGAATGGTTCCCTTGCACCTGGGAAGCTGGGTCGTGGCCGGCAGGGAAGGGGGCTCTGTGAGCACCGAGGAGGGAAAATCCATGTGCAGGTTCCCTTTCAGAGAGAGGCAGCGATGGCCGGGCAGCCCAGCCGTGCGCCAAGCGTCATCTGAGCACCAGCGTCAGGGTCAGGGCTGCGGGCCAAGGAAAGCATGTTAGCCCAGAGGCTTCGGAGGGTGAACATTCTCCAGCTGAAAGTCACTACAGTTTTCCGAATATGCCCCCTATGATATGTTTGATTCTGAAATACTTTTAAGAAGGTATTACCTTTAGAAACACCCTCTTACACTTCTGTAACACTTCACGTTTGCCAACAGCTTTCCTAGCCTCCCAGCGCTGTGATGCCTCCCGGGAGGAGCCGTTAGGCCTTCAGGACGAGCGGCACTGCTGGGCTGGGACCCAGGATGTCAAACCCTAAAACGGCTGCTCTTCCCACTGAAAACGACAGGGTTCAGGAACAACTGGCCTCACAGTTTAGATCTGAGACTTGACTTAAAATACCTCGATAACTCAAATATGTGTAAATGCACTAAGTTAGATAGCCTGTCACCTCCGGTCTCAGGGTATGAAGTATTTCAGTAGCAGCCACTGGCCACTGGCTTCTTCTTATTTTTTTAGAATCATTCTCTCGCCAAACCATTGCTCGAGCCGATGCAGCAAGCTCTAGTTTAGAGCAGAAGTAAACAGGATGAGTGATTTGCGTAAGTTCACACAGCAGGTGAGTGACAGAACTGGCATTAGAATTTTAAAATCTCAATTTCTTACCCAGCTGCTTTTATTGAACGCTGTTCTTCACAAAGCTAATTCTACTTGTTATAACAGGTTAATTATCTTACATGAATAGATAAATTATTGTGTGTCCCTGTATATGCACACACATTGATCAAATATTTGATTGTGTGAACTTGAATTTGGATTTTCAAGCAACTGGAAGGATCAAAGTTTCCTTCTCCCTCCTAACCCCGCAAAACCAAGAGCTGAAGCAGATTTCCCTACATTTTGCTACTTAAGTTAACGCATCCTGTTCCGAACTTCACTTTGCTGTCCTGCAGCTACATAAGCCGTTAGATGAGCTAGTGGTATAATTACTTCCATGTAAGTGGAGGAGAGAAGTAGGTAAACACGATAGATATAAGGAAATGCAAGATAATTAGAGCTTAGATATGAAGCATGATTTCAAAATGTAAACAGCGTGGGTTCAGGCTGCCTGGCCCCTTATCATGATCTGGAGAAACAGGATGGCTCCCTGCAAGCCCAGCACCCATGACGTTGTAACAAAATGCTGTTCAGAGACAGCGACTCATTGTAAACTTAACTTGGTGGGAAAGAACTGAATGTATATTGCACCAAAGACAGAGAAAGCATAAAATATATCATATTGCATTTACAGGGTACATAAAATCTTATTGGATCAGCGATAAATATTTGTGCTTCAACAATTTTACTGTTTTACAGGCTGACATCCTTGAGAATGTTTACAAAATACATGGACAATTTATTCATCAGGATTAAAACACAGTTTTAAATCCTATAGCATAAAATGTATGCAAGCAGCCACTCTGAAAAATATTCAATTAATGGGATACAATTCTATTCAAAACTTATTTTCTTGGGATAAAATTCTCTTCACTCGGAGACAACATTTACGAGGCACGTGGAGATCGGAAAGCTCTTGCTCAGAAAATAATGTTATAAGAATACGAAGTGTTTTGCTTTGGGTACTAATCACATTTTGAAATCCACTGACATACGCACTAAATATTGAATAGCAAGCTTTTATTATATGTGACAGTCGGCTGCATCTACTTCTTTTGATTCCTGAAAATTTAAGTAAATTGTTTTATTATTGTTAGTTCTTATAATTTCTGCCAATCAGATTCTACTCTAGAGCTACTGGTTCACGGATGTCAAGGAGCTATTTAACTTTCCAGTTAGTGCTCGTGTGGTTAATTTGGAATGATGAGGACATGCTTGTTATTTTATAAATGAATTATTCATTACTAAAGACAACACACCCATTAATACAAGCAAGCAGTATTAATCAAGAAAGAATTAGGGTCATAAAGCTCTCGTAAAAATCGAAAGACAAAAAACAGGAAAATGCAAAAGTTGTAAATGTAATTAGCTGAAAAATGGAAGAAAACCCTACATGTCTTGAATTCTTTAACGATCATATGTAAGTCATGACACTTCACAAACTTCATATTTCTAAGAATTTAAATTCTTTTTATACCATTAAAACTATGTGGCCATTCTATTAACAATCGCCTAAGCCCACCCCAACCTTCAAAAGCAAATTTAACTCCCCATGCCTGGTTTGAATTCAATAGAATTGTGATCCATGTTCTCTCCAAAGCAAATTCTTTCTAACCAAGAAGGTAAAACAATATGTTGAAATGTATTGGTACCTAGTTATTTGAATATTCTTAATCAAGTTGAATAATAATGTTAAGTTATTAAGTAGCTAAAGAATTTCAAAACTGATCAGACACTTTGGGCCACACTGTTTTTATTTGGAGCCAGGATACAATGATGATGATGATGACGATGATGGTGGTGGTGATGATGATGGTGATGGTGATGATGATGATGATGATAATGATGGTGGTGGTGGTGATGATGATGATGATGATGATAATGATGGTGGTGGTGGTGGTGGTGATGATGATGATGATGATGGTGATGATGATGATGATGATGATAATGATGGTGGTGGTGGTGGTGATGATGATGATGGTGATGATGATGATGATGATGATGATGGTAGTGGTGATGGTTACAGCCACAAAGAAGCAAGCCATGAAAACACTACATATATCTTTTCTCATGTACGACCTGTGAGGTAGGTATTATTATGCATGTTTTCCCATTGAGAAAATAGTGGCTCGAAGAAAATATGTAAGTTATTTATTATAACACCATCAGTGTGAGATTGATTCAGTACTTGAACTGAGATCTGTGTAGCTCGAAAGTCGTATTATCTTTATTTTGATGACCTATTTTTAAGGGGATGTAGCTGAAGTCCAAACATGGTAGAGTAAATAATTACATTTAGCACTGGTCAGTGTGGGTCAGTGGTTAGAGCGTCGGCCCCAGACCTAAGAGTGGGGGACTTGATTCCCAGTGGAGGGCTCATCCCTGGGTTGCAGGCTTGATCCCCGGGCCTTGGCAGGGGCACATGTGGAGGCAACTGATCGACCTGCCTCTCTCACATCGATGTTTCTCTCTCTCTCTCTCTCTCCCTCTCCCCTGCCCTCCCTCTCTTCCACTCTCTCTAAAAATCAATGGAAAAAATGTCCTCGTGTGAGGATTAACAACAACAACAAAAATTACATTTATCTTTTCTCCCTCCAAAATCCCACTAAAATACACTAAAGAAAAAAAAGCATAAACTGAAGAAGACAAAGAGTAAAGAGGAGAGAAGGAGCTAATATATAACAAAAGTAAATATTTGGAAAATGAAGAGCAGATGCAGGGTAAAGACGTGGCAGGTGGGCAAGAGGAGACTCTTGTGGGAGAGCCAGGAAAAGGGGGAGCCGAACTGTAGGTCAGGGTTTCAAAAGAGGTAATTGATTAAAAATCTTCGAAAGGTTGAAAACTTTAAAAATTGGCCCCTAAATCCCTTTATCTACATTTCCCATTTAGGAAATTACTGTCTCAACCTAGCAGGTGACTCCAGTTTTAGGGAAATTGAACCTCGAAAAATCTAGTCTTAAGAATGTGGGCTCAGTTAGGGAGGGGAAGCTGAGGCCCTGAAAGGGGGCAGAGCTCACATTCGAGGCGGGAAGCCGCTCCCGGGGCACCGGCCCCAGGCCGCAGGTCACCCGGAGGCCCAGGGCACACGGCCCCCACACCCGCACCCGCCTGTCCCCCGGACCTGGACGACTCCTCGCTTGAATAACTGGCCAGCACCAGGAAAAAGCCCTTCACTTACTGCAGTTTGTTTTTTTCAGGAAAACAGTAAGCAGTCTGTCCTCAAGCGCTCTGTGGCCTTTCATCTATCAATTTATTTGTTTCAAGCCTTTTTCTCTGGTGATAGTACAACCAGTTTGCCTCTTACGGTTGCTACTTGCAAGGTCCATTATTCTCAACCTATTTGTACCATCAGGCCTAAAGTGTGTCTCCTGTAGACAGCATCTAGTTGTGTCTTGTTAAGTGTAATTTAATAATATCTAACTTTGAGCTGGTTATTTAATTCATTCATACTTTATTTTGTTATGAATCTAGTTAGGTTTACACCTGCCGCTTTACATTTTTTTCCATGTGATTCATATCAATTTTCTCTTTTACTGTTGTCTTTGTATTAAATTTATCTTCTCTAGTAACATTGTAATTTTTTAATCATTTTTAAATTATGTTCTTAGCAATTATTCTAGGGAGATATATATAATCTTAACCTCCAAAATCTGCTTTAGGTTTATAGTAACTTGATTCCTGGAAAATATGAAAGCTTTACTGCTATATAGCTGCATTTCTTCCATTTTTGTGCTGTTGTTGTTATACATATTACATTTATATAGGTTACAAACCCTAGGATACATTGGTAGAATTATTACATTTTATAATATTATGCCTTTTAAAGATCAGAGAAGAAAAGAGCAAATATGTATTTACAGAGTTTATTATATTACTAGTCCTATTTATCATTTCTGAGTCTCTCCATTTTCTTCCTGTGGATTCAAGCTACCACCTGGTGTCATTCCCATACTCAAATAAAGCTTTATTCATACCCCCCTTCTTTGTGCTGCTTTGTCAAATACATTACATTTCTATATGTTACAACCTCAACAAGACAATTATGTACATATTGTTTTATGCAATACTTTCTAAATGAGTTTTTAAAATTGAGAGTAAACATGCAATTATGCCGTCATGCATAATTACCTACATAACTGTCATTACTGACATTTTTTAGGAGTGTGTATGGATTTGAATTACTGTGCGGTGCCACTTACTTTCAGTCTGACATACTGCTTTAGTATGTTTTTTAAGGTAGAATTGCTAGCAAGAAATTCTCTCAGCTTTTGCCTCTCTGAGAATGTCTTTATTTCATCTTAATTTCTGATAGTTTTACTAAATATAAAATTCTTGGATTGCAGTTTTGTTTTTTTACTTTTACCACTTTGAATATATTGAATATGTCATGCCACTGCCTTCTGACCTCCATTGTTTCAGAAGATAATTTAGCTGTTAATTTTACTGGGGTTAGCTTGTATGTAATGAGTTGGTTTTCTCCTTCCAATTTCAAGGTTTTCTGATCTGTCTGGGTTGATTATCTTTGTATTTATCATACTTGGAGTTTATAAGCTTCTTGGATGTGTTGATTATGAAATGTAAGGAGATGGATAGTATCAGGGTGTTAATTTTAAAATGTGGTAAAGAAAGGACAATCTTTGGATGTAAAGTTTGACCACAGACATGAATTGACAGTAATGATAGCTTGCTCATGTATTAAGAGCTGCTAATTTGCTTTGTGGTGTTTCTCTCTTAAATAGGAAAAGACAAAACATGAACATCAGGTGTATTAGTGTTCTATTGTTATGTGAAATATTATCACAAATTTAGCAGCTTAAAGAGACATCCATGCATTAGTCCACAGTTCTCTAAGTCAGAAGACTAGAAATGGCTCAACTGAGTTCTCTGTTAAGTGTCTCAAAAGATGACATCAAGGTGTCAGCCAGGCTCTATCTTCTTCTACAGCTTGATTAAGGAAGAATTCGTTACTAAGATCATTAAGTAGTTGGCCAGATTCTATTTCCTATGTTTGTACAACTAACTTTTGGTTGGAGGCCAGTCTCAGCTACGTGGACTAGCCTCTGATTGTAGCCTATGGTCCTTTCCATACAGGGAAGTTTGCCTCTTCTGGGCCAACATAAGGCTCTCTCTATATATATTCTGCCAAAATGGAGTCTTTTATAACATAAGTTAATTTTATGAATGACTATTCTACCACCTTTGCCATATTATATATACTAATCAAATAAGTGACTATCCCATAATATTGGCAGGTTCCAGCACACCTAGGGGAGAGGATTATACAAGGTATATATACCAGGGGCAAGAATTTTGGGGCCATCTTAGAATTCTGCCTATAACACCAACTATTTCCAGGTATTTGGAAAACAAAACAAAAATAACCCTTACAACAAATGTAGAGAAAGCAGCAATGACTATGAAAATTTTAAAAATCAAAAGAAATAGTGACAAGACATGGAGGAAAAATACCAAAAAACTCCAAAAGGATGTACCTATGGTTAATATCCTAAGAGAGATGAGAGAAAATCTTGACCTCAAGAAACAAGAATAGGTAATAATAAATAATAATGAGAGAGTAAAGATATCTTAAAAACTAAAACTATAATCAAAGAATTTTTTAATTAATAGAACATTTGAAATTATGGCTAAAGAAATCTTCCAGAAAGTATGAAAAAGGGAAAAAATAAATGAGAAAAAAATATGAAAATTAAAGGTACTATCCAAAACCTCTAACATCTAAATATTACAACTGCTATGAAGAAAATTTATTTTAAAAAGGAAGAAAATTTAGAAAGGAAATAATATAAGAACATTTTCTAGAGTGAAGAAAAATGTTTCCAGATTTAAAAACCCATCCAAAGTTCAGTTAAATAAGTGAAATTATATTCTCAATATATCATATCATTGTATAAATTCTGAGACTACATAGAACATCCAAATAAAAATAAAAAACAATGTCACACAAAGTAGCTGGTATCAGAATGGCACAGAACATATCAATAGCTATACTAGAGATAGAAGACAGTGGATCAGTATCTCCAACCTTCTTGTGGAAAAATATTTGTGGTATAAAATTCTATATTCACCTGGAAATATTAGTTACAAAAGAATAGAATAAAAAAGAGTTTTGACATTCAATATCTAAAAAGTTGTAACTCTCATTCACCACTTATAAAAAACTTACAGGAGGTGTAGTGCACTTCATTAAAATGTGGGAGTGAGCCCTGCCGGGCATGGCTCAGTGGTTGAGCATTGACCTAGGATCCAGGAGATCAGGGTTCGAGTCCCGGTCAGGGCACATGCCTGGGTTGCGGGCTCCTCTATCCCCAGTCGGGGGCATGCAGGAGGCAGCCGATCATTGACTCTCTCATCACTGCTCTCTCTCTCTCTCCCTGTACCTCCCCCTTCCTCTCTCTGAAATCAATAAAGACATATTAAAAAAAAAAAAAATGTGGGAATGAACAAAAAAAAGAGATGGTACCTAGGAATCAGGAAATTCAACACTGGAGAAAAAGGATTTCCCAAAATTAAGGCAGAGGGAGGTCTCAAAACAACTTCTGTATTCCAGCTTACAGAGGAGTCTATATTTTATAGGTAAAGACTTCTAGGAGAGTTGTCTCCACGAAAAGTTGGATGACCTAATTGTGAATAAATGTATTGACAGGAGCATTATAGATTTTCCAGATATTTTGGAGTATATCATTGAAAGGTACATAAAAGACTTGCAACGCAAAAAAATTAATTCAGTGGATGTGTGCAGGGTGGCCACAAATAATTGTATTAAAAGGTAGTATAATCATAGTTAACTATACAGCTCAACTTGAAAATGAAAACTAACACAGGGGCACTTCTTAAAGAAAAGCTTCCCTGTGTCCCAAGAATGGAGTTACAGCAAGTCATCATCAGCTCTTCAGAAGCCCAATGCCATTTTGCCTCCATTCTAAAAGAAGATACTTAATTAAACCCTGTCACATACATGCACTGATGGAATGATGGTGCTTTTCCTCTCTTCCTAAATTCTATATTAGATTGTGCTATTCCTATGCTTAAATTCCTGAATGGCTCCCCTTAACTTTAAAAAAACAATTTCAAAGTCATTGTTTAGCATTCAAAAGGCTCTGAGATTTTTACCTCTACCTACTTTCCAAGACTCACTCTACTCTCTGCCCCTTACCCCATGCATTTCATCACCAGTCATACAGGGAGCTACTCGTGACATTTCATATCCTTGCACCTCTGCACATGCCATTCATTCTGCTGAAAACATCACCAACTCTACTTCTCTGTTTATATAATTTCCACCCTTCCTTCAAGTCTCTACCCAAAATTCACTCGTCTTAGGTACTTCTTAAGTAATAAGTAGCAAACAGTGCCTCCTGCATCTTCACTAATGTTTTCTAGCTCAATAAGCAATATTAAAATCCAGTTTCTCAAATTCTGAAACTGGATATTATTCAAGATTCCTTCCTCTCCTCTATGCCCCTCTTGAAATCAAGAATTAAATTCCATCAGTTCTACTGACATCTTTCCAGATATTCTCTTCTTTTTCTATCTCAATTGCCTATCTCAATCTCAGTTTAGAACACCACCATTTCTTGCCTAGAATATTACAGCATCCTGTGTCTATATTTCCCACCTTGCCTCCGGTTCCAATCCATCACCCATACTGAAGTTAAAGTGTTAAAGGGATTATATGTTCACTGTTACCCCAGTTCAGATGGAAATTTCAACCTGGAAACATTTGTCCTATACTGGACATTAAGCAAGGTTTTCCTTTCATTTTGACACCACCACCAAATCATCCATATCTCCACTTTCGTCCTAATAGAAGGCCCAATTAAAATAGCAAGGCCATCTCTTTTTCAATTCTTCACAAGTAATAGGGTGATGGAGATGAAGGAAAGCAAAAGCTGTGAGGACTGGCCACTCTGAATTGATGGCCAGTGGGTGACCACTGCAGATTTTAATTCTCCCTAGACAGTTACAAGATAAATTGTTGGTCACTGAGTCAATTTCCATGTAGCTTCCTAGTACTTTGTACCCTTTACTAACTCAAAGTGGGGTCCATAGACCGCTAGCAATTTCATCTCCTGGTATTTTGGAAGAAATTGCATATTCTCAGGCTTCATCCCAAGCCTACTTGATTAAAATATGTGTTTTAACAGTATATCAGGGGATATGTATATGTACATTAACGTTCAAGAAGCTCCCCTCTAAAAGAAAAGTACTCTGCTCATGGACCCTGCCCTGTGCTGCACCCCCTTCCAGAATTAAATGACATTCCTTCTTTTTCCATTGTCATGACTTCTTCCTCCATTCTCAATCCAAATCTTATCTAGTATTGAGATGCAGAAAAGCTTACTCTGCTAGCACGCATCTCTAGCTTCCTGTCTGGAACTTGGGCCAGAATCTTCTTTGAAGTCTCTGTTTGTGCTTCCAGAATCTGTGAGTCATACTCATCCGAGTGATCTGGCAAGGGAAAAGGCCCTCAAGCTGCAGGTGAAAGGATTCTGAGTGCTAAGGGACAGAGAAACTAGCAGGAAACAATAGTTTGAAATTTTGAAATGAAGCCTGACACTTGAATATATTAAAACACAAACATAAGCTTGCCAGTCCTCACCATAAAAAGCCTTTAGTAGCAACACGGCGCTGTTAGGAGAGGGTACATTCTCTTCAACACAGTTTGCAAAGCTATGTTGGACGTTTACTATTTTACAGCCCATTTACTCTTCTGATGTTTCTCAGAGCAACCATACTTCTTCCATCCTCAGTCCACGTGTTCAGTTAAAGCTGGGTCCATCTTTAATTGCAGAGGTGAGCGTGAAACTTAAACCAACCAATCTGAACCTGACCAGTGTGACTAAAAAGTGAAGGGCCTATACTCCACAGGAAGTCAGTTAGATTCTGATAATCATACAACTTTCACTAAAGAAAGTGTGTTGGGCCAGATGACAAACATTTTAGGCTTTGAGGGCCAAGCCATTTAATATCTCAATTACACATTCATCTTTGTTTTTTTGTTTGTTTACAGCATTTTAACAGGAATAAAAACAGCACTATTAGCTGGCTATCTTAGTTCAGGCTGCTCAGAATACCATAGGTTGGGTGGTTCATAAACAACAGATATTTAATTCTCACAGTTCTGGAGGTTCCAAGTCCAAGATCGGGGTGCAAACATGGTCAGGTTCTGGTGAACGTCCTCTTATAGGTTGTAGATGGTTGTTTTCTTGTTAGCCTCATGTGGTTGAGAAGGCAAGAGAGGTCTCTCTAGGGTCTCTTTTATAAGCAGTAATCCCATTCATGAGGACTCCACTCTTATGAACGAATCACCTCCCAAACACCCCATCTCCTAGTACCATCGAATTGGAGGCTAAGATTTTAACATAGGAATTGTGGGGAGACAGAAACATTCAGACCATACCACTGGTCTTACAATAAAATGCTTTGGAACTGATTCGGCCCTCAGGCCATACTTTGCCAACCCCCTGTAAGTGACCAAGACAAAAGATTGTCTTTTTTGCTGTATTAAAGCTGTGAGAGGTTAAGTCTTTTCACCCAGAGAGAATAAATGACTGGAGAAAAAAGAGCCGAAGGACAGAGAAACACCAGATGCTGAGGATATTGAGCCCCATCAGCTCTACGCCTGGATTTCCAGTTATAGGATCTCAAATTTTTTCTTTTTAATTAAGTAGTTCTGGACTAGCTTTTCTTTCATGCAGCTAACAAGAGTCCTAACATAGACCCTTCTTGATTGTGTCCCCACTTAAATCAGCAGCACCAGTTGAGTAATAAGCCAACCGCCCGCTCAGGGCTGCAGCGCTGCATTCTTCTGTCTCTAAGTTACAGAATCCCCTCCTTCGTCCTTAGTGACCTTTCCTCCCAGGTTTACCTCCTTGAACCCGACTCCTCCTGGGGGATTCCGCAGAGGGCCCTGGTCTGAGAAGCCTTTGGGGACCCCTGTCCCCCACACCATCACGCACTCTGTTGACCGCACTCACCCGCTGCCAGCTTGGACCGCCTGCTTTTCAATAACCCTCCCGCTCACTCATGGCTGCTGCTGCTTACACCCCTTCCTCCTCCAGCTCCTCCTTGTTTTCTGGCTCCTTCATGTTCATAGTCACGGAGGGTAATCTTATATTACGATCGGCATATTCTAGGATCCATTTCAATGTATTCAGTAATTTAACTTTCAGAACGCTGCTATGAAGAATGTATTTTTTCCCATTTTATAGACAATAAAACTGAGGCGCAGAGGTGAAATAACTTACCTTCAGCCACACAAATGATCGGTGAGGAAGTTAGACTTTGTTGAACTGATGAAGACAGTCCAGCCACCAAAGTGTCCTGTTCTTGATTTTATTATAATTACTTGCCTCTGTGCCTGGAACAGAGGAGAGAAGCGCTCAGGGTGTACCTCCGCATAAACCCAGAGCATGCTGTATATATTTACATCATAGTACTTTCAAGTGGTATTATAGTAAATGATGTTTATATAAGGTATCCCCTCGGCAGAGTTTATTAAAACACACTTCATTTTCAAAATTGAGCTATCAGCTGTATACATTTGGGGGGATACCCTGTATTTTTTCCATTTCCAGAGTTGTTAGCTCTGTAAGAACAAGCAGCCAGTCATATGAGTCTTGGAATCCTTAGTACTTAGCCCAGTTCTTAAAAATTTAGTAGGTGTTTAATAAATACGTTGTTACATGATCTGTTATTGTCCATTCGGTAACTATTCAGTTCAGCTTCCTCTGGAGGACTTACCATTGGTAAGTCAGTGATGAACAGGATAAAACATTGCTTTAAATCAGTGGAATACATCTGTAAATACAACACTTTTTTTTTTTTTTTTACTAGAATTCTAAAATGTTTTCTTTGCTTTGAAATTTAGATACGGGAGAGAAAACACACATATTCCAAGTGTTCACCAACCATGAGATTCACGTGTCATTCTTCTTGGTAATAATCACTGTCAGTGCTTACGGAGAGCTGGGGTGGCCACGTTAAGGGATTGGCAGAAGTTTCCATTCTGCGATACTCACGAACAAAACCAGCCAAATCTCACTCGTGAGTATGGTACACAATTTCAAAACAAAACATTAGCAAGCCCAATTTTGTAGTGTAGTAAAAGAAAGGGTAATGCTTTTCTTTTAAACCTTTTCACATTACAGGGAAAAGAGGCATGATGAGATTACCTCAAAGGATAGAAATTAATTTAAACAATAAACCAGAATGTAAGAATAAGACGAACAGCACCACAGGCAGGCTTCCAAGAGCCCGGGACACCGGTCAGGTACTGTTAAGATTGCAGCAAGGCATTCGTTTTTAGAAACTGGACTCACGGAGATGATCGGGGACACTCCTGAGTTCTTACTGCGTGGCCATCGCCACCAGCGAGGACCCCTACTCGTTTCTCCACGGCCCTTGCACTTAGTTGACTCATGCGTCTACTCTGGCCATGACCTTGACTCCGCCTTCCTTCTTATGGCTTCCAATTATCAAAGCACCTGTTGTCCATAACTTCTAATAACAAAAAACGTTTAAAAGACTAGGATACATTACATATATCGTGTTCCCAGACGATGAGTGAATGTTTTGAAGACATCAGTTCCTATTAGATTTATAATAAATGTAATGCACTTGTAAAAAAAGCATAAGCGTGGTTTTTTAATGTGCTTGTATGTGTATGTGTGCATGTGTGTGTGTGTATCCTAAAGTGAATCTATAAGAATAAAGTGAAGAGTAATAAAAATTAGTTTGAAAAATATTAATAAAAATAAAAGAACTCTATCATGAGCTGTTTAACCATATTTTAAAGTTACAATCATGAACACAGTGTGGTATCATGAAAAAAAAATGAGAGGGTTACATACTCTCCTGAAGTATAGTCTAGTATTAATAAGTAGAAAACAACATATTATAAACAAGGTATTAAAAATCAATAAAGAAATGATGCTGAGAAACAAATAACGTTGGGAAAATTGGCTAGCAAGTAGGGAAAATTCCCAAACAGATCTTTACCTCACTTCTTACAACAAAATAAATCCTAGATAAAGTTGATAAATGTAAAAATCCATATAAAACCAAATGTTTACCTTCAACATAGTTAAATAAATGTAACTTGAAACAAAAAATGGATGTCACTTTTTTACTAATCAAACTAGTAAATATTTGTAGAAATTATACTTTTCCTTGCTGGAATATTGCTGGAAACAGACACAATGACATACTCATTGTGACATACTCTCTAATGATACAGGTGAAAATATAACTAGCTACAACTTTTTTTGAAAATGATTTTTCAGTATGAGTAAAAAAGTTCAAAACATTTTATACCCTTTAACCAGAAATGTGCCATAGAGAAAACCAGAAATAAGTACAAATATCCATATGCAGAAATGTCTACTGTTCTATAACTTAACTTAAATTTTTTAAAATTAAAAAGTCCAAACATCCAAATATATTTAAAAATTATCTCTTACAAGAAGAATACAATACTTTAATTAGGACAAAAGTTATTAAAATAATATATTTATTTGAATATTTAAATACCTCCTAAAATTTTGATATATTTAAGTTGTACACAACTGAAATACCGTAACCTTTTCAGAGAATGATTATTTTGGAAGATCTAGTACAAGAGATTGAGCATTTAGCTACACTATTTACTAGTTTTGGAACATTATACATAGTATTCCTGTTTTCTTGGTTCTATTTTCCAGTAAGTAATGGGGGATGGGGGAGAGATTAACACTATAGTAGTTTTGAAGATTCTGTAAAATGGTTATAGCAGATGTTCAATAAATGTTAGCTCTTCTCACACCCTCCTCCTGATGTTTTCTCTAGAGTTGTATTTAATAAAAATGTGTGCATATGTGTGTTTTCCAGGTGCATTATATTACATTTACAAAGCATCAAATAAATGTGGATTCCCAGTTTTGCTTAGGAGTCAGTTGAGACCAAGAAATATGATGATCTGCCCACGGTCACACAAACCCAAAGCAGCAGATCTGAGGTGAGGTGAGGACCGTGATCTCCTGGCTGACAGTTTATTGCTACAGAGCCCCCACGAACTATCGGTGCTGACACTGAGGCAGCCTGTAGAAACCTGAATGCCTAAAGGACGTCCTCCCACATTTTAACAATTACTTTCTTGTTTCTGGTATCTGTGAGGCATCCTGACTTGGAGGTGCCCCAACTTATTGTCTCGGTTCTGTTTTGTTTCTACAGGGATTCAAATGCTGGCAATAATAAGGCTTTCTGACACTTGAAATGCAAGAGTCACTTTTCTCGAGCATCTAGATTGGGGACCTTTATAAAGAGGAAAATAATGGTAATGGGGAATTTATGCAAGAAAGACCTAGCATTTATTTAAAAAACAGTGGGTGAATTGATGCCTTTCAACTAAACTAAATTCGTTTTAGAAACTGAATAACCCTAGGAATGTATCCGCTGAATATTTTAAAAGACCTTTTTTGACCATAAAGATGATTCCAGTATCATCATCTTTGTATCTGCCTACTCACCTTTTGAAAACAGGGATATAAAACCAAAATAGAGTGTGCTTCATTCTGCATGACTGTTTCGAGATGTGTGGGAGAGCCCTGTGTGTTCTTTCTTGCATATCTTTGTAAAATATATTATAGTGATCCTGGCAGCCTGAGGAGTGGCGGTGTCGTGCCATGTGGAGCTGGGAGTGTGCCGCGGGAAGGAAAGCTGTAGGAGGCTGGTGTGATGTGTCGGGAACACGCATCAGTTATGAGTTAAGGATGAGTCAAGAGTGTACCTAACAGGCAGCAAACTCTTTTACTCAAGTGGGGCAAATTTTGTTCTGAGTTTACCTTGAATTAGATCTGAGCCCACCCATTGAAAAATGCAGGGAAAGCAGAGGTAGCCATGGAAGCACAGGAGGAGCCAATTTTCCGACATGGAAACACTGCGCTTCCATCACTATCAGGGAATGAAAGCAAGCTTCCTAATTTACCTCTCATGCAGAAGCAGCGCCGGGTTTTAACACGCTGGGCACAAAAGAACTTCAGTTTAAAAAAATAGAGTTACAGATGTCAAATGATCATGTTGTGCACCCAAAACTTATATATAAATAGAGTACATAGGATAAATTCAGATTTAGTATAGAATCATGTCCATCTTAAATATTTAAAGCTGGTCCTGAGAATTATTTTATGGGACAGATCGATAGAAAATATACTTGTAATTGTCCGTTACTACTAATAATGTTGCTCAGAATTTATTAATCAATGTATTACACCTTAATTGAGAACCTATTAATTGATACTAGGTATACAGATTGAATAACATAGTCCTCAAGTCCCATAGCCCGCTCTAAATAAAATACATTTCTAGTTTATATTGTTTTTTTACTGCAGCCAATGGTCATCTCTATGCAAATATTTCACCCCAAAAAATAAAATTTTAGCTTGCCATCTGTTTCCATAAGATTTGCAACTAAATTGCAAATTTTTGAGAAGGATAATATATTTTTGTTTGTATGTTAATCTTGATATAACATGTAATGCAAAGCAGGCACTCAATAAATATTAATTGAGTTTAAATAAAATGAGCATGCAATAATTGAAGTATGACCTATAAAATACCATGAATGTAAAGAAAAGGAAATAGGAAGATGCAAAATTGTCTAAATCATAGAAATCTAAGTCCTGATGGGTGAATAACAATTTGTAATAAAAATCTTGTAACTCATTTGTCTTCCTGAAGCACCATCTCATTAATTCCTACACTAATTCCCAAACATGGTACTCCTATCTATAGAAAGAAGGCACCTGGTACTCGGCCGTCGTGGCTCCCCTGTCAGGTGGCTTTCTGGAAGGCAGTGTGTAGCACTGAGTCAACACTGAAGATTAACATGAAAAGAAGCCAAACTCACTTTTCTGCCATCAACCACATCCAAGAGATGTTTCAAAATAAAATAAAATAAAAACATTCTAAATGTTGATACCCTAAATAATAACGTTTTACTTTATTAATTGATTCATTCATTGGACAAAAGACATTCTGCACCTACCCTGTACCCAGCACTATTCAAGACTGCAGAATGAGGAGAGTTCTTTTCAAACTCCTTTTATTATTTTCTGAGAGCAGAAACTGTGAGCCTGGGGACAGCATGCCTAATTCAGGATACTGAAGGGAACACATTTCTCCCAGTTTTTAGATGCATTCCAAAAATTAACTAGCCCTTAGGTAGAAGGACTCCTCAAAGTAAAATTCAATGAGCATACCCATAAGAAAAATCCCCAAATGACAGGCACAAGAACTGCCTCTATCTACTGGTGTCATCTCAAATCCTATAGTGAAGCATGCAAATGAGATCATTTTGAAACCTGTATGCAATCAATCCTCGTACAAGTCTAAAGCCTAGACCAGTCATGCTGAATTCTACCATATGGGTGACACTCACACAGCCACTTCCAAGTAAATTTTATAAAAGTTGTGCCTAGAACTTTTTGGTGCTGGATTGTCTTTAGGCAGTTTAGCAGGTCTTCCCGCCTCTCTGGCCATCCTGTGGAACAGGTTCTGAAAGCCCGAGGACTACCTTTCCCACAACCTCTGGGTTAATCCCCGCACTGAGAGGCCTCCGTAGGAGATCCAGAAGGAAGGAAGAAAGCAGAAGAGACTTTTCAGGAGCTTCCTGTGAATCACTCCCCTCAGTTCTGGCTGTGATCATCCCCAAGCAGTTTACTGCACATGTTAAAACTCCTGACTCAACCCAAAAACAATGATGTAATTTCCTTTTTTAAAATAAAAAATTCCATTGACTAAGAAAGATTTCTTGAGTACCTCCTCTCTGAGCCAGGTACTGGCAAAGGCTCTGCTGACACAAAATCAAATAAACATTTCCCTGCCCCAAAGGAGCTTATTATAAAGTTCATAACTATACTAATACAACAAAAGACTCAAAGGTACAGAGATTGATTTTCTCTCATTTCCAGATGGCAAGAAGAGGCAGGGCTGGTTTTCTTGCACTGGATGCAGAATGCAGGAATTTGATCCTGTAAAGTTGCCAAGGCAATGCCAACTGTCTGCGGCAACATATGGGCATAGACAGACACTCACATATACAAGCACAGCGATTCTGTAAGCATCCTTTATGAGACACCAAACTAAAAATAAAAGATTTCATCAAGACTAGATTTTGTCGCATTGAAATAGCCTAATTTGCCAGGCAGCGGAGAAGAGAGGCCGGCCCACTTCTGGCTGTTTGCAGTGTGGTTTCAGCGTATCAGGAGGTGAAGCTTCCTCCAGCTCATGCACTCAGCCCCTCGCTGACCAGCACCGAGGGAGGGCAAGAAGGTTTAGCACTCTCTGTCCCTCGGCCACCGAGCGGGCACCCCCTCCTGCCCTCGGCCTGAAGGAGGCTGCGATGAGGAGACGGGGAACACATCCTTTCAGTCAGTTATCTTTCTCTATATAGTTTAAGACGAGATTTTAAAACTAAAGCGCTTATAATCCTAAAGTTCTTCAGGCTGCATTCAGGATGTTAATTCTACATTAAATTCAAATAGGAGACACAGCGTCATTTCTTATGAGACGAACTGAGATAGCACTAAACTTCTGATGTTGTCTTTTTACTGAAATCAATAAAGAAGCCAGAAAGAAACGGAGTAATTTGGTTTTCACTTTGTACTTTAGTCGGCACATTTCTGTTAACAAAGTGCCTTTTTCTTTTACCCTTATGACACTACTTCAGCATGAATATTATATATGGAATAACTCATTCGGTTAGCAACGAGATTAACAATAATGTATTCGGGAGAACTGAATGATAAAGAAAACCAACGCTCAAAATAATTTCAGCCAGTATAAGTCATCAGCCCTTTCGGAACATAAAATGTCTCTGTATTAATAGCTCTGTGTATTCTCTAGAGCCTTGTTCTAGCAAAAACCTGGCATTTCTCTTCTTTAACCTGTTGAGAAAGACCAAAACAGTCACCTTTTTGTTTAAAAAGCAAAGCCATATATACTAGAAATCTCTGATATGTCAAGGTGAAAATAAGTCACTAATAACAAACTGGAGAATGTATCCAGGGCAAATAAGAAAGTTCATCTTTAAGTTATCTTAAAATAAACAAAAACCTAATGTTTTTGTAGAATAATGCTGTCATTATATGATTATAGTGGAAATATAACCACCAAAGGCAGGAATATATGAAACATAAGAAGTCCACTTCGTGACCAGAGGACGGTTAAGGGTAATGAATGCTACCATAGCTAGTGCCACAGGGTGGGCGCTTGGGATATTCATCAATGCAATGGCATGGTGCTTCCAAAGAGGGCAACTCTCTTTAGTTTGATCCCCAGATGGAAAGTGACATTGCTTACTACTGTGCCTGAAACAGTAATGAATGAATGGATGAATAAATGGATGGATGGATGGATGGATGGATGGATGAATATAATCCTTATCAGTCCAAGAGCACAGAGGATACAGAAAATAACAGCCAACACAAATGCAGAAAGGCATACTCCCCTTAGACATAAGCCATTCTCAAGTTAAATAATCACAGGCACTTTGCAGGAAATAGCTCAGGGAATAAATATCCATGAAAAACTTTTGATTAAAAACTCAGTGCTTGAAACGAAATATTATCAGAGACAAAAAAATATGCTAAAAACTGAATATAAGAATCCTAAAATCATAGCATGGCCAATTCACAAAGAACCCTCAGAGTGCTGATTAATGCCCCGCTTCCCATCCTCTGGTGTTCATCAAATGCCTGGAGAGGATCTTTTCAAAAATAGAGATTTATTTACCTGACAGGTGTATTTCAAAAAAAAAAAAGAAGAAGTTTTCAGGTGATTTATCGGTAACCTCATCATCAGAAGTCCTTAGTTGGAAAGAACTGGATGTTCATATCACAAACAAAAAACTACCTTTGTTGTTAAATATTTGCATGCATAAGCAAATGCATCATAAAATGCATAATGGTCTCATTCCAGAGAGAAGATTCAATAATATTTTTTAAATTCCATGTCATTTTGTAACTGCTTAAGCTAAAAACGATTCCAATTATTTTAAGAAGTTCCTGGAGGGATGCAACTCTACCTGACAATTTCAGTTCAAATTCTCACACTTAAAGTGGTCAGAATGAGGAAAGCATCACCTCTTAGAGAATTCTAAGTCTTATTCCTATCTAGATGTGATATAAGTTACTAAAGAAAAATGTTTTGCAGTAGGCTTATAATTCTGCTTATAATACTCATGCATTTATATTTAATTTTTGTAGACAATATCATAATTACAATATAGTTTAGACTACTGTAATAGAGAGATACCAAAATGACATAGAAGCTTGTTTCACTTTTAAGTAATAGCCTAAAATACAAGCTTGTACACTGGTACAGAGGCTCTGCGGTGTCCAGTATCCAGGCTTCTGTTTCCTAAATATAAGGAAAGACTTATATTTAGGAAAGACTTCCTCTGTACAGTCAAGAAGACTCACCACCATCTAGTGAAGAGAGAAAAGCGGGGGAGGGGAATGACATGATGTTCTTACCACTTAAAGTGCAACCTGGAAGGTGCAACAAAATTTCTACTCATACTCTATTTAACAAAGATTGGTTATATAATCATATATGGCTGCAAAGAGGTCAGAGAAATCTAGTGTTTATTGCGTAAAGCCTTGGCCCAGCCAAAACTCATGGTTTCTATTCTATGGGAGAGTAGGTACTAATAAATATTATTTCTTTGTTTTGGTTTCCCCCAAAATAAATGCTGATACAGAAGGTGAATTTACATAGTGATCTCAGAAAGCAAAAATTAGAAAATGGGTAACAGTAAGAAAAAAACCCTCAAAATAACAAAGCATCAGTAAGAAGTTAGCTTCTATGGGACATGGGGTTCTAGTCCCCTGGGTACATTCAGAAAGATGACATAAAACAAGCCTCAGAGTCATCCCATCTGAGAACAAGAGGCTGAGGCATTTACTTCCAGCATTATCCCCTTTGGATGAGTGTTGCCTATAAAGATATTCAGTCTCATGTGCCCATCTGCCACAGACCAAGCTTGCCCCATGCCAGGAAAAGCCCTCAGGCAGATAAGAAGAATCACAGCCAATTGAGGTAGGAAGCCAGCAGCACATTGGAAATTTTACGGTTTTTGCTAGTAACCTCAGGTGAGTCACTAAAGTATAAGATACCAACAATATTTACAAGAGGCAAAAACTAGGATTCTTTGGGTTGCATTAATATGACTTTTTTTTAACTTAAAAACATTTCTCTCTTGTTAATAACAAGTCTAAAATTACAATATCAAAGAATATCTCCTGTGAAATACATTTCATATGTGTTCATGTTTAAAAACAAATCCCAAAAATCTGTCAAAATAGAATTTTTAGGACGTATTTCTCTGATTGGTTTGAGTATCTTTTATGTTGTGACGCCCAAAGTCATATGCCGTTCTGCTTGTATCTGCTTATATGACTGTCAACCATATCTGGCAGTCATTTTTCTAAGAGCAGAAATCGCACACTCTAATAGTTTTTGAAAATATCAGGCAAATATGGTTGTTTCAGAGGTAATCTTAAATATGCGTTTATTACAGTTCCCCTCACATTCTGAACTATCCATATTAATACTGTGTTGTTTCTCCTATTATTATAAAACATCTGAGGACCAGATAGTTGTTGTATTACCTTTCTAACCCTCATGGGGGGAAAATCTGTGCATTGTCCTCAATGGGTGTTACATCCAGACTCGCAAAACTGAAAACAATCTCCCTTGTAAACTCCACTCACAATGAATAGAGTCCAGTCAGAAATCCCGCCTCTCACAGTGGGAGTCATTGGCAGTGAATAATAAAGTAATAATATGTAATGAAGAAAATAGTACTACTTGAACTAGTAACACAAGAACAGAGAAAAGTATTTCATAAGAAAGCCTCTCCTGCTGAGTTTTATCATTCGGATCCTGCGGAAAATCGGGTCCTGCGCGGGATCCGGGTGGCATGTGGACACGCTGTCCTGGCCACTCCTGGAAAACAGTGCCAAGCCCTTATCATGCCGAGACCACAGAAAGGGATTAAGATTTAGCTTAAGTTGAAACTTCCATATCCTCTACAGAATGTAATCATACATCAGGATACTACAAAACAACATCTTTCCATGAAGAATTCAATCACAGGTAGGTCCACCTTGAGCTCTGTTCACATTTCATTAGCTACAACAGCAAAGCGACCTTTGAGTCAGGGAAGTAACAGGACCTCATGGGTCTGGAACAACACCACATTCAAACTATAGTGCAGTACCAATAAAAGTCAAGTTTGTTTCCGTTTTTTCTTTTCTTAAATTGGCCATTTTAACACTAGTTTTCAATTAAATTCACATCTAATTAAGAAATATTTGCACTATACGCCTCTGGGTTGGAAGTTAGTGAAATATATAGACAGATCTCATGACGAGCAGGTAAATAATGAGAAGATTACAGAATCGGTAACATTTACAGAACTGGGTCTCCAGCCACAAGCTATGTTGGAACCACCTAAAGAACTTCTCAAGCATACCCTACTGCCTGGGCCCCATCCCCAACAAAAGAATTTGAATCTCTGAGGGGAGAGACATAGTACTTTTTCCCAAAGACCTTCCAGGTCATTCCAATGTTGCAGGCAAGGTTGAGACCTATCCAATTGGATAGAAAAAAAAAACACAGAAAACAAACCCATATTGTTAAAGTAACATCATATCTCATTGCAATTACATTGTAAAGTTATAAGGATGCTATTCTATACATAAAAGAATATTAAAGATGAAAATTTAGAGTGCAAAACATCTTATGAAAAGGTAAAACATGAAATAAAATAGTCTAATAGTAGTTTCTTAAAGAGTAAATCTTCAATTTTCTGATTACTTTTCTTGTGTTATCTGTTATCAGATAAATTGAATTATAAATAACTAACTTCCCTAGAGGGATCTCAATAGATAAGAGAAGCTGCACCATCAAACTAGAGGTAATAGTTCTTAATGAGAAGTTTTCAGAGGTAATAGAGTAAATTCAATTACAACATACTCTTTCCTCTCCCAGTCTCTCAAGAATACTCAAGGTTTTCCTTAAACAATCTTAAAATGAGAAATCAAAGTTATAGATGAAAATGTTAACATTTATCTTGTAGGTCTTTTGTTCTTTCAAAATCAGTATTTATATTGAGTTTTAAATACTAAAAGCTATATAATTGTCTTTGATTTTAAACATATTGTTATATGAATCTATATAACTCAACTAAAATGCATGTCTTTTATATGTTTTTCAATTAACTGTAACTCTTCTTATCTGAGGACTAAGGGGACCTTCAGATTCACTCAGTTAAGGGAAAAGTCAAGGGTCAAAATAACT
This sequence comes from Miniopterus schreibersii, assembly GCF_964146895.1. Lineage (NCBI taxonomy): Eukaryota > Metazoa > Chordata > Mammalia > Chiroptera > Miniopteridae > Miniopterus > Miniopterus schreibersii. Next base: position 33,694,922 of record NC_138101.1, read on the forward strand.
TCCTCAAGATTACAGAGAGTAGGAGTTCTCAACAAGGAGTCTCGCTACACTGTTGTCATTAGTAGTTTTGAACCACTGTGCAAGAAATGTGTTATTAATAATAGGGAAAAAATTAAAATTTTAAAATGAGTTTCAGTTTTAGAGAGCAAAGAATTTGTAAGCTTATCACTACACTTATATAGTTCTCTCTCACCTGAATGTCAATGTGCTATTTTGAGTAGGTGCAAAAGTATTAGATTTATGACTAGGATGCTGAAAATTGCATGTGAGAATATATCACATACATAATTTTTATTTACTGTGTGCATTTTAACATAACAAACAAAAATGTTGAAAACCTCTAATACCACAAGTTTATTGTAGCCCAGCCGGTGTGGCTCAGTGGTTGAGCATTGACCCATGCACCAAGAGGTCTCCTGTTCTATTCCTGGTCAGGACACATGCCTGGCTTATGGGTTTGACCCCAGTTGGGGGCGTGCAGGAGGCAGCCAATCAATGTTGATGTTTCTATCTCATTGACGTTTCTATCTTTCTCTCTCTCCCTTCCTCTCTCTCTAAAAAAGTCAACAAAACACTGTTTTAAAACAGAATTTATTGTAAATTTAAGTTTAGAACCTGAAGTTTCTGATTGTCTACTCAGTAATTTTTCTACTTTGACCAGTAATAGTCTATATGTTTCAGTGCAGCATCTGAAATGTACTCCTGTAACAGAATGCTAAAATGGAAGCTTTTGCTAAGACTCTAAGATAAGAAATGTCAAATATCAAAGTAAGATGTCAATCTAAATTCAAACCTCCAAGTACTTGGTGAAGAGCCAGTCAGATAACTCACTGACACTGAAAATATAAAATGGTTTCAAGATTAGTATGCAAAGGAAAAGGATTTTATTAAAGAGAACTTTTAAAAAGAACGTTTGGCTTACTGTGAGTAAAAAAAAAAAAAAAAAATTCCTGGGAGTTATCCTTTACCATAGATTTTGTCTATGAACTCATCAAATGTTTACAATCTACTAATCGAGTGTGATGGACAATCTGCCACTGGAGCCCAAATAAAGCTTTGAACTTGGATGCTCCATGTTGGATTCAGGGTCTGATGGAAGGATCTTGCCCCTCACCAAGGTCAACTAAACCAAGTCAATTGGAAATCTCCCTGTGAGCAGAGAAGCAGTGCACACAACACCACAGTAGACACCTTTGAAATTCTTCCTGCTTGATTGGGTTACTAGATACCAAAGACTATTTTCCTGACTATTCTCTCCAGCACCATATAATACGTAATTTTGATATTTACATCATCTAGGATATTAATGATTATTTTGAACAGGACAGGGCTGAGGGCACAGTTGTGTGGCATAATGTTAAATACATTAAAAATTCCTTTCAACCTGGCCTTGATATATTAATCATATCCTCCAGGGAAAGTTTTTCAACTACTATATTTCACTAATTCTAAGACCTATGTTTTTTCACATCTTAACATATCCAAAATCAGAATAGTGGCTCATAATTACTGTTGTCTGGGCAGTGGTCAATGACGTAGTTTCATTGCCAGCCCATGTACTAACATCAAAATGAGCAACAGGGAAAGTTACAGAATGGTTGGCAACTGTTTGGTGGAAAGTTCTAGAGACAACAGTGAAGGGCTATTTGATAATTGCTGCATCACCAATTCTCTTGATGTCACAGAGGACAATGTTGTGTGGAAAACTTAGACCTTTGCTTACTGGGCTAAATGTGATTCAGAAGAATCTGAATGTGAAGACATTTTAAAAATAACTAAAGTAAGGTAATTTAAATGTTTGCTTTAATATAATCATAAAAGTGATATATGAAAAATATCTATGTCAAAAATTAGACTAAAACAACTATTTCGGTAAATATAATGTAACACTTCTTTGGAATAAGAAAGTACTGTTTTATATTAATTGAACATGCTCTGATTTTCTTCCTTTGTGTCATAGCATGAGGAAATAGACAACTAATGACATCTTAAATTCATAACAGATTTATAATATAAAACTATATATTAATATTACTTTATTGTCTATTTATATGTAATGTATAATTACATAAAAGTAAAATATACTCTAATAATTATATTAACATAATTAATTGGTATATCATATTATTACCTGCATTACATATTTTATATATTAAAAGTAAACAAGCTGATTTTGTATGTCAACAAACTAGAAAAAGAAGAACAAACTAAGTCCAAATTTATCAGAAAGTAGTAAATAATAAAGATTAGAGCAGAAATAAACAAAGGAAAACAATAGAAAAATCAAAGAAACTGAGTTGTTTTATAGAGATCAACAAAATTGAAAAACCTTTAGCTAGACTAAGAGAAAAGACAGATGATTCAAATAAATAAAATTAGAAATGAAAGAGGAGACATCACAACTGATACTACAGAAATGTACAAGGAACTCCTGCAACTCAATTACCAAAAAACCAAACATCCTGATTAAAAAATGGGCAAAGGACTTGAATAGACATTTCTCCAAAGAAGACATATAAATGGCTAACAGGTATATGAAAAAATGCTCAACATCACTAATTATCAAGGAAATGTAACCCAAAACTGCAATCCAGTTTCACCTCACCCTTGTTATGATGGCTATTGGGAGAGGAAGAAAGGAAGGGAGGAAGGAAGGGAGAGAGGGGGAAAAGAAAGGAGAAAAGAAAGGGAAGGGAAGGGAAAGAGAAAGGAAAGGGAAAAGGAAAGAAGGGAGACTGCTGCTGGAACTGAGTCTTCCTCCCTGAACAACATGAGCTTCAGCACCTGCTCCAGCTTCTCCACAAACTCCTGGACCCAATGGGCCAGCCAACCAACAGCGCAGCCAGTGTCTCTGCAGGCACCGGGGGCTTGGGCTCCCAGATTTCCACGCCCCACTCCACCAGTATGCAGGGCAGCTGGGGGTTCAGGGGCCTGGCTGTGGGAATGCCCGGGGGTCTGGTGAGCAAGGTGAGGCATCCGGAGTGAGGACTCTATGCAATGCCTGAACAACTTCCTGGCCTTCCACACGGAGAGGGCAAGAAGCCTGGAGGCTGACAATCAGAGACTGGAGAGCAAAATCCGGGAACGCCTGGGGAAGAAGGGACCCAGGTCAGAGACTGGGCATTATTTCGAGACCATCAAGGACGTGAGGGCTCAGGTCTTTGCAGGTTCTGAGGACAGTGCCCCCATTGTGGTGCAGATTGGCAATGCCCAGGCTGCTGCTGATGACTTCAGAGTCAAGTATGAGATGGAGCTGGCTATGGGCCAGCCTGTGGAGAGTGACATCAGTGGACCCTGAAAGGTCACTGATAACACCAATATCACTCGGTTGCAGCTGGAGACAGATAGAGGCTCTAAGGAGGAGCTGCTCTTTGCGAAGGAGAACCACAAGGAGGGAGTAAATGGTCCACACAACCTGACTGCCAGCTCTGGGTTGACCATGGAGTTGGATGCCCCAAATCTCAGGACCTCGGCGAGATCATGGCGGAGCATGATCTGAGCCCAGTATGATGAGCTGGCTCTGAACAGAGAGGAGCTAGACTAGTACTTGGGCAAAGCACTTAACATTCTCTGGGTTCACTTCTCTTTCTGAGGATGAAAAACTGAAGCGCCTTCCAGGACTAGTGTTTTTTACCGAGTAACCTGAATACAACCGGGCCTTCCAGCTTCTGCCTTATGGCACATTTCCATACACCATCCCATTGAGCTGATAAAAGGCCCACACTGCAAGTATACTGAAATCTATTTTTATTCAAGTTTCTTAAAATAGAGACATGCATTGCATGACACAGAGCAATATGCTCTAAAATTCCTCTTTGCTACTTTTTGTTCCCAAATATCCACAACGGCTTGCTTAGAAAATCTCTCTTCTCTCTGACCCTATATTGATTTCCAAAAATCTTTCCTTCCGTAACTCCCTTTGGTGCATCAGCATTGTCTTTTACTGTTCCACGCTCTCTCCGCACCCCTCCACACGCAGCTCTATGTTCTGTAGGTCAGTTTAGCCTTTTTAGATTTCCATCAATTCTTTATACCCATTATTTCCATCAGCCCCACAGAGCAAAGTAGGCAAACACTTATAACTTAATTCTTTTCCTTTTATCTGTATGAACTTTTCAAATGTTGCCAAAAATTCACTGTGCCCCAATTCTGATCCAATCATGCATAACATTGAACACAATCCCTAGGAATATCCTTATAAAGAGACTCACGGCTTTGGCAGTACCAACAGTAGCATTACTGCCAGACACAAGATGTGTAATTAAAATGGATGACACAATGCTTTTGCTCTTAGGCAAAAATGCTGGTTGTTGAGAGAGTCCTCTGCAGAGCCCAGATCTTGGCTAAGAAACGGAAAATAATAAGTGAGCTAGAGCTATACTTTCTTTCAGTTGAGGCGGATTCTTCAGTTGTGTTTTGTGCTCAAAATAAGATACAATCTTCTTAACCAAACTGCTTTTATAAATAAGTTGCAAAATTTGTTAACAAATATCACATTAAACAAATTACCAATACTTTTAAAAACAGCCTTCCTCAAAATAGTCATGGGGATGTGAAGTACAGCATAGGGAATATAGTCAATAACATTGTAATAACTATGTATGGTGCCAGGTGGGTACTAGAAATATCAGGGGGAACATTTTGTAAAGTATATGATTGTCTAACCACTATGCTGTACACCTGAAATTAATACAAAGTAATATGAAATATAAATATATATATACTTTTGATTAAATAACAAAATTATGAGTATTAAAACTTAAAAATATAAGAAAAAAAATCTTCCTATAATTTGGCTTCTTCTATTATGTATTTATCAGAAAATAAACAGTTTAGTTACAATTACCTGTAACAGTTTAGTTACAATATACCTAGAGATATAGTCTTTAAAAGAGAAATCCCAATAATATGGAAAACTTAACTGACTAGGAGCATTAATCATGTTTCACAGAGAAAGGCACTGAGCTGAGCATCTAAAGTGTATGTTTAATGGCTAGTAATTCACATTTCACCCTCACTGGTTAATCTGGTTAAAAAAACACTACTATGTTTACTACATGTTTCAAAAATATTTTCAAGACTTTTGACATTTCTAGGCATTATTAATACCAGCTTTTGTTGAATCTGTGAATTTACCAAAATTACTTCCCAATTGTCAAGTAGTTGTAAGAACATGCTTTTAAGCAATCCAGTTATCTAATAGTTTGTCCGTTAGCAAATTGAGGAGGCATTTACAAACTTTTCTAAATTGAATGCTATCTTCTACCCTCTGCCTAGAATTTCAGACTTCTGAAACAATACGTTTTTCTTCTGCATATGACTTAATAAGCAGAAACACACACACACACAAAGTCACTGCTTCCTCTTATTCCCTGAGAGCGTATCTCTTTTACTCTCAATTATTCTGATTTTTTTAATTTCTTAGTAGAAGTATGTACTAGTCAGCCAAATGAAAAATGCCACACAGCTGTACCAGCATGCCAGTTCTGATGTCCAGTGCTCCCATGGCTCCACGTACGTGAAACCATTCCACTCACAGCTCCTGATGAAGGGGTAGCCTAGACGGCCTTAACTGATACAATCTGTCTTCGCTCCCTTTTAGCCAAACCAGGAACAGATACTTAATTCAAGTACGGCAGTAATCAATAGGCTCTTAGTAGCACATGAGGTTTCTGCTATTCAAGGTAAGGTCAATTAAGCTGATTTTCTCTGGCACATCAGCTTGGAGAGAACTGAGCAATTGATGGAAGGGCCTAAAACTGAACAACTGCCTACAGCTGATCAAGAAGGTATACTCCGGGCTTCGAGGCAGGGAAGCTGCATCTGGAAACGAGCATCGCAGAGGCCGAATTCATGAGAGCACAGCTCAGAGGTACCAAGACCAGGAGTGGGGGAAAAGAAATAAAAGCCGAGTCAAAAGAAAAAGGAAAGGACAGAAATTAAAAAAATAAACGAGTTAATGATTAGAGAGAAGATAGAAGATGAGTCAGTAACTAAATAGAAGATATATGCCCTTCCCTCCCACTGGGATCACCGCAGTAGCATCCCTGTGTAGCCCTGTTGAACGCTGGCCCGTCCAGTCTCCACCCAACGGGCAGCGCAGCCTTTGAAGTCATGGGTCCTGTCGCTGGACACCTTTGCTAGAAATCCTCCAAGAACCTCCCGTTGCATCAAGAAGGAAATGTAAGGCTCCGCTGGAGCTGCCCAGTTCCTACGGCTTCAGCCCACCTTGGACCACACTCCCCTCTTCTCGCGTAGCAGCTGCACCTGAAATGCTTTGTCTCCACATCTTTTCGCATTCGGAGATCTAATAAAATGTCAGCTCTCCTGCAGAGATTTCCCAGAGGGTCTGCTCTAAGGCAGCCTCCCTATCCCTCCACCCCTCTCACGGTCACTCGCCCGTCACCTGTGGCTTTCTTTCCTCTGAGCGCGTGTCGCGAACTGCAGCTCTCTTATTTGTACCCCGGTTAAGGTCTGTTGCCTTTCCCGTCCACAGGAATGCGCGCGGAAACCTAGGTGCGACGCAGTGAAATGTTTAAGAGATGTAACGAGGGAAAGATGGAAGGAGTGGAGGGAGGGAAGGCGAGTGTGAGGGAAAGAAGTTCCTCCGGAAGAAAGCCCCAGTGCTGCTTTCATTTTAAAAGGAGCCTCTTTTATTCTAGATCCTGCTTTTCCTCCAAGAGCCCTTGGATTTTCCACAGTTCCACAGTTCCTGCTTTGTCTGCAGCCTGGCAAGCTCATATTTTCCTGGTGGCCTGATGAACATTAAGCTTTATGATAAACCCTCACTTATATGAATTAACTTGTATAAATTTCAGTTCCTTCTTAATAAAAGAAGAAAAACTTACAAGCGTAGCAGTAACGGCCGAGAATTACCGATCCGTCAGCAGGGACCGGGAGCGTCTGGTCCGAGGGCTGTATATGGCCAATTGGCCTGGCAGCCGCAGGTGGGACTGGAAACTCAATAAATCTAGAAGCTTTTTCATAGCTAATTTTTAAGGTGATAATTCTGTATGGCGCACGAATGATGTTATAAATATCCAAATGGCCCTTGGAAGATAAAAGGTTCCCCACCCCTGGCTTAAGGATAAAATGGCTCTGTTTATATCTTCACTAATTAAAAAGAAAAATTTAAATAATTATATTTGTTTTTAGTTTCTATCATCCTGTCACACAAATTATTCCATCTAGTTAAGTTTCTTCTTAATATAAAAATATGTTCATATAGAAATTTTTAGAAAGTATAGACAAGCACAAAGAAACAATAAAATCCTACCATCGTCTTACCACCCAGTGATCACTGACAATGTTTTGGCGTGCATTTTAAATAAAAGAGAATAATAACTGTAATCTCCAAAATGCTTTGTAACCTCTTCTTTTGCTCATTAACATATCAATAATATTCCGTGTCTTTAAAAATTCTTCTATACCCTTCTTTGTCATGTCTGCAGTTTATTTCATCCAAAATGAATAATTTTATAACTACTGTTGTTTTACATTTATATTACTTGGGATTTTCACAAATATAAACAATGCTAAGATGAACTTTCATAAAATTAAGTTTTTATATGTATTCATGATTTTTCCTTGGGATAAAATCAAAGATTAATTTTGCTATGTGTTATTTTGTCTTCTGAGTCACAATCAAACAAGTATAAAATACAAAAATTCAACAATAAAATTAAAATGAATTACGTTTATCATTTAAAAAAATTTAAGGGAGAAGGTATATTTGTAGACATCATAAAATAACTGGCTTTTCTTTTTTTATGATTGTGTAGAACAGATATAATGACCATTTAGATAGTAGGAGGGAAAGACACTGTCTCAAAATATGCACACAGGAGACATTAGCAGGACATGAACGAGCATTTTAAAATTGCTTGGGTTTTTTTAAGAACCTACAGTAAAGAAAGAAATATAAAGTTAAGTTGCCAATCAGATAACATATTGGCAAAATTCTTGTTTACAATCATAGATGCATTTAGGGTTTGTTCACCAACATATATTACAAACAGTTAAAAACAAACTAACAAAAAATGCTGATCCTTTCCACTGGCCTAAGATCAGTGCCTGTTCCTTTAAGCGAGACAGACCAGAGGAAGGAAAAAGGAGAAGAGATGGCGAAAGAAGCTGTCTTTTCCATGCATTTTTCAAAGAAGCTCTAGGTTTGAAATCTCCTGGATGAAGAACTGCCTCACGCTCAGAAGAGTATAGGCTCCCTTTAATCAGAGATGACACAAAATCAAGACTTTTCAGGGCAATACCTGCAGAAAAGGGTAAGTATTCTGACAATGTCAGTGTCTGCAAACATCTCCTAATGCCACCAGGTAAAAATAATCACCGTCAGCAGTACCCAATGCTTATTCAGCTAGGCATGGACCTAAATGACCCTTACTCAGACTTCTGCTGCAAGATTTACAGAAATAAAGAAGCTGAAATTCAGCTAAAAAAAGGAAAGTCACTAGAAAAGGAAAGAGTCAAAGCAGGATATGTGATCACCAATAATAATCAATGGTGTTCAAATGGCCAAATAGCAAGCAGTAGGGAGTGATCCTCTATTTCCCATTTTGGATCTTGTTATGTGTAATGAAAAGCACTCTTTTTGTATGTAGATACAGTATATTATAGTTAAACCGAAGAGCGTGCTGAAGTCAGCATGGTGGCTGATGTTGACCATCCCTTCCTGACTCCGCTTCTTTAGCGACATCCTGTTGGCAGCTGGAAGTTGTCCATGGCAAGAATATTTAAATGGATATTTCTTTTTCCTTTTTCCCATAATTCCAGTTGTCAATTTATCAGCACATTCCTGAAAACTTAAACATATTTTTGTGGATTATATATTCAGATATACAGACTCTTCTGATGGATAAAGTATAAAACAATAAAACAATCAGTGGCAGGCTACACTGATTAATGATGTTAATATTAGGCCCAGAAAGCAAGTTTTTAATACAAATCATTCAATGTGAGCAAAAAGGCACTTGATTTTTTGCTTCTCTACATTGTCTGCTAGAATAATTTATAAATGCACTTTTTATAATAATCTAATTTTACTGAGATATCTTTTACATAGAGTAAAATGCACAGGTCCTAATGCAGCTCATGAGTTGTAACAGCTGTATAACCAGTGCAACTAATAACAAAATTAAGATACTGACCACTCCCCCCACCTCCCCTGTGCTCCCTGCCCAGGCAACCACAGTTCTGATTTCTCACATCATAGATTGGCTTTATCTATCATCATCTAAATGGAACCATACAGGAAGCACACTTTTGTGCTTGGCTTCTTTCACGCAAGATACTATTTTGAGATTTATCCTTGTTTTATAGCTGTTACTTTTAAAAAATATTTTATTTGGAAATAATGTCAAATTTATAGAAAACTTACAAGAATTAGAGTAAGAGCACAAAAAAACTGTATACCTCTAAGCCAGATTCATTTGTTGAAGACATTTACTTATTTGTTTTAACATTTGCGTGGGCTCTCTCTCATTTTACACAAACACACACATGCACACATACATATATAAACACATATGTGTGCATGTATATAAACATCTCTGCATATACATTTAATACAATATACAATATTTTTCTCAAACATTTGAGAAGTTACATGCATCATGGTTCTTTACCAGTGTATACTCAACGGGCTACCTAAAAATATTCTCTTATAAAATAACATATTCAGTAAATTTAACATCAATAAGATTCTTTAATGAAGTACACCATCTTCTAATTTTTCAGCATACTCCATTATGTACTCCACACTGTCTTCCTCTCCTATATAGGGGCTAGTCCAGAATCAGACTTCTTTTCTGAGAGAACTCCTTTGTATGATAGATTGAAATGGCTCGTTCTTTTGTTGAAGGACATTTGGGTTATTTCATGTCTAAGGCTGTCATGAATAAAGCTGCCATAAACATCTTGTCTACATTCTTTGGAGGACATGTGCTATCATTCGCATAGACAAATAGCCACCAGTGAAATTGTTGAGTCAAAAGGTAGGAGATGTTTGACTTCATAAGAAATCACCACACACTCTTCTAAAGCAGTTGTACAATAGCCCCCAGAAAGATGTGAGCATTCCTCACAAACACTTGTTCTTGTCAGTCCTTAAATTTTAACAATCTAGAAAAATGTGAAGTGTTATCTTTCTGTGGTCTGTTTGATAATTCCCCAATACGAAATCATTTTGTGCATCTTTTCATGGCTTATTTGCCATTTTTATACTTTCTTTTGTAATGATCTGCTCACGCCATTTCCCATTCTTTAACTTATGTGGTTTTCTCTTTATTAATGGCTTGTAGAAGTTCTTTATAAGTGCTCATAAAAGTCCTTTGTCAGATACATAGGTGGTTTTCTTTTGTTTTGTTTTTATGGTAAAGGTGTCTTTTGATTATGAAAGTTTTTAATTTTAATTAAGTGCCCTTATTTTTTATTTAATTTTCCTAAGAAATGTTTGCTTAATCTCAGGCCTAAAACTTTTTTTAACTTTTAGCTTAAAATGATTAGGTCTGTGATCTGCCTTTAATTAAATTTTGAGAATGGTATTCAAGAGTCACCATGCTTTTGTTTCCTTCCTTTCCCTCCCTTCCTTCCTTCCTTCCTTCCTTCCTTCCTTCCTTCCTTCCTTCCTTCCTTCCTTCCTTCCTTCCTTCCTTCCTTCCTTTTTTCCAGTTATCCAGTTGTTTCAGAAACATTTGTTTTAAAAGCTTTCCTTTCCCCTTTGGATTGTATTGGTACATTTGTTTAAAATAACTCAATCCTGTATAGTGGATCTATTTCTGTACTTCTATGTTCCATTGATCTGTTTGTCTGTGCTAATGCCAATATCACGTATTGCACTGTCCTAATTATTGCAGCTTTAAAGTAAACCTAAGAATTAGGTAATATAAGTCCTCTTGCTTGTTTTTTCACAATTTTTGTTTGTTGGTTGGTTTTTCTGGGGCTTTTGCATTCTCCTATATACACATTAGCATTGGCTATCCTTCTCTAAAGAAAAACTCATTTTCTAGGAGTATGTAAGGTTTTCACTGAAACTATAGCTAAATTTGAAGTAAATTTATACTTTATATATTCAGTCTTCCTATAGAAAATATAGTATATCTCTTCATTTAGTTATTCTTTCATTTTTCTCAGGAATGTCCTATAATATTATACAGGACTATGCAATGCAGCAATGTACTATTGCTGTATTTAGAAATGCAATTATTTTTTATAAATTGATTTTATATCATGGGAAGATGCTGTATCTAATCTTTATGCTCTTCATTTCTTTTTCTGAATTATTGGACTAGTAGGACTTTCAGAATAATGTTGAATACAATAATAAAAGCCGATATCCTTGCCTTTTTCCTGATCTTAGGGAAATGAATTTAAAACTTCATTAAGAATTATGCAAACTGTAAGTTATTATAGATGGGTTTTATCATATTGAGGACATTTCCTTCTATTTCTAAATTACTGAGAGTTTTTCTTATCAAAAGATATTGAATTTGTCCGGCCAGCGTGGCTCACTAGTGTACGTGAAATACATCCAGGAACAAGAGGTCACGAGTTTGATGCCCAGTCGGGGCACACGCCCAGGTCGCAGGCTCGATCCCCGGTACCGGGTGCGCAGGAGGCGTCCGATCGAAGATGTTTCTCTCTATTCGATGTTTATCTCTCTATCCCACTTCCTTCCTCTCTCTAAAAATCAACAAAAACATATATTTTTTAAAAAGATAGAAAATTTTATCAAATCTGTTCTGTTTTGGTATAGTTTCAGGGTTTTTTGTTTTGCATCTACTACAATGTCTTTATTTTGCCTTCACTTGTAGAAGAAAAGAGTGCAGTTTACATCACTGAATTTTTTATTTTAGCACCGTAAAGATGTCATTCGATTGGCTCCCATTCTCTTTCGTATGGCAAGTCAAACATGATTCTGCTCATGGTTCCATGGTACTATGTCCTGTATCCCTCTGGCTGGTTTCAAGTGTTTCTCTATATGTTGGTCCTCAGCTGTCTGGATATGACATTTCTATACGTGCCTTTCTTTGTATTTATCCTACCAGAGTTTGGCTGAACTTCTTCAATCTGTATGTTGTTATTCCTCAAACTAGTAAAATGTTTGGCCATTTAAAAATAAATTTCTGCCTCATTTCTCTTTCCTCTCTTTCTGAAATTCTGACTACATATACATTTGACCACCAGTGATAGTCCCACTGGCTCACAGGCACAGTTCACTATTTTTAATATATTTTTTCTGTGTTTGAATTTATATAACAAGACAATTTATGTATATATTTGTTTATACATTTTACTATATACATGTATATCTAATTTATATGTCAACATTACATATAATATATATAAAATTAATTATATACTACAATATAATTGTATTATCCAGTGTCTCCTCTGTAAATATAATTGAAAATAATATGAGATCACTTAACAAGAGGTAATACAAAACTTTGATTGCATACCTTATGATAAGTGGACCTTCTCCTCGATTACTGATACTTCTTTTTTAACCTGCGAAAATGGGTTTAAATACTTTCTCCAAAGCCCATTACGTACCTGTGTTTACCTGAGGTTCCCTTTCCCCAGACAATTCATTTTTCCTTCCCTCTTCAGTGTCACTGCTGCTGTTTCTTGCATCTCGCCTGCAGCGGCATTTGTTTCTCATTGTCACAGGTGGAAAGGGGAAGCCTGGAGAACTGGGAAGTGCTGAATTTTGTTTTACCCCCCAGGTACACGAAGCAACTGATTCCTTTTTGCTGCTGAGAGTCGCTGAAGTGGAAGGCCCGCTGCTGTTTGCTCTTCTTAAGCATATGGACTGTCAGCGTGTCTGGGAATGCCCCTGCTACGCTGGGAATTCTGCAGCTCCTACTCCAAAGGGGCTCATTTTCCTAATGACAAAGTGGTTCCCTCTAGAATCTCACTGAAAGACCTTCGCTGCTGGCTACTGCTCTCCTCGGGAAAGGGAGCTTTCCTTTTAGAGGGATGCTGACTGATGTAGATAAATAAGCCGGTTTCACATTGAAGGACTCCATAGGGCTTGCAAACTTTTCTTTATCCAGGGTAATGGAAATTGTCCAGTTAACTAATATTCTGATTGATGAACATATAAAGTCATTCCATTCAATTCAACTGGCATTTATGAATTATCTAGTACATGTTTTGAATCGTGTTAAAGCAGAAGTATTCATAATTTTAAAATAGTTAAGGCCCTGGAGCCAAACTTCCTGTATCTGAAATTTAACACTTCTCTTTAATACATGTGTAATATAGGTGGCTTCCTAAGTCCCAAATTAATCATCTATAAATAGAAATGATGATGTTACCTAATTCATAGGAGTAATATATATTTTACCTAGGGTTATTATAATTATTATCATTTAAAATATTTTTTAATATTGGAGAATTGTATGACATTTTCCTGCCCTCATAAAGCTTGAATGAAGCAAGAAATCCCAATAAAAATATAGTATTTATTTATTTATTTATTTATTTATTTATTATATTTATTAAAATTGCCAGGTCCCATAAAATACATTTTATAAATTATAGCACCATTAATATGTGTAATAAAAATATAGAGAGGCACAAATTAAGCACATGAATAAAAGCAGGACATACAAAAATAATTAAAATGTTTGAACATTTTTTATATCCCCAAAATTCTGGATTTCCAAAAATACATATATGCAATTTTTAAAAAAATAAATGGCCTATTATCCATGAACTCATGAGCCCTAAATATCATCATTTTTTGCAAAGTAATTAAAGAAGAAAATGACAAAATCAGAAAGTCTTGGTTCCCGCTTCTTTAATGAAGTGGTGTCACTACCTGGTAGCAAAACACAATTCCCTGTGTATACGGTAAATGTAAAAGTACACCAGATTACATGAGCTAACTGCTTGCAAAATGCCTTTGCTGAACAATCATTGTTTATGCTCTAGTGCTCTAGGCAATGTGTTTTGCTTTATTTTGTTTTATTTTTATGAACCATACCAGGAATCTCTTCAATCTGAACCAATTACACTAAAACTGTCTGTTCTACACTGCCCTAAATTTTGGAGAATAAATAGTTCTCTAATTGTGGACAATTAGTAAACTAAAGTGAAATTAGAAGAAGATATGATTCATTTTTCCCACTAGTGAAATCGCCCCTCTCTTGACTGATTAGTGGCTGCTGGTGGTGTTCGGTGACCTTGGAAATGATATAACTTGCATGGAATGATGCCCATTCAGAAACAGTTCTGTCACCTGACGTACTCCTGCAGTATAACTTCCTTCTTTCGGAAACTGCCCGCTTTCTTTCATGCAGTTTAGGTGGGACAGTCAAACTCCCTTGGACAAGTGCTGGCATATGATCTAAATTAAACCAGGCCAATCCGAATTTCTCTCCTGGGTGTCTAGGTCTTGAGCAAGATGACATAAGTTAAAAACACAGTTGAAGTTGCCACATTTTTCTGCCACTGAGATCTGTGAGGTTGACTCCATTCTTTACCATGTCTTCTCACAGGACTTTCAGGAACTAACAATTGCTGGGCAACAAATAAAAGAAGGATCATCCCAATCGCAATGGATTCAGATGAAAACCAGCAATAAAATCACATATAATGACAAGGCAAGAGGTTGGAAAGGAAGCAAGCTGGGTCTATGAGGAACTAACTGTACATAAATGGCACACATATTTTCGTTGTATTAAGGTCACTAGCATCTTACCGTAACAAGCTGAAAGGAACTTCAGGAGACTTTTCTGATACTTGAAGCTGTCCTTCTACCCACAGCTTTGTTGTTTAAATTTTTCTGTCAACTTTGTGAGCTTCTCTGCATATTTTCAACAAGCTAATCTTTTACTTAAATTTGATGAGTCAATTTCAATTTTTAGCAACCAAAGAGCCCCAACTGATGCATGACTGTTCAAAGAATGCTTGAAAGTGTGGACAGAAAGTAAAAGGAAGCATTCAGGCCTTTTTAATAAAAATGGCCAATAAAATGCAAACATGACAGCAAAAAATGAATAAACTCTTTTTATGGCTAAAATATGACATTTTATTGTATAGATATATGACTTTCTGTTTATAAATTAGTTGATAAACATTTGGTTTGTTTCTACTTTTTGAGTGTTATGCATAATGCTGCTAGGAATATTCATATTTTTGTGTGGACCTGTTTTCAGTGCTCTTGAGCACATATCTAGGAGTGAAATGGACATGGCATATGGTAACTCTATGTGTAATATTTTGAGGAGCAACCAAACTGTCTTTCAATGTGGCTCTCAGATTAAATTTGAGTGAACACATCCATCTCTGACATGATGCATGCAAATGCTAGCATGTCAACTCTCCATGATATATCTGACCCTAAAGGACTCCCAGATGACAGCTGTAGGGTTGCTAGAGTAGCTTGGTGTTTTGTTTTGGTTTTTTTCCTGCACCTGTCAGGAGAGGCCTTACTAATGAGAGACTGTTCATCTCTGTGATTAATTGAGTTCTCAAAAACAATTTTCTCTTCCTGTTATCAGTAGTTCTGAATGTTAGCTATCTTCCCCCCCCCCACACACAAAATCAAAAAGTATCTAAATATGTATGATTGCAAGTAAAAAAAGTAGAGGACAGAAATTAGGCATTGGAAGTTTATAAATTTTCATTTGTTTGTGGATTATTAATATAAATGCATGGACATAGGAATTAATGCAAGTCAAAACATTTCTTTGAAAAAGGTACAGCAGTTCAATTTTATGATAATTATAAATAAACCTGTTAATTTTTCTGGACAATGCCAGCATTTCGATATCTTTTTTAAAAAAACAAGTACATTTCATATTGGTAGTAACTAAAAGTGTTTATAGCATTTTTATCATATAGTGGATTCCATCCATTCACTATACTGTTTTAACTGAGTTATCCTGCATGCAAGTGGATGTTTTTAATGTCTGTCATCTGTGCTATTCTTGTAAGTTCACTCTTAAAATATATTTAGTTATAAAAAAAGAAATCAGAAATAATTATACCTTGTGATATTTTAATATTATGCATTTCATTTAAGTAAGCAGAAAATGAGATTATAAATTATAATTATATAGTCCATCTACATGTTTAAGATGGACAATTTACTGAATGGCATTTAATATTCTCCCTAACTTTAAGAGGCAGCAAACTTTTCCAACTTCTAGTATAACTTCAAGTATAAGGAGGTAACTTCTCTAAATATTTTTTGCTAGATATTTTTGCATGTGTGTCATTTTTAAATAAAACTGTAAACTTTTTGGTTGTGGAGGACGCAAAGCTAAGAAGAACTATAATAAAGGGAGCACAGAGCTGGGTAGACGGCTCCAGAATCTGAATCCAGAGCCTGTTTCTTGCCACCTCAAGAAATGTGGTCACACACTCAACCTCTCTGATCCTCAAGTTGCTCAGTGACATAAGGTATGTAATAATACCTCCCTCAAAGGACAGTTGGAAAATTAAATAATATACTATGTAAAAATAATCATCTTGCATGACATTTAAAAAATTGGTGTTCTTTCCTTTTTTCTTTTTGTAAATCCCAGGCCTTAGGGCAGTTCCTTGCATAGTAAACACTCTATGCAGGAGATGTAGTATTTCTTCATAAACTTTGATCTCACAGAGTATCAGCACTAAGTCTTAAGTAATTATTTTCTAAGATATCTTCAAAGATATGGTAAATTGCTGCTATATTTAATGTATCTTTCTGAAACTTAATGATTAGTCAGTGATTGATTCATTGTCAAACATATACTATTTTTTGAGGAACGAAAAATATTAATTTCCTCATCAAAATGTACAATACAATTTTGGTAGTCATTTTTTATTCTTCTCTAGAGAAAATGGCAGAATTAGACTTCCCTGCCCCCTGGAAGTTAAATGCGGCCAAGCAAAGTAAGCAGCGGCGGTGTGAGTCACCTCCAGGTAAAGTATGTAGGGGCAACGCAAGCAGTCGCCCCTATGCTCTTTCCCTCTGTCCTGACACCAGCAGCGTTTTGGAGAGCGGTGGCTCTCAAGCCTGCCTGTGCCACCTCAGGGGACACTGGCAATGCCTAAAGACATTTTTTTGGTGGCATGACTGGAGGGTGGATGGGGGCTACCTGCATCTAGTGAGTAGAAGGCAGTCTGCACTGATTCAACCCTGACCCCTCCCACCCTAGGGCAACGAAAAATTATCCAACCCAATATCAACAGTGTCACTGCTGAGAAACCCTGGCCTGGAGTAAGGAAGACATGCATAGTAGTTCCTAGCCATCCATAAACAGACAGGGATCATAAGCAAGAAATAAACCTTGGCTGCTCTGGACCATTCAGAGTTTCTGATTGTGTGTCATCACAGCACAGCCTAGCTTTTCCCAACTGACACGTTTATGTTGTACTTTGAGGAAAATTAGAGCACAATTTGCTTCCCTTAGTAATGTTTGGGGTTTAATACACACTGAATACATGACGGCTGGGATTAAAGTTGAGGTTGAAATATGTTTAAAATTGAAAATAAATTGATCAATTCAGATTTCAAGACAGTTTAGATTGTCTTTAGAGGGAAATTATTGTTCATGAGAAGAATCTGTTTTTAATTCCTGATGTCCTTACTCTAAGACACATTCAAATGCTTAGGGGAAAAAAGATTGTAAAATTTGCTTTTGAAAATTAAACTGTAGGTTACAAGTTCACTGAAAAACAAGAACTATACATCACTTGTAGTTAAATACTTTAATAATTTCTACTATTTTGTCAGGAGATACTTTAATACACATATTAAAGTGATCACCAGAAGGCTCTTTAGATTTGTATTTTTATGGAAGAAAAAGATTATAAAAAATAAGACAAAAGTTACAATGATATGAGTTTTTTCTATAAAGTATAATTCTATTGATAAAAAATATTAGTTGTCATATCAGTCAGAGATAAAACACTTATACAATTTTAACTTGTTTTTAAAGTTATATATTTTCTCAAAACATTCAATTTACTTTTTTGTTTATTACCTTAAATAGTTAATATTTTCACATCATTTTAAAGAATTAAAAAATATGAAAAGATAAAGAGGAAAATGTTATTCTCCCAGTCAAAGTCGCCACCGATAAGCACATGGGTTGTGCAGGGTGTGACATTGCCCACGAAGGGCACCACCTGGGGCTGGACATGCTGGCATACTGTATCCGATTGCATCACACTATCTTTGTCCACAGTAACCCTGTTATTAGTTCCATAGGGTTATGCAAATATTCACTCCCTTATGCATTCATCTGCATATGTAACATATTCATATGCATATGCAATATGTATATGTAAATATAGATACATGCATCCATACATACACAGAAAATAATGTGAATTAAAATATCGCCCATGAGGGAGTGGGGGGGCTGGTGCAGGGTAGAGGGGATCAATGGGGGTAAAAAAGAGGGACATCTGTAATACTTCCAACAATAAAGAAATTTTTTTTAAAAAAGAAATCCTCCTGCCCAGCCGGGCGTGGCTCAGCGGTTGAGCGTCGACCTGGGATCCAGGCGATCGGGGTTCGATTCCCGGTCAGGGCACATGCCCGGGTTTCGGGCTTGATCAATGACTCTCTCATCATTGATGTTTCTATCTCTCTCTTTCCCTCTCCTTTCCTCTCTCTGAAATCAATAAAGATATATTTTTAAAAAATAAATTAAAAAAAAAGGAATCCTCCCTATTTTATTGTTGTTCTTACAATGAGCATATCTGTAGTTTAGAAGACAATCTCCATATTCATCTATAAGAAAAGGTTCTCAAAAAGAATATCTGACTGTTCTATGTGCCTTAGGTAAGTAAACTTCAATAACAGTCAAAGCCATTATTTAGCCAAAATGTGAAGTACACATAGTTTATGCTCTGTAATGTCCAGCTTCTCATTGCAGGACCTGCTGTCCCTCTCTTTATATGCACTTCCTTAGATAATCCCCGGTCTCCTGCTCTGCAAAGGCTCTCATTTTCAAGTCTGCTGCCTCTTAATTGAGTTTTGCCCCCATAACTTTCCCTGTTGACATTGTTGACCACACATACTTCATTTTTCCTCTATGTTATACATCTAATGATGTAATACCTAATATGTATCAATGATTGAAGAGTGCTTTGAGTGTTACCCTTCAGAGAAAAACATACTGTAATTTTTTAAATTCTCAATATAGTATGTGGGGTTAGGTTTTAAAATGTTTAAAATAGCCCTAGCCAGTGTTGCTCAGTGGTTAGAGTACAGGCCTGCTGACTGAAGGGTCCCAGGTTTGATTCCGGCCAGGGGCCCATACCTCAGTTGCAGGCTCGAGCCCAGCCCTGTTGGGACGGGTGTAGGAGGCAAACAATCAATGTGCCTTTCATGTCAATGTTTCACTCTCTCCTTCCCTTCCACTATCTCTGAAAAGCAATGGAAAAAATGTCCTCAAGTAAGAATCAAAATATATATATAAAAAAATAAATAACTTTCTCTATGTAATATATTTCCTACAAGAAATTATAATGTCAGAAAAATATTTTTCATTCTAGGAAGATTGAAAATATATACTATAGCAAAGTGTGATTTAAAAAAATATTTTACTTTCCACCTTAATAATGATTTTTTTGTCTGTTCAGCAGGACATACACACTTTATCCCCAAAATGATATATCTTACACATAGAAAATGTAACCTAAATGAGGCCAATGAGATTATATCTCCAGGTAAGTTGAATTTTGAGTTGCAGCTGAGACATTTGATGACAGTCTCCGATAATAAAGTTCTTGAACTTATCCATGTTTAATGGTTCAGCTTGCCCTTCAAATTCCTAAATTAACCTATGATCCTTCCAATGAGCCCCTTTTTGGCTCAGGGGATTCAGTGTTTCAGTTCCTAAAACAACAAATAATTTTCACTAGATTTTTATATCATCAAAGCATACCTTTGATATTAGAGCAAGTAATCATGAAAAAAGGAAAACAACAGGAGATCTGGGAAAGTTTGCAACATGAAAAACCGCTTCAGCAAATGGTTAAAATATCATCCGTTGAACATTGATGCTTAGGTTCTGTGCCTGCAGAGGCTAGAAATTTAGGAGACCTGGTAGGAAATTGAGTATCAGAGCAGGTTGGCTCTTCTAAATCCTCAGTAAGGTGCTGCAAAAGCACCGTTCTTTGGTCTAAGGTGGTAGCTCCCAAAGTGCGGCCTGGATCTGGTAGTACCAGGATCACCTGGAAATTTGTTGGAAAGCGCATTCTCCCGCCCCACCCCAGACCTACTGAGTCAGAAATTCTGGGGGTGGGGCCAAGCGGTCGGTGTTTAATAAGCCCTCCTGGTGACACTGACACATGCTAAAGTTTGAGAGCCACCGATCTAAGGCAATAGATCTCAACGCTCATTGCTCATTAGAATTACCAGGGGAACTATAAAAAGTAGGGTTGCCATGGCTCCATCCTCAGAGGTTTTCAGTTAATTGTTATGTGGTAGGGGCAAGTATTTTTAAAAGCTCCTTGGGTGATTCGAACGTACAAACCTGATAGAGAACCAAAAGTGAGGAGGCCCAACTGAAAGCCGAAGTGGAAACAGGATGGAAATTGACTACAAAAGACTTTTTTACTGTCCGCGGTCCACAGCACAAAACTGCTGAAGGTCAATCATGACTTTAGATGATTATAGCAGTTCGATTCTCCATTCTGTTTCAAATTTCAAATTTCATGTAAGCAGGAAGAAGGAAGAAGGAATTCAAATAGACATGAGGACTGGGCCCTTGATGGTGACAGGAAAGAGAAGGTGTCTGAAGCTCCTGGTCCAGACAAAGCCTCCCTGAGATTTACCCTGGGATATTGTTCCCTTGGACCCCCTCCTCACAACTTAGCATCGCTTGCTGCTCTCTGCTCTGAGGAAGAAGCCCAGGCAAAGTGTCACAAACGTGTCACGTGTGCAGACTCAGGAGACACATTCCTCTGCCTTTTATTAGACATGGAACTGGGAAAAGTAACTGAACTCTTTTATGGCTCACTTTCTATTCTAAAATGGGGATAATACTATTTTACCTACCCCAGGGGGATGCTGAGAAGGAAGAATGAATGAATTTAAGACACTTAAAACAGGGCTTGACACTTATTTTTAGACTTAGAAATAAAAACAGAGCTTGTGGTAGCTTGTTGCTAAAAAACCAAAAAGGTAGGTCAACATTAAATGATCACAAGTTAGGCACTAGTTACTAACTATAAAAATAATTATGCATGCATTATATGAAGCGTATAATTACATGCATTATAATATGTGATAATGATATGTGTTATAATACATGTAATTATAAATATGCATATGTCTAGATGGATGGGTAGATAAAATTTTTCAGGCACCTTTCTAGAAAACAGCAAAGAATAAAACAGAGAAAGCGTTACTATGAAAGAGATTGCATTCTAGCATTTTAGTAGGGTTACAGAAACAAATAAATGATATACAATATTAGGTATATATAAGCACTATGAAAAAAAATAAAACAGCCTGGCCAGAGGGTGGCTCAGCTGTTGAGCATCTACCTATGGTCCAGGAGATCAAGGTTCAATTCCCGGTCAGGGCACATGCCCGGGTTGTGGGCTCGATCCGCAGCAGGGGGCGTGCAGGAGGCAGCCAATCACTGACTTTCTCATTGACTTTTCTATCTCTCTCTCTCCCTCTCCCATCCTTTCTGAAATCAATAAAAACATTTAAAAAAAATAATAATAAAACAACATAAGAAATAGAGGGTGACATTTGAGAAGCAACTAGAAAGAAATTAAGGAAAGTCATGATCACAGCTGGAGACAGAAAGATAGAGCCAAGGAAACAGCAACACAAAAGCCCGGGAGCATCATGACCTTGAGGTGTTCTTTAATGAACTGCAGGCAAACCAGTGTGGGTGGGATGGGCGGAGCAAGGTAAAGCCCATCGGAGAATGAAGTTTCAGAGATGGTCTTGGCCCAGCCATATAGAGCCCTGCAAGGTATGGCCAAGATTTCTAATTTTGCTTTAAAATAATTAGAAGACAGGCTTGTTTGAACAGGGAAGTTTCCTTAATCTGATAGTAGATTTTAAACAAAATCTATGTTAGCTGCTATGCAGTAAAATTACAGTGCTAGGTCAGGAGCACGGGTAGGGGGCTAGTATGAAGCTTTTGCATATGAACCTTTGAGTCCAGGCAAGAGCTATACTAGCTTGAACCAGGATGAAGGCAGTGCAAAGCGGTTATAAATAGAGAATAAACTAGGGTTTATGGATATGATTTATGAGAGTGTTTAGCCTGAATCATAGAACCAGATACTAAGATGTAAAGACCCACAATTCTGGCCTCCTTAAATTTATTTTTTTTAATATATTTTTTATTGATTTTTAGAGAGAGAGGAAGGGAGAGGGGTAGAGAGACAGAAATAGTGATGACAGAGAAACATCATCTATTGGCTGCCTCCCACACACCACCTACTGGGGATCAAGCCTACAGCCCAGGCATATGCCCTGACCAGGAATCAACCAGTGACCTCTTGGTTCATAGGTCGATGCTCAACCACTAAACCATACTGCTGGGCCTCACTAAATTTAAACTTCCCATGTGGAGGTTCTAAGGAGTTTGAATGCAAGTCTGTTGCCCAGAGGAGAAGTGTATGCTAAAGATATTAATCAGGCTTCACAACTGTATTTAAATCCATGATATCACCTAGGAAGTGTAGATGGAGGGGAAAAAATGCAATTAATTGGCAACCAACCAGTTATCTTAGTAAAGTATTTGTGCCCAGGCCTGGCTATTGGAGCCTATGACGACTTAATCCCCAAAAGCAATTCATAGATTTCCCAAATTCACATGTAGGAAAATGATTTCCAAAGTGGTATTGTCCACAGACAGGAATCACCCCAGTGTCCCTTTGAGGAGTCCTCAAGGAGGACACTGGGTGAGGCAGCTCCAGCCATTCTCACTTCAGGAAATAAGGCTGCTCCCTTGGAGAACTCACTCTGCCAGGGGGAAATAATTGAGTCACCATTACCTACTAGAATAAAAAACCTGCAATCTGGAGCTCCCACCATCACATACTGGCTTTCCATTTTTCCTGTTTCTAAAGGGAGATCTTATTGTGCTTGTCTTCCTGTTTTTACTTTGAAATGAGTATGCTGGGGTGGTTTCACTTACCATTTCTCCCATAAACAGTCAGATCATGAAGTGGTGCGTCCAGACCAGATTAAGGAAATTTAGCAGCATCCAGAAATTCTAAATTCAGTAACGGAACAAGATTTCACATGGTGTTCTGAGAGAAGAGAGTAAATGTGCTTTCAATTACATATGAACTAATTGCCTTATCTTAGATAAGGGCGTTGTTGCATGTTTATGTATTGGTAAAAGGGGGAAATACATCTATTTTTATTTTTACCAGTGTAGGAACTCCTCCCCTGCCCTTTTTGTCCTACCCTGCTTTCCCTTTGGGAACTACCCCTGTAATTCAAAGGAATGCAATAGCCCACCTTCCAGGTTTAAAAGGTGGGCATATGATCCAGGTTCTGGATTTATTTTGGCAATTCTCCCGTCCAGAGTGATAGGTCCAGGCCTATTATATAATCTACACAGTCCAAACAGATTTCTTTGCTGAGGTTTGTTTGTTTTCAAAACAAGAAGAAAAGTCCCACCACTTGAGGCCATGGAGTTTGAAGAATGTGAATTGGGGGCCACTGGCATTCACTGCCTTTCACTCCATATGGGAAAAACTGTCTGACGTAAGGGAAGACAAAGCAACACAGTGGCAATGCCAGATGAGAGGCCACTGGACAGCCCCGGCAGCATCAAGCCTCGGGTCCTGGGGTCTGACGTGCCCCGATTTCGCCAGCTGACAAATAGCCTTGCACAGGCAAGTTTGAGCTGTGTTTTCCTGGAATTTACAACCAAAAATTTTAACTGACACAGGTTAGTTATCATAATTATATATACCAGTCAATGCAACTAACCTTAATTCTAAATCGCTAAATCTATATGGATATTTATAAGGACATATTAATTGTAAAATAAAAATAAAAATTCTTGAATAAAATTAGTACAGGAACCTGCAGTGATCATATCCATGTTGGGAGCCCTTATATGAGGATGCTATGTAATTCACATGCCCATGGATCACAGGGACTGAGAGGTGGAATACATTACAGAGATAGAACGTGACCTTGATTTGGAATATAAGTACCTGATTTTATACTAACCTAGTATTTCCCAACTAGTAGTCCCAATATCAGTGGCTTAGGTGAGATTATAAAATGTGCTATCAGAAATTATTTATTGGTCATTTAAGTCTGAAAAACAAAGTTAAACAAAGTTTGAACAAAGAAATAATTTTTCCCCCGTAACATTTTTTCAAAGCTTCTAATTGCACTATAATTCTTTACTGTGGTGTAGAATGAATGCAGTCCCATACATTCAAAGAAAACCATATCGTTTGTTAACATCTCCACAGAACACAGTTTGGAAAATACTGGACCAGTCTTAGGTTGTAGATGGAGAAAACTGTCCTTAGGAAACTTATTCTTATCACATTTATTCTGATTTAAAGTCTTAGAAAGAGGGATGGAGCCAGAAGGAAAATGCCACTTTTCCTGTGTGCAAAACACTCCCAGGTAAAGACGCAAGCAAATCCTGCCTCGACGCCCAACACCCAGGTTGTTAAACTGAATCACAGAGAAGCAAAGCCCTAAGCCAAATAAATCTCTAGCGATGGAGCCATAGTGACTTTGAGAGGCAAATCTGGAAGTATTTACGAATGAAAGAAATGTCCTAGTTCTAAAAATGACTGATATGCCTAGATTTGGCAGTCCAGGGGTCCTAACTGATAAACATCAACACTCTGATAAATAGAAATATATTCAAGCTGTTTTAGGTGTTAAGGGTCTCCTGACTGCTATATAGTTATGAAATGATAGTGATTTTGAGAGAATTGCAGTATCTTTATCTTTTAGATGAATCCTAAAATATAAAGTAATCATTTTTAGTTTAAAGATAAACTAAAAAGAGATTAAATCGTAGGCTCTCAACCATTAGGTTTAATACTAGCCTGAATGCATAAAGATAGACTAACAGCCTTGAAAATCCTTGTGATCAGCCTTCTAAGATGAAATGCACTGGCATTTTGCTAGTGATTGATATTTAGGTCATATCTCTTTTTCAGCTCTGCCCCGTTTTTTAAAGGGATGGGTGGTATTTGAGAACGGGGAAAAAAATGAGTTGTACACTTAGAACTTGTAATTGAAGGAATTAAATGTGCTCTAAGATTCCAACAGTAAAATCCATACACAACAAATGTCAGTAGCCTTGGTGGAAATAAACCTAGAAATTGTCTATATATGACTGATGTGCATAGGAACATACAGGAAAAGTTCTTGTTGCATCAAGTTGACCTATGTGATACCTCAGAGTTGAATTGTAATTTTCAAGTTTAAAAAGTGGGAATCGAATAAAATATTTAGAAAAAAAACTGATAAAGAAAAATGTAATAGCAGAATATAGGAAAAATATTCCAAAACAAGACTCAAGTTTGCAGTGTTTAAAAGTGTCACGCAGGTAAATCCCAAAATTGGCTAGATATCACTCATCAGAGTTAACCATTGCCCAGAAGAAATATCTTCAAAACAATTTACTGTTGGTTGGGTCTATGCAGAATAAGTCATGTTTGGATTACCACAATGACTTCCCACATATCACAAGAGGTGCAGTAATCTGAATAGAAAATGAAAAGCAATCCAGTCAGGAAATGCCTGTTTTATAGGGTAACATAACACATTTCCCAGGCCCTCAAGTCCTGGGTATAAAATGAAGATGTATGAGCAGTAAATTTTATTTATTCTTGCAGTTTCTCCAATTCTTGACAGAATCTTTTCCAGTTATATTGGGAATGCCCCAGCTGTCTTTGTGTGCTCACAGCAATTTCCCTCAGGAACCATGTGACAGCACCATTTGTATGTTATTTGGTTTGGTTGGCCTCCAATCATGACTAGAGTTAACAGCTCCTTCCCTCCTGAAAAGCAGGAAGGCACCTTACCGCTCTCCTAAGTTGCCCTCCAAAGAAGCAGATCCTGAGTTGAAGATCCTTTTGAGTGGTGTTTTGGGAGAGTGCTTTTACTAGAAGTGGAATAAGAAAAACAGCATAGAGCATGAGGGAAAACCAAGCAAGGATGTGTCTCCACTGGAGACTAGCTGCCTTCTGATCCCACAGTGAAGTTCTGAAGTTTGAGTTGCACCCAGGTGTAGTCCTACCATAAGGCAAGAAGCTGCCCTTTTGAACACCCATGTCGAACAGTCACTGGCCAAGGTCTACTTGCAAGAGGTTGGGGAAGGTGGCTTCTGTTTGGACACTAATGATCCCTGTGAGGAAGGGGGGGCTATGGGTTATTAGTCAGCATTCAGAGCAGCAGCAAGATGGGTCCATATGTGACAGCAAAGGGAACCAGGTGAGGCACCAGTAAGACCCATTCCTTTTGTGGCTCGGATCTACTTGTTTGTCACATTAAACGTACTCCATCTGGGCATAGCTTCTCTAGGATTCTGGTTAGTCTAAGTTCCTGGGAAACCTTATAAGAGAAGGGTCAGTGGGATGAAGTGCCTCCCCTGCTGCTGCAGCTGGTCCTGAACCCATAACTGAATCATCTCACTCTCCCATCACCCTTTCTAGGCTCTCCTGCTTGTCACCATCTCTGGTTAGCCCTGTGATGGCCCTGCCTACCATCCCTGAAGGCTCTGAGACCTTTGGTTATTATGCCTGTTTCAGACAATGGTTACTTTACTTGCCCATTTTCAGTTACAGCTATAGAGATGCCCACGTTTAGAAGTAACCAGGCCTCCTCATGTTCAGTATCAATGATGCCTGCCGGGAGGTTATTTCATTTCTTTGTTTACTGATGTATTGGCTTGAGGTGTGCAAAGAGACCTAGTAGTATCTGTAGGTTTAAATTTGGTGGTAATCTTACTGTATCCTCTAGTGGAAGGGAGTCCTTCTGCAAGTCAGAATCTCAAGATATATAGAGCCTAAAACTGAAGTGATGAAAATCCCAAATCCCTAAATAAATCACCAGTAAAAAAAAAAGGTAGGCACTATTGTTTCCTAGAACCATGTATTTTAACCATTAGATACACAGTTCCACACATTAGACCTTAGTTTAAGATGTCCTAGAGAACAGCACCCAATCATCTCAAGAATTCATCTCCAAACCAAGTCTGTTAGGAAGGTGTGCTATGTGGATTCCATGGTTATGGTCCATTGCTATGACTTGCTTCTATAACATAAGCCCCTAGGTCTGAGTCAGTGTTCTACACAATCCCACATTGTTAGATCAAACACCATTGTGGACTGAGGCACTACAGGAAAGAAAAGCAAATCCATATCTGGATCATGCCAGTCCCAGTCAGAAACATTTCCCTTTCCAGGGTATGGAAGGTCTAATAGAAACCACTTGACACCAGTTCACTAGTTGGTCTCCTCAAGGAATGGTGCCATAACGGGGGCTCGGTGTTACCCTTTGCTGTGAGACAGGTTAAATATTCAGCCATCATGAGAGGGAGCCCATGCTATTAGGCCCACACATAGCCTCCTTCACTTCACTGCCACCATAGTATATATACAAGCACTGGCCTGGCCAAGAGCAGAGGCTGGCTGGTATCTACTAGCTGAGGCATTTTGTCCACTTGGTTCCTTAGTGCCTCTTCTGCAACAGACACTTTTTGATGGGCATTAGTATGTGATAGCAAGATGCTCACCCTTGGTACCTACTCATATGATTTTGTCCACATGCCTCTTCCCCAGACCTTTCTGTCCCTAATCTTCCAATCTTGCTGCTCCAAGCCACTGATCACAAGCTAAGCAACTGGAGACTGCTCAGGCGTCTGCGTATACATTTGCCTCATCACAAAAAGGGAATGGAGTGCTATCTTCAGAATCCAGTATGTACTTTCAACCAATGGCAGTTATGTGGTGATGTGTCCCTAGGAATTAGAAAACACTAGTCTGGGAACCAAGGGGTAGAAGTTGCAGTGACCCAAATGGGGAATTTGCTTCCAGCAAACAAAAGAAAGGAGTTACCATATGGACAATAATTGGCTGTGATTATGAGCTACTGCTCATCTGCAGCTGCATATTAGGAGTAATGAGGAATATGTTTGGCTGAGGGCAATTCTACAAGTAAGGGAGCATCTGTGAGTTGAAATCAGATAGCACTTAGCAACTGGGAGATGAATGTCCTAACCAGTAAACAACAGCATCTACTACCGGCCGCTTCTCACAGTTGGAGAAAAACTGGCTTGCACCTGTTTATCCACATCTGCCTCCTACACACTCTGGAACTAGGCGTTGTTAACTCTTTAAGTGCATAACACTGCCATGCTTCTTCTAAGTAGTGCTCCTGCCTCTGATATATCACCGCTTCCACAGACCACTGCCCCATACGTGATCACCTCCACCTCTCCCTCTGGATCCTATATAATCACCTCACCAAACACTACTGCCTCCTCATTATATACCATCAGTTTTTCAGGAGAACTGATTCTTCTGGCATGTATTGCTGCTCCCCCCTGCCTCCCAATAATGTTGCATGGGGGTCCTTGAGAAGCCAAAGCACTATCACAATCTTTGGCTGCAAGGGATGAGTCTCTTCCCCTTTTGTTTCACACTCTCTTAGAGGAGAATTTAAACAGCAAAGCCATGGTCCCCAATGTTTCGCATTACTGAATCAGAGCTCTCTTGGCTTAGGATTCAGACATGAGTTCATGGAAGGTAGGATGGGGGCTCATTTACATGACAGGTAGCATGTTTTTCTCAGGATCATTTTTCCTTTTGAGAACTTCATTTCTTAGGAGGTGTTCTTTCCTAAAAAGCTACTCTCTGCCTCATACAAACAGGTTTCTGGAAGCCCTGTCTGCACAGTCTCTGACTGAAATTTCCAGATGTATCTGAATCCCAAGAGAGAATATTGCTTAGGCTTAAACCAAAATGGTATATGCAATGCTTTGGCAGACATTGTTCATACTCCAGTGTCTTCTCAACCTCACTGTTTCATCTATCTCTCCAAGTCTGGTCAGAGGCCCAGTAAAGATTGTTTACATCCTGAACCTTCATGAATTCACCAAGGTGATGCCATCTCATGAGGCCTTCCTAGAGGAGACAATCAAGGTTTCTCCTCAAGGCATCCCAACTTTATTATTGTCTCATTTTCTTCCTTAACCATGTACATTTTTCACTCATTTTTTAAAATTTTCATTCTATTCCTATGAACCACATTTTTATCATTATTTGATTTTATAATAGATACAGATTATAAAGAGCAGCAATGATTCAGAAGCTCCTAAAAACAAAGCCAAAGGTTGTAAAACACGCTGCCAATGCTTTGTAAATATTTTCACTTCATAATTGTTTCTATGAAGATATGAAATGTTTGAAAATGCTTGAAGTTGACAGAATTCAATAGGCTCAAAATTATTTTTTGTTCTGCCTTTCAAATGTTAGATTTAACATTGCCTTATCTTTTTATGTATATAAGCATTAATAAAAATTAAAGCAATAAAGTAAATCAAGTAATAAATACAAACACTCATTGGATAAAAGATATCCTTCACTTTTAGATGACTCTAGAATAAGACTTCCAGTAATTTGTTTTCAAATGCAAAATAGTATACTTTAGTAATCAACAATAGAAGTATATTTTCTCCTCTCAAATCTTTGGTTTATAACCTCATGACATATAGTATTCTTGTGACCAAAAAATTATTACATTTATAAAAAGGAAAGAAAAGATTAAATGATTTGGACTCACATTTCATCTCTCAACAGTTTATTTTTAAGGCTCAAAATGTGGTTTTCTATAGAAGAATGTCTTGAAGATTGCTGTCTGCAAATAGATGAGAGGGCTCATGCTATTTTAGCATTTGTTTGAAGTCAGGAAACCTGAGTTCTATTTACAGCTCTGATTGACATTATCAGCTAAGACCAAACATTTCACCTATTCTTCCTGAAGTTTCTATATTTGTACTATCAAATAATAATTACTGTTGCATAGGGACAAATGATTACTAGAGTTGTGGTGATCACATCCAAAGGTATATAAAAGTTGAATCACTATGTTATACACCTGATAATAATACAATATTGTATGTCAACTATACGTTAATAAAAATTTTTGCAAACAATTACTTGCTTAATTAGAAGAGTACCTGAATGTTCTTGAAATAAGTTTGGTACTTTAGAAATGAAGCATGTTTCTAGAGACTCTGTACCATAGTGATATCAAAGGTACATTCTGCAGTCAGACTGCCTAATTTCAAATAACAGTACCCCTTGTAGAACTTTGAGTGAGTTGTTTCTCCTTTCTCTGCCTCAGTTTGTTCATCTATAAAATGGGATAATATTAGTACTCATCATAAAGAGTGGTTGTAAGGATTCAAGCTGGCAATACCCATAAACCTCTTACAATAGTAGTTGACACAGAGTAAGTATGTTTGTTAATGAATAGTATTCAGGTAACTATCACAAAATTTAAGATAGTTTCATCTGAATACATGTTGGGAGAGGGAGTCTAAGACAATAAACAAGTCACCACCTATTAAAACAATACATAAAATGACATTCAGCAATAGCAGAAACAAAATAGAAAAAATGTTCTGTTGTCAACTTGTAAGCCATCAAGTACAGTGTTTCTCTGTGTAGCAGAGTTTGTGACTTGCCTTAGATTTTAAAAAGATGGTTGAAATGATGAAGAGAAGAGAGAGAAACACCTATGTCAGAGAACATCTATTGGTTCCCTTCCATACTTGCCCTGACTGGGAATCAAACCCAAAACCTTTCAGTATACTGGATGCTGCTCCAACCAACTGAGCCACAGTGGCCAAGGTGAGTCCAGGTGATTTTTAGAGGGTGTTTATTAAAGCTGAGGACAGTGAAACAAGAAAGGGCTGGGGAAATGAGCCTAGGCTGACCTGCTTTGGCTCACTAAGAAGTCAGAGAAAAGGGGACCTCGGGGACAGGTTCTGGGGTTTAGCCCTGTTTGCAAGCCTTGTGAGGTCCCTTAGGGTTTAGGAGATGCATGCCTGTGAGAGAAGAAAAGGGAAAGAGGGAGGGAAAGGCACAGGGGTGCTCTCCGGAGGGAGAGCTTGCACTAGGATCATTGTTTTGAGGGATTTTTAAGGGTGGGAGTTGAGGGGAGATTTTAGAGGAAGATCTCAACAGAACATTCATTAATTTTATGCTGCTACGCCAGAATGAGATTTATTCCCTTAACTTCATCTGTCCTTGGGTGTGGTCGGCAAATGGCACTAATCGTATTTCTGCTATCAGGATTACCTCTTTCTAAGGAGGGTGATTTAAGCTATTTACCCTCTGGCTGGGGAGGAGAAGTGCAAACCATTTACTCTTAAGTGTCCTTGGTTTGGGGAAGATAGGATTTACTAGATGGCTGCAAACTGCTGTTTATCTTTCTCAGTTTCCCTATTCCACTAGCCAAGAAATTTTCCCAGCTTCCTACTGCCTCAAAGTTAACCAAATTCCCTGCTTTGGAATTTAGGGTGAAATCCAATGAGAAAATTTGTTTTTGTTCTATTTCTTCCTAGGGATGGGCAGCAGGACTTGATGTTCTGGGCTCCATGCTCATAAGGTCGTTTAATAACCTAGATGCCTCCTTTCCCCTCTGTAGCCTCAGAGTCCCACCAGGACTCTTTTTTTTTTTTAATATATCTTTATTGATTTCAGAGAGAGGAAGGGAGAGGGAGAGAGATTGAAACATCAATGATGAGAGTCATTGATCAGCTGCCTCCTGCGCCCCCGACTGGGGATCGAGCCGGCAACCCGGGCATGTGCCCTGACCGGGAATCACACTGCAACCTCCTGGATCCTAGGCCACTGAGCCACACCCAGCCGGGCCCCACCAGGACTCTTTACCTGAAGCTAATTAGTGTCCTGGCACCTAGTGAGCAGGGAGCGACTGATAATACTCATACACTAAAGACATTGCAGCCCCCTTTAGTCATAATAAATGGTCAAAAAGATTCCTTGTGGATGTCAATCTGTTATTTTTTAAAAAGCTAGTTTTAAAATACATATTTAGAGTGAAGATTTAAATAGTTCATAAGCAAGAAAGTTGAGAGCACTGTCTAATTTTCTTTTCTTTTTACATATTGCATAATAATTTGCCACCTAAGGGACAGATCTCAAAGAGCCAGTGATGATAACAAGTAGTTGTTTCTTAAATAACCAGAACTTGGCTGATTTTCTCCACTGAACAAGTTTCACTTTGGGTATGTGTTCCAGATAAATAATTTCCAAGACTGGTGTGGGAATTATAGGTCTAATCAAAATGACAAACAGTATCAGGTGAGAATATATGGAACAGCTATAGTTTGCCCATCCTCTAAAAACATTCATTTTAAATACTTCCAATACTGAGGACTCATTTGTAGTACAATTGGTCCATTCCTTATCAGAAACAATATTTCTTATCATTTCAGTGAGCAATAAACTAACCTCATGGGCTTCAGAAAAATCCATCCATGTATGGATCTTCTGTCACAGAGAAGACTGTTTTTGTGTTTTTTGCTAGAGAAAAAAAGTGTTTGAAAGACATGACAAAGGTCCTGCCTACTAGACACTCCATATTCATAGAACGAGGCTGAGTTAGCCACTCATGTTCATAATTCAGCTGGTTATATAAGCACTCATTGGGCTTAAGGGCGTGCAGAAGTAACCCATCCTGAGAAATAATCTGTAAAAGCGTGGGTCACACACTGGGGGACACTCAAAGTCTAATAAAAGTGGCCAGAAGATATTCTCCAGGGAAGATAACTAACCTCATTTCCATGTCTAAAGCTGAGAGAAGAAAGGTGTAGCCCCAGGGAGATGGCAGTTAAGAAAGGCCAACCCAAAGCAAGGAAAGTTGGCATATTTATGCAGTGCATCCCAGGGAGAAGGGAAACTAGATCTGACCAGAGAAAGGGTTCATTCTAGTCAACAAAATGCACCCTATTTTATGTAAAAGTCAGTACTTAAAGAGCTAGCAAGTTAATATTACTAAAATAAAGAGATGGGTGAGAGAAATGTGGTGTTTAATTTTATCCAAAGGCCACACCACTGCTTTGAATCACTACAGCTGAGAGAGTCACCCACATTAAAAGAAACTAAGAGCAAAGAAATTACTAGAAACTAAAAATACATTTGGCAGCAGGAGAGTGAGAAGTGTCCAACTGCAAAAGGCAGGAACTGAGGTAGAAAGTAGTATATTTTCTTTTTTCTTTCTTTTTCTTTTTTAAAACAAGCTCATACATTAGAAGGAAAATTAGGGGTGATGCATTTAGAGACATGAGGTGTTTTATTATTTTTTTTAATTTTAGAGAGAGGAAGACAGAAAAAAACATGAATGGGTTGCCTCCTGTACATGCCCCTACAGGGAATTAAACCCACAACTCAGGTATGTGCTTGTGCCCTGTATCCTCCCGGGAATCAAACCGGCCACCTTCTGGTGTACCCGATGACGCTCCCACCAACTGAGCCACTCCCACGCCAGCCAGGGTTAAAGTACATTTTATCAGCATCTGTCTTCACCAAGTCCTATTTCTATTACCTGGATGGGGATAGAGATGTAACCCAAAGGATTATGAAGAGTGTGTTTCGTATATAAGGGTGTCTCCTCACCCTCAAACATATTGGGTTCAAATCCAAGTATTAGACTATCAGGATGAGAGAGAGGAGGAGGGAGGGGAGGGAAGAGAGGGAGAGAGGTGGGGGAGGGGGGAGAGCACCCAGGGTAGAATTTTCCTGAAGAATATCTACTCATGCCTATCACGGAAATATATTACTACTTTAGCAGTTTCTCAAGTATTCTGATAGTGAGGAAGTGTGTGAGTATGGTGCTGTTTGGATCTCATCATAAATTTCTTAAATATCACATCAATTGATTAATGTTTCTTATGAGATTAGGTAGCATGGGACCCACACTAACTGGAAGTCACTAGAGGGCAAAATCTGAGTCTCATTCAATTTTCTGTTCCCCGCTGTGGTAGGCAGAATAATGGTTGGAATCTATGAATAAGTTATTTTACACAGCACTTCACAGATGTGATTATTGTGGATTAAGTAGGTGGGCTCAATTTAATTACATAAATCCTTAAAAATGGATAACCATTCCTGACTCAGAAAGCTGTGATAGAAGGAGATATTCAAACACAGGAAGCAGCCAGGGGCTGTGGGAGGACTCCAGAAGCTGAGAGCAGTCCTCAGCTGACAGCCATCAAGAAAATGGCAATCTCAGTCCCACAAGTACAAGGACTGAATTCTTCCAAAAACTGGAAGGAACAAGGGAACATTTTCCCCAAGAGCTCCTAGCAAGTAAGGCAACACTGTCAGCACCTCAATTTTAGTGTAGTGAGACCCATGTCAGGCTTCTGGACTACAGAACTGTATGATAATAAATTTTTGTGGCTTTTAACCTCTAAGTTTGTCATAATTTGTTACAACAGCAATAGAAAACTAATGCACTAGCATTTAACATTTTGTCTGGCATATGAGAAGCATACAAAACAAACTTTAATTAAATGAGTCATTCATTAAAAACATAAGAAAATCCACTCAAGTCCCTTTATCTCCTGAACTTAACAAATATTTACTAAAGTTGTCTTGTTCAGGAAGCCAATACCAACAAATATTTTGTGATGATGGGGGAGAATTATAAAATATATTGAGAGAGAAAATCCCCATTTGATGATTCATAGTTTACACTAGGATAGTAAAAACTCAAAGAAATCCTGCAAAAATAAACTTTATAAACTCTATTTGATTTCATGTTTCTCAAAATTATTTGAGCCCAGAAGCTTTTTTCCCCATGAAAAGTTGTTTTTTTTAATAGGCTCTGGAATAAAATAATGTATTATCATCTTAAGCAAAACACTATCATTTGTCTAGCTTAAGTCTCTTTTCTTCATACTGTAGAGAATCAGTAAACCTTCTTCATAGAAAGGATCATAAAAATGATCAACATATTCAGCAATTATAAAGGCCATATGGTTACTAATAATGCCAAAAGGACAGTGTTCTAAAGGAGCAGGCTAACATGGCAGGTCCATTTGTTCTTTTAAGAATAACAAACCACAAAACTATTTATCTTTAACCTTTCCTTGGTGACAATTTTCTATTTCTTGTTATATGTGCAGAAATATTATTATAATACCAATAGGTTAAACACTTATAAATATCCATGTCCTGATCTCATGATAATATTTTGTCACTAAAGTGTCTAATTCTAAAGGCTGAGAATTTTACATCTCAAATGATGATAATACTTAACCAAAAGCAACAGACAATATTTTTACATTTCTCCTATTTTCATCTTTTCCAACATACATGACAATTTATTTTAGGAAAGAAGAGTTAAATGATATAAATTTAAAATCTTACACTATTCATAATAATTAAAACTTCAGTTTGTTTTTACCCAAACATTCATTCAACAAGTGAAGTTTAATTTGAACTAAGTAAAACAATAAATCAATCTGGTCTATCCATTAGACTATTAAATGTTATTTTTAATTTATAAACTAACTTGAAGCCCAATGAATTGAACTGAAAATCATAAAAATAAAAGTCTATTCTATGATGTGCTTCTTTATAGTAGCCTTGCCTTCTCCTAAAGGAGATTAATATAATGGGAAAACAAAACTTCCAACTATAATTTCTTTCTGCCACTAGACTCATTTGTATTGGTTTTACTATTCTAGATTGCAAAACAAAAGACATTTATTGTTCCAAAATTCAAAAGTTCACTTTGACAAGTTTATTGTAAATGTTCTATAAAATATTAAAGTTTTATTAAAGTCATTATTGCCAAAATCCAAGAATTCTAGCATTTTAACACTATGTTAATAGCATTGAAAATAGCACCCCAAAAAAAACCCAAAAATACAATTTCAAATTAAAGACTAAACACACTCACACACACACACACGCATATAATACATTGTATTATATTCCAACAGAAATGTAAAAATAGGACAGGAAAAAAGTATTCATTTCTAAGTTGAAACTTTTCATTATGATTGCTTTAATTTTACCTTAGCCTGGAATGTCAGCCCCTCTTCTGTTCACATCATTTAAAGTCTTGTCTTTACATATGAAATATATGAATCGTGGCACAATCAATCCATTATTTCAGTCAGCATAACAGCCGATACCAACCACTGTTAGGCTGACGTAACCCACATCAATCATGACAAGGGCTAAAATGGATGGTTTTGCCAGGACATGGTGTCATGATCAGCAGCGACTGCAAGACATGGCTGACTGTGGAAACAAGTGATCTAAGTACTGATGCCTCCAGCCAGGTAGAAGCTACAATTAATTAAACTGTGGCTAGGAGTAAATTTGGGCTATTTTGAAGGACAGTTGTTTTAAACACCTCAACACATTCTCTAGGAGATTGCAATGAACTCATATGGAAACAATCTTTTTTACAGATAAGAGAATTATTAGTCTAAGAATCACCTTTAATTCTTATTTCGTATAATCTTGATAAAGATGATTTAAGGATATGGAAATATTATCAAGATGACCTTCTAAAAAAGAAACTTCTCCTCTCTCTTAGAAACTTCATATACCAAGCACACAAGTAATCTGAATCGCATATTTGCCTAAGTCATGACGAGCACTGAAGTTGAGGATGGCCCTTAGACTTGTCCTCCCATCTCCAAACCTTCTGCTCTGCCTAAGCAAGGCTGTGCTTCCACGTGACCCGGCTCAGTAACCTCAGACATTCTTTTCTGTTTTTCTTACTTCACGGTAAGGATTAAAGGGCTTGTTCAGCTTCAGGCAGGCCCCAGAGCCCCACGGAAACGGCTCTAGCTGAGCGCTGAAACCAGTCAACCCCAGTAGAACGAGGAGGGGGCCTGCCAGGAAACCGGCGCCCTCCCCAGCCCAGCACAGCTGAGACAGGATGTTCGAGCACACCCACGCCGCGGGCATCCAGAGAGGGGCTGGCGCGCCCACTCCAATGGCAGAACAGGGCTGAAAACCAGGGTCTGCCACGCGCTGATCGTGCACGCTGTGGGAGGGCCTGGCGACCTCCCCTAATCACGGTGTTCAATAGATACAAGCCCTCAAGTCAGACTCTGGCAATGACAGATCTGCTTTGTCCTTGGAGGTCACAGCCAACAGGAGGCCTCCGTGGCTCTGGTCTCTGTGGGTTTCCTCACAAAAACAGTTTCAAAAGGCCTGTTTTCCGCACGCTACCTCACCATTCACCTTGTTTGCCTGACTCGCCCTGACACCTGAAG
Source organism: Miniopterus schreibersii (assembly GCF_964146895.1). Lineage (NCBI taxonomy): Eukaryota > Metazoa > Chordata > Mammalia > Chiroptera > Miniopteridae > Miniopterus > Miniopterus schreibersii. The sequence goes on from NC_138101.1 coordinate 33,732,190, forward strand.
GACCCTGAGCCCGTCTTGGTTTCTTGCAAACTGAAAGTGCACAACTTAGACGCTATCTTACATAGTTCACACAGAATGAAATTTCCTGACATTCTGGATGAAAACGCAGCTCCTGCCAACAAACCAAATATTGGCAACAAAGAAGAAAGAGCTTAAGATTTTACTGACAAAGTTTAATGTTAAGAACCTGAAATTTCTCTGGAGAAATGTTTAATATTTCATGTCTTTCACCAGAAAATGGTCTCTACCCTCTGCTACAGAGTAGGCAGCAAACCGATGTCGTCAAAAGAGCTCCGGGTTAGAATCCAATAGACATGGACTGTAGACAGGCTCTGAAAACGAGTCATCTGGGTTACCCGGAGCAAGTCACTTGCTCCTTCTGGAACTGTGGGAAGAGGCTCTGTAAAGAAAGCGGCACCTGACGTGGCAAATGAGAAGCACCTAGTCATCTGTGTTCTATGGCTTGGAACGCTGAGCCAGTAGAGAGCATATCTTAAACAGTCCTACATGGTCAAAGAGGGGTGCCCAAATGTTTGCATTTTGAAACACCTACCAATTCATAAATATAATGAAAACATTTATTTTACCATCAATGGCTTACTATCTATATATCTAGTGAATGAGAAAGCAGATAAGGATTATGTGATAACCTTCCCCTGATATATAGAATATATCCAGAAACTGCGCACAACAAGATTACTTTGGAATAAATAAAATCAGAACATTTTGAAAAGCATAAAGGCAAAAACACCACCAATAGTCACCACCTCTTCAATTATTACCTAACATGCTTCGAGAAAATATTTAGATGCAAAGAACTTTTGAAATGTGTTCATACAAAATGTAGTTCCCTATTAAGCTCATGTGCCATTTTGTGTTTCTAAAGAATTCAAAGGTGCTTTGTAAGACTACATCCATTCATTTCAAAGCTTTTATTGTCAATGAAGGAAGAAAGATATCCAGATATAAAATAGCTATGTTCATAAAAGACCTATTAATAAGTACCACCCAGAGACAGGATTTTCAGAATAAAACTCTGGAATACCTATCTTCCTTTGAGAATTTGTGTTCAACTTTTGGTTTTCTTTTGTTTTTCCACCTGCTCTTTGTTGGATTTTTTTTTTTTTTTTTTGCTTTAGAGAAGAATTCCCATCTTATTTATTTTCCAACTGCGTTAGAGTCCTTAGAAGTTAATGTTTTTAAGTTTCTTAATTAATAATAGCAAGTACTAAGTTGCTTTTGTTTTGTTTTAAATTAGAAGGTTTGTTTAGTTTTTTTAAATTATTTATGGGACTAATATTCTCACTAAAAAGTAGATTAGGACAGCTTGTTTTATTGACATTCTGGATTTCTTCATATTCTTTGTCTTTTTTTTTTTTTAAATCAAGAAGCTGGAGGGCGGAATGCAGACAATGGACGTGAGGATAGCCACCATGGGGCGAGAAGGGGGACGGGGCTGCATGTGAATATATGTGTGTTCTTGCAAGACCTCTGTAGCTGCTAGTTGTCATTTCCTTTCTCAGCCTTCCTCTCTCCAAATTCCATCTCTCTGCCAGTCCTGGCATGGTCACAGGTGTTTCACAGGCTGAGAAACATTGGGAAACAGTGGTACAGAGAAACACTAGTGTGAAGAAAAACAAAAACACACCCTGAGGAGGAGGACAACTCTCTTGTCTTGACAGGACGGTGGCAGCACAGATGGGTTCTGTGTACCTTAAAGAACAGTCCTATCAGTGTTCCAGAATGTGCTCTGTCTCTGCATGGCATTAGCATGGTATTTTCTGACAACTTCCAAGTTGGTCTTCCCATTCCGTAACTAAATCCACTACTTGGAGTTGTTGGGAGTTAATGTTTTTAAAGTTTCATGATTAACATTAACAAGCACTGAGTTGTTTTTGTTTTGTTTTAAATTAGAAGTTCTCTATTGGCTTACCAAATTATACAGTATTCCAAAAACTTACAAAACAGTGTGAAATATATTTTCGTATGTATTACACTGAGTAGCATCTCTCCAGTGTCTTGTTTTAATTAACTTTATGCCTTAATACAAGAGTGATCATTTTATATTTTTTTATCTTAACAGGAACAATATTTTTATCCTAGGAAGACAACTAAGAAATGAATCACACAGTCTTTTATTTTGGAAGATATGAAAATCATCCTAAATAACTAATTATGTACAAATAAGAGGTAAAGTTCTCAAAAAAAATTATTTCTTTAGAAGCCTTAATTACTAGGTGATAGATAAACAAATCCAATGTTTTAAAAAACCCAGAGTGGTTTCAGAACACAGTAATTTATTTAAACTGAGAGCCTCTTCTCCCTATTTTGTCTGGTCAACTCATTGGTTCATTATGAAAGATACTGAGCATATTTGTCTGTATAAAGAACTGTATTGGATGTCAAAAGTAAGAAACTGACTTTAGCTTTCAAAACTTTACAGTCTCCTAGGTAGAAAGACAATAACATGGACTACTATAACATAAGAGAAAATACAAATGCAGATGCATGTTTTTAAGTGATAGAGAAATCTACTCATTTTTCATGATTCACCCAAAATACATTCATTTGGGTAGGAACATGAAAAACTAACTGGAAATATTGATATAACTATGGTATCTACAGATAAATTACAGAAAGTATTCCAAACAGAGGACTGAGTGAGCAAAAGCTTGGAATAGTAAAGGGTCAAGCACACATATTCTACTGTGGGCCAGACACTAGACTTTGCCCTGGCAATAAAATGAGAAATATTAAGGAGATTCTACATGATAGAGTTCACAGTCTGATAAAAATCTCAGAAGAAAAAGTAGAGAAGTTTTGCCAACAAGACCAGTACCACCCAATGAAAAGGAAGTTACTTAATGAAATGCGGGGAGGGGGGGGGGGTGCATGTGTGTGTAAGAGTAAGTGCTTGCTCATAAGGGCACTTTAAGCAAGCGAGAGACATAATTATAGTTATGATTTAGAAAGATTAATTTGGTAGAAATAAGTAATGTGAAGTTGGTAGAAGGGAATTAATGAGGCCGGTAAGGAGTTTACTTCTGCATCTCAAGTTCACTCTTTTTTAAAAGTAAGGCCTTACATATTAACTCTCTCCTCTTTAATCTTCATTTTTTTGTTTTTTTGTTTTGTTTTGTTTTCTGTTCTTTGTTTTTTAATGGGAGATGGATGAAAGTGAAGACCGGCTCCGGCCTTTTCTTCACTTGCCACCTGCTTGGGTCTCTCTTATCATCTACCTTACATGAGCTGCCTGCTATGTCTCTCTGTTTATTCCTGATGCTTTGTTTTTACTGTAATCTGCTTTGTCCCTGATACCAATCCCCAGCATTCAAAAACTGGTTGAATATATTACTGCCCACTTTCAGACTCTGATCTTTAAGTTCTTATATGGATGTATGTTTCATTCTGGTTGGCAGTTCCATTTATAATAAGCAGAACTTATACTGACAGAATCATATATTCAGGTCTTTTCATTAAAAAGTATATATTTAAAAGAAAAAGAAAAGAGAAACTCTGGTGCCTCAGATAAAAGGGCTGCCCAATTACAAGGTGAAATAGGACCAGATGTATGAGTGTGGAGAAAAGGGATTAGGAATCATAGTAGATAAGATGACAATGGGTCACCAGTGTGGGACTGTAGTCAAGAAAGGGGAAATGATAGTGGGATACATGAGTAGGATCATAAAATGTAAGAACCATAAGGCACTCAGCATTAATCAGTCCCTACAGATCTGGGCTTAGCATCAAAAGAAGTGTGATGACAAGGCCTGCCTACGGCACAATTGCAAGGTACATGAACTTGGCTTCAGCAGCTGCTGACCAATCTTTTCCACACCCGGCTTATCCCCACAGATCCTACCCCTGCAGGTAGTTAGCACTCAGGACTGCCACATGTGGCCCACCACCCTGGCACCGTCCCACACCGCAATAAATACCATTCGGCTCTCTGTTAACTTTCCTCAGAATTTGAAGTTGGGATACCAGAACTCGGATAAACTACTTCAGAAAGAGAAAGAAATTGTGTTTTCAATGGAGAGCTTAAAATAATAAAACTTAAAACCCAATGCGATAACATTGCAATGGGGCAATTTCAGACAGTATCATACACAGGATAGAGATACACTGGGATGAGGAGATGTCCTAAGTAAAGCTTTATAGTTTCTTATTCTATAAAACATATTTAAACCCAAACTACATTATGTATATAACTATCTACCATAATACATAAATCTGGCATACAATATTTTAGAATGCTTTAGGCTACTAAATGGGTAAAAAGATAACATAATCCATTTAATCCTAAAATATATTGCTCTGTACATTTTATTGCTGACTTTCAATCTGTTTCTGACCAGTTCTTCAAGATAATAAAGAAATTTTAATATATATACACACACATATATAAATCTATATATTTAAAGTATATATATATGTTTAAATATATACAGGGTGGGACAAAAGTAGGTACACAGTTGAGAGTATGCAAAACAGTTTGTTCTTATATTATTATTTATTAGTTACTGTATTATTTTCTGTATGAATAACTATAAACCTACTTTGCCCCACCCTGTATATAAAAGTAAATAAATATAACTTAAATATATATATATATGTGTGTATATATATATATATATATATATATATATATATATGCATTCATATATTCTTCACGTTTAAATCTGGGTCATTCACTAAAATATTTTAAAACATTAAACCAAATTAGAGAGCAGTGGTCTCATTCCTTTTTTTATAGACTGCAAAATAGGACTGTATACATGGAAGCTCAAAGCCAAATCTCCCAAAACTTTTCTATCTCTGTAAGAATACATGGAAGTCTTCAGAACTATATTTTGGGAGTTTTAATCAATAGGATGATGTCCAGCCCACCAAAGGAAAACAACTGAGAATTCCTTCTAAGTCCATGATCGTTACAGGGGGTTCCATTTAAAGCTGAGCACCACAGTGTGCTTTCTATAGGGTTTCTCACTAGTCAGTCAGATCTGCCCTCCAAAGAGGCACTTCTCCACGTCCCTGATTAACGTTTTGTACGCCCCTGTAAACAAGGTCAACAAAGTCTCCCCTCTCAGAGGATTTAAATTCTACTTGTAGGGGAAAGAAGATGAACAGATGCAATAATAAATATCATACGAGGATGGGTGCTCCGAAGAACGTGAAACAGTGATGGGCCCATGGGTGGAGGAGGGGATGGCACAGGTAGGAGGCCGCTTGGAGGAGGTGGCCTTGCAGTGGGGACCTGGGGGTCTAGCCCTGGGTGGACCTGAAGGGGGAGCACTGCAGGCACCAGGAGCAGCAAATTCTGAGTCCTTCAAGCAGGACTAAGCCTAGAAGATCTGAAGAATGAAATGAAGGCTGACGTGTCCGTGGCATAGCGGCCCAGGAGGCAAGAGAAAGGGTGATCGGGGAGAGATAGGAATGTGCCAAATGCCATAAGGCTTTTAGGTCTTGGTAAAGCCCTCAGATTTGATTCTGAGTTAAGGCCAAAGCTAGTGCAGAGGGTTAAACTGGATGGTGAAGCGACCTTTTTTTCTTTTCCTAAGATGCTACCTTCTGAGTAAGGGATGGGCTGCAGGAGGACCGAGCATAGTAAGAGGCGGCAGAGGGAAGGCTGTTGCAGTTCTCAGGGAGAATGTCAAGGGGGGCAGACCAGGGCAGCAGGAACTGAACTGCGATAGAGAAAAATGAGAGCAATCAGGCTGCATTTTGGCGGCAGAGCAAACAGAACTGGCTTTGTATGGGATGGCAGAGGGCAAAGAATCAAGTTTAACTCTAAATCCCAGTTAGATAACGGGATTTATATATCTTGTGAAAAAAGTAACAAAATGTAAAAAAAATAAAACTAGACGCATGTTAAAGTCACTTATTTAACTAAACTTATTGGAAACAAAAACTTTTAATTTTAACACAATAACATTCAATTCAAAATATGTGTTCTGAGCCTACTATGTGCAAAGTACTTTGATAAGCCTTACCGATGACACAAAGATGTCATCTGTGCTCTCGGCAACCACCAAAAATAGGAGATATGTAATTAACTAGAGAACTAATTTTCAGATAACGCTTTCATATCAAGTAAAACATTTATCGAATGCCTACCGTGAGCACAGCTCTGCTAAGAATAAAAGGTGGTTACACTCAGATGAACAAAATGTGCCACTGGCAGCAAGGAATTTAACATCTAAATGAAAAAAACATAATTTCTCTTAGAATTAGCTACCAGAGATTATAACATATACATCTACCCATTCTATCTTTAATAAGTTGGAAATTGTCATTACATCACTTTTCAAGCCCACCTCTATCCTTGCCCAATGGTACCTAACAGTCACATTCCTTCCCTCTTTTATGCGATGGCTCAGCTTAACACGCTGCAGGGACCACAGCGATCGGCACATTGTTTTTCTTAGAGTCGTAGTTTGCTAGGTTCATGCTGTTTTAGGTAGAGAAGCTGCACTGCTAAATTAAAAGGCTATGTACTCACAGCAAGTGGATTCTGATGACCTAAATGATCGGAAAGAGAGTAATTTGCTCTGCCACCTGAACTCTGAGCGTGCGGAGCAGAGGCGTGTGTGGAGTGCAGCTCTGTGCTTTTCCATGCGTTCATGCGCCAGGATTTCCCATTCCACATAATTAGTCACTTTATATTAAAATAATTAATAAGGGTTTTAGTATCTTGCCTGTTGTTAATGGTGTGTTGCCACTAGCATAAAAATGCTTAGAATGTATCTATGGAATGTGAAAGTGTCTCAGCTCAGCATCCGGCATGTTCAGGTCTGGGAAAGGGAAGAGTGACAGAGGGTTTGGGTTTTTCACGGCTGAAATGACCTCATCTGTTACTTACAATTGTAGGTGTTAAATGCCAATAGTCTGTTTTCATTTTGAAGGGAAGTTTTGTATTATGTCAAAGCCCAAAGTATGTTTATATTCATGAGATTTATGGCAAAGGTTGGTAGAAGTGCTTAAGGAGGGTAATTTTTGCAGATGGAAGCAATTGAAGGGCAAAACAGAATCATATAGGACAAATCTACTTCCAGGGATTCTGAGTGCAGCTGAATTTCCTCTGAGTTCAGATGAGCACCTAGAGGCTGGATCTGGCCCTCGTAGTGATAAAAATAACATGTTCTCACACTTATGATGATAGACACCTGTTATTTAGACAATTTCTACCAACAGCAAAAAAACCCCAAAAAACCCAAAAGCAAATTTCTCATTGCCAGCATTTCCCTGCTCACAGCTGCTTCTTCGTACTAATCACAGCAAAGCAGACACGCATCTCAAAATTGACCAGAGAATGCAAATGGAAATTAAAATCTTCAATTACACATCTGAATATGATAACTGTCTGGCGACAGTGTTTAGGAAAAAAGGAAACATTTAAAAGATGAAAGCAAACTGAAATGAATCAGAAAAAAAGATAAAGTTTAACATAGTACAGATTGGTAAGTCTATATTCAGATTTAAGAGTCCTATGTGTGTTTAAAGGTAAAGATATCTGAGCAGATATGTCTGTTTATCTTTTTCAAGGTGACATTAATTTATTCACTTAACATTTAGAGAGTGCCTGCCTATCATGACAAAAGAGAAACTGTTTCTTCTCGTTAGATCGGAATGTGGAAATAATGGCATTTGTCCTGGGTCTTAAAGAGAGACCAACATCTTTGTGTAAGAGAAAGCTGGAAGGTGATAATGTTAAACTGACAGCCCTTTCCATCCCGTGGACAAGTAAAATCTATCCTATTTTGGTGACTGCCTCAACCATGCTTAGGGAAACTACCTTCTAGACTCAAGATTGGTCCTTTCTCCCAATAGAGCTGATCCTGACTTGCATTGGCCCATTTTCCAGCTGCACTTGCTTCTGAGTTACCTAGAGCTGTGTCGTACGCACTAGGATTTTGCAACTCAGAATTCCATCAACATTTTCTCATGCCTTTTCTGAAATTGCCCAATTGAACCTAGGACAAAGCAGGTGCTCAGACAGTCTGCTGTGCTCCACTTTTCACACATGCCTCCTCCAGAATATGAGAGTTATAAACAAGGTGGCTTCAGTGATCACAGACTGCCTGTTCTAAGACCATGTTGTTGTTTGCATTGATCTTGTCTTATCACTTGATATTCACCAAAGTATAAAGAATGTGGTGTCATGAAAACACAGATGGTGAGAGAAAATAATTTTTGTAAATGTTTTGCTTAATATGGAACTTACTAAATATCTGTAAAGGTAACTTGCAAACTAAAAAATATTATACAAATGTAAAAAAAGTAGTTGCAATACGTTAGTATGCTGTTGGATTTCCAAAAGATACACTTACCTTGAGTCAATTTTCTCTCTACTTTTCAGTGATAGCATCATTAGACAAGACATATATCTCTACCTGGTGTTCATATGACTTATACCTAAACGCTGCCAGCCAAGGGTGGAGTTTGGTTGCTGCCACTTCAAAACACATTTGACTCACTGAGAACTAATTTATTAAGGTTGTAGTTGATAATATCAGCATAGGTGCTCTCTTAACTGGACCTCCCTCTAAGGTCAGTGAAGGGAGAAAGAGCTACGTATTGATTTCCCTCACAAGATCACAGAATGTTGAAGGGACTTGAGAGACCACCTGGCTGGCTGGCAGGCCCCAACAAGGGACTACACACATTTCCTAAACAATTTGAGAGAAATTGGACTTTTTCCATAAATTAATACTACATATAGACACAGAAATAAGTTTCTTTGATTTTAATTATAATTACATGACTATGTGAAAGAAGAAAATAAAAAATATTTTTTGTGAATTGTGACTAATGATTAACTAATTTAATAATTGCTTTTTAAACAAATCAAGTTACTAATTTTTTTTTTAAATCTCCTACTCATCTCTTACTTGGCCTTGTTCCTAATCCATTCTCTATGCTGCTAACATTATGACATTTCTAAAAAACCAAAGCTGATCAAGAGTTTCCTTATTTATATATCCCATTAAAGATTATCATTTGCCTGAGGGACAAAGCCTGATACAAGACATTCAGTGTCCAAGTGCCAGCCTACCTTTTCAGCTACATTTCTCATCTAGCTTCTCATTTCCTTCCACCCACTCATCCACCTACTCTTCTCAATCTCAAACCATTAAAAAACTGCATGACTTGCAGTTCTTCAAAAATGCCAGGATACTTCATGCTGCTTTGCCTTTTCATACGCTGCTTCTTCTGCCAGGAGTGCTCGTTCCATATTTGTTTGCCAGGCAAACAAACACCTACTCATCTTTCAGAACTCAGCGCATGCATTATCTTTTCTATGAAGAGTTTCCAGACCCCTCCTTCCTGAACATCTACCCCAGTGGAATTATCTCTCTCCCATTTATGATGTACATGTTACATTTAGCACATGGCACACATCCCCATTTACAAGTCTTCTCTTATGCTCTCACTCCACTCTAACCCCCTTCCCACCACTGTCTCCACTGTTCTAAGGTCAGGAAATGTACGATAATTATCTTAGGATCCCCAGGACTAGCGCCATCCACTCAGTGCTTGTGGAAGGAAAGAAGGTAGAGAGAGAAAGAAAAGGAAGCAAAGGCAGAAAATCCTATTTACTCTACTCAAAAATATATTTCACACTAGACACATCTGGGCATCTCAGCTGCTAGGGCCCTCACCAGAGCCACGCTTATCCAGATTTCTGAAATAGCCTCTTTCTCTGGTCTTTTTGCTTCCATTTTTTGCCTCGCTTGGTCCATCCTACATACAGCTACCAGAATAATCTTTCTAAAAAACAAGATCATATTACTCCCATGCCAAAATTTTCCAAGACTTCATATTAAAAAATAAACAAAACAGATCTTCACATGCCATCTTACCTTTTCAATCTTATCTTGAATGGTATGTACTTCTCCTAACTCAGTACCATCCAGCCACACTGTTCTTGTTTCTTTCTCACCAAGACATCAAAGTTTCCCTGTTTCAGAGAGTTTGCACTTAATGTTTTAAGAATATTATTTTCCAGATCTTGATATGGCTGCTTCTTCACATGATTCAGACAAAAGTTCAAATATAACTCCCTAAAAGAAGTCCTTCCTGACCACTCTGGTATAGCCCCCATCCCACTCCAAATGCTGTAATTGTCTAAATGGAACTTAACACTATTTAAGGTTATCATTTATTGTTCACTTGTTTATTGCCTATGTGCCCCGCTGGTAGAATAAAAGGGGCTTTGTGTTGTACAACCCTCGATTCAAGTCTTAATAGCTATGTTTTCCAAAGCAATCAAGGCCTAAGTTCCAGTTGAAGAAAAAATATATATATTTCTGATTTATCCTAGTTACCCTTAGATGTACTTGAAAGTTATGGTACCAATAGACTATGGTATGAAGAGTGTTTTTAATGTCTAAGAAGATAAAAGATAGATGATCTATTGAGGTGCTGAGCCTAACAATTATCCTGAAACTTGACGAATTTGCAACAGCCACTGTTCATGAAGCCTAGGGCTTTCACTACAGAATAGTTAAAAGCTGCCCTTGATTTCTGCTATTAAATAAATGCAATAGAAGAATAGAACACTCCGGCTGAAGAGCCAGGCCATCATCGGGGCCAGTTTCCTGCACAGCTATTCAGGAGTGGAGCTCGAGCTGAGGGCACTGTCTTCCAATCAAAGGCTAGCCCTGTTGTCCTGCACTGCCTCTGCTTACGCGATGTATATCTTGACATGTCCAAACAGGGATCACAAACATGCCCTGTTGTTAGCTGACAAGAGCTTGTGTTTGTGTACAATGCAGCTGAGAAGAAACTGCACATTTTCTCCTGGGAAAAATAATATTATGCCTCTAGGTAAGCAAGCCGGTATAAGTGTATTTTATATAGAACTCAGTCAAATACAATATTAATAGTATCACAGCACCTAATCACCATTCATACAAGTACCACTGTGCAAAACAGTTCACAAGATTTTAATTCATTTCATTGAAAACACCTCAGCAACAGCTCTGTAAACAAACAAACAAAAACAAACCCAAAAGTTTCTGCTGTTTCTCCACATTGAAGGTACATCACATACAACATAGTCCCCATTGTGGAAAGTGCAGCATTTCCTGATAGTCTGGCAAATATGCTTCAATGGGTTTGCTGACGAAACATTATCACTGACATAATAATTATTTTCATACTTAAGGTTTTATAGTATTGTTAAAATATATGCCAAGGTCTCCTTAATCAGTAGTAGTGAGCGAGTAATACACTCATTCACTACGACTTCAGCTTTTGTATATATGGTAGGCAGAATCTTGCCCCCCAACCCCCATATGCCCTAGTCTTAATCCCTGGAACTTATGAATATGTTGCCTTACATGGCAAAAAAGATTTTGAAGAGGTGACTAAGATTAAGGACTTTGAGAAGAGAGATCATCTTGGATTACCCAAGTGGGCCCATTATTATCACATGAGTTCTTAAAAACTATGACCTATTCTGAGCTCTAGTCCGAGAAGGAGGCAAGGCTATGGAAATAGGGTCAGAAAGTTGAGATAGAAAAAGGACTCTACACACTGATGCTGGCTTTGAAGATGCTGGAAGGGGCCACCAGTCAAGGCATGTAGATGGCCTCTAAAAGCTCAAGAGGGCAAAAAACAAACTGTTCCCTAGAGCCACCAGACTTCTGACCTACAGAACTGTAAGACAATAAATTGTATTGCTTTAAGCCACTAAATGTGTGCTAATTTGTTATGGTAATGAGAGAAAACAAATACAATATTCATAAAATAAAAATATTTTTCTCGCTAACTATACACCAGATATCAACTGGGAATTCCCTGCCTCTTAAAATCAAGATCACAAACTCATATCCCCAGTCCACTGACTGTAGGAGCCAGCCTTTCCTAAGGGAGCTTCTCATGGTCATCCCCATCTATGCCTACTAAAACAGTTCAGCATAGGAACTATTTCATCATTTTGCTTATATGTTCTCATTTTATACATCGTAGACCCAAGCAGAATTTACTTCTTGTTCTATATTTCCAATAAAATATTTTTTATAACTGAAGACAGAAATTTTATGTTACAGAAACACAAACTAAATAAAATCAAATGTTTTTCAAAAATATTCCTTTATCTTTTCTTCAACTGAAATTTCAGAGTCTGTTCAAATCCTGTTCCAGAGCAGTGTGCTGCTTTGGGTCCTATTGAACCTTACAGGCCTCAGATTGGGGCTTTCTTATCCCCACTGAGGGGCTTATCAAGAGTTTTCTCTATAAAGTTTTCACGCAGCAAAAGAAACCATCAACAAAATGAAAAGACAACCCACTGAATGGGAGAACATATTTGCCAATGATACATCTGATAAGGGGCTAATATCTAAAATTTATAAAGAACTCATACAACTCAACACCAAAAAACAAACAATCCAATTAAAAAATGAGCAGAGGGCCCTGGCTGGTATGCCTCAGTTGGTTGGAGCATTGGTCCATACACTGAAAGGTTGTGGGTTCGATCCCTGGTCTGGGCACATACAGGAAGGCAACCTATCAATATCTCTTTCTCACATCAATGCTTCTCTCTCTCTCCCTCACACTTCCCTTCTCTCTGAAATCAGTAAGCATGTCCTCAGGTAAGGATTAAGAAAATAATAATTAAATAAACAAATAAATAAATAAAAATAAAAAATGAGCAGAGAACCTGCATAGACACTTCTCCAAACAGAACATAAAGATGATCAATATGAAAAGACACTCAATGTCACTAATCATCAGAGAGATGCAAATTAAAACCACAATGAAATATGACCTCACACCTGTCAGAATGGCTCCATCAATAAAACAAACAAGTGCTGACGAGGGTGTGGAGAAAGGGGACCCCTCATGCACTGCTGGTGGGAATGCAGACTGGTGCAGCCACTGTGGAAAACAGTATGGAGGTTTCTAAAAAAATTAAAAATGGAAATGTCTTATAACCCAGGGATTCCACTTCTGGGTATATATGCAAAGAAACCCAAAACACTAATTTGAAAGAATACATGCACCCCTATGTCCCTTGCAGTATTTACAATAGCCAAGCTATGGAAGCAACCCAGTGCCCATAAATAGAAGAGTGGATAAGAAAGCCGTGGTGCACATATACAATGGAATATTATTTGGCCATAAAAATGAATAAAATCTTACCATTTGTGACAGCATGGATGGATCTAGAGGGTATAATGCTAAGTGAAATGAGTCAAAGAAAGACAGATACCATATTATTTCACTTATATGTGGACTCTAACTAAAGAATAAATAAAATTGAAATAGGCTCATAGACACAGAAAACAGACTGATGGTTGCCAGAGGGGAGGAGGGTTGGGGAACTGGCTGAAAAAGGTGAAGGGATTAAAAAGTACAGATTGGTAGTTACAGAGCAGTCATGTGGATGTAAAGTACAGCATAGGAAATATAGTCAATAATTATAATAACTATGTACAGTGCCAGCTGGGTCTGGGAAGTATCAGGGGGAACACTTTGTAAGTATATGATTGTCTAACTACTATCCTGTGCACCTAAAACTAATACAAAATAATATTGAATGTGAACTGCAATTGCAAAAAATATTTTTTCAAGAAAAAATTATTTTAAAAGGTTATGTAACCGAAAAATAAAAGTTTTCTCTAACAAAACACTTCTTCCCCTAAGAACTGCAACTAATATAATTTATTTGTCACACTTCTATATAAATTTTGACTATTTACAACACCCCTTCTATAGTCTATCTAAGAAATATACCTCCTTCCCCAGTGTTCCCCACCTATGTGTGATAAGGCAAATGTTTTATGGACACAGATTAAACTAGGTAACCATTAAATTCTAATGATATCATGACAATCTTTCTCATGAAACAATGAAGAAATATGAAATGTTTAACTCTAAGTTTTTTATTAAATTGATTTCCTGTTGTTTTAACTTCGCATATCAAAAAATGTTATCCATGTTAATCCCCAATATAAAATTATACACCATTTGATCTATTAAGCAATTCATTAATGATTTACAGGAAAAAGAGGGAATTTTATTATTATCTATGTGCCAAGTTCTTTTCAGGAATCACCTAATGTAATGAACACAATGAATAAAAATTACCACATAGTATTTGATATCACAAGCCAGCACAGCGTCTTGTATTTTCTTTTTTACTAATTCAATTCATAAGGTCAATACTAATATCCTCATAATACAAATAAAGAATGTAAGGCATAGAAAGGTCAAGTCATTTTTCCAGTGGCAAAAAGTGATGAAGCCAAGATTCATGTAGTGGGATGCTTGACCCCAAAATAATCCTTCTATCCTGTAGACTATAATATTGTGCAGTCGAGTTACAGAAAAGCCAACTGAAGCTCCAAGAATTCAAACAGCTTTCCTAGAGCCCCACAGCTAACGGGCCAAGGACCAGCCTTGGGACTCGGTCCCCGCAGAACACCAAAGCCCACGCACCACTGACTGTCCCCACAGTCTGCACAGGCTGAGCGCCTGCCACCCCGGGCAGGCCAGTTGGACTGAAAGACACATCTTTTCCGCCTCAGTTTTGATGCTATGACATCTAAAACAAGCACGATATGTAAAATAATATTTTGGAGAGGCATAGTTTTATAGAAAGAGTGCAAGTGCAGTGAAAAAGACCCAGTGTCATAGTTAGCAGGTACATAGAGCATTTCAAGAAGGTACAGAAGAAAATAAAGAAGTTTTGAGTCGAAGAAAACAGAAGTGTGGCTGGGCGATTAGGGTATAAAAGGACACGTTTCACTCATCAGCTTATAGTTTTAGAATTTTCTATAACAGAAGCAATGTACTAGTTCCTGAAAAGGCTGGTTTTAAAGATCCACTTAATGTAAAGCACCTGGCATTGCTAGTGGCAGGAATCAGCCTTTCCCCTTTCTGCTCTCTTCTGTGACGCTGCTCGTTCCCCGTCACTCCAGTATCAACAGGATACAAAACTCCCGAGAAAGAATCGTTCTAGAGCCAAATAATGCCCTCTCTCTGCAGATGCTGCTGCTCAATAAAAGTTTGGTCTCCAATTGTTTTCTTCCCATACTTTTAAAAAGAGGCAATTTTTTTAGGAATAGAGGTAAAAATGTAAAAGATGCACTGATCTTTATTTAAGAAGCCAAACTAAAGTAAACACTAAAATAATAAACGGACAAAGATACAGGTTTAGTATGTCCAATTATCACTAGATTTTCCACACACACGTAATGAAAAATTGCTGTTGATGTCAGGACATTTATGAGATGTTTCCTGAGTTGCTTAGTTCTTAAAACAGATTTTCTCCAATCTGGTAGGAAAAAAATGGTGAAGGTAGAAAAACAGGGCAATAGGGTATTATTTAGCTCATTAAAAAGAAAAAGCACTGCTCTACTTAAAGTTGAGTTAGAGGTACTTTCAGAAAGAAAACTGAAAAGATAAAATATGCCTCTTTGAAAAAAATTTCAAAGACACTGCATGCTTATAGAGTCCTTGAAAAACTATAAAGAGCAGTAAAGAGTTTAATATTATTTAGTAGTCAGATAGCATGTGGCCAATCCCCTAATTGTTAAATAACAGATCCACGTTGATTCCTAACGCAACAGTACTTTCAAAGACTAGGCAGCTTCTAGTGTTTTTGCTTAGTCAACAAACGTTTATTGAATATTTTCTGAGTATAAGGTATTGCAATAAGTGCTTCGAGTGATAGCATAACACACCGTACCTAGTCCCTGAGCACAGTCACCAACAAAATCAGAAGAATAGGACAGTATTTCTGCTGAAATGCAACTTAAAATCTAGTGGGGCAGATAAGAGATGTAGTATCATAAAGGCAGTATTTGAAGGGGCTAATGACTGCAACAAATAGTCTTCAATAGATGCTCAAAAGAAAGATGGAGGTGAACAGAGAAAACTTAATGGAGACCAAGATATGAGGCAGAGTCACTCCTGCCATGAGCTTCATCGGCGTCCCCTCTCGTGACAGGACAGAAAACACTGGATTTCGGAGTATGATCTGGCCAGGTTTGAATGCAGGTTCCGTTACTACTTGTGCAAGTGGGTAAATTTCTTATCCTCTGGGAATCCAATTCCTTATTTGCAAAGTGTAGTTAAACAATATTCACGTGCCTTTTTCAAGTTTCTTGTAGGAACACAACCTTCCTCTCTGGATCATTTCCTAGCCCTTAGCGGTCTGGTTTCACCCCACTTTTTTTTTTCTTTCTGATGCATAACTTGTCATACTCTTTGTGCTTGTTTGTTTGTTTTGTTTTTTAATTTATCTTTATTTTTGAAAGTATCACAGATGTCCCCCTTTTTCCCCATTGCCCCCCTCCACCCAGTTCCTCCCTCATCCCAGGCCTTCCCCACACTATTGTCTGTGTCTATGGGTTATGCATATAAGCATATAAGTTCCTTGGTTAATGTCTCCCCACTCACCCACCCACCACCTTTCATTTCACTTTAAAAAAATTTAAATTGATTTTAGGTAAGGAAGAAGAGAGAGAGGGGTGGGGAGAGAAACATCAGTGTGGAGAGATACATGGATTGGTTGCCTCCTGAACATGCCCCAACTGGGGATCAAACCCAAAACCCAGGCATGTGCCCTGACAGGGAATGGAATCGACGACCTTCCAGTGCACCGGGTGACACTCCAGCCAACCAAGCCGCACCCACCAGGGCTGGTTTCACCCCGCTTTTGATCACTGGAATCAGCACTGCAATAGGCACCCCTCGATTACTACTTTATGACTCTTACATGCCTCTGAGGTCTTTCTACCATTATCCCTGCCTCCTTGACTCCCTCGATTAATCACTCCTGGAAACTCATTCATCACAGGTCTTAATGACACTACCCTTGCAGCTACTTTCCTCTGTAGAAGTATTTTTCAAACTACAAGTCAAGACTTACTCGTGAGCTCAATTAGCAGATCATCAACACAAATTTGTGGGTTTTTTAAATAAAATAGAATTGACTGAAAAACATCAGATGTGTCACACTAATTATAATAAGAATTGTTTGGTGACATATTTACTTCAGGTGTGTGTGTGTGTGTGTGTGTGTGTGTGTGTGTGTGTGTGTGCACATACGTGTGTGTATAGATGAGTTACTGTGTGTTTGTACATACCTGGCCAAAATATAAAATGTATTTCTCATCCCAAGTCATTGATGAAAATTCTGCAAGCCAGAGTTCTAGAGCTATTTGTTTTTAATCAATTTAATTTGCCAGTTCCTATTCTTACACCCACCTCTTCAATATTGATTTTCTCTGTCTCCTCGAACTATCTATAAACCCTAATTATCTCTTTGGCAGCTCTCTCTCCTGAACTTCACAAGCAACTTTTCAATACTGCCGCCTGGTTTTTGATAGATACCTAAACTCATTATATATTATTGATCACTTTAATCGAGTGACATGAGGAAAGTGATATGTTAGCATTCATCTGACCACAGTATGAAAGATAATTTGAAGAAGAGAGACTGGAAGCAGTGAGATGGGTTAGGAAATTAACACTGTGGTCCAGGTTAAAGTGATTAGAGAAAAATCTAATGACAAATCGATACCAAGTCTAAAGAATAGGAAGGTTTGATTATTTTTCAAAGTTTTCAATCTCAGGATGAAACCAATTTCAATCACAATAATCACCAGTGATAATGTCACTTTTTTAATGAACTTGGGCCACTCGTAGGATACCACACCTAAGCAGTTAAAAGGCTAAGACCTATCCAGAACTAAGTCCAGTCCATAACTTAGTCCCATACAAATTTTCATTTAATAAACACTATATACCTCTAGTTAGATGTAACTTTGCACAGAGTTAATAAAAATAAATACATATTCAGCAGAACTCCTCTGAA
The DNA here is from genome assembly GCF_964146895.1 of Miniopterus schreibersii. Lineage (NCBI taxonomy): Eukaryota > Metazoa > Chordata > Mammalia > Chiroptera > Miniopteridae > Miniopterus > Miniopterus schreibersii. The sequence goes on from NC_138101.1 coordinate 33,750,023, forward strand.
ATTCTAGTGCTAGCTGAACCCTTAGATATATATTTGTATCATAATCAAATATATAAATAAATGGGTTGTAAGTTTTAAATTTTTCCAATAGTTCTCGACTCTATAAAAATTTGAGTAAAAAAAATGGAAAATTTAAAATATTACTTGGATTTTTAAGCTCTACACTTATGTGTAAAAAAATTTTTCCCAGTGGGATCCCCTTTAAATCACACGAAAATGCCTCTTGCTTTTTTCCAGAAATGGTTTAACTTTCAAATTATGTGTCAACAAAGAAATCTGTGGCAGTGTTATGTCAGATAATTAATTCCTCATTTCCTCCTCCTCCTCAGCTGAACTTCATAAAACGCCCTCCAGCCACACTGTAACAGGGCGATGACAATTTAATTAGATCAAGGCCTCAGCAAAGAAAAATCACGGTGGGATTGAAGACAGTTATGGATTACAGTTTGAGGTTCTGCTGCCATCCTTTAGTGAGTCCAGCAGCTACATAAAATGACTACCTAAAAAGCCACTGAGTGCTTATATATTCATGTTTTTACTTTCCCACCAATAAAAGAATGAAAGGGTAAAAACCCATCTATTAATGCACAATATCATTAAAAGAGAATTGGACTTTAAAAATCTGAGTTTGTCTTTTGTTAGTGATTGGGCCTTGGGGAAGTCACAACTCTCTGAAGCCTACTTTTTCTTTTCATTTGTTAAAAAGTTAATGTATTTATCAACCTAAAAAGCACGGACACACAAAGTACATAAATAACAATATTTCTCCATGTTTTCTGCTAAAATACTCTCTAAAACAAGTCAAAGGAATAGGAGAAAGACCAGCAGCAAAACCAACAGTTATTAAGAAAGAAGGTAATGTTCAGAGACGTTTACTTAAAAATGATACCTTGTGAGAAAGGCAGGGGGAACATAGTTCACACAATAGCTCAGGGTACCCAAGATCAATAAATAAGACAGGTTTCAAAAAAAAAGGAAGGAAAAAGAGAAATGGAGTTCCCACAAATTCTTGCTTTATAATAACAGGAAGCTGCATGCAAACGGGCATAACAAGCACATGACAATAGAACTGGTTTCACAAATAAGGGGTGCTACCAGTGGCATTGTTTCAATGTGAGTGTGTGAAACTATGTACCTTATTTAGAATCACTTAGGAAAAGCATGAAATTGTCAGTCAAAAAGTAGGTAGCCCAGCCAGTGTGGCTCAGCAGTTAAGCATCGACCTACGATCCAGGAGATTGTGGTTCGAGTCCCACATGCCCGGGTTATGGGCTCGTTCCCCAGTAGGGGGTGTGCAGGAGGCAGTCGATCAGTGACTCTCATTACTGATGTTTTTATCTCTCTCTCTCCCTCTACCTTCCTCTCTCTGAAATCAATAAAGATATATTAAAAAAAAAAAAAAGTAGGTAGGTATAAAGCAGAAATGCTGTTGTTATGTTTGTAACCAAGAAGAATGGCACTACAACAATGCAATGGAATATTATGAAAGACTTACAAATTTATGACTTGTTTTCTTATACTCCAGGTGTGTATTGGGAAATGCAGAGTGGAGAATGAGCTGGAGCACAAAACACTCCATTCTTAAGAAATCTTATATAGCCTGGCTGGTGTGGCTCAGTTGGGTGGAGCATCATCCCATACACCAGAAGGTGGCAGGTTCCATTCCAGTCAGGGCATGTACCCAGGTTGTGAGTTCAATCCCCAGTCAGGGTGTGTGCAGGAGGCAATTGATCAATGTTTCTCTCTCATCTCTCTCTCCCCCCCTTCCTCTCTCTAAAATCAATTTTTTTAAAAAGTACCTTTAAAAAAGAGAGAAATCTTATATAGCACAAAATAGCAAACTCTCAGGAAGGGTGTAAATACAAGGCTGCATCAGGCTCTCAAAGGTAGAAGTAATTGCCAGTACCACGTCCATCATTCTCCTGAAACACTAGTCTAGAGGGACAGATACTTTCTGGTTGGGTGGGTTCCTCAAGGAAATCTTTCTTTCCTGAATCTATATCACTAAACATCTCATTCTACAAATGATGTTATTGTCATAATTAGCTAGTTAATATTAATAAAAGGAAAAGAGCAAAGGGAAGTCAGACATCATAGGCATGGTCACCTGGGAAGCTTCACCAGGAAGCTACAGCTTCACACAGCATTGTTCCTCCAAGGGGATTAACATCCCTCCCTTACCCCATCCAGTGCTGGATTGTTGGGGGGAGAAGGGAGAGATAGGAACATGCGCAGAAGTTGGGGTGATGTAGGGAAGGTGCTTGTCAGTCTAGCCTGGGGAGCAATGGATTAGCTAGGGGATGGAGCCCATCAGAAGGGTGCAAAATCTTGAAAAGTTATTTGGTTAAGCTCCTGTTTAAAACCCCAGACAAAGGAGTTTTCGCTCTCTTGTTTGCTCTCTTGCTCTCTCTTGCTCCATGACCTGAACTTGCCCATGTGCTCACCTGTTCTCTATAGCCATGTGGCCTTAAGCAGCCTCATGGCCCATGGACATGCAGACCCCACACACAGTGGACTGCAGCTGGGAACACATGCTGGACCAGACTGGACTTTAATATGCAGCAGACACTATGGTCAGTGGCCTTTATTCAGGCCCTGATGAATATCAGATTAAACTTTTTCTATGTTGAGATGGACAGAGATGGGACTTTGGAGGGGAACCTCTTTAATTTTACATCATCAATAAAGCTTTCCAATGAAACCCCATCCTCCTTTGGCGGCCTAAGGAAGTTATTTTCTTTGCGGCACCCCAAGAACTCCACTTCCACCAATAATAATGTGAGGTTGCTAAACCCTGGGGAATTCTTACTGGAGATACATATATCCTTCCTATGGAACATATATCAAGAACACATATCCTTCCTATGGAACCAGATATCTTTTATCATGCATGGCATCTCTTGGAAACATAACTCAAAATTTATTTTAACTGCATGTTGAATGAACTTGTCATTAGGGCAAGCATTATGAACAAGACACATGGCCAATGAACAATAGGAAACAAAGAGTGTAAAAGAGAGAGAACTGAAAAGCAAAGACCACACGCAAAAACAAAAAGAAAACCTGACATTTCCTTAGGGCAGGGTTCTGAAAAGAGACCCACTGTACAAAGAATTGTGTCCAAAGAGGCCATGCATGGCTTGTATCAATAACCACCAAAGACTGAGGGACTCCAACCAGGCAAATGGGAACACAGCAATGGTTCAAAGAAGCAGGCAAGACTTGAAATCAGCTCTATACCAGGTTTCTGGTAGCAGGCTATCTAGCCATTCAAAAGATAACAAATGGATAATAGCTATACAAGGAACAAGATATAGCCTCTTATACTACAGCAGTGCCAAAAGCTAATCAAAGTTTTAGGGTTATTTTTAGGTAGGCATTTTGGGGCAAAACTTAACTCCAGGAGAAAATTAGTATTCACCAGTACATGGAGGCAGAATTGAGCCAACTGATGAAACTCCTATGGAAGATATTGACTGAGTAGGCAGGTAGATCCAAGAAATTCATTGTAGACATATAAAATCCTGAATGGATAATATAAAAATATTTCTAGACCCTACCACATTGGTGGAGTCAAAATAACAGATGTGTTCCTGTTACTCATCAGCATGAGTTCAGGACCTAAGCAAACCTTCATCTTCATATAAATAGCCAGGGAGAACATACCTGAGCAAGAATGGGAGAGGCAGAACTTGCCACGAGCCCACATATATAACAAAGCCTTCCCTCATTCTAGGTCAGGAGATCCTTCTTATCACATAAACCTACATCCAGAGGAAGAGAGAAAGTGATAGAAAAAGTGAAAAATAGAAAATTCAAGGTGTCCATCTTCTCTGCATTTTTTCCACTATAGATATTTTTCCTAGATGAGCTAAGTTTAGCCATTTAGTTTATGTCCCTGAATATATCAAGATTATTCCAGACTTTTACTAGTGATGTTTCTAAGCTAGATTGTTTCTATTTCTCTTGTTAACATACTGGTTTTTATTCAGAAATGTTTATAATCAACAATTTGGACATTCAATGATAAATTCACAGCATTCATACTAATCTTTAAAATACAAATGAATTAAATATTATCTTTATTTTGTGATTTAGCATGATAAATCATGAAAAATGTTAATAAATTTGGGACCATCTCTGACTCTTGAGCCCTTAACAATAGAACTTTAAGTTAGCTGGACCCACTTGTTCTCTAAAGGGGCATATCTGTTGTCAGTTGTCATCATCTTTCTGGATACTTCTCATTTTAATCCTGTTCCTCCCAATTCTTCATCTCTGCTCTCTTTTACTTCTACTACTTCATGTCTGCCCCTTGAAGTTTGTCATTTGGTCTCTACGTTTTGACCCTTTAAGGATTTTAACAAAGAATCTCACCCCATTCCTCTCTTCCATGGCTCACTAAAATGCGTTAGTTCATTCAATGATCTTATGGACTGAATGTGTGCCCTCAGCCCCCATAACTCATATGTTGAAGCCCTATGTCCAAGAATGGCTATATTTGAAGTAAAAAAGTATTTGAAGTTACATTAGGTCATAAGGATGGGGCCCTGATCCAACAGGATCAGTGTCCTTAAGAAGAGACAGGGGTGAGCTCTCTCTCTGCACACACAAAGAAGAAAGGACATTTAAAGACGAAGTGCCTGTCTTCAAGCCAGAAAGGGAGTTCTCATCAGAAGCTGACCCTGCCAGACCTTGGACTGGGACTTCTATCCTTCAGAACTATGAGAAAATTAATTCCTGGCATTTATTCCACCCAGTCTGAGGTATTTTTTTATGGCAGCCTGAGGCAACTAAGGCAGTCCTGGATTTGAAACACCACAGCTAGATTTCTCACTACCACACCACAGTTTGCCCAATATGGTCCTCTTAAGCAAAAGATGGGGGAGGGGGTGCTCACAGACAAAGCACAACTCATAATACCAGAAACCATTAAATTACAGCATTTTCTTTTTTTAGTTTATCTGGTTGCATGTATTTTCTTTATTATTAAAGGGTGCCAGATCTTTGGGAGAAAGCAATGTGAATATCTACAATTAAAAAGTGAGAGATTGCCCTCCTTCAACATTGCAATCAGGAGTTAGTGCTGTCAATAGTGTGATGTTTATCTTTCTAGGCATATTTTTGAAAGTCAAGAATTAAGAAGTCAAGTGAATTTTAATAGTTTTCTAATTTTTATATTTATAAGAATTATCAAAAATGCTATACATAGATGGTTACAATTCACCTTCAGAAATTCTAATTCAGTAGATTTGGGGTGTGACCTAAGAATCAGTATTTCAAGTTTCCAGTAGTTTTGATGATTGGCTCCAGTACCACATTTGGTCAAGCATTAATTGAACTATTCTAGCTATAGGTTCTGTGTTTTTATGAATATTGCTGCATGTCTTAATGTTGATCAGTAACTGCATTTTCACCATTTCTCAAAAATGTATTCATTTTATGAGTTTCATAATATATTATTTGTGTAACAGTCTCTAAACATTTATGATCCCCTTCAGAAAAACAGAAAATCATATTTTAATTGAGCTGCGGACTTGGATGCAGGCCTACTAGAACTCATAGGAAAAGGTGTTTCTCTGTTTTATTTTCCTTTTTATTAGTTTACAGTCACCAATTACCCATTTATTCCCACAGTTTATGGTCGAACTAATTTGATCCCATAATCTCAAGGCATTCATAAAGACAGAGAGATTAGGCAAATAAAAAACAACCAAATGTGCTTTTTTTCCCTCTGATGAAATTTAAACTAGAGCAACTGAAGTTTATTGTAAACTGCCAGTGCTAAAGAAAAAAAAGGACTAGAAATTTATTTTATTAAGGAGGAATAGATAAATAAAAAACACTCTGCTCCCCTGTAGTCACCATTAATACCTTTAAAGCAATTTAAAAATAGTCCATTAATGACTACAGGTGATTTGTAATGTGAGTTGAACATTGTTGTCATTGGGGTCAGTCAAGATAGATTTTCATTCAATTACCTATGCATCTTACCTCCCCAAGGAGAGTTGAAGGAGTCATCTGTACCAAACTCTTCAGTGATTTTTTTTTTTTACTCGAAGTTCATTAGCTCAATGGCACACTGATGTATTGCACTTAAATTACACTCAAATGTCATCTCTTTAAAAATCTACTAACACATCCTCACACTATGGAGTTAAATCCAATCATTCAATTTAGCTTTTGATTCTTTGGAGAAATTACTTTCCTTTATCAAATTCAAGCTCCAAGGCTGCCAGAAAAGGTGTTCATCATGTCATTTGCTACCATTAATGTAAGTTTTGTTTTTATCCAGTTCTCTGCCCTACTTCATTTTGCATCAATTTTTTTTTAGTAAGTCTTCCACTGTATAATTACTTCCGAAGAGTAACTTATGTGCATTAGGAAGCATATTAAACAATCAATAAATAAATAGTTATTGAATATCTACCATGTTCCTAAAAGAAGAAGACTGGGCCCTTCACTCGAAAAATGTATCATCTTATTGGCAAAATATGATTTACATACATGAAATGATTAAAGAGCCATAAAATAAAGCGTTAAATTATGTGGTCCAAAGAAATATACGCTACACAAGTTCAATGATATGAAGGACGTCAGAGGATTTAAGCTGGGCTCTAAAACACACGCAAGGTTTGGGAGAAAGAGCGGGAAAATGCAAAGCGTTACAAAAAGACTGAAAGTGGTCTGAGGGCAGAGCGGGGCTCGGAAGCAGGGTGTGTGGTCAATGGGACGCCAGGGAACCGCCGGCCTGCCCAGGCTAGAAGCTTCATGTCAGGAACGGTAGGAAAGCTGGACTGGCTAAAACAAGAATAACTTTTATTAGATAGACTGCCCTGCTGTAAAACAAATGGAAGATGAAACACTGCCTCTGAGCCCTAAAAGGGCACATTCCTTAGAGAAAGATAACATTCTAAGAAGGATATTCCACCCTTGCTTCTTCAAGACATTCACCTATAGATTTTTTTTTTCTGCGCTTAAATTTGATTCATATTCCACCATCACTTGATTGGCAAAGCACCGGAGAAGAATTTAAACTCAACTTTGTTTAAGCTTATCTCTCCTTTTTCTTTTTGGGGTAAGAAGTGACAGATTCAACTCAGTATAATCAATCACTGACTGGGCATAGTAATAGCCAGGCATTTGTGAAGGTCCAAATTCTGCATTGTTTTGAATATAGAATAACTGCCTGTGAAAACAGAACTGGGAATTCTAACAACGAGAAATTTAATTGAGAACATCTCACGCATACTTTAAATGAATTTACAGTGCAAAAAGTTTATTTTGTAATGTGGGATATTACCATCAATTCCTCCTTACCTAGAAGTTGGAAAATCTCTTCCTTCCCATTCTTTTTTCACTGTCCTCTTTTTTGAAAGTAAGAGCTGGTTTATTGTTCTTAGCTTCTCCGTTCCTCTATTTTCTTTCTTGGTGCCACGAAGGAGGTCTGCAGAGACCCTTGACAGTGATGCGCAGTCTAGTTGATCCTGACATTTGCTCTGTGACCTCCCTCAGAACCCCAGTCTCCCCCGTTCTCACACTCCTTCACACGCTCTCCTATGCTGTTCTCATTACGTGTATGTGTTAGGGAAAAGTGTTGGTTGCCAATTTAAACTATTTATTGTCTTCACTGCTTCAGCTGCTGCTGGATTTCTGAACTTAATCTGCCAATAACTTCCACGCAACACATGCTCACTGCCGTTTTCTCTCCGGTTGCCAGTCGCTGAACTCTTTGTACACATTCGCAATTCATTGTGTTCCCCCCTTCGTGCTGTTTCTGGCATCTGCCCTAACTGCTGGATTTTCCTGCATGGAGAGGTTCAGCAACTCTCTTTACAAACTCTCTGCCCAGTGGGAGGTGCTATTATTTTACTTTATTTGGGGAAATTGGCTATTCCCCCAGGAAATCAAACAAAACTCTTGTCTTTTATACTTCCTCATTTTCTCATTCTGACCAAAGTCAAAAGGTATTTCACCCAGGGGCTATGAGCATAGCAGGAACATTTTTTTGTTTATTTTATTTAAACTCCAGTCTTTCCACTAAATGTGGGTATAAAATCCAACTTCACGGAGTTTGGAGCAAGCTGATAGCTAGCTAACGTTGCCTGAGTACCTAAGTGCCAAATAATATGCTAATGGTTCACATGACTTATTTCAATTAATTCCCACAACAAACCTATGAAATAGGTGCTACTAGTCCCCTTATTTGGATAAGTAAAATAAAGTTTGAAAGGTTAAATAAATTTTCCCAAGTTAATAAAGCCTGACATTTAAATATAGGTAGGTATAGGTCATAGAGAATCTAACTGATGCCGATTTCTTTACTTCTGTCTTACACTGTCTCTCAGACCATCAACGGCACTGAGAGAAGAATCAATTTAGAATGAGATCATGACACCCCGTCCAGCACCACTGTTATTTTTTTAAAAACAGGCAACATTATGAATGCCTAGGACAAGAAAAAAAGTAATGTACTTTATATTATGCATATGTATTAATTAAAATTGGCAAAACTAGAACCAAGTTATTGTTGCAAACAGAACCAAGCTTAGTTCAAATATAGCAGAAGTCCATTAGTCACTCTCTTAGCAGTCGAGGGGGAAGTGTTTCAGTCAGCAGGGGAGATCTCCTCAATGCTGTCACTCAAACCCGCTCTGATAGGGCTCAGTCATTTATAGCACAGGGTTTTCAATGTCCCTCAAGTCACCTTGGATTACCACCATTTCATGACAAAGAAAAACAAAAAAGAACATGAGGGGCGTGCCAGGAAGTTTTTATAGCCAACCTTGGAAATGGCACACATTGCTTCTACTCATATAGAACCGTGGAAACACTGGAAGAGCAACGTCTCATAACTAAGCCTAAATGTAAGGACAGTTAGGAAACACTGGAAGCTGGCTGGCCATATGTCCAACCCTTCAGTTACAATGGAAGAAGGGAGCAGGTTCTCAGGGACAAATAGCCATCTCCACACAGTCTACCTCTCCGACAATCACATAACTATATCTAGATAAAATAGACTCATTCCCTACCCAAGGAGGCAATTCAAAGTCTTATCCATTTGCTGCATCCAGTCCAAAGTCCCATTCATATCTCTGGAATGTGAACTTTCTCCGCCAGGGCTATTTCCTCCCCACAGTACAGAAACCAAAATGAAGGTATTCTGCTTGAGCCCCAGTCATTATATGTTGATGGAGCTGGATAACCACAGTAAAAATTCCTGTGAAAAAGGGGAAGAAAGTGTGGAGAAAGAGAAACACTCTTTCATTACTAGCAGTAATGCAGAGTGGAAAAGCCATTTGGAAGACAGTTTTTTCAAAAGTAAACAAAATCCTTACCATAAGATCCAGCAAATGAGTTGGAAACTTACGTCTACATAAAAACTCCCACATGAATAATTCATAATTGCCAAAACCTGGAAGCAACCAAGATGTCCTTCAATAGGTGGATGAGTAACAAACTGTGGCACATCTATACGATGAAACATTATCCAGTGATTGTGAAAAAAAGAACTACACAGCCATGCAAAGACTTCTAAGTGAAAGAAGCGCAGATTGCTGAGTGAGAGAAGCCAATCTGAAAAGGCTACATGCTGTATGACTACAATATAGGATATTCTGGAAAAGGCAAAACTATGGTTACAGTAAAAAAATAGTGGTTACCAGGGGCTAGGGGAGGGCAGGAGGTTGGTGGAGGTTTGAGGAGGAAGGGAGACATGAATAAGTGGAGCACGGGGAATTTTTATTGCAATGAAACTATTCTGTATTATATCATAATGATGGATATATGTCATTATAAATTTGTCAAAACCCATAGAATGTATAACACAAAGAGCAAGCCCTAATGTAAAGTATGGAATCTAGTTAATAATGTATCTATATTGGTTCATCAATTGTAAAAAATGTACGACACTTATGGAAGATATTAATAATAGGGGAAACTGGGTTTCGGAGTTGGAGTGAGGGGGTATATGGGAACTCTCTGTACTTTGCACTCAATTTCTCTGTAAACCTAAAACTGACACAAAAAAAAAGAGAAACTATTTTATGTTAAAAGAGAGGACTGGCAAAAACACAGCAATTAAATGCTTTGAAATGATGCACCCCTGCTGAGTGCGCATTGTGTAAGACCCTGTCCTGGTATTAGAGGGGATCCCAGGTTGGCGTGGTCCTGATTTCAGGGAGAAGCTTCATTGCCCACCATATCAGAGGCTCCTGGATTTGCCCTCTGAGAGGGTCCCCCTTCGCTGCCATCCTCTAAAGCGCGTCTGTAATGAACACTGAGTGTATGCCCTTCATACAGGTCAAAGAGTCAAAAGCTTTCCCAGGTGAGGCTTATGGTTTCTTTGACAGTACAATTCCCTCAAAAACTAAGTAAGCATTTGGACTATTTATTCTGTCCCTTCCAAGTACCAGTGGTCACACTCAAAATAATTTCTTAGATATAATTCTTCAGTCTGCTCTTTTTTTAAGTACCCTGAAGAGTGTGCGTATGTGTGAGTGTGCATGTGTGTGTCTGTGTGTGTGCATGTGCATACACACACACCTGTATATAAAGTTAGCAACAGCAGCTACCTTGAGGACATCTAAAACGGTTGGGTGAAGGAGGTCAGATTTTTGCTGCAAGCTTAAGTACCTTACTTTAACCTACACATCTTGTTGGGCCTTTGCATTTGAAGACTTTTGAAGTCTCATTTCCTGTTTGAGTTTCAGAAGCGGTTAGCTTTTCCAGCCCCGTGAAGCCTGTGGATTCTCTCTCTCCCCTTCGATCTCTGTGCACAGACCAGCCAATTCTTGTAACATAGTACCTTACTTGAAGCGATGAATGGCAGCCAAAACGTATAAACATTCCAGCTCTTTTCCAACCACCGCACCTAAAACTATATGAGCATGTGCTCTGTATTCCAAGTTGTAGTTGGAGATAGTTTTAATAAATGTCCATGTTTTGCCATGATATCATGTATTTCTCCAACTTTTCAGCCTGACACCACTACCCAAACATTAATTTCTGGATAACTTACAACAGGCAAATTGGTTGAAACAAACACCAAAAATTCAATTTAAGAATATATCTTTCTCACTTAAAAGAGGTTCTGGGCCAACTCTGGCTTTTCTCCATGCAGCCATTCGGGCATTAATCTGATGGTGACTCTGCCATTTAAATCACGTGCGAGTTCCAAGATCTCTCTGGTTATTTTCATGCTAGTTAGGCAGGAGCATGGAGCATGGCACATGCTCAGGAGGCTTATAGGCTAGGCCTGGGAGTGGGACACATCACTTCTATTCGCATTCCATCAGAGATAACTCAGGCGTATGGCAACGCCTAACTGCAAACAATGCTGGGGAATGTAGCGTAGCTGGCCAACCACTTGCCCAACACTTCAATTTCAATGGAAAAGGGGAGAATGTATTTTAACAGGCAACGATATTGGCCAAATCATAATAGGTCTTAGCCCCACCCCAGCCTAATTGCAAATGCTAGTGACTGATTTATACCCCATCACCACACAAAAGGGTGCCAACCCACCCCTGCATCTTTGGTCAGAGCCAAAAAACACACAATTCCCCTTCCATTTCACTTAAAAGCTTGCCTTCAAATTCTCTGTCCCAGAATCTTCTACTCAAGGTAGTTATGGGTGGGAAGGCCAATTCAGGAAACAGGCAAACACATCAGAGCATAATAGTGCATATTACCATATCCATCATGTATAGGATGATTATGTGTAGAATCAACAGCCAATTCCATGTTGCAATTGCAGCCCTATACTTTATACATGGTCCTCCTGCAAGCAGCAAGGATCAGACTTGGATTTCTTTCTGCCATCTTCTTTCCAAACTACCCACATCTCCAGGAAGAACAAAAATCTATTAACTGGCACAGTGCTGTCTCAATCCAGACACAGAAATAAAATATTTATTTTTCAAAGCAGTGATTTTCCAGTATATTATCATCACTAATATTAAGTCACTTACTAGATGTGAGACGATTCAAAGAGGTTTATTTGTACTAGATTACTATAATCTTCCCAAATATTATTGTCCCCATTCTACTGAAGAGGAAACTGAGGTTAAGAGAGGATCGCTAAGCACAAGCTGGGACAAAACCATATGCTGGCAAAGAGTGCACTTAGCTTCACAGTCCAAAATGTATTCATTTGGATGAACAATTATATCACATTTTTCCTCCAAGAACAATGTATAATTCATAAGTGATTCTTATTTTACATTTGTGCAATTAAAGACCCATTCAGGAGGTTTTCCCAGAGTGAAGGAGCAGTCAGCTTCAAAGTAGTATTCAAGTTTTTACCCATTACAGAAGCTGCCTGTAGCTTTTACATGACTGTGTTTATAGCTCCTACCTACCCAGATTGCAGAACACACTGTTAGGAAACCTTTAGAGTTGCTCAGAAGCAATCTGAGCCTCACTCTACTTAATATTTGAGTCATCTAAAGCTACTTGTCCTAATTCCACACTTACCAAGCAACCTTCTGATTATGAATTGGCTCCCCATGTGGTTCTGCAACAGGGAAAAAATGTGGTGATCAAAAAGATTTAGAGTATTTACCTTTTCAGTGACAGTAGTTCCTTATGGCAAAATTAATAAGTAGCTTAGGTTATAGAATGACTTCCCATGCCAATTGCCAAGAGAGAAAACTGCTACAATTATGCAAACTCAGGTGTTCTCACCAAGTAATAATTAAATTTATCATTGAAAATTAATAACTGGATATTCTGGGACCTAGGAAAGAGGACTGATAGCAGAAACCAGAAGCCCTCACAGGCCATAGTGTTTTGGCTTAAAGATACAAGGCTAAGAACAAGATATAAAAAGACAGGGAAAGAAAAACAATGAAAAGACTGGAAATTAAGTTGTGCAAAATTCAAATTTCATTCAGCTATTGATAAGGAGGAACTGTAAGAGTTTAAGGAAGATGAGGACTTGGTCAGAGCAAGAAAGTATATTTTATAATTTTACACCATAAAAAGAAAACTTTTAGAAGATAATCCATAAAACATTAATTTGAAGTTTCCTGCATGATGTTATTCAGACTCAGGCTCTAAGAAGAATGAAGAAATTGAATTTCATTGAAATCAATGCAGGGGGAAGAACCTGAGGAGCAAAGGCTAATATGAGATTTCATGTTTGAAAGCTATGGAAAATGGGTATGCTTCCAACAGTGATAAAAATGTCAAGTGGGGGGGAAAAAGTTTTGTTTTCTGAAAAGATGGGTCTCCCTCTGTTCAGGTATGGATAGAACGAATTCTGACAGATGACTGATGAGCACCCATATAAGTCCAGTGATATACTAGGTGCTGGATAAAATATAAGAGAAAAGTTTAAATGGCTCCAGTCTACATGAAACTTTAAATATTATTGAATAAATACATAAATAGGTTCTCAACAAGGCTGTACAAATGTGTGATAAAAATTGCAAGCTCAGCTGCGTCTGGCTCCTGCTCTCGAGCCATTGCAGTACATTGAGTTCCACAGAGACAGCTCTGGGGCAAGTGCAAGCCAGCGGGCACTGGGGCACTCTGTGCTCACTGAGGAAATGTAATTAAAATGGGCAAAGGCGATCCTAAGACGCCAAGAGGCAAAATGTCATCATATGGCTTATTTGTGCTAACTCGCTGGGAGGAGCACAAGCAGCACCCAGATGCTTCAGTCAACTTCTCAGGGTTGGGCAAAAGTAGGCTCACAGCTGTATGTGATGCGAAACAGAGTTTCTTCTTCTTTTTTTAATCCTCACCTTAGCCTATTTTTTCCACTGCTTTTCAGAGAGTGAAAGGGGGAGAGAGAGACACACAGAGAGAGAGAGAGAGAGAGAGAGAGAGAGAGAGAGAGAGAGAGAGAGAGAGAGAGAGAGAGGGAAACATCAATTTGAGAGACACATCAATTGGTTGCCTCCCGCACATGCCCCAACTGGGGCCAGGGATCGATCCTGCAACCGAGGTACTTGCCCTTGACCAGGACTGAACCTGAAACCCTTCAGTTTGTGGGCTGATGCTCTAACCACTGAACAAAACTGGCCAGGGCCAGAGTTTATTCTTGTATTATTATTTATTAATTATTTATACTTTCCATATGAACAACTGTAAACCTGCTTTTGCCCCACCCTGTATATACTCTTATTTATGTGTATAGAAACTCTTGTCAAAATCATGGTGAATCAAAAAGTTCTATATCTAAAAAGTGGGGTAAGTGACTGGAGACTCCAATAGATATTCTCTGGTGACCATCAATTTTTAAAAGTTTGAGGATGGTTATACTGGGTGCCAAATTTGCTAAAACACACATGCACACACACATACACACACACACATACACACACACATGCACACACACACACATGCACACACACATACACACACACCTTGAGAAAATCAAATTAAAACCTAAAGCACAGGTGATACAGTGACGGTCCTCCTGGGCATATTTCAGTTGTCTGCCAAGATGAGCCCAACAGAATCATTTAACATTTTTAATTGGCTTCCAACATCTAAAAATCACAATGCATTAGCTAAAAATTCAGATTCCCAGCTTGCGTATTTTAAAAGATTTGAAAATCTGAAAACACTGTATCTGCATTCCCACATATAACCAATTTCTGCTTTCATTTATCAAGTATTCACAGAGCTCTGACTGTGAGCCAGGCACTGTTCTAGTTACTGGGAATCTATCGGAGAACAACAGGGATAAAAGAGAAGAAAGAAAAGTAAAGATTCCCTAATTTCACGGAGGCTGTTTCAGGAGCGTATGTCTACTTGAGCTAAGGGGCAGCTGCCCATTTCAAACAGAGAGGCAACCGCCAGGGCCCTACAACTTCCACGGCTTCTAATTGGAGGCGGAGAGACAGAGATTATATACAAAAGCAAACTTTAAAAAATTAACTCATGCCTTTAATTAGAAATACAATGAAATACTGAGATCCCCCCAAATACTACTTACACACAAGGTTGTGTCTCATGTTCTTGTGTTTACTGTTTTTGTTTGCTTTTCTTTGTTTTGCTTTATTTTGTTGTTGGGGTGGGAGGTACAGAAACTAAGTGTCACAGGTAGAGGTTACATGCCAGGACCCATGACCGTGACCTTGCAGCATCTCACTGATTCCTCTTTCCTTCTTTTGCTCTTCCTGCTTTTTCTGGGGCATCAAACAAACCCTTTATCTTCTTATTTGGGGAATAGTCACCCTCATTTCCTGCATTTCTCAGACTCCTGTTCTACTTGTAAATATTTACCTGTTTTTTCCCCAATTAAATATAGATTCTTTCCTAAGGGAGATTTGGATGCCAACTGTTAATTACTTTCCTCATTTTATCACAAATAGTAATTGCATAAATACAGAAGCAAACAAAAAATATACACAGCTTGAAGCTGGCACTAATTGTGAAATTCAGAAAAGATAGATTTTTAAGCTAGAAAACCTGATGGATGATGCAAGGGGAGGCCACCAAGTTAGATTTCAAAAACCTTTTTGATTCAAATAGCTTCTAAATGAAAATGAGTGGTAGAGTCAGGAATCAAATGGGAAAAGTACTTATTTGAACACTGACCACAAAGTAGAAAATAACTTAGTTCAGCCTTTCACTAGATAGAAAGGAAGCATATGCAAATGGCTGCCTGGTTGGAATTAAAAAGCAAACCAGCATTTCTGAGAGAAAAAAATAAAGAAAAGCCTGAAAAATACTATGCTGAGCTCATTGAATAAAGTCAGGCAATATAGGCCTAACTTACCAATTTCTCTCTCTTCAGTAGTTGTGCATGAACCTCAAGATTCTTCATATTGGGTTAAAAATAATAATTTGGTCCAGCTGGGCATGGCTCAGCGGATGAGCGTCAACCTAGGCTCCAGGAGATCGTGGTTGGATTCCCGGTCAGAGGACATGCCCAGGTTGCAGCTTGATCCCCAGTCTGGGCCACGCAGCAGGCAGTCGATGAATGACTCTCATCAGTAATGTTTCTTCTATCTCTCTCTCTCCCTCTCCTTTCCTCTCTCTGAAATCAATAAAGACATATTTTTAAATTAAAGAAAGAAAGAAAGAAAGAAACATATTTAAAAAGAGAGAGAGATGGCTAAGGAATCTTTTTCCTGAGTGCTATGATGCAGCCTATTTTTATTGGGGAGGGGTGGATATGGAGAAAAAGAGCTAATTTTAAAGATAAGACTCACCCACAGATGACAAGATCATTAAAAGGAGTACTATCTAAAATGCCATCTATTTGCTCTGAAAACACTTTTAATAATTACTTGACAAACAATAATTATGTCTAGCAGCCGTCTGAATTTCATTATGTGCATTAAAAATACAATAAAAAATAATGACTAAGATTTGCTTTCCACTTCTACAAAGATTCCAAGGCTCAGTTCAGATAAACAGCAATTACTTGATGAAAAAAATTAAGTCCCTGTGTGCCTGTACTGAACCACTTAATACAGGTTAAGGGTAAATTTGGAAACTCCCTAAGTATATCCTGCCTATGAATTTCTCATATATTATGCTAGTAATATGAGTACATTTTGAAAATTTGTCAAAACAAAATAATGTTAAAGACCACTCTTATAGAGCCTCCCAGGTCTGTTCCCATGAAAAGTACAGACGCCCAGTCCGTTCCAGGAGCCACATCTCAATGGCTGATAGGACCAGTAAACCAGCTACACAAGACAAAAGCTTGAGCTTTTGTGGACCTTTCTTTCCTTATCAAATCCCCCTCCACACTGGGTCAATTTACTTCCCGAGCAATCTATTCACTTCTCTCCATTTCCACAGCCACCACCCTTGCCCAAGCTGTTGTCATCTTCTACTTGAAATAGTGCAACAATTTTCTGATTTCTAATTTCCTCACCCATTAACTGCATCTCCATACAACTCAGGTCAACTTGTAAAATATCAATCTGATCACTTTAGCCCCTAATCAAAAATACTTAATGGCTTCCCAAGGCTATCATACTGAAGAGAAAATTTCTCAGTGGAGCCTACAAGACCTTGTGAGGTCTGTGTCCCAACTGTGACCCTGGCCATGTCTGAAATCACATTCTCCTTTGCTCACTCTCTGCAGCTACACTGAAGGTAAATTTCAGTTAGAAGAATATGCCATACAAACTCCAACCAGAGTGAGACACTGCTGATTCTAAAAGATCTCCTTTTTATGATCATCTTAATCGTGCTATTTACGAGTGCAGAAAATCCTCAACTTATAATAGTTCTGATCCATGTTCAATGATGCTTCTGGAATTAATTAGGTTTAAAGCATTTGTTCAAGACAGATTTATCTAACATATTAGAACTATTCCACGTTTATCTAAGGATAAAGAAGCCTAAAGTGAGTGGTACAAATCAAAATCACAGTATCTTATAATTTATCCCTTTTTGTTGATAGATTTTTATATCTGTAATAAATAAACTTAAACATATAACTTCAAGGTGATAAGAAATAGTAAAAAAGTCGTAAAATAGAGTAATTTACAGTACATTTGAAACCACTTTAAACTTCCATTTTCTTCAATTAAAAAGAAATATCATCAATGAAACTATATTAAGGTGTATAAAAATCTGAAAAATCTAAACACCTTAAAATATGTTCTAAAAATGCTAATATTCTAACTAGAAATGAAACCAAGGTTAAAACACAAAGCAAAACACAACCTGAGTGTTCTTGGGGAAAAATAAAATGCCTTTTGAAATTTGAATTTGCACGCTAAGGCCAGCAATCATATACAATATTGGAAAATCAAAGCTATCAAGCAAGAAAATAAGCTTTCCATTTGAAATAATGCTTCAGAATGTAACAGACTTTAAAAGAACACTTTCAAGGTTAGTTAGGCCATTTTTGTGTCTTCTCTAAAGAGCTGTTATATTGTGAGACTCTTTCCCAAAGAAATACAGATATTTTATTCCCAATTTATTCTTCCTCTAGTAGCAGAAGAAGAGAGAGGGAAGAAAAGTAAGACTGTCCTGCAATTTTTTCCAGAAACATGCCATTATACCTGTCCTCTAGTTCCTCTTTACAAAAGAAAGATCTAGCAGGTAAATTGCTATTCTTTTTAAATCTAAAGGTATCTTGAATGGTGGATCCTCACAACAAAATTGAATTAGATGAAGGAATGATCAGTGTACTTACAAAACTTAAAGAAATGTATTTATCAATGTTTGGGGACATTTTTTGTTCTAGGTAAATAACAAGACTACACATTACTATGTGTTAATAATAGATCAGATACATGAAATAAAGTGCAACACGTTAGGAAATAGGACATGAACAATGTAAGTTGAAGAAATAATGTGCTAGTAAATAATGACACATCTTCAGGCTTGCTTAGCCTAAAAATTGTTTGTACGATAGGAATAAAGAAGTAACATTTCTAATGGAGGTGTGCAGACTCAATTCAGAGTCAGAAACCACATCAGTGCTAGTCCTGGATCAAACCCTTACACCCTGCATCTCAGATGTCTAACCCCAAATATCGCAGACTCTGATGAAAATTATATGATAATATAATAATAATATTGTGTTAAGACCATTTTTATGGCGGCAAAGTCTTTAGATGTCTTAAAAACTAATTTAGGAAAACTGGAAATTGTTAAATATTTATAACTAAAAAGAGAACCTATTATATGGGAAAACTGCATAAAGGAATGTTTGAAGTGGTGTTTCTGACTCATCTGGAATAAAATATATGTATTTGAGGATAAACAAAATTGCTCTCTTGAATATCATAAAGATTTACACACAACACATGGTTTTATTTGTTTCATTTGTGTCTGTTTTTATTTTACTATAAACTTATTCAGCTATTCTGACAACAAACTAACTAGTTACATCTTTCTGTTTTAAGCTTCACCAGTAAAAATAGAGCTTTGTGGCCCTTACCACCCAGTTAATCTTGTCACTTAAATTTTTTTATTAATACATATAAATCAAAAAGTAATGTGGGTTTTTTTTTCTTAAAAATAATGAAGATATACCAAACAGTAGATACTATGTCCTGTAGTTCCAACAATTTTATATAAAATATTTCTCAACCATATGAATGTTTGACAATATTACATGTTTTTCACAGAGAGACAAATAGTTATTTTACAATGTGAAGATATCAGAGCTATATGTCATTCATTTAGACAGAGCAGCACAATCAATTCTTTGTGTGACCTGGACTGGTTTGGGATTGATGATTCCTTCTCTTTTTTCAGCAAAACAGTTTGGTTCAGTACACCAGCATAGAGCATCTTAAGACTAGGTCAAAATGGACAACCCGCAGATGTGAAAGGATCTCCAGCTCCTTTTAAAACCTTTCTACTTAACTGTGACAGTCAGCCTTCAAGATGACCCCAAAGGATCCCCACTTTCTGGTATTCATGTCCCTAACTCCCACCACACTGGATAGAGCTGATATATGTGCACAATACATATTAAGATAACCAAAAAAAAAGAATGTCAATGTCAAGACTACTAGCTGATAAAAGACATAATGGCTTCTGTCTTACACTCTTTCTTGGGTAGCTGACTGTGGGAAGCAAGCTGCCACGTTGTGAGGATACACGTGCACCCTATAAAAAGATATATATTGAAAACAGTGACATAACCTGTCAGTGGCCAGTAAGGAACTAAGATCATCACGCAACAGTTGTATGGAATGAACCATCCTGGAGGTGGATGATCCGGCCTTCAGATGACTACAACCCCAGCTGACAACTTTCTTGATTTGCAGCCTCCTGAGAGACCCATTGCCAGAGCCACACAACTAAACTACCCTAGATTCCTGACCCTCTGAACTCTAAGAGATAATAAATGTTTATAATTTTAATTAGCTAGTTTAAGGGATAATTTTCTCAGGCAGCAATAGATATCTAATGCAATACTAATAACCTTTGATCTTTTATTTATAAAAAAAGTATCTTGTCATTACTACCTCACCACACACACACACACACACACACACTCTCTCTCTCTCGCATACATTTGTACACATACAAATGGAAAACATATTTGAAAAATTATTTTCCTACTCCAAATGCACTCAGAAAATATTCACCTTCTCTAAATAATGTCCTCTTAATTACTTTCAATACTCATTAAAAATTGCTAAATTTTTAAGATATTTTAAAACTACTGCATTTTTTTAAAGACAGGAATTTATTTTACTATTTAAATATTTGTATATTATACCAAAATAAATTTAGCCTAATAGTTGGCAACAACTTACCAAGAATAATAAGCCTGAACTCTTTTACATAAATATATCATTAAAAAATAAAACATTTTCACTCTTTCAGACATTAAGTGTTCCCATGACTCAGAGAGTTTATGCTCCCAACAGAGACTTTCTTATTTTGACATCTATAAAGGTAGTCTCAGGAACCACACAAAACTTTGTGCCTGACATTAAACATGTAAGTAAGTTTGCCATCAACACATAATGCTTCTTGGGTAAGGCCTTTACATGGTACAAAAATAAATTTATCAGAGTGGGTTGTTTTTCCTGCTTCGGATGGTTTGCCTTCTTACCACAAAGAACTCCAAAGTGCAACATCTTGAAGACATTCCTTATATTTAACACCATAGGAGACCACTTTTGCACCTCCAATTTGTTGTAATTTTTTTGAAGTGAGGGCACTGCAGATTGGAAAAGAATGCAAGGGTTGTTTGTTTCCCACAAACTGTCCATCTTGCTGTGAACAGAGAGAAGCTCCCATCTCGAGCTTGTGCAGAAACGTACTGATTAGCACTCTGCGGACTTGATCTTGAGCACAGCCAGCAGAAGCCTGATTGTAATTAGTCTTGTTCCTGCTCTCTGTGTATGCATCAGGTGCAGCAGGGCTCTAAGGGAGGTGCTGTTTAGTATCAAAACCCAACAGAGTTGGAGAATTCCCCTCACTCATTCACTGGTAGGCAAGAAACACATTTAACATGGCTAAGCTGTTTGCAAGCCAAGTCAAACACAGCAGCGCTCATGATCGGAGCCTAGCCAAGTGCTCATAGTGGGTGGTCAAGGCACATTTGTCTAATTTAATTGAATGATCACAGAGTGCTTTAAACTAAACTGGAGCTTTTAAAAGTTTCCATTATAAGCGCCAGCTTTTAACACTAAAATATGGTGGCAGATTGTGATCACATTCTCAGAATGTGGCTACCACGGTCTTTCTGGAAACTTCCTGTGGTGTAGGCTGTAATTAGTGCATGTGACCAGTGTGGTCACACTGGGGGCTTCCCACCTCAGTGTGCTAGTCCTCCTAGACAGTTAATGAACTGTCCACTATCCTTTCAATAAATCCACTCTCTTTTTTCAATTATCCAGAGCTATTTCTGCTTCTTAG
The DNA here is from genome assembly GCF_964146895.1 of Miniopterus schreibersii. NCBI lineage: Eukaryota > Metazoa > Chordata > Mammalia > Chiroptera > Miniopteridae > Miniopterus > Miniopterus schreibersii. Next base: position 33,771,338 of record NC_138101.1, read on the forward strand.
CAATGAGAAGTTTGACTGATACAGAGGTCCTTTTAAAAATACATTCCAGAATTTTAAGCTTTCAAGCCACTAAAAAAGAGAAAATAAAAATTTATAGAATCAATGTAGAGCTAGCAAACACATCATGATATTTAAACATGACATTTCAATGTAATATTATTTTATATGACATTATAATACTAAAAAGATAAAAAACAAAATTCTGAATTAGAAATTTCTTTACATTTATGATATTTAGCTTCATGGAAAAGATAACAATTTTTATGGTGAAAATAGTGCTCCACAAGCATTTGGGAAAAACTGCTCTAGAACATTCAGTCAAAAGTATATTCCTAACTATCCCTTCACATGGCACTTGTAAGCTACCATTTAGTTCATATTTTCCACCCCTCCCCCAACTTGTCTCTTTTCATTCCTATGTAATGAAATTATAATACACATTAAAAGCTTATCAGTCCATGAGATAAACTAGAAAACTAGGTTAGGAAAAATGACTTTAAAAGAAATAGATCTCAAAAGTGATCTATAGGGGCAATACAACTTGTATCACAACTCCACTGGCTTTTTTTTTTTTTTTTTGTAGAAATTGACAAGCTGATCCTAAAATTCAAAAGGAAAGGCAAGGAACCCAGAATAACAACAAAACAAATCTTTTGAAAGAGCAAGGTTGAAGCATTTCCACTTCTCAATTCCAAAGCTTGCTATAAAGCTACAGTAAACAATACTGTGTGCTACTAACATAAGTATATCCATATAGATTAATGAAATAAAATTGACAGAAAAGAAACAGACTCATATATTTGCGGTCAATTGATTTCAACAAGGCAATTCAATGAGAAAAGAATCATTTTTTTGTTTTTTCAATAAATGATACTGTGACAACTGCATAGACACATTAAAAAGAATGAATTTGAACACGTATCTCACACCATCTGCAAAAATTAACTCAAAATAGATCAAAGACCTAAAAGTAAGAGCTAAAACTATGAAACTTTTAGAGGAAAACATAAGTATAAATCTTTGTGACTTTGGATTAGACAATAATATTCTTAGGTATGACACCAAAACCAAAGAAAAAATAGATAAACTAAAATTCATCAAAACTTTCATGTTTCAAAGGATACTATCAAGAAAGTTAAAAGACAACACATAGAATGGGGAGGGAAATACCCTTGCAAATTATATATATTTCAATGGTCAATTATCCAGAATAAGAACTGACCAATATTCCATGGGTTATGCTTGTATTATTGCTTCCATTTTGAAAGCCTTTACAGTGCTATTTGCATCTGTCCTGTGTGTGTTCCACTTATTGGTCAGCCTGGGACTTGAGTGGGAGTCTCTTAGTTCAGTTTTCAAAGTCACTGGTATGCTATTTAAGATCAGACCCATGCATACACAGATCAGGGGCAATTCCAAAAGTTCATAACAAATTAACGTGGGTTGATTTTTCAAGCTCCTTTTTCTTCATGATTTCCCTGGTAGTTTCCAGTTCCCTAGAGTTCCCCTTTTCAATTCTCTATCCAGAAAGCTGGGGCTCTATTTACCTCACTCTGCCACACTTCCTGCAAATGGAGTAGATTCAAAGTAAGATGGGGAGAGACCCAAGCAGGGAGGAATTTCCCCCCCTCTCTTGAGAGCACAGTTCCTTTGATCAAAGAAAAAGTTTCCCATCCCTCTCAGTGTTAGGCATCAGTGGGCCCCTACTATCACCACCATTGCTACCAAATCTCTTTCTTGTTTATCAGCTGTGAAATAGGGTGCTTCCACATGCAACAGAAGATGGTGAACATTTTATTCTTTGTATCAATAAAGAATTATTTCATTCAAGGCTCATTCATCTCGTCATCCACATCAGTGATGAGGGAATGTCTAAGAGGAAATCCATATGTAGGTAGGAGAATATAAGAAATAACTGGACAGTCTTCTTTATGATTATTTTCTACCAGTATTTAAATCTACTCATAACAATTGTTGAAAACATACCCATTACTTTCCTTTCTTCTTCTTTTTTTTAAGACCATTAGCCTATGTTTAAAAATCCCAAACATTTGACTTGGAGCTATCTAACTTGACGCAACATTGTAAAACACCTAAGTTTTTACTAATAGCTTCTTTTCTCTTCTATTCAAACTAAGTTGCTGGGGGAAATTACTTTTTGTAGTTTCAAAAATTATTGCAAATGTCAACAATTGGCTCAGTAACTACTGGAATGATTGTTTGATTTAAATCTTAACTGTTTAATGTGTTCTATATGAATCCAGGATAGTAACAGTTTTATAAGAACAGAGATTTAAAAGATGATACTTCCACACTCTCTTGGCCTAAAAACCGTCCGAAGAACCCTCCAACTAAGGCGTGCTTCATCCTATAGCTATATGCCTCTTGCTATAAAGGAAAAAGTGAGTCACTGTAATATAAACAAAAGAGAAACATGTAATAAAACTTGAGTAATGTTTTAAAAAGGAAACTGCCCTTTAGAGATAATGGATCTATTCTCTGCTCCATGCATGAATGCAACTCTCATTAACACTAATGGAAGCTACGCACATGCATCAAGAAAATATACCTGGTATAACGATTTTCAAAATGGGTAATGGCTTCTAATCTGTGCCTGGCATGGTTGTGTCTTTAGGCAGCCAAACAAAAGTACACCTGAAATTTGGGGAAAGAGATAAGCCTATAAGTAAAGTATTTTAAAGTACTAAGAAAAACTCTGAGAACATGGCAGTATCTTTGCATTTTTCTTCCCTCTTAAAATACTCCTGCCAATCACTTTGATTACTTCTCTCCTGCCATTGCACAGATTTTAAGAGACTGGTTTCAAAGCAATTATATAACATAATCAATTAAATACGATAACCTATTACCACAATTCCTGACAGCTAGTGCTCAGAAAACTTAAGTTGTTTTCCCAATCTTAGTTGGATATTCTTTATAGAAAATCGTTATGATAGTAGCTGTCAATAATCCAGAAATCTTTTTTCTTTGAATACAAATGTTCCTGATTAGAAATTATCAGTTGGTGGTTTAGTAGTTTAAGTTAGCTGCCCGAAGCCTTTTTACTGTAGAATTTTTAAAAATCAGATAGTCAGATGTTCAAGCAAATGAAAATTTTTAATTAGAAAATTAGAGATATAATTTGTTTAATTTATTGAAAATAGTCCAGTTAGATATTAACATAAATTTCCAATAAACAATAAAACCTCTGTTTAATGGCAGTTGTGTTGCCCCTTCGCCTAAATATCACCCATGATTTCTATCACAGATGCGATGTCAGAGTTAAACATCAGTCCTAATGCTCAGAAACACTCCCAACAGCCTCCCTAGAGAGCTGGTCTGTTTCCAGCCATGTGACAGAAAATAACTAATTGTTTTGAAATAATTTACTTCACAGTTAATGACCCTGGGTTTTGTTTAAGTAATTAATTACTCAGTTTATCTATATGAGTTTTTATGCATTTCATGTTTTGATATCCCTGCTGAAATTAAGTCTCAGAAGCTTCCCAGTCACACTGCTTACATCTTGTTCAATAATGGGCGATGCTTCTGGTCAACATGTAGATCTCTCTCCCCTCTCTCTCTCTCCACCTCTCCACCTCCATCTTCACCTCTATCATCTCCATAATCTCCATTGCCATCTCCATCTTGCTCTCCATCTCCATCTCCATCTTCATCTCCATCTCTCTCCCTCTTCATCTCTCTCTCCATCTCTATCTTCATCTCCATCTCCATCTCCATCTCCATCTCCATCTCCATCTCCACCTCCATCTCCATCTCCACCTCCACCTCCATCTCCATCTTCATCTCCATCTCTCTCCCTCTTCATCTCTCTCTCCATCTCTATCTTCATCCTCTCCATCTCTCTCTCCATCTCCATCTCCATCTCCATCTCCATCTCCATCTCCATCTCCATCTCCATCTCCATCTCCATCTCCACCTCCATCTCCATCTCCACCTCCACCTCCATCTCCATCTCCATCTCCATCTCCATCTCCATCTCCATCTCCCTTTTGCCTTTTGCTTTCCTCCCTGTCAACTCTACATGTGGATTGAGCATTTCTCCTCCCCTTCTCCCATCTAACACAGTGGAACAAGTTCATTCTACTGAAGTTTTCAAGAATAATACACAAGATAGAAACCAAACTGGCTTAATGCTGACATAAATATCTTTATGTTTTCCATGAATATAAATATACTATTGAAATGTTTTGAGAAAGATTGAAGCTATGCCTTTTGGGATCAAAAATTTGAGGAAAAATAGAGATTCTGACAGGAAATCTAAACAGCAGAGATAAAACACATAGTGAATGAAGCTCACAAGAATAGAGCTAGCATGACTGAAAATTTCTTATATGCCTAACACTTTAAATATTAAGATTGACTGCCATACATTTAGTATTATCCAAAGAGACTGAAGCTCAGAGAGATTTAGTACATTTCCCTGAAGAAACACATGCTACAAATAGTACATTTATATACCACATGATGGGTGCACTAGAAATCAACACATCCTAATTTTCAGAGGTCTGCAGTGGCCAAATCATTTCATATTGCTTATTGCATGTACTGTATAGTGCTAATTCCAAATGCAATATACTTTCAAGAGCATGTTTTCCATTTTGATTCATAAAAACACTACTTGTTTCCTAATTTCTTCATGTAAAATGAAGATAAGCTGCCCTCCACTTGTACACAATTGTTGAAGGATAACATTTATGCAAAATAATCTCATTTGTTAATGTGAGCTATCTTGCAATCTTTCTGTTCTATGACCTAAAATAATGCTCTGTGCAAAATAATTCTAAATAAATATTGAATGGATGATCTTTGACCTCTTAGTTCCAAATACAGCTCCAAAAATAAACACCATATAAACCATTACCTATTGGGGGGGATAAGAGGAACCCCCATATGAACAGTAAGTAATTAAATTTGGTTATTGCCTCCTGCTAATTTGTCTCATGTCAATTTAATTCTTAGGCCAGTTAGAAGAACTACTAGGGGAAAGAAGGGAAAAAATGTCCTCCCCCACATATTATTATATTACAATTAAAAGAACCCATTTTTAGTGTTCTAAAGATTACATGCTTTAGGACAAGTAACTAACATTCTCTCCACCATTTTCTTTATTTACATTTGCTAATTTTGCACTTAAACAGGCAATGTGGCATAAAGAAAAAGCACAGGAAATCCCAAATAATACTTGTTCAAATCCATAAATGTAGTTGTTACGATGTTTGTGATCTTCATGAAAGATCAAATGACTTGTTTTGTTACAGCCTCCACAGCTGAAAAACTGGAGCTTGAATGTTTACCTCACTGATTTGTTAAGACAAAAAGGCACTGTACCTGTTACACATGATGCAGAAAATAAATTGCTACCTAATTATCATCACCACCACCAGTATTCTAATCAATAAAATGAAGTTAAAAAGAGTAACTTCATAATCTAACATTTATATGCACAATTTACTGAAATGCGTTTTTTAGTTTGTGACCAATACCCACTAACTGATGGGCATTGAATTAATTAGGATACGCAAAGCAGTAGTCGTCAGTAACCAAAAAGATTCCCTAGCACGATGGCCTCACGCAACAGAGAAGGACTGTGATGCCGTCTGTCACGCTGTAGTTCTATCAGCATGACCCTACGCTTGGCTTTCGCGAAACCTAAACTGATATGCCCAAGTGATAACTTTGTGCCTTGGAAGATAAACTAACCAAAAACTTTTCCCTGTCCTCTTTGCTTATTTCTTTTTCTCTTTTTTCTTCCCCCTTCATTTTTAAAATTCAATATTCCAAGAAAATAAAACAATGTACTGACTTTCTCCCCTTATTTGATTGTTTTTTCCCTTTTCCCAGAGATCTTTTTTTTTCAAGTCCCTTTACTTCCAAGGAAGGCTCAAAAACTCATCCATTCTAGAACATAAAATACAAAGGCCACCTAAGAATTCCAGAATTGTTTGTGGGAAGGAGAAAGGTGTTATTTTACATTAGTTTAAATCAGAGTACAAAGTCATCAAACAAGCATTTCAAGGGTAAAAATTTGGCCCCCCCTAAAAATGACCAACTCATGGGTGGCCCCTTTGCTGAATTTTCATAGCTGCATCTCAATCAAGTCCCAGAATATTGGCTGGAAGCTCAGAGGGCCCGGCTGGAGCGGCTCAGCTGGTGGAGCGCTGTCCTGTGCCCCGAAGGGCTGCCTCTCCACTCCGGGTCGGGCACACACCCGGGGTGCAGGTCCAGTCCCTGGTTGGGGCTTGTATGGAAGGCAACCAATTGATGTCTGTCTGTCTGTCTGCCTGTCTGTCTGTCTCTCGCCCCCTTCCTCTCTCTAAGCACATCCTAGGGTAAGGATTAAAAAAGACAAATTTAGAGAAAAAATATAACTGTCAGAAGCAAAATAGAAGCGCCAAGCACACAGGAAATCAGCTACGTAGCTTATAAAGTACACCTTCTGAATTTACCCTGAGCCTCTCATCAAGGTAGAGAGCACTGGCCCGGCCGCGCGTGGCTCAGCGGTTGAGCGTCGACCTAGGATCCAGGCAATCGGGGTTCGATTCCCGGTCAGGGCACAGGCCCGGGTTGTGGGCTCAATCAGTGACTCTCTCATCATTGATGTTTCTCTCTCTCTCTCTCTGCCTCTCCTTTCCTCTCTCTGAAATCAATAAAGATATATTTAAAAAAAAAAAAAAAAGGTAGAGAGCACTGAACACTTCTACACCTATTGAGTAACAGTGTAAAGACCCTAAATTCTATCCTGTGGAAAGGGCTATCGCAACCGTACCCAAGCATATTTATGTCCCCTCCCAGCATTTTTCCTTCGTTCATGTTGTACCTGTGTCCTCAGCTTAGGAGTCAGAATGAAAAACACTCATCTTTTCATCTCAGTCCATCGCTGTTAATGTATTAAACTTTCATATTTACTGTATCGAACAATATTCCAGTCAACACCTTAGCCCACCTTGAACCAGTGCGCCACAAGAATTTTTTTTTTTTAAATATATCTTTAGTGATTCCAGAGAGAGGAAAGGAGAGGGAGAGAGAGAGACAGAAACATCAATGATGAGAGAGTCATTGATCGGCTGCAGCCCGGAACCCGGGCATGTGCCCCGACTGGGAATCGAACCCTGATCGCCTGGATCCTAGGTCAATGCTTAACGGCTGAGCCACGCCCAACCGGGCAAGAATTTTTAAAACATGGAAAACCTAACCATTTAGTCAGGGGCAAGGACGTCTTCCCTTAGATTGTCAAATTAAAAAAATGACAACAGCCAACACAACAATAGCCAGCCAGTGTGAATGTCCTGTCTTGAACCATAAATATACAGGTCATATAACAGAGATGCATCTTATTGGTCACAATGCATAATAAGGTTGTGTCTTATTGGTTAATTCTTGGTACTAGAAAGCCTTGTATACAAATACAGGCACCTGATTTTTTTTTTTTTTTAAGTCACTTTGGAGCAAAAAGGGTAGGTAATTACTATTATTGTTATTTTGTAAATCAATAAAAATTAAAATTTTGTCAGAGCAGCAAAAAATATAATGTATTTTGTAGTGTGCCACAGAATCTTAGTAATTAGTTGATGTGAACCATGAGATGAAAAAGGTGGAAAATCGCAGCCTTAGCCACATGTCCCCCCACCTTTGATCAGTGTAATGGAATTCTGAGTAAGCCTTACAGAACTGCCTCCTGGTCTATTCTGAACCCACCTTGTACTAAGCCATGCTTCTACTCAGGTCTGAATAGCTAAATCTTGAATTTGATGGATTAAAGCAATGCTTTTTTTAATTAAAAACACATACTGAGAAAAATAAACTTAAGAATAAAGACTGACTCTGAAAATTGAACACATAAAGGTCTAAACACAAAAGAGAGTAGAGTTACATTAAAATAAGTATAATTTAAAAGTCAAATTTAAATATATGCAGAAAGCATATTGAAATCATGTGTATTTTAGCCATCAAGAACAGACAATATTATTTGCCTCAAAATTCTTAAGTTCCGTTAATGAAATAATATACTGTTTAAAATAGGGGGAAAACCACTGTAAAAACTGAGTCGTGTCACTATGGCAACAGAAAACCATTTAACTAGTCTTAGGCTATGAAAAGTGAAAATGGATTCTTGCTCTATAAGAAATTATATTAAAGAGGGATATGCGACATAGTAGTTACACTTCCATCTTCATAAATATTCTAGTAATATTTAAAAGCACATTTCTTAGAGAAACACTATGTTCTGAGTCTTTAGAATTAATTTTTTTAAAAACTGAAGAAATCATAGCTCAAATGCTGAAGACAAAATTGATGTTTCTTGGGGAAAAATGGTACATCAAAATTTTTTTTCAGTTTTTGCCTCATTTAACATATATTTATTAGCTTTCTACTATGCTTCAGTACTGTGACAGGTACTGTGAATAAAAAGTGAAGAAAAAATGCAATTCCTATTATCTTGGGAGGAAAAGTGAAGTAGGAAAAAGACACTAATCATTTAATCATATATATAATTACATATCACCATGAGATCTTTACATATATTGTTCCTGCTGGTGGATAGAAAGGATAGAAAAATAAAAATCCTGACACAGGGAGAAAGTATGGCAAATTCTAGAAACTGTTAACAACAAAAATCCAATAGGGGACCAAATGTACAGGATGTTGTAGGCAAGTGAAGACTCTAGTCTTTAGTCTAAAGGCAATAGAAACTATAGAAGTGCTAATTAGAGAAATTAAATGCTCATGTTTTCATCTCAGAGAAAATTAAATTTCCAAATGCATTGCTCAATTTTGTTGTGAAAACAAACATTAAAAGCTTATAGAACAACAAAAGGTTTGTATGTGAATGGCTGCTGGTCAGTTGAAACTTCTGCTCCCCAAGAGCTATTTTTTTTATTTTTAGATCAGGCTGAAGGAGCAGCTTCTATTTGGGACATGCTCTTCTCAGGCACATCAAAAATAGCTCCCAGCAACCCATCATCTTCTTAAAGCATCTGCGTGAAAGGAAACAGGATCTTTTTGGATCCAATTCCATTGGCTCCCATGAGGTCACACAGCCAAGAGGGGTCAAGTTTCAGCAAGTGTACTTGACCCAATGAGAGGTATGGCACGGAGCTAGGAGGGGCGATATATAATCTCTTCATTAGAGAAGGAAGAGAGTAGTTAGGAACAGTGAAACAATATGCCACAGAGAATTCTCTAATTTACCCATGTTTAAATACACTTTTGGGACTCTAATAAATCAAAGCATCAGGTTATATAGCAAGGTTATATTATTCTACAAATCATTACTTAGGTATGAGGACATAGGTGGTAGCTTTATCAAGAATTAAGTGTTTAGAAAAAGTGTTCAAGGATGATCTCTTCAAGCAACAGTTTAAAGCATGCTTCATGAAGTATGCGTCCTCCAATAAAAAGGGAAACAAAATTTTAAAAGTCTCAGAGAATAGATTTCAAAGCTTGCATTTTGAGTCATATGTACTTAAAATTTTATTTTGCCTACATCAAACAATTTAGTTTCAAATGTTTCATGGCCAGACTATTAGGGATTATCTCTAATTTTTTTTCCCATACATAGAAAAAAATATACACAGCACTAACTCATGTAAATAAGCATTAAAACTTAGCCAACCACTTCTAATAAAATAAATGTTGTTAATTCCTGAACACAGTGAGAGTAATCGTTTGGCACTTAAAATATGACTCATATTTTATTTGAGAATGTATAGTTTAACTTCATCAGAGATAGATAATAAAAATCTGTGTGCTGACTAAAGTAATTAATAACTTCTTCATCTGTGTACTTTTTAATGACGAGGGTATTTCTAAACCCATATACAATTATCCCTTGCCATTGAAAAATTTGTCTAGAGATCTGTCCTCCTGGGAACTTTACCAATCTGTCTAGAAATTTGAAAACCTTCTCCTTGATCAAAGTGTCCCAAGCACAGGAATTTTAATATTTCTAAAAATATATATTAACCATACTAACATTCTAATTTTTACAAGTTTATTCCATGAAAGTTTGTTTTCATGAAGTATGCCCTTTTAAAAACAGCCCATTTGTACTGTAATCACTTTCTATTGCTATATACCATATTACTACAAATTTAGCTATTTACAACATTATGTATTTATTGTCTCGAATTTTCCTTGGGTCAGGAATCTAAGTACAGGTTAGTTGGCACCTCTGCCAACTAGGTCAAAATTAAGCCAGTATTGCAATCTCATTTTAGGCACAGGGTCATTCCAGCTGTTGTTGGCAGAATTCAATCCCCTGAGGCTGTGGGGCCATTTTCTTGCAAGCTGTAGGTCATATCACTCTCAAGGCCAGAGGCTACCCTCAGGACTTTGCCAAATTCCCCCACCTCTTAGGCAGTTCACTACATTCTAGTTTGCTTCCTCAGGGACAGCAGGATAATCTACTGCTTGACTCTGGGACTTCTAAGGGCTCAACTGATTGTATTGGGCTCACTCAGAAAAATCTCTTTGAATAGTTCAAAGTCAACTGATTAGAAAACTTATTTATATCTGCGGAATCTCTTTTGCTATATAAGGTCACATAATCACAACACTGATATCCTGACACGTTCACAGGTCCTTCCCACACTCAAGGGGAGGGGACAATGTTTCAGGGCCATCTTAGAACTCTGCTTACCACAAAAGGTTACATTTTATTGTTTTTTTACAACTGGCCCTGCTGACTCACTTAACATTCTAAAAGCATAAAAACACAAATTCAACTCAACGCAATTAATTATAAGTGAAATTTGACAAATGATAATCCTGGAAGATCCTTGAGGGGGAAAATTCACAAAATATACCATACTGAGAAGCCATCTACAATGAAAAATTCAGTTCATATAAACATATATTCAAAAGAATTTTACTAGTGACAGTGAGTGAGCCAAAGAGGTCCAAGAGGGAAATAATACTGGTTCTTTGATCATTCCACTCCCACAAAGTCCTGCAATTCAGTCCTGTTCTTTCACTTACTACCTGTCTTTTAGAGATGACCTGCATGAACACCAGCACGAAAACTGTGAGCTAGATTTTCAACAAACAAGTAAACAGATCAATAAACGAGAGAGAGAGAGAGAATATTGGTTGGCAATCCTAATCTTACTCCAACCAATGTGAATCCTGGAATTTGTGTTTTACTCTGAATATTCAGCAAATTCCAAAGTTATATTTATTTTCCTTTGTTTTAAATTCTTCAGATAGCCTTATATATTCAAAAATATGTATATAGCTGAACCAGTGTTTTTTTTCTTTCATTAGGAGTTTGCAAAAAACTGAATATCTGAGGGTGAAAATTGATAAATGTTAAATGATGAAGAAAAACACTACCTTTTAACATAAGCAGAAAAGGTCTAAGGCTAATAAGAAATAAAAATCTAGATGCAGTTGGAGTTGCTATTTATGACTAAACAATCACCCAATTTCAGCATGGTCTAAATTACAGTATAAATATTTAATTGTTTATCAAAAGTATTCAAGGGAGAGACGGGCTTTTAGGTGCATTCTGCAGGCAGGCATGGAGAAGTGCTGAATTATCCAATTCAATTTGAACTTGAAAGCTGCACACTTGGAGATTCACTCCCCATGAGAGTGGATGGGCATTTCCTTATTTTTCTGTGATACTTTTTAACGTTTATAAGCTTCCTTCATTTTTATATAATTTGTTTCTAATATGAAATATATGAATCAGATTTTAAAGTATGGAGATATAGGGTATGAACGATAGTTTTACGAAGCTGAGTAAGATGAACCTGGGTATACAAGAATAGAGAAATTAATCAAAACATAACCTAAAAAATATTGAACATGCTACCCTCCATGGTGACAATAATATGAAAAATGGATGACAAAATACACTGAAATCTCACTATAATGCTTTAATCCTGAGAACTCCAGAAAAAAGTTCATCTTGTGTGTTACCAGAGAAGTTTGGAAGGTAAGGATAGAAAAAGAATCTGAATTATAAGGCGGTCTTTTGCTCTGATCCCTCAAGGCCTGTGTTACAGGAAGATTTCACAATAACCTTTCAATCACCAATAAAATGAACAGATACTTAAAGATTCGTGAATTTTTTCATACTTCTGAAAATATTTTATCAACTCTTTCTACAAATCATTTACACATTATTTTACCACTTAAAATAAGCATACAAATTACTTACTGTTAAAAGTCAAATCATCTTCTTAATACTTTTTTTTTTTTACTTTGCAAATTTACTTTAGGAATGTTAACCCTTTTTCTGGTGTTTATTTCAAGAAATTGTAACACGCATACAAATTGTGGTAACCAGCACAGCCGCCAGGGTTGAGAGCAGTCCCATCCCCCTCAAAAGCCTCCTTGGAGCTACCCTTTGTAGCTCTGCCCGACCCCTGGCTAACGCCCATTTGTGCTCACCACAGCTCTGTCTCTTTCAGAGTGTCACCCAAATGAAGTGCATGGTATATGACTTTGACACGCGCAGTATTGTATGTCAGTACAAACAAGAGTAACCAAAAAAACCACACAAAATAAACCTTAATATAATCATGTAGCATTCATTAAAGTAACTTTTTGGAAACATAGCTTAAATGTCTGCCCACAGGCTTGGAACTGAAGATACAACTCGTTCTATGATACACGAGGTCAGAATGAAAGGAGTGGTGCATCTGTCACCAGACTAAGACAGGAAAATGTAAAGCTGTCCCCAGATTCACCTCTCAGTAGGACATATCTTTTAGATATGTCCTACAACTTTAGAATTTATTTTGAATTGGCCATACCCATTTCCCCCTTTGGCATATGGGGCTGCACTATATCCACATGTTAGGGTCAATTAATTTGTGAAAGAGCTCCAACAGCTCTGAGCAAAAGCTCCTTTCCATTTATTAAGGCATCAGAGAGCTGTCATGTGTTAATTGCTAATCCATTTCTCACTTAGAACAGTGAGACAACAAAAAGGCACCCTTTATACAGCATATCAAATTATTGTTCTTTTTAAATATAAATGAATATTTCTGTAACAATTAGGATAAGCTTTCCCCCAGAATTTATCCCCTATTTGCGAATTTGTTTTCTCTAGTCTAGCTTTTGAAGAAAAAAAAAATATATGACAGAGGAAAAAAGGGCTTTCAAATGGTTTTTCATTCATCTTTAAAAATGGATCGAGCCCAGCCAGCATGGCTCAGAGGTTGAGCATCGACCTACAATCCAAGAGATGGCGGTTCGATTCCTGCTCAGGGCACATGCCCGGGTTGCGGGCTCCATCCCCAGTGGGGGGCGTGCAGGAGGCAGCCCATCAATCACTCATCATTGATGTTTCTATCTCTCTCTCTCCCTCTCCCTTCCTCTCTCTAAAATCAATAAAGACATATTTTTAAAAATGGATTAAAAATCATGGGTATAATAGTTTATAATATAGGACAACTCCATAAAATTAGTTTATGTTGGAAAAGGCATAACTTTATAGTAATTAAGAGACTCTCTTGTTAGCTTGTCCTTTCAGATAGTAAAGTGATGGAGTAGACAAACTAAATAAAATTATTGCAACTTGCTGGGGCTGTCACATCTAGAAAGTGATAAATAAGGTTTCATAGTCTCACTTGAATTTACATTATTTTATTGTTTGGATGCTTTGAATGACCACTTTGAATCTCTAACCATAAGAAATGTTAATGAGAAAACCTCCAAAGTGCTCGATGGCGACAAGGACCCTTATCAATTATAGATGTATGCTTTAAAAAACCAGGGGTTGGAAAAGGAACCAAAATTTCAATGTATGCTTCCTATTGTCTGTTTCCCTTTCCTAGTATAATGATATAAAACTTTAAAACCTATCAGTTAGTCACCCTAGTATTGACAAATTGGTGAGAATATACTTATCCACATATACTTCAGTACCCAAGAAGGTTGTGAAGCATTAACAATGAAAGTTGCTTTCATATATAATAGCTAAGCCTTGTCCTGAAACATTGTGTTTTGATCCTTGCAGATTAGAGAGCTGTCACACAAAATTTCAAAGGCTAAAATCTGGCCCACAATATGCAAGGCCTTGGAAAACAGCTATTTCCCAACTAAATCTCAAAATAATATTTTTATTTTGCTCTTGTGTGCTACATACTCATGCTACAGCTGGTCCATTTCTCCACTAAGGACAATTAGACAATTCATGTATTTTCCTCTGTTGGGTCTTCTATTCCATAAGCTACTTAAGTAGTCATCGACCTTGATTAGCAACAATAAACATTTACTGAGCCTCCTCAACGTGTCAGGTGCTTAATTAGTAAGACTTAAAAGAAGAGGGTCACTCCAAAGCAAACATATCCAGTTAGGTTCCCTACTTCCAATCCCTCTGAGGACTATATCTACCCAACCACTTGGAACGGTCATTCACAAGGAACTGAATCTGTACCTGCTCAGCTGGCGAGTTTTGTGCTGCTGTAAATAGGATACGGAACGATCAGCATTGCATCTGCAGAGCAATCAATGCTTAGTGAACTGGGTGGGCAACCAAAAGGAGGTCAGGAGTAAGGGCTCTGGCTAGGCGCTTACAGGCCAGTGGCATGGGAACACAGCAAAGGAGGACTGGATTTGATCCGGGGAGGACAGGGTCAATCCCACGCGAAAGCATCAAGTGGTGCATATAGTGTCTGCTACTCCTCGTTGCATTCTCTTTGGCTCCATGGAAACAATAGTTCCTTTCCACTTACTTCATATAACTAGCGTTTTCCTATCCGCCCACAAAGAAAATTTGTTCCTGAAAAGTATATAGCTTCCACCACTTGAAGGTGTAAAATAAAAATCTTCAAATTCTACCTCATTTGTCAAGCAAACGCCGGAGAAGAATCAGATGGAATCAGTGTGCTTTGTAAACAGCACCCTCTGACTCTGCCACCTCAGGTCTGACTGCCCTTGTTTAACCCAACTCGGCGGAGCATCCTGTTCTCCCCCAGGGGATCTGGAACCCTGGGCAGAGGAAATAAACAAGAGCCAGGGGAAAATAGGAGGGAGCACAATTTCAAACCTTTAATTATTCTTCTCTGGTGATTTCAATTTTATCCCTGACTTATTTTTGGTTTTTGGCCGCCCTATTAAGCTAACTTTGCATCAAGTCACTGTAAGCTCATAAAAGCAAATCACAGATGACAGCTGAGCAGTGATGCAGGCCCCGCACCCTCTCCAAGCCCACCTTCTAGCCTGCCTAATCTCACAACAGGCTCCTGGTTCCAAATTCTCGATTCCTGATAGGAATTTCAATACACTCCTTCAAACTTCACCCCTCTTGCTTTGGTTTGCTGATAAACTCCAGCCTTTGGGACCCTGGTGATTCTCGGCTGTTTTTGGAGTTACCTGTGAGCAGAAAAGGGTTAGCTCAGCAAGCCTAACAAATCAGATCTATGCCTAGGTTTGGGTTGTCTCACACAAATCCTTGCTGCCAACCCAACTTTGTGTCTTTCTTTACCTATAGAAGTTTGCTGTTGCGCAGCACCTGGGGCCATGCCTGTGTGCCTCTGATCATGCTACCGCCTGCGTTGGAAGATCCTTCCTCCTCTTCTTTATCTTTTGAAATTCATTACCTTTTGAATTTTATTTTTCCTTCAAAACTCAGTTCAAGTACAACTTTTTTGATGACACCCGTCATAATTCACCAGTCAGAATTACTTGTTCACTTAGTGCTGATTCAGGCATTCAGTGTACACTTTAGTTATGAATTCACAATCTTAGAGTTTGCTGTATGGATCTGTGCTATCCATCAGCAGATTAAAGAACAGGGAAAAAAGTGTTTTAATTATTTTTATATTTACTAATTTGTGGTAGTGACCATGAGTAGCCAGAATTGCAGCCCCTACCATAATTTTTCACTGCTACCCATTTGTACCCTCCTCAATTTATAATCTAAGCAAAAAGCATAATTGTTGTGCAAAAACAGTATCAAGACAAGGCTTCTCACCTCCCCTTCCCACTTGACTGCAACGAGTAAGCATAGCCCATGTGGATATTCTGGAATATAAATGAGCATGCCTCCTACATCGTCCTAGCTAAACTTTTCTCTACTGTTGTACAGTAATTAGAATTTCTAACTCTAGTGTTTTTGGTCATAATAAACATTAAATATTTGAATTGAATTTGATTGAAGTAAAAAGTTACCCAGTTTCCCTTAAAATATTCTCATTGACCTGCAACTAATCATCTTACTAGTTAGATGACTAGTTGAAAATGAGGGTTTTAAGTAACAAGAGTTTACTCAAGATTGTAAAATGAGAGTAAATGTAAGCATAGAAGTAGATTTAACT
Organism: Miniopterus schreibersii; assembly: GCF_964146895.1. Lineage (NCBI taxonomy): Eukaryota > Metazoa > Chordata > Mammalia > Chiroptera > Miniopteridae > Miniopterus > Miniopterus schreibersii. Next base: position 33,787,633 of record NC_138101.1, read on the forward strand.
TGGATACATTATACAAAACACAGAATTATTTTATATGCATGTCAAAATAGCAGAAAGAATTACTTCTCATGAATAAAAGAATTATATATTATACACAAAGATAGGACAAAGGTCACTTTTCAAAAAACAGCATATTCATAATCAGCATAATTAGCTCTGTGACCGGTACCTATTGCTGTTTTTTTACATAACTATGATGACTGGATCACAACCAAATTTGTAAGCTGAATTCCAGCTGTGGAATTCATGTTTCTCATAACTGTATGAGAGGGAGGAGCTCAGCCTCATTTCTAAGCCATTGGTTGAGACCACAGTGTCAGCTGGAAAATGATTAACTTTAACCTTTAAATGAGTCCCTTTTATGTGGAAGAAATAAAAATAAAACTAGAGGAGGGAAGATGGCGGCGCCGTGAGAAGCAGCAGAGGCCCCGCCCCCAGCCATGGACTCGATTTCCTCCTAAAATCCTATGTAACCAGCTTGGAAAAACCAGAGAAACACACCTGAGTGGACGGAGGGCGAGTGGGGAGCACTGAGGAGACATCACGGAGTCCGGTAAGAGGGGGCGTAGGAAGGGGGAGTCCCCCTGAAGCCCATGCTGGGCGCCGAGCCCCGAGGCCTGGACGCTGCAAAGCTCCCCCCCTCGGGAGTGCGGACCGGCGGCCAAAGGCGGGGACCCCACACCCTGAGCTACGAGAGGGAAGGAGCACCCCGCACAGGGCAGAGGGACCAGGGGAGCGGCGAGTCCCAGAGGGGTCGGCACCTTCCTAGGAAACAGCCTCTAATGGTGGAGGACGCCTTCCTAGGAAACAGAGCCTCTCATGGCGGCCTGCGCCTTCCTAGGAAACAGCCTCTGGTGGCAGCCGGCACCTTCCTAGGAAACAGAGCCTCTAGGGGCAGCTGCGACCGGCATCTGATGCTCTGGGTGCCAACCATAGGGAAGGCTGTCCCAAAGTGTGTGGCACCAGAGTAGTGAGGGACCAGAGGACTGCGCTGGCCAGCCGCACACGGGGACCCTCTGCCTCCCTGTGGGGCACTGTGCTGAGCCCCAGAAAGCGCGGAATCTACAGGGTGCAGGGGAGGGGAGGAGCCCTCCCACCCTGAGCTCCCGCTGGGAGAGGCTGGGATCTGTGACCGGCCCTGAGGGGCACCGTGGTGGCCTGTGGAGCCGCCCCAGCTTTGCTGAGACCAGCGGTGTGGGGAGCTGCATGGAGCTGACTTTGGGTCCCCTCCCCTGGGTGCCTTGGTGCTGGGGCGGCGGGACCCTGCAGGGCGGACTCTCTGCCTGTGTGTTGCTTTGTGCGTTTGCCAGTTTGATTGTGGAACTGGCTCCCACCTTCCCGGCGTGCACTGACTGGGGACAGACCAGCGGAGGCTGGGAGTGGGGTCTGCGCAGTAGACGGTCTGAGGGGCGGGCCTGGTGCGACCAGCCAACCAGAGCTGGGCAGGGAGGGGCGGAGCCCGCCGGCCTCTCCTGCAGCCGGGAGCACCGCCCCCAACAGGAAAGGGGCGGGTCCCGCTCACTGAGGCCCCAGACACCCCGCAGGGCACAGTCCTGAGGGGAAGGGAGAGCAGCTCACAGGAGGACTCTGCAAGAATAAGACTCTCAGGGGCTGTTGTTTGGGAGCTGGAGGAAACGCTGAAAACCCCTGCTGGGGGCTGGGCGGCAAAGAGCTCACCAGAATATGTTTTTAATCGAACCCACTGAGCCCAGGCTGCTGAAACGGCCCAGAGAGAAAAGTCAACAGGCTGAAATCAATCTGAAGCTGCAGCAGGCCAGAGCCTGGAGAACTGGAATCAGAGGACAGGGTAGGGACTGAGGAGCTGGTGGTGGAGCAGAGACTAACTCCCGCAGAGTGAGCACCTGACAGCGACACCTCTAAGGGGAGTGATACCCTGAGCTACAGTAGCCACCCTGCACCCTAAAGACTCTACAGGAGACTCTGGAGCAAGACCAGGCAACTACAAGGTTGGAAAATAGCTGACAAGAGGAGGTGACCCACGGAGAACCTCAGATCAACCATCTACCTAAGGGCACCAGAGCCAAACTGAGACGGCTCCTCACATTGGCTGATACACAAGCACCTCCCAGGAGAACTGAAATCAGCACACAAAACAGTGACCCTCAGACAACATAGGCTGCCCAGAAGAAATTCACCTGAGTGACTGTCTTTTTTTCTTCTGTTTTTTTTGTTTTAGTTTTGTTTTGTTTTGTTTGTTTGTTTGTTGTTTGTTTGCTTTTTTTCTTTTTTCCCTTAGGAAGAAGAGAAAATTTGTTTCTTCTTCTCTTCTAAATTTTATAATAATTTTTTAAAACATCTTTAACTAAATTTTTCCCTCTTTTTTATAAAAGAATTTTGTCTTGCTTACCTTGTTTTTAGTTTTGTTTTGGTTATTTGCTTTGTTTTGTTTTATCCGTGTTCTACTATCAAGACTTTCTTGATATCCCTGCTTAACAACTGGGACTTTATCGTTATAACCAAGTTTACTGCTTTCCTCTATAGTTTCCACCAAAACTCTTACCAGACTCCCTCCCTGCCTGGGCTTTATCTCTCTCTCTCCTCTCGATCCATTGGCATAACTTTTTTCTTCTTTTTCTTTTCTCTTTTTCTTTTTTTCTTTTTTCTTTTGTTACCCCCCCTTCTGTCTTCCTGTCTTTTTGTTCGATTTTTAGTTTCTCTTATTCTCTTTATTGTATTTTTGTTTTCTCATTTTCAACTATTATCCTATTCCTATTCTCTCCCTTAATTTTTTGCTGGCCCTTCTTTCAGAATCTTTTCTCTGCTTCTGTTATCTCCCAATGGCTTCTCTATTTTTTACATTTTAGTTTATTATTATTTTCTAAATTTTCACCACTGTTAACAACAATATACATCTCCCTCTCTAAGCATTACTTTTCTTTCTTTCTTTTTTTTTTAGCTTTTTTTTTTGTGTGTGTGTACTCTCCCAGTTCTATTTTCACTTGGGTTGTCAAGATCTTTTGTAAGATACCTCTTGTTTCCTGGAAGTTTAGTTGGGTATTGTCCTGCCTTGCCAGCACCCACACAACAGCTTACACAATGAGGTTGGGGCTGAGACACAGTTAGCCAACCTGAGAGGAGGGTCCTCCCAAGGACTGATCAACGACAATCTAGACCCAACCACAACAGGAGAACATAAAGAAGCCACAAAAGGAGCACCCACAAGAGGGACATGCCTAGAGCAAAGAGCTCAGAAGTATAAGGAAAACACACCTCTGGGCTCCACTGGACCCACAAGACAAAATCCCATTCCTCAAGACTGGGAGACAGCAAATATATCTAATATATAGATACAAACAATAAGACCTACCAAAATGGGGAGACAAAGAACCCCCAAATTAAAGAAAAGGGAACATTGCCAAAAGAAGTCTTTGATGAGATGGAGTTAAGCAAGTTATCAGAAACACAGTTCAGAGTATCGATGATGAAGATGTTCAAGGAACTTAAAGAGAAAAACAAGGCAATAGAGGATCAGATCGAGGACTTTAGGGAAAACATGAAAAAAGAGATATATAACATAAACAAAAATCAGACAGAAATAAAGAATGCTGTATCTGATATCAAGAATGCAGTGGAAGGAATTAAAAGCAGGCTCAATGAAGCAGAGGATAGAATAAGTGACTTAGAAGACAAGGTAGAAAAATCAATCAGAGCAGCAAAAAGAAAAACACTTCAAAAGCATGAGGACAGTCTAAGAGAGCTTTGTGACAACATGAAGCAAAACAACATTCACATTATAGGAGTGCCAGAAGGGGAGGAAAGAGAGCAAGGGATAGAGAACTTGGTGGGGGAAATAATGATAGAAAACTTCCTTAGGATGGTGAGGGAGAAAGCCACACAAGTTCAGGGAGCAAGAGGGTTCCAAACAAGAGGGACCCAAAGAGACCCACTCCAAGACACATCATAATTAAAATGGCAAATGTCAAGGACAAAGAGAAAATATTAAGGGCTGCAAGAGAGAGACAAGCGGTGACCTACAAGGGAACCCCCATAAGGCTGACAGCTGATTTCTCAACAGAAACTCTTCAGGCCAGAAGAGAGTGGCATGAAGTTCTGCAAGTAATGAAAAGCAAGAACATGCAACCAAGATTGCTTCATCCGGCAAGGCTATCATTTAAAATTGAAGGTGAAATAAAGAGCTTCCCAGACAAAAAAAAAGGCTAAAGGAAATCAGTACCACCAAACCAGCATTGCAAGAAATGCTAAAAGGACTGCTTTAAGAAAAAGAAGGAATAGTGAGAGAAAGGTACATCAGCATAAAGGGGAAAAATGGCATTAAATAAGTTTATATCATTAGTAACCTTAAAGGTAAATGGAATAAATGGGACTTCAAAATATAGACCATAACAAGAGACAAAGATGTCACTACATAATACTAAAGGGATCAATCCAACAGGAGGAAATAACCCTTATAAACATTTATGCACCCAATAGAGGAGTACCTAAATATATAAAAAATTTCTTGGGGGACTTTAAAGGGGAGATTGACAGCAACAAAATCATAGTGGGGGACTTTAACACCCCACTGTCAGCATTGGACAGATCATCAAGACAAAAACTCAACAGGGAAACAGAGACCTTAAATCACTCAATAGACCTAATGGGTTTAATTGACATTTACAGAACATTTCACCCCAAAGCAGCAGAATACACGTTCTTCTCAAGTGCACATGGAACATTCTCAAAAACAGATCACATGTTAGAGCACAAGGCAAGTCTCTACAAATATAAGAAGATTGAAATCATATCAAGCATCTTCTCAGATCACAATGCCATGAAAGTAGAAGTCAACCACTATAACAAAACTCAAAAATATTCAAACACATGGAGGCTAAATAGCATGTTATTAAACAATGAATGAGTTACCAATGAGATCGAGGAAGAAATCAAACATTTCATGGAAAGTAACAAAAATGAACAGAAAACAACCCAAAAACTATGGGACACGGCAAAAACAGTCCCGAGAGGAAAATTCATAGCATTACAGGCCTATCTCAAGAAACAAGAAAAAGATCTAATGAACCATCTAACACAACAACTAAAAGAACTAGCATGAGAACAGCAAGAAAAGCCCTGAGGAAGTAGAAGGAAGGAAATAATAAAAATCAAAGTAGAAATTAATGACATAGAGACTAAAAAAACTACAAAAAAATCAATGAAACCAAGAGCTGGTTCTTTGAAAAGGTAAATAAGATTGATGCACCTTTAGCCAGACCCACTAAGAAACAAAGAGAGAGGACCCAAATAAGTAAAATCAGAAATGAAAGAGGTGATATAACAACTGACCCAAGATAAATACAAAGGATTGTAAGAAAATACTATGAGCAACTATACGCCAACAAATTGGACAACATGAGGGAAATGGAAAAATTCCTAGAAGCATACAACCTTCCAAAGCTGAATCAAGAAGAGGCAGAAAACCTGAATAGGCCGATAACAACTAATGAAATTGAAGCAGTAATCAAAAACTCCCAGCAAACAAAAGTCCTGGACCAGATGGATTTATAGGAGAGTTTTACCAAACATTCAAAGAAGAATGAACCCCTATTCTATTCAAACTATTCCAGAAAATTCAAGAGGAGGGAAAACTCCCAAACTCTTTCTATGAGGCCAGCATCATCCTAATCGCAAAACTAGATAAAGACATTACAAAGGAAGACAATTAAAGGCCAATATCCCTAATGAACATTGATGCTAAAATCCTCACTAAAATACTAGTAAACTGGATCCAGCAATACATTAAAAAGATCATACATCATGACCAAGTGGGATTTATTCCAGAGATGCAAGGCTGGTACAACATCAGCAAATCAATAAATATTATATACCACATAAACAAAGTAAAGGACAAAAATCATATGATCATATCAATAGATGCAGAAAAAGCATTCGACAAAATCCAGCACCCATTTCTGATAAAAACTCTCAGTAAAGTGGGAATAGAGGGATCATACCTCAACATAATAAAGGCCATATATGACAGACCTACAGCCAATATCATACTCAATGGGCAAAAACTAAAACCATTTCCATTAAAAACCAGAACAAGACAGGGATGTCCACTTTCACCACTCTTATTCAACATAGTACTGGAAGTCCTTGCCATAACGATCAACAGGAAGAAAACATAAAAGGTATCCAAATTGGAAAGGAGGAAGTAATACTGTCATTATTTGCAGATGACATGATATTTTACATAGAAAACCCTAAAGGCTCCATCAAAGTACTACTAGATTTGATAAAAGAATTTGGCAAGGTAGCTGGATACAAAATCAACATCTGGAAATCAATGGCATTGTTATACACCAAAAATGAACTTTCAGAGAGAGAAACTAAAAAAGCAATACCATTTACCACTGCGACTAAAAAAATAAGATACCTAGGAATAAACTTAACCAAGGATGTAAAAGACCTGTACTCAGAAAACTACGTGACACTGAAAAAAGAAATAGAGGAAGATTTAAACAAGTGGAAGAATATACCATGTTCATGGATTAGAAGAATTAATATCATTAAAATGTCCATACTACCCAAAGCAATTTATAAATTCAATGCAATTCCTATTAAAATACCAACAGCATATTTCACAGACCTAGAACAAACATTTTGAAAATTTATATGGAACCAAAAAAGACCTCGAATAGCTGCAAGCATCTTGAGAAAAAAGAACAGAGTGGGAGGGATCACTTTACTGGATTTCAAACTGTATTACAAAGCCACTGTAATCAAAATGGCCTGGTATTGGTACAACAGGCATATAGATCAATGGAACAGAACAGAGACCCCAGAAATAGACCCACTCCATTATGGTCAGTTAATATTTGACAAAGGAGGCAAGAGCATACAATGGAGTAAAGACAGTCCCTTCAATAAGTGGTGCTGGGAAAATTGGACAGATACATGCAAAGAAATGAAACTAGACCACCAACTTTCACCATATACAGAAATAAACTCAAAATGGATAAAAGACTTAAATGTAAGTCACGAAACCATAAAAATCCTGAAAGAAAACATAGGCAGTAAAGTCACAGACATCCCACATAGTGGAATTTTCACTGATACATCTCCTAAGGCAAGAGAAACAAAAGAAAAAATAAACATATGGGACTACATCAAACTAAAAAGCTTCTGCACAGCAAAAGAAAACAGCCTCAAAATACAAAGGAACCCCACGGTCTGGGAAAACATATTTGCCAAGGATGTATCTGATAAGGGGCTAATTTCCAAAGTGTACAAAGAACTCATACTACTCAGCAAGAGGAAGACAAACAACCCAATTAAGAAATGGGCAAAGGACCTGAATAGACACTTCTCCAAAGAGCACATGCAGATGGCCAAGAGACACATGAGAAAATGCTCAACATTGCTAATCATCAGAGATGCAAATTAAAACCACAATGAGGTGTCACTTCACACCTGTCAGAATGGCTCCATCAGCAAATCAACAAATGTCATGTGCTGCCAAGGATGTGGGGAAAGGGGAACCTAGTACACTGCTGGTGGGAATGCAGACTGGTGCAGCCACTATGGAAAACAGTATGGAGGTTCCTCAAAAAATTAAAAATGGGGCTGCCTTTTGACCCAGTGATTCTCTTCTAGGAATGTATCCTAAGAATCCTGAAACACTAATCAGAAAAAATATATGCACCCCTATGTTCATAGCAGCACAGTTTACAATAGTTAAGATCTGGAAGCAGCCCAAGTGCCCATCAGTAGATGAGTGGATGAAAAGCTGTGGGACATTCACACCATGGAATACTACGCAGCTGTAAAGAAGAAGAATCTTGTACCCTTTGGGACAGTATGGAAGGACCTGGAGAATATTATGCTAAGTGAAATAAGTCAGGCAGAGAAAGACAAACATCACATGATCTCACTTATACATGGAATCTAAAGAACTTAACAAACTGGTGAACAGAATAGATTCAATAACATGGAAGCATAGATCAGGCTGAGGAATGTCAGAGGGAGGGAACAGAGTGGGTGGGTGGAGGGGGAGAGAGTAACCAAAGAACTTACATGCATATATGCACAACCCAAGGACACGGATAATGGTGGGGAGAGGGACTGGGGAGGGGGATGAAACAGGGTGGAAGAGGTCATTGGGGAGAAAAAGGGGCATCTATAATATTTTAAACAAAAGTAAAATTTAAAAATTATTTTAAAAAATAAAAAAATAAATATAAAACTTGTGATAGTGTATTTTGTGATACATTTCAGATTTCAACCAAAGTTAGAAAGGGAACCTGTAATATAACACGAAACTTTTTCCTGCCTACCAATATGCATATAGCTGTCTAAAATAATCTCATTAGCCTGGCTGGGCGTGGCTCAGAGGTTGAGCACAAGACCTAGGATCCAGGAGATTGTGGTTCGATTCCTGGTCGGGGCTGTGCAGGAGGGAGCCGATCAATGATGACTCTCTCATCATTGATGTTTCTATCTCTCTCTCTCCCTCTCCCTTCCTCTCTCTGAAATCAATAAAGGTATATATAATAATAATAATAATCTCACTAGACTAATACATATTATAGTTACAGATTTTCATAACATAAATATTCAGTATAAAGCAAACAATTATCACATCAAAATTTTAAATTTAATTATTTAAATCATTTATTTTGCCTTTACTTTTATATATATTTTTCCAAAAGCTGAAATTTATCCTATGACATAGAAAAAAAATATTTTTTAATAAATATACAATGGAGATTTAATTTTATTTTTACTTTTAGGTTCAGTCCTAGAGCTGAGGACCTTATTTTGTGTTTTATATATTTGTTTATCTTTTATAAACCCTGACTTAAAAAAAATTAAACAATAATAATGTTTATTTAAGCATGTAGATGCAAAATATGTCATTTATGGTCTTCAGTGAGCATGCCCACTGTACCTTCCTAGCTAAGCTTTTCTCTACTGTTGTACAACAGGACAATTCAGTTACACTGACCTTCTCAGATTACTGAAGAGTCCAGTGACAATGTCTTTTGTCTATGCTCTAATGAAAATCAGCATATTAGAATGGCTCAGACATGCAAATATCTGAGTTCAAATACCAGACCAATCACTTAGTAGTTATGTAACCATGGCAATCTATTCAAACCTCTTTGTGCCTACTTTTCCTCTTGTATGATTTGGTGATAATAACAGTACTTAACTCACAGAGTTTTTATGAACATGAAATTAGTTAATCTATGAAAAGTGCTAAACAACTTGCAAGTGCTCAATAACTGTTAATTGGTGTTTTAGTCCTAGCTTTGTCACGAAATAATGTGCAACATCAGGCGAGTCATTTACTCTCCTTTGTCAATGGAAGATAATAGCATTGTTCTTAACTAGTTACTAAGGTTGCCGTTGTAACAGTGGGGAATTGTAACCCACTCCACCATTCTTTTGACATTGTTTCTGTAAAGGCTGACTCTTATGTAGATGTAGATAAACATGTTTGTATAAGAATCCTAGGAACTAACTTCAGAAGATACAGACTCTGATCTTCAGTCAGTCACCCCAGTTCTAGGAGAATTGCTGACCTTCAAATGTAAAAGCAGGATTGTGAAAACCAGAATGACACACACTAGACCATCACTTGACCAGTTTCAAGGTCCTTATCAGAATGGACTGTGCTGGACTGCATGTAGAGAACTTTTCAAACCCCTCCCCCTGAACTCTTTGTTCTGCTTCCCCTCTCCCTCCTTATAAAAACCTCTGCCCTGCCCTAGCTAGTTTCACTCAGTGGTTGGAGAGTCAGCCTGCAGACTGAAGGGTCTCGAGTTTGATTCTGATCAAAGGCATGTATCTTGGTTGCAAACTTGATCCCCAGGCCCAGTTGGTGTGTGTGTTGGAGACAACCAATCGATGTGTTTCTCTCACATTTATGTCTCTCTTTCTCTCTCTCTCTCTCTCTCTCTCTCTCCCTCTCTCCTTCCACTCTCTATGAAAAGCAATGGAAAAAATATCCTCAGGTGAGGATTAAAAAAAACAACAAAAAAACACCTCTGCCTGCACTGAGATGTTGAGATAGGCTTTGAACATGAGTCCCCCATCTTCTTAGGCAGCCAACACTTTCCTTTCCTTTTTCATCAGCTCCTGTCTCATGATTTTGGCTTTTGTGGCATCAGGCAGCTGAAACCTGGTTTCAGTTACACAATCAGTGTAAAGTTTAAAAATTTTAGTAATTTACATATTAAATTAAAAGGATCTTTTTAATATAAGTGATCAATCTTAAAGGAGATGGAGTTTAAAATGCTGCCCAGCTGTTGTTGCTCTGGTTGACTGTCAACCCATGAACCAAGAGGTCACTGGTTCCATTCTGGGTCAGAGTTGCAGGCTCAATCCCCAGTAGGGGGCGTGCAGGAGGCACCGATGGATGATGTTTCCCTCTCATTGATGTTTTTATCTCTCTATCCCTCTCCCTTCCGCTCTCCCTAAAAATCAATAAAAACATATTTTAAAAAATATGTTAAAAGTGGGTATAATAAAAAATGGAAAGTATGAGAAGACAAAAAAAAAAAGAGAGAAAAGACAATAAACCAAAACACTGTCTATTTCTAAGCCTGGAATTTTATAAACACTGAACACAATGTGTGACATGTACAGACCAAAACCAGTGTTAATAAAACACTGAAGCCTGAAAAATATTATAAACTTATGATAGAGCAGTTGTTTTAGAAATGCAACATGGTAAGTACTCAATAAATAGGCATTATTATGAATATATCTCTTCAGATCTTACAATGTGTTTATTTTTATCTCCAATTTACTACTTGGAAAACAGAAGTTCAGAAAATTTAAGGAAATTACCCAAGTTCCACAGCAGAACTAAAACAATGTTGAGCTGGGCTTTACACGCAGGTCCTCTACCAATAAAGCCTGGTTTTTTTCTAAGATAATAAACTGCCTCTCAGTTGTGACTACAGGCAATCGTTCGGGGCGCTGGGAGTCTCCCCCACTGGCCAAGATGGAGGCAGGGGGAGGCTCTTACACTGAGCCCACCAAAAGCTAGAAATATGAATGGACAGGACCGGAGCACCAGAAAGCTGGGAAGATGAATGGATAGGGCCCTGAGCATGGCAAAAATAAACAAGATAATCAGACAGAAAAAAGGCCGCCCCTTCCTATCCCCATAAGAACGGTGGTCTTGAGCAGGGGAGAGGGGATTGGCCTTTGAAATGGGAGTGCTCCATTCTCCCAGGTTGTGTGGCTCCTGAATAAAACCACTTTTCTTGTGCATCAGCACCTGTCTCAGGAGTTTGGCCTTCATTGAGGCAGGCAGCTGAACCTCCAATTTTTGTTTGGTTACGTCAGTAACTGTGATGCTATTTTGGGATGAAATCATATCACAATAGTATGTCTGAGGCAATGCTAGAAACCTAGGCTGAACTAGCCAACACATCTTGCCAAACACTTTAGAAAGACTGTTTCTTTTCCATTGAAAAGAAAGGGAACATAGGGTTCAGGTGGCCAGACAAATTTACGTGGTAATGGCTTCATCAATATCCTAAAGGAAGAAATTGAATAATAAATTGTCACTCACTAGAAACATATTAACAATGTAGGAGTGAGGAGAATTGACAAAATCTATAGGTTTGCATAAGGTCAACTATGTACACTATATTTTTTATTGTTTTGTGTTGTATATATCAAATGGCATAAGGAATTTTAAGGATAGTTTTGCCAGGTACAATTTTATAATCTCTCATAGTGGCTTTAAAACCCAACATTATACTTCCCATCCACCAGTGAGAAGCACATTTAATCTGTTCTCCCTGTGACACTGCTTCTTATATTCCCTATGTTTGTGAAAGTAGGCTAACTGCATAGTCACAAATGTCAACATTTCAGTAGCTGACCACAGTGAACATTTATTTCTCATTCAAAATGCCCCAAAAGGGTTTTCCCAATTAGTGGGTGGTTCTCCTTCAAGCGGTGACCCAGGGACCTAAGCCTCTTCCTTACTGTGAATGTGATTTTTATCACTTGGCTTCTTAGATCTGCGGAGCAGCTGCAACAAGGTGAACAGCAGGAAAAAACATCATAAATGGGAGATCTGACACACCTGACCTGGAAGTCTGCAGACTTTATAGCATTTCTACTGCATACACTCTGTACATTACATACATTGCAGTGTATATACAGTATACATCCCTTTGGCTAGAACTCAGTCACATGGTTACACCTATCTTCAAAGGAAGGTGAGAAAAGCAGAAGATCTGGGAACACACTCTCCAGCCTGAGACAGTATCTCTCTACCTGAAGATAACGTCTCATTCTCAAGTTCAATAGGTCCATGATTTGAGGGCTGTCCCAAGTGCAACCTTCCTAAGAAGCTTTCTGGGCTTCCCCAACACAGAAGTTATTTCTGCCATCTGTGAACCATTAAACCAATTTGTGGGGATTTTGTTTTGTTTTTTACATTTACCCTAAAGGCAAAATAGAGAGGTTAAGGATGTGATTCAGGAACCAAATCATAATTTCAAACTCCAACAGGTTTACTTATTAACTTCATGACCTTGGAATTTTACCTTAATTCTCTGTGACTTAGTTTCTTTATCCATAAAACAAAACCCAAATCAAAGTTTGGATAAAAAGTTCAGTTGGTGAGATACATGGGTACATCTTAGAAGAGTGCCTGGCACATGGTGAACATTCAATAAATGTTATCAATTACCTTAAACCTGCCATTTACTATCCACTTATTTATCTCACTAACTCTACTAAACTCTAAACCTCCCGAGGCCCATGATCATGCCTTACTCACTTTGGCATTTGGTATTATTCTTCCTATAACATAGAAATATTAGGCAAATATTTGTTGAATCAAACAATTTTTTTCTTAGTTTTTTTAATAAAAAATTATATGCACTGTCATTTTTACATGATGAAAAAGATAACACATCAGAACAAAATATATAATAATGCTTCATTTTGAATTGCAAAATATTAAAATATATTTATAATTTTCCTTATTACTTCACACAGCTTAGTACATAAATGTCCACCTAAATGTTTAGGTTAGTATTTATGATTGCGTTTTACCCTATGTGCCCTTTATATTAATGTAAACTCTTGAACAGTGACCAAAAATCATTACAGTTTGATGTCTTTTCCGCAGCCAGGATGAAATGAATTGGTCTCAGTCCAATTCCTAGTGGACAAGTGTCTAAATCAAAAAACACCACCACAATTAGCATTACTTTAGTTAATAGTTCTAACCACTGAGGTCAAGGATAAATGAATAATAAAACTTGAACTAACCTTGCAATGCAAGCTGTAACTCCTTCCAAAATAGTCACTGGATAGGCTTAAAGGGATGTCTGCTAGCTAGTTAATTTGCAGAATGAAGAGAAGACAGGAACTCCAATTACGCTGACTAGGAAGTTACGTGGGCTTATGAAAACTAATTTTCTATAATAATCATTTCTTTTTACAAACAGTCTTTAAAATTATCTTCAAGAAAAATTACAGTTCTGTTTGGGTACTGAAAATATCAGGGGGAACACTTTGTGAAGTGTATGATTGCCTAACCACTATGCTCTACACCTGAAACTAATATAAAATAATATTCAATATAAACTGTAATTGAAAAAAAAATTTTAAATTACTTTTAAATCTTTAATTTAAAAATCTATATAAAAAATAATTAAAGCTCTACCCAATCTAACAAGAATTTTCAACTTACTAATAATCTTGTGAATAAAGTTAAGAACTTAAATAGAAGCATACTTATTTTATTCTGAAGTCACCTTGTAGTAGACTCGCTGATAAATTTCTAAAAACTAAGACATACACAATATACCCTAGAGTCTTTACAGAAAAACAGAAGAAACTAAATGTCTGGATCCAAAGAACTTTATCAAAGGACTTCAAAGGAAAAAGGTTAAAAGCTTTTCTAGTAGCAAAAAGGTAAAACCTGAATATTCACCCTTTCGAAGAATGATGGGATTCTCTATATTTTAAGGGACATTTTATTTTACATATGGCACGATTAAGGTTCTTATAAATTGAATTGATTTACCCAATGTTACACACTGATTTCCACTCTTCATGTGTTACTTAGTATCTACCCTAAAAGATTATGCATGAACAAAAATTCTTATTTATGCATACATGTATCTATGTATGTGTTTAACATTGTCCAAAGAGCTGAGAAAAGCAGTAATGAACAAAATAGGCAAAACTCCCTGGCTTCATGAAGTTTACATTGGATGGGAGTGATGGGAGAAAGAAAATAAATAAGAAATATATTTAATAATACAATACCACAAGGTCAGGGAAATCAGTTTAGGGGGTGGCGTACACCAGTCATACTGGGTTAGGTCCCACCCTAATGATCTCATTTTAAATTAGTTGCCCTTTTGATGATCCTATCTCCAAAGACAGTCATGTTCTGAGATGCGAGGGGTCAGAACTCCAACATATAAATTTTGATGGGCTCACAATTCAGCCTGTAAAGTACTAATGGGATTTTAAATGGAATTATCAAGTTGGGGTTGAATGAAAAAGCAATGTTTGGGTGAAGGGTTGAAGGAGATAATTTACAAAACAAAACTACCTAGGTTCCAACTTTGTAATAAAAAACAAATTTGAAAATCATGAGAGCCAATTATAGCTAACTAAGGTGAGAGCAAAGTGAAATCTCAAAAGCCCAGGAAGGGGCCTTAGCTCAGCTCCTGGAAGGCCCTAAACTCGCAGCCCAGAAAGCCGCCAAGAACAGGGGCAGTGCTGTGCTGCCCACCCCTCCCCTCCGCCCCTCCCCGCTCCTCCGCCTTTTCTCTTCCGCAGACCAGACCGCTCTCCACAGAGTTGGCAAAGGCTCTCCAAGACTCACAGCGCATACCTACCCTATTTTCAGCTGTCTGTAGAGATTTACTAGCTGTTCCTGAGTGCTAATTCCAAATTCCCAGGAGAAAGAGTCCAGTTGGTCCAGCTGACCGTGGACAAAGACCTAGGATCATGCAGAACAGAGAGGATCCTTCCCTGTGGAAGAAAGACGAGGGTGTGACTTGTGGGCTGAGTGAAAGCTTCCAACATATTCTGTGGCACACAGGAAAGGTTTCTTCTTTCGTTGTTAGGTGGCACTTTTATTTTTATTTCTATTTCTTTTAAGTAACTTCTTTGTTTCAGTCCTTTCTCCCTTTCCCACTCTCACACTTCCATCATCAAAATTTGCCAGTCCTCTGTGGAATTACTCTGAGCATTTCTTCTCCGCTGTGGAAAGGTAGAAAGTGCACAGAAAGGGGAGTCATAGAATTAGGTGAAATCCTAGATTTCACACTATGTAGCCCGACGATCATGAGCATGCTACTTTAAATCTCTCATCTGGAAAAGGCATATATTTTCTCTCGTTGCAGTATAATTGCTTGTTTACTTGAACCCCCCACTACTTATTCAAAATTTATTAAAAATATATTAACTTTTTTAAAATTAAAAATGTTTATTACATATAAAATATATCTCTATAATATTTATAAGTTATAAGAAATAAAAAATAATTTACTAATTTCTCACCATGGGCCAGACACTCTGATAAGACAGAGTATCCAAAGGTGGGGAGTTGAACCTGACATGTTATCAGCCCTTAGGAAGTACAATAGGTTGAATGTTTGTATCCCCCCAAAATCCATAACCCCCAAGTAATGGTATTGGTAGGTGGAGCCTTTGAAAGGTGATTAGATCATGAGGGAAGAGCCCTCATAAATGCGATCAGTGGCCTTATGAAAGAAGCCAAGGATGCTCACCCCCTTCCATCACGTTAGGTTACAGTGAGAAGAGGGTTGTGAGGGAGGAAGGTGGGCCTCATCACACAATGCATCTGCCAGCACGCCGACCTTGGACTTCCCAGCCTCCAGAACCGGGAGAAATAAATGTTGTTTATAAGGCACCCAATTATGCTATTTTGTTATATCAGCTTGAATGGACTAAGGTGGGAATAATTAGTATTTGCAATTTAAAATTCCCATCTGCTTTATGAGAACCCTTACTTATTTCAGTAAAGTTTGCAGCAAGATCTGCCCATGAAGGTGAAACAAAGGAGGAGACTGAAACTGTAAGTTTCTAGAGTACAAGAACCCAATCTTGCTGCCTTAAATGCTCAGGATTTCATACATTGTCAAAAGACTAAATAGTGATGTTTTGTAGACCATGCACCCCATTCTCGTATCCTGCATTTATAAGCAACACAAGGAGGGGAAGTCTTGCTGGATGGATAACAGTGTGAGTCCCTGACAGACTAGTGAGGGATAAACCAACATGAAGACAGGAGTAGGAGATAACTGACTAAAAGCATTTTGCTTGTCACATACTACTCATATCATAACATTAAAATCTCAAAAGATGATCAATCTCCTTTCACCTCTACATGGATTACCAAAACTTCCACATATGGCGATGGTTTCATTTTATTTTACCACTTACTTCAGCCTTTAACCTCAACATTCCTATCTCCCAAATGTAAGCAGCCCATGAATAGCTCCATAATGTAGAGTTATTAATTAGAATAAAGTTGGCGTTTTGACTGCAGAGTTCAGCCTGTTTTCTTGTGATTCTTTAATGCAGTTGACTGCCTGCAAACATTTAAACGATTCCCCTGCCACTTATCTATGTATTTAAGCAAAGAGACTATTACAAGAACAAAGACCTACTTGGTTTTTCTAATTTGAGGAAGGATGAAAGGCTTTCGCAGCTTTGTTTTATTTCTAAACTCATTTAGCACCAAGTGCATATCCACTTTGCCTTTTTTGGGACAGGTTCATTATGAAAATGGTCTAATAACAAGTAGTTGGACCTAGATGCTTTAGCCATCCCTAAATGAGCCCAAGCTTGTTCCTCATCATTTCTTTCTTTCATAATTATGTTCTCTTTCAGCCTATTCTGTGGTCTCCATCTGAACATACCCTCTTCTGTACTGTGTTTACTTTGATTGTGAACATCTCATTAGAAGTAATCATTTCTGCTGTAGGTCTGACTATAAATTCATCAACTGATCTTTACCTAGAGATCTCTACTTTTCTTAAATAACCCATTGACAATTTATAATATATGTGCTTGTTCAAAATCTATTACTCGGATTCAGGAAATATAAGTAAATAAACCATTAAATTAAAGCAGAAAAGAAAATATAAATGTTTTATAACTCTGAGGTTGAGCTTTGACCAAGCCAAAGGCTTGCTTGCAGGTAGATGGTTGGGAATGTGACTCCAGGAAGCAGGTCAAGGGACAGGGACAGGGAAGCATGGAAGGAGGGAAAGTAATGTAAGATTGCAGATATTTAAAAACATGTCCTCCTCTACTTCTGTGTAAGTGGGACTCTTTTGTGG
This sequence comes from Miniopterus schreibersii, assembly GCF_964146895.1. Lineage (NCBI taxonomy): Eukaryota > Metazoa > Chordata > Mammalia > Chiroptera > Miniopteridae > Miniopterus > Miniopterus schreibersii. Next base: position 33,804,966 of record NC_138101.1, read on the forward strand.
TGTCCTACCATTATCCTGTATGGGCTCTCAAGTGATGACTGCTAATTTAAAGAAATTTTGCAAATTGGTTTGCACGTCACTGGTAGTTTGAAATCGGCCATGGCAATCAGCAAACACTTCCCATGGGGCATTTATTTTGTCCCCTAGGAATACCACTTGCATATTTTGGTCTGCTCTCTCTGGATCCACAGACTACAGTGACATTTTTGTCAGTGAAGTTTTATTGGGACACAGCCACATTCATTTATGAGTTAACTTTTACTGCTTTCACACCACAAAGCCAGATTTGAGTAGCTGGGACACAAATTTTAAGACTGACAAACCCTAAAATATTTACACTAAGGTGTTTTACAGAACAAGTTTGTCAATCCCTGTGTTAAAACAAGCTAAGTGAATTTTCTGCCTTGATAATGCAAAACCCTACAGATTTCATTTACATCTTTGCATTGTTTATCTGTATGATAATTGAAGCTACCCTTGCTTGACTCCCCATTTCTTGGTTCCCTACATTTACCTGGCAGTTATAGAAGGATTTTAAATAGCAGCAGATATTAAGCTCCCAGACCCTGGTATAATTATATCCCAGAAAAACAGCATAATGCAATTGTCCATTTTGTGCATTTCACCTCTTTCCTCCCTCAGCACTACATTATACACACACACACACACACACACACACACACACATATATGTGTATGTATGTATGTATATATTACTCCCTTGTGTAGATGCTAGCCTAACCTATGTCTTCATCTTGGCCTTGTGTTTCACATGATCCAAGGTCCCCACTACTCTACCCATTGCCTTCAGTATGTCTCTGACCCCAGAGAACCATGAGGCAATTCTGCTTCTTTACTTGTTTTCTAGGCCTTTGTTGAACTCCATTTCACTTCTGTTTCTTATCTTCATTATTCCACCATGCAAATAAAATAGGCATAGCTCATACATACCTAAAGCAACATATAAAGCTTTTCCTTTATTCTTTGGCTTTTTCTACATTTCATAATTCTCAAGATTTTTTTTGAAATGTCATTTAGTTTCATATTTGCATAACTATATTTCTTATTAAAGTATCACTGCCCTTTTCCATATTTAACTGTTTCACTTATTAACTGCTAATCCCAATACTAATCCTAACAGCTGACCAGAATTTAATAAAATTCAACCACATGGGAAAACCCTTAAAGAATTAGATGCTGTGATTGAAATCTACTATAGCTTTTCAAATGTATTTTGAAATTGCATTGATACAAAATGCAGCCTTAGAGACCAAAGCTAAAAACACACATTTTAAAATATTTTCTTTTCTAAGGTTCTAAATAGAAGAGTGTGTCTTCCTTAAAATTAGTATGAAAAAGAGGTGAGTTAGTTCTGCTTTCATCATCAAAGCAGGTTTCAGGTATTACTGCTGTCAATAATCTTGCAATAAATAAAATCCAGTTTAAACTAAGTTAAACAAAGTGAAAATTGGTACAACACTGAAAGCTGAATATATTTGCCTAGATCCAGGAGTTTTTCTCTGTCTTTCTGTATCTCTATTTCCCTCTCTGTTTCTATTTCTTGTCTATGTTCCCCCCTCTGTTGGCTTTAATCTTAAGCAGATTCTCTACATGTAACAAAAATGACAACTGATAACAGCTTTAAGCTTACATATTGCCTGTTAAGCACCAAAGAGCAAAAGATCCTTTTTACCAGTAGCTCAAGAAAATGTGTCTTAGAGGGGTTTTGTCCCAGCAAAAATACATATGTGTCTTTTCCTGATCCAATCAATGTGACCATGGAAAATGCTGCATCGTGACTGGCCAGGGCTGGATCACATGCTCTTCCCTGTGGTATTTGAAAGAACACCACATATAACCCTCAAATGATAATGGATTCAGTTAAAAAGACATAAACAACAGAGGAAGGGAAATAAAGGTCATTGTACCTACCAACTTCTTCTAAATAATCTATAAAAAGCTGCTTGTTTCTAATGTGAAAATTCCCACTATGATGAAGATGTGCGAAGACATGAAATGTAACTAAAATGTGAGCACTGTTGCTTGTCTCTAGAAGGGCTTGCTGCATTTCTGATGAAAGAATAATAAAAAGTGAATGAATGAGTGAGTGATGAAGCATGATTCACCTTCTCTGTCTAGGGTAATTCCTACACTCGAGAACTTCGAGGTCAAACTGACCATGTGTCAATTTTTAAAAGAGGTCTAATCCACTGGGGGTTGAAGTCACCAGATGTCCAGTTCTGTATCAACACCCTGGAACAGGCCCAGACCCAGAGAAGCCAACAGAGACAGCTTGAGCCTCGGGACGTGGCCAAGTTTGAGCTCAACAGTGAAGTTCTCAAGAACATGAACTTTAAAGCCTTTCTTCAAATATCCCTTTAAAGAACAAGAAAGCTATCATCTGATTCATCTGATGGCTTCCTTGAAACTTGTGAATTCCTGGACTTTTTAAATTGTCTCACTTTTCAATGACTTAAAATTCCAATCATAATAGACTTTTAACAATAAAATTTCTTATTAATTAATTTGATCAGCACAAAACATTCAATCACTGAATCATTCATCCTTTTTTTTTTTTTTTTTTGCCATGTTATTTTAAGCAAGTCACGAGTCACCTTTTCAGAAATATTGTCCATTCTTCCTCCCAACACCTCACCCTTCTTCTTTCCTTTCTCCCCACCCCCTCCAAATTCCTTATGAAACACTTTGGACTGAATGAATCTATTTATTTGGTAAGCATCACACTTGATTTTAGCATTTATTTTTATTAATTTGCAATTATGTGTGTATGTGCATGCATTTCCTCTATTAGATGGTAAATATGTTGAGAACATATTCTCATTTATAATTATACCCCTAGTTCCAAGGCCAGTAGAAGACAAGAAATTATTCAGTAAAATAATTCTATTTCCAAATCTTCAAATAAAAGTGGCTGTATGTGGTGCTTCGCATAAAATCACTTTTAACTTAAAAGGAATAGGATGGTTTCACTTCATACAAATTCTAAGTGAGATTTCTTGGCATTTTCAAGGGCCCTAGAGATTATTTGCTATGATTTCAAATTCAGAATAGTAAGACTTTATTTTTATTGATATGGGTAAAAAACCATTTTCCCTTTCTTTTTGGCTAAAACATAAAGAGAAATAGTATAGTGGATAAGGGAAGAGTAGAAAATGAGGCAGAGGTATTCTTCATTTAATGGGTGTTTACACATTATCATTTTATAGTTGATTTGATTCCATAGAAGCAAAAAGAACATATATTGTTATCTTTACTTAAGAAATCAGAAACTGGAAAATTAGAAAGTTATGAGACTTAGGGCAAGTTCATGAATCAAGTTAATACATGAGTTTGGCCTGTGATATGGAGCAGGATTACAGTTACAGTAAAGTTTCCCAGCCTCCTTCACTTACCATTATATTACATGTGACCAGAAACATCACCCCTTTAAGCATTTTTTTTTTTCATTTTGAAGTAAAGATTAAATAGCACCCACCTATTAAAGCCATAGTGAGAAAAATGAAAGAATTCATGGAAAGCACTGCTCAATGCAAAGTGTTTGTTTAGTAGCCACCTGGGCAGCTCTCTCTGACTTCACCATGCCAACCTGCCTAATCTAAGAAAAAAATATTTGCCTAACATAGTAAGTGCTCAGTGAACAGCAGTTGTTAATTTTCATTTGAGCCAAATTCACATTGCACCCCTCTCTTTATGCAGATGTATGAGAGCCCTAGTTTGACCTGAAGGTCAATCTCACCTTACCATAGAGCTTTAGAAGTGTTGACTTAAAATAAGAATTTAATTTGGTGTACTTTGACATATAGTTGGTGGATTGGTTTGAAAACAAAATACTACATTGACTTCCTTTTCCTAAATTATTATATGTTTCTAGCAGGTTCACATAAATAAGCTGGGTGTCATATTGGTAGGCTAAGAACGGACAAACCAGCTTCAGACAACAATGAAGATTTTTCTACCCTATTGAAATATAAAATCAAAACAAACAGATTTGTAAACATCCCCATATTGGTTTTTGTTATCAGAAGTGAATGTTCAAAGGGACCACAAAAGCTGCTTTTCCAGCCTCTACTGGACCAGAGGCTTCTTTTGGGAAACCATTAGTTTCACCTTCTAATAAAAAACATTTGATACATTAAAATACTCACTTGAATGGGTGTTCTCTTAAAAAAAATGAAGCCAACATAGTCCTGTGGCTTCTATGAGCCTTAATCTCATCTATTATTATTGTATAGTATGGTAGGCATTTTTCTTCCCTTTAGATATTGACTGAGTTTTCAGTAATGTTTTCTGAACTCAGCCTAACTGATAGTATAGAAGTCAGTAATAAATTAATCCTCCTTACGCTCAAATACAGACAGACATCTCCCTGTCTCCCAGCTGTCCACCCATAGCCAGATTCAGTATGATATCAGAGCTGAGCTTGTGGCCATCCAGAACCACAATGATAGAATCCGTTTTTGTGGGGGGTGGCTATGGGGGTGTGGATTTCAAACAGTTATGGGTAGGTGTGCAAAAAATGTTAGCGCGGCAGGCCTGAGACTGCCATCCTCAGAAAGGCCTGTGTGCAGGGTTGGCCCTTGGCTGTCATCTAGAAGCTTGTATTTGTGGGGAGTATTCCCACCATTCCCTAACTGATGAGAGCGGCTCCCTGTTCTAAGGGTTTGTGCTGAGTACTTGTTTTCCTTCTGAGAGTCTGGAAATTTGGTTTTTGGTACATGGTAGACAAAGGGTGTCCATGTGACCAATCGCCAATAAAAACCATAGGCTGAGTTGCTAATGAGCTTTCCTTGTAGACAGCACTTTGCATGTGTTGTCCCAATTTGATGCTGGAGAAATTAAGTGCATCCTGTGTGATTTACTGGGCAGAGGACTTGGAAATATGCTCAGAGTTTCTTGTGGACTTTGCCCCATGCTCCTTCTCCCTTTGCTGATTTTGTTTTGTGTCCTTCATGGTGATAAATCTTAACTGTGGGTATGATTAAAAAAGAAAAAAGAAAATGCTTGCCTAGAAAAGGCAGAGTAAAAGTGGAAAATAACCATATGTTGAAATTGCTGAGATAGAAGAAGAAAAGCACCAGAAAATGCTGTCTGACAATTCAGCCCTCAGACCAACAAGAAGTGTTACTGGTTGGGAATGGATTGATCGTCACTGGAGAAATGGACTGGCGGCTGAGGACCGCGAAGCAGCCTCAGGGTGATGGTCAGGACGAGTATGTATGAACACCGAATGCCATTTCCCCTGGGGACACTTGCAAAGGGGATCATTGAAAAAGGAGCTAGGGCAGTACTGGTCAATACAGGGACATTTTTTCAGCCTCCTAAAATGTTTCTATACTGAAATGCTAGTTTTAGGGACTGAAACACTAAAGCACAGATTTTACAAAATAAAACTCTGGTGATATTAGTGCACTTTTAACATTCAAGTTGCTTGATATTTACAGATCTTTAATATTTGAAACCAAAATGTCACTGCAGACACTTGTAGTAGGTGTGAAGAGAAACTATAAACTGAGTTTTGTAAGGTCTGGGATCGCAATTTAGACAATTTTCAGAGTCCTTCAAGCTTATAAGTGTTACAACTTTCTATTTCATTTAATATTCAATGAATATTAACTTTAGATTCATCCTAGTTCTCATGACTTAACAATTCTTCCATTTTTTAAAAGAAAATACAGAAATGTTAATTGTTTCTCAGAGTTTATTCACATGATGTTCTTGCTGTAACTAGAAAAAATTTAATATCGTAAATAAAACAACACTCTAATGTCTATATTTTGATAGCAAGCAAACAAGTTAGTTACCTAAATAAGAGTATGTGTCTCTGAAGTGAGAAGTAAGAAGTAGTTACTCATAATGTTCCCTAAAATAAAAGATAGTCTTTTGGAAGAAAATATAATTGAAGAACAGAAACAGATATTTATGATCTGATATAATTAATAGAAAGTGTTTGAATTTTAGATTTTGTAATAAATTCTAAAATTAATAATATCTAAATGGTCCCAGCATCTTGCACACATCCAGTTCCCATCCAACACAAATAATGTTGCATAATTCAGCTCCCTTGAGCTCCAGACTCTCACGCTGTGTAGATGGAAGAAGAAAAACTTACCACAAAAGACCAAGTAGATACATACAGGATGTGGCAAAAGTAGGTTTACAGTGAGTATGTGAAACCCAGAGTCTATTCCATTATTATTTATTAATTATTATATTATTTTTCCATATGAACAACTAAACTTACTTCTGACCCACCCTGTATAATGAATCTGAAAAAAAAAAAGAGGAGAGAGGAGGGAAAATGTGACATGGGCTGGAGTAGCACAAAGGCAGGGGCTGTTTTTTAATGTTTGGTGGCAAAGGCAAGTAAAACCCAGAGTGAGAAGTGATTATGGCTACACATTGAGTTTTAATTAGAGAAAGCTTTATCATCCCAACACTGGAATTCTCTGGATACATGGGTCCAGGAATCAAAAGAGAGACTTTTAGAGGGCTCGTCCAGGATTTTGAGGTAATCCTGAGACAAAAATCAGAACTACTAGGGATTTAGAATGATGATATAATCAAGCTTCTCTCAATTTGAAAGTCACAGAATGATTGTGAAGGTGACGATACAATGAAGTCAGGGTACTGAGTTGAAAAAATATCTATTTAGAAGTAAATATGCCATCCATAGATCTAAACAAATACAGCCTTACATTGTCCACTACATTGAGGAAACTAAAAATATCCCATTAGGAAATTTTGAAATAGAATATAGTCTTTGCCTACCCATTGACACTCAAATCCACACATTCACTTTCTTAAGAAATTGGAGTCATAATTAAAAGACGAGTTCCAAGTCCACCTTTCATAGATAAATGGGTGGCTTCTCCCCATCCCTCTGTGGTCAAAATGAAATCTTTTGGGGAGGAGGAGGCGTTGGTGCTAACAGGGGACTTAGAATTAAAATAACTTTTTAGTTTTCTGTGCTAGTTATTTGCCAAAAGAACTTGGAAAATAGGCAAGAAATCATATTTTCCAAAGTGAATCAGACGCCAAACCATACCTGGAATATATCACAGACATCGAACAGAAGGGTATAGGATTACAAGTGGAGAAAAAACACTGTTTTTCATTAGTTTTCAGGTCTTGCATTGGGACTTAATGCTGTAAAGAATCATATTTCTATAAAAGCATTAACTCATTGCCATAGAATAGGAATAGGCAAACTATGGCCCAGGAGCCAAATCTGGCCCCTACATGTTCTCTTACCCCTTATAAGAATGGTTCTCATTTTTTTAAGTGGTTGGAAAACATATATTTTCAAAAAAAGAATTATATTTGGTGACATGTGAAAATTATATGAAATTCAAATTTCAGGGTCTGATGTCACCTTAACTGTGACATCGTTACACTCCTTCATTGATGTGTTGTCTGTGGCTGCTTCCACACTACAGGTCAGAGTTGAGAAGCCGGAACAGAGACCATTTATGGCCTGTAAAGCCTACAGAGTTTACTCTCCGGCCCTTTACAGAAAGAGTGTGCCAACCACAGCACTGGAACAAGAATATAACGGAACAGAAGGCCCCCTGCCTCTGTCGATGTCGTGGGCGTGCATTGAAACCAGGGGAAATGTGTTTGGGCTTACGGAGAGGCTGTGGAACTGGTGGGCAGCTCCCCAAGGGAGGGTCAGAAGTAAGTTAAAGGGAAGCAATTTGGGGCCCAGGATACACATGCTCAGCTGGAAGCCAGGGCTCGTTCAAAACCTCCCCGGTTCTCACTGCAGGTAAAATTGGAGCAGAAGGGGGTGAGAGCAAGTTAGAAGCTCTCAGGAAACCGAATCAACCGAAGAAATTCCAACTGAGATGCGGCATGAAGCTCATAAACCAAAAAGGGGCACAATTTGTCGTTGCCTTTAAAGGGTGAAATGTCCCTGAGGGCTGACACGAGCAGGCTCTGGCCTCAGTCTGTGCGCTCCTCTGGCTACAGGTCAGGGGCAGGCCAGAGACGCCTGCTCACGGGGCTGTCCATCCGAGCTCGGCCACAGCAGAAGTGGTTGCCAATTTGCTCTTGCTTGGCAAAGAAGAGCGTCTTTCTATGGTAGATAACTGTTAATATTGTAAATATTGTTATAAAGTAAATAGAAATTTCTTTGTCAAACTACAGCTCAGTGACACCTGGAAGTGACACCTGGCAGTGAGGGAAATAAGTGGTTAGCCCCTTCCCAGCCTAAAGTTAGAGGGATGGACCTGTGAGGACCCCATAAGGCTCTGCTGGCAGTGTTCCTGGAGATTTTCCAGATGAACGGAGCAGCACTGGCCAAGCCCTCCTCCCTCCCAGGCCCCAGGAAAAGGAAGGAAAGAGGGCTAGTCAGTGTGTGATAGTTTGTCAATAAAAGGGCCATCGGAAAGTCCCATTTAAATATTGGATTTGCCTGTGGAGGCATCTGTGAGACTGGCCAGGGTAAATCTGTTAAAAGGGCACACTTTTAACCATTAATCTCCCAGTCTTTTTGACCTCATTCAATAAAGAGAACGTGCTCCTTCCCTGTTTAGTGTCCTCCCTGCCATTTACTGTGTTACGAAGTACGTCTTTCCCGGAATATCATGATGCAGAATCACACAATAGGCAGGAAGAAGAAAGAAGTAGATAAAATAGGGGGAAATCTTTTCTGAAACACTAAGATTAACTACAAAAGTGATTAGAGATTGGAAAATGAAGAAAAAAATCTGCATTGATTGGGAGATATTGAAAAAGGGGAGTTATTATAATTTATTTGCGTTCAAATATATTTCAAGGCATTCATTTGAGCAGAAGACAGACTAATAAGCAATCTAGGGTAGAAGAGAATTGGAGAGATGAGAAAATGAGAAGAGTTCCCAAACTTAAATACTAGACATAATCATCACATTTAGGTGTCTGCATACCTATTTGAATACACTCATGAATAGGAAGGGATCTGGAGCTCTAGGATTCACAACGTTTACCCTTTACTTGGGATAGCACTTCATTCGCGGGACTGAGACTGATTCACAGCCTAGGTGCCTGTTCACAGAATTTTCTGCAGAGACCATCTGTGGCTGACCTCCTCTTAGCATGCCATCTCGAGCATCCCATTGTTTTCTATATCAATGTTGACAAATCAAACTATTTTTCTATAACTTTTCCCTCTAATTTGTAGGCAGGTAGCCATAAATCTTCATTTTTCAGGTGCTACAATGACTATTCACTTTTCTGGGGAGACAATAGAGTCGATTTTCTCTACTCCTGAGAATATCTTGACAGCATATTTGCCTCTTAGGCTCTAAAGGGATGGTAAGCATAATCAATGCAGAGTGAAATATTTATGTGCACAATTCCACTTCTAATGCATTATCAAAATATCTGTTAGCTCCACCTAAATAAAAGTTTTAAACATTGTGTTTCCCTGATCAGACAAAGAGTATGTCACAAAATCTTTAAAATGCCAAGGACTAGCACATTTGGGTGGCATTTTAATCCGCTGGTGCAGCACTCTGATGAATCACCTCCAAGTAGACCTCCCAAAGTGAGGAGACAATTTACACTGAAAGATAAAACCATTTTTTCCCCTCCAACCTGAAAAATACTGTTTCAAAAAAGTGTCTTTCAGAGGTAAGGGTTAATATAAGTGAACAGCAAACATATAAAACAGAATAACTTTTGATGACTGGCAATTACTCCTTCACTGAAGTATTACATGAAAGTCATTAAGCCAGGCTCTACATGCAGGCACTCAACTCAACAATCATTTATTGAGTATCTTCTTTATGAAAAGCAATGTTGTAAGGTGTTGGGGTTCAAAGATGAGAAAACCACAAGCTGATGTGAAATTAGCATGCTAGTTTCTCCACCACAATGCCAAATGTGCTATAAAGCGTATAGTGTGCTACTGGAGAGGGGATAATTTATGCTGACTGTGTAATTGAGGACAACTTTATGGTACATGTGGGTTTAAGCTGGGACTTTAAGAAATGTAACTGGTTGTAACATGGAGGAAAAGTAGAAAAAAAAAATTGAGCATAAGTAGAAAAGCTCACAGGGTAAGTGGTAGGGAGTATAGGTATGAATAGACTAGAGGAACTAATTTCAAAGATTCTTCCGAGATTGAATTAATAGAGCATATGACATCGTGGCATAAGATTTGGGTAACAGAGTCACTAAATCTTCCTGCAAAGTTATGTCCTGAAGTGATACAGAAAATTCAGAATAAAAGGCAGGTTTTCAGGATAAGGAAATCAATTCTTTTTGGACATATATTTGGGGTGACTAGTACATCCAACTGGAAATAGTCAGCAAGCAGTTTAAAATCCTAGTCTCTGGAGCACTTCAATCAATTATTCATTCATGAGTAGATATTGAGCACCTATAACATATCAAGGACTATCATGGAAACAGAAAGTATAAAAATTAATCAGCATGACCCCACTCTTTAGAGACTTTCAATCTAATGGTGGAATTAGAGCTGTAAACATACAACTGCAAATCAATGTGAAATGTGGTCTCCTACCAAAAAAAAGTTATCTACAAAAGGCAATGGGAAGAAAATGGGCAGCTCCACCTGAGAAGGGAAGGCTGGTTTCAGGAATAAGGCAGGGCTAACTCTAAAAAGATGATCCAGTCATCTCATTCTTTTTGGCCAGCAGCCCTCTTTATGGACCTGGTTACATCTGCTAAGAATTTGAATGGTGGTACCACTCCAAAGTAATGCTCCTACACTGACGGCATTCCTAGGACCATCCTTATCTGAACAGCTGTCCCTACCACTCGCAATGGAATGTTTTCTCATAAGACGAAGGTAGGTAACAGTATATTAAAGATTAAGATTATATATTATTTCAAATATAGGGTTTTCTGCCCTATATTGAACTCCAAACTTATAATTTTCCATTTATTATCTTTCCTTGGTTTCAAGCTCATAATATTCAAAACAATTTTGCTGATAAACCCTCCCCCCTCTCACCTTGCATAACCACTTGCTTCTCGAGATTCCTTATCTTGTTTCTCAAGATTCCTTCATTCTTCTGGTTGCTCAGCCAAAAAAAAAAAAAAAAAAAAGTTAAAATCTGATTTTCTCACATCCTCACGTCCTAATGGTCTCTCTGATCCCTCTCTGACTACCACGGCAAAAGAGTGATTTTTTTAAAAAAATCCAGTGTACTAGGTATTGAGGTGCAAAGATGAGAAAACTCCAATTTATTCTTTAGTTTTAGCTTCCCAACCCTATTAGAGTCAAAGCCAAAATCTCCACAACAATCTTGTGGTCCTAAAGACCTTTCTGATCTCTCTGTTGAATCACTCCAGGCAGACACTCACACTTCCCTGCTATATCTCAAATGCATTAAGCATATTCCTACCTCAGGGCCTTTGTACTTGCTGTTTTCTCTGCACTGAATGATCTTTCCCCAGATATCCCTATAGTTGCTCTCTCACTTCATTCAAGCTTTTACCAAAGTTTCTTGTTTTCAGAGAGCCTACTGAAGTCTTGCTGCCTGAATGTTTAATCTCCTTCCTCACACATGAAATACACTTTCTCTGCTTTTCTTTGTTTCATTTAACATTTTAATGCTCTCCACCAGAATGTAACTTCCATTAGGTCAAGGTTTTTGTTTATTTTTTTCACAAATATATCCTCTATGCCAGAAACATTGGAGGTGAACAATAAATATATCAAATTAATACATTAAAGCTGAATAAATTATAACCCTTGAATAATTGCTAAATATATTCCTTTCATAGGAAAGGAGGAAGGGAAAGAAGAAGAAAAAAGGGAAAGAACCAAGAGAGGGAAATAGGCATTGCATTACCAAGGCAATGCACAGGGCAGCCATGCTCGCATTAGGAGGGTTTTACCCTCAGATCTTCCTGCAGCGCTTAAACTAGATGTAGGACTGAAATATCAGGAATGTTGAAATTAAAGAGGAAATGCATATATGATTATATGAAGAAATCCAAGAGGCAAATTTTTCTCAAGATCAATTACTTCCTCCGTAACACTGGACTTTTCCCAATTACCAAATTAGAAGTAATCACTCCCTTCTCTGTGTTCCTAACATTATTTTCTATATAAGCTCCTTATAGTAGTTCTGGAGCCAGAATAACTGATTATATATTTTCAATTGTTTCTACCTGACTATTAAATAAAGAGGGCAATGATAGTGTCCCAATTCTCTTTTCTTCCCAATCTAGCATACTACCCATCACACAGTAATCCTCAATAAAGGTTTACTGAATTTAATTTCATAGAGACATGTAAAAAGCAACCTTAGAAGTACAAACATACTCAAATTTAACTTTAGTAGAAGCCTCTATCCCTCGTTCCCTGCCCTCTACTTTTGGTATGGTCAGATTTAAGTGAGTGATAAAATAAAAATATACATATATATGGTCTTTGTAATCACATCCTCAATTTCTCAGTCTTCTAAAAACAAGAGAGAGAGTTGGCCACCAAAAATTTATAGCTTCTATCCTTAGAGGGATTGAGAGTTCAGAAATTTCAGCATTCAGTCTCAAAACAATGTATTAAATAAGTTAATATAAGCAGGGCAATTAAAATTCTGGTTGTGCTAAGCACAGTGGGACTATCTCTAAGCAACCTCAGATATTCAGAAACTCATTCTGGTTCCTGGGATTATTGCAGTGAGATACCTAAAACAATTTATAAAAATAAATAAATTTTCTGAATACTATAAGGATCTATATCTAATTGTCCAATGAATAAACGGTGGTACTTTTAAATTTGAACCAACATTATTTCCCCAAAATGTCCATTTACCAAAATGGTAAGTCAGGCCATAATTGCTTGGGGTTATCTTTTGAAAGTGTGTGCGTTTAGCTTCGGCCCCTGCTTTACTGAAATGTATTTGAATGTTCACAGCCCTTTAAGTGGGTCTTATGCTCCTATTTTTACAAACGAGCACAGATGAAAAACAGATTCCATGACTTTGCAGTTCCTGCTCGCAGTCCACTATACTACTCTGCTCCAAAGACAGCGAATGTAATGAGCCATTGACTCTCCTGATCCTTTCAGTATTGAACATTCCCATGGAGTTAAGAATAACACAAAGCTGAGCTGAGGACAATCACTGCACCGCACATATGACTGTGACTATGAGACGTCTGTATTATCCACCAATATTTTCCTTGTCTTTGACATTGTGCCTATATCTATATTTAATAGGCAAACAAAAGCTAAGGTTTCTCCAAACTAGAGTTTGTTATCTGAATGATTTCTTGCCTATTCTTTCAAAACACATTGACAAATATGTTTTTACATTTACAAAACACAATATCTATACTTTATTCTCAAATAAATATAAAATAGAATCTGTACACATAAGAATAGTTCTTATGACAGTGTTGCTAAAAGCAAAGCCCCCCCTTATTTCTGCAAAGGTTTTGTGGAGGGCGGGGAAAAGAGGTGAGATAATTTGAAGGTTTTAACAATGGTCACCTACAGAGCTAAGATTAAGAACCTCTGTAAAATGAAATCCAAAATGAGGTTTTTCCGGAGATCTGAAACTAAGAAAATATCATTTGTCTTAAGAAGATATTGTCTAAAATACTTACCAGACTAGTATGTGCAGGTGGAGCTTAATAAATACTATTTTAATACCATGATTTGCAATGAACTTAAGTGAGGCTTGTTATAAAATATGGAAAATTTTATTTTTATTTTTTAATTTTTTAAAGATATTTTCAAATCCTAACAGTTGCTATGTGTGAATATGGTCTTATTTATTTTTAATTTTTTTATTATTTATTTATTTATTTATTTATTTATTTATTTATTTATTATTTTAAATGTACCCTTATTGATTTTAGAGAGAGGAAGGGAGAGAGAGAGAGAGATAGAAACATCAATGGTGAGAGTGAGAGAGTCACTGATCAGCTGCCTCCCTGCTGGGGATGGAGCCCACAACCCCGGGCATGTGCCCTGACCGGGAATTGAAGGGCGATCTCCTGGATCCTAGGTTGATGCTCAACCGCTGAGCCACGCCTGGCCAGGCAAAATATGGGAAATTTTATATCTGCTTATGGCATTGTCACTTAAATACCTTACTTTACAATTTATAAAACATGTTCATTTTTTTAAATTCTGCATAACTGTGTTTCTATAGTCTGTTCTCATGCCAACAGGATTGAATAATATATGGATTTTTATAATTGCCTACCGCGCATGTAGGCACTTGGCATATATTCCTATAAATAGTTAAACGTGGTATAAAAATCAGATATTTATATATAATGCACTTAATTCAACTGAGCTAAAAAAGAAATTTAATTTGTTAAATTACTTTTTTTCAATTTCCTCTCAAATTAATTGTATACATTTGGGGTGAAGTAATGTGGCTACTTGCTTAGGACTAATGACTTTAAAATAAGGCCAAAGGATCCTAATTTTCTACCTAATAAACCTTACAGGCTGCAGTAAGAAGTATGAAAGCTTCCTTCTACAAAACCTGGGGAAATGCAAGAAAAAATTAATATTTTCTTACTGTATTATAACCTCAGGATTTTGCACATTTCCTAAACGTATATTAATTATCCCACTGACTGAGTTTGTTGAGAGAATTCATTTATCCCAGTGTGTACTCATCTTTTAAAAATATTTGTCTGCTTTCTGGATACAATTGGAGGTATTTTTATTATTAATAGAGGCTTCAATTAATTTGTTGAAACTGAAAATTATTTTAAATCCCAAAGTCTCAAAATCCCAACATCATTTTATACATATGTATTTGTGATTATAAATATTCATTTTTTAAATTTTATAAATCTATATAAAAATAAATGCACTAAAGCCCAATACAACCATATCTGACAAAACCAGCATTTTGATATGATGAGTTATACAGAGCAAATTACCAAGCCAAGTAATCAAGAGATATCTTTGCAAAATCACTTGTGTAGTGAACTGTGAGAGCATGCATCACTGTTTACTAGTATCATTGTAATTAGAAATGTGTAACTCAAGGATTTAAAAAACTGAGTAGGAATGTCTGCTTTGAAGTGGAATGGAGGCGCTTTCAACAGACCAGTGCTCCACCTAGAACAGCCAAAAAAACTGGATAACATGGAAAGCTCAGAGAGCCGTTCAGGCATGAGAATCAGAGGGGCTAAGACTGCAGAAAGAGAAGCTTGAAAGGTAAGTTGACTTCAACGGCCATTTTAACTCTGGGCACTTGCCAATCCTGAATGTGGGAGGGACCTTGAATATGAGAGATATCACTCCTGTGGCTGGTTATTTATACGGCACAGATGACTTTAAGAAGGGGGAGATCCTTGACGGCCCCTACCTAACCATGTGAGCCTTGGGAAGGACGGGCTGCTCCTGGTGAGGGAATCCAGATGTGAAGGTAATGGAGAGTCTCCTTGGCTGTGCTTGTTGAGTCTCAGAGGGAAGGCAGGGGTGGGGGGTGGGCAGAGATTAACCAAAGAACTTACATGCTTATATGCATAACCTATGCACACAGACAATCATATTGGGAAGGCCTGGGGCTGAGGGATGCCGGGTGGAGGGGATCAATGGGGGGGAAAAGGGGACATCTGTAATACTTTCAACAATAAAGATAAAATTTTTAAAGAGTGGAGGGGCCAGCAGGCAGTCTCTAAGAACTAAGAGTAACTCCTGACCAACATACAGGGCAAAAAACGTTAGAGATCTCAGATCCACAACTGCAAGGAACTAGATTCTTCCAACAGCCTGAATGAGCATGAAAGCGGATCCTTCCTTAGCCCTCCAGATGAGCACAGTCCAGAGGACTCCTTGAAGTCGGCCTGGTGACACTGAGCAGAGAACCGTCATGCCATGCCCAGGCAACTGACTACAGAAATACAACCTAATAAGTGGTGCTGTTTTAAGCTGTTAAATTTGTGGTAATTTCTTATGCAGAAATTCTAAGCAACAACAGAAGGCTGAGAATCTGGTTATTTATACTGACAAAGGGCCACTGCACAGAGAAACCAAAAGAGCTTTTGGTGGAGACTTCCTAGATCTTTAAATGTGTAGCCAGCTTCTGTGTGGGATAGGATACTAAAAATTTAGTGGTAAGCCTCTGAAAAGCAGATAAGATATTTCAGCAGGTAAGTAAAACAGAGGTAAGGGCCAAGAAAACTAATTGGCTCTCAGTTGAAAATCCTGGACAGACAGGGGTAAGCCAGAAACAGACTGAGCCTTACCAGGGCTGCAATCCACTCTACTCAGTAAAACCCCTGATGAATTAAGGAACCACTTTCTTCAACTAATGGAAAGGGTAAACCACCTCCAGAGAAAGATAATATCATCTGGAATCTGCACAGTATCCAGCAATCAATCGAACATAACTAGTCACACCAAAACTCAGGAACACTTAGTGAAAACAACAGGAAAACAGTAGGCAATAAAATAAGATCCACCAGTGATACCGGTGGTAGCTAACAAAAAACCTTTAAAGTAACTGTTTTTAATATGTTCTAGAAAATAAATGAAAAAGATAAAGTGAAGGATTTTATGCAAAATTGAACTATGAAAAATATAGAAGTTTTGAACTTAAAAAATACAATAACTTCAATAAAGCATTATAGATGGTCTTCTATTATCTATGAGAAAATTCATGACAGAGCTCTCTAAAATGAATGAAAATGACCAAATAGCCATTTCTTAGCTTGACTATGTCACTTTTAATTAAAAAGTATAACATGATTTTACAAAATGCCTCCTAAGAAGCAATTTCCAATTCCTCACGTCAGGAAGATCAATAGTGGTTGTTAGTTATTTAAATGTTTACGACCAACTATATACACTTGGGAAAAGTTTACATTTTTGTTCTTCAAATCTGAAAAATAAAACACCAATTAACCAAGAGGATACCCAGCCCTTACCCCTGAAGTTACTGGAATTCTGGAGGCTCAAGAATTCACATATTGGTAAAGTATAGGAAGTCCCATAAGTTTAAACTAAGCTTTTTTGAGGACTTCCTATAAAAAAAATTAAAGATTCAATAGTAACCTTGAAAGATACTCCTAATAACTGTTTTTCAAATTCTTAGAGCCTGTCACAAGTGTCCTATTATGAAATATCTTTAATTTCATTTTCCTCAGAAATGTGAGAAACTAGTCCAAAGATTAAGCCTGGTCTTAAAGGAATTAAGAAAATGCTTAACAGTAAATAAGCAGCTCCATGAAAATCATATCCTACTTGGTCCAAGAAAACACAGATATCCATTTACCTACAAGGTACTGAATCCACTTATATATTAATTGTTTATGTTTTATTCTTAAATATAACATTGAAGTTTTGCTTGAACATGCTTACTAGTCAAACATTTCAAATGGAAATCACAAGAACACACGCACACTAAATTTTTCTTTCATTTCTACTTCAGACATTTTTATAAACCTAAAATGGTGTCAACTTCCTTTTGAAGTACTGGTTTTTATGAGTAAAAATCTACTTCTTGCAGGATTCTTGAGATAGTGTGCTAATAATGAATATTAACTACTACTATTATTATTGCACATTTCAAATTATCAATGCCCAAATAAAAATAAATTTGGGCAGAAATTTATTGACATTTAGTAATCAAAGGACGATAATTTGTTTTTCTCAAAAAACAAAATATTTGTATGATTATAGTCAACTATATTCCACAAAGTTTTAAAACATATTTTAGATAAAATAAAGTTGTGAAAGATATCACAATAATCAAGTTGAAATCAAATATGAAATCATAACAAACGTAGATTTATAGTAAATTGTTATGAAATAATTAGATCACAGACTCGTTCATCTATATGAATTATAAGCCTTTACCCTTAAGACAAGCCAATATTTTCTCTTTACAGCTATTATTGAATAGGAAGATAATTCTCTTGAAATGTGCTAACGTGAACTCTTTCTGCCAATGCTTCCTTTTCCAGTAGTCGTCACTCACATGAAAGAAACCTGCAAAACATTTAAGATCTGAGCTTTCGACATCACCATGAATTACCTTCTCTGAATTTTGAAACCTTTCTATAATTCAACACTTTGTATTTATTTCAAGCTTGGTCAGTGTTAAGTTTCACATTGGCATGTGAATGGTTTTTATTTCTGAATGAGATCTTAAACTGTGTACCACAGGTGTATGCTAAAAATGACTTGGCAAAACAAACAATACTGAGGTTTTCAGCTTCCCAGATTCTAATTGCCAGGTTGAAGAATGACTAATAAACGCTAGATAAATGAGAGAATATCCAAGAAACATATTACCCATATTTATCATGATTAAATATGGTTTATGGTTTATGTAACGCTTATGTCTGACATGCCTGGGGCTCGCACTCTATTTTCCAGTAGGCAAGGCGAAGAAAAAACTAACACTTTGGTTCGCCTGAGCCCCTTTCAACACTTAGGAAAAAAATATTTCCTTGGATTCAGCTTAATGCATATGACAGAAAATGAGCTTTGGAACTGACAGATCTTTGTTCCATTCCTGCTCCTGCCTCTTGTTAGCTTCTGGAAATTAAATAAGTTAATTTGTTTTAACCCAAAGATCTTTACTGGTGAAATGATATACATGTATGTATTCCTACCTGTATAGAAATAGATATAATATGTTTAAAGCTCTTGGCCCTTAGCAGGCATTCAATCGATGGTAGATATTCCTGGATGTCATGGCCCTCCACTGCCAAGTATTCTATTCAGTGGTTCAAAAGAGTTAATAAGCAGAAAACAACATTAACCAATGATAAAGCTGAGGTATGTGTAAAATGACTACACCTAAAAGTCACGGTATGCTCTGCCGCTCAGAATCAATCCCACAATGAACATTTCTCATCTTGCTCATGAATTTCTCAACAATCACTTTCATTGTGAGCCCTGCCAGGTCTTATCCTGGAAAGGACTCTTGCTTTTAGGCAACTCAAGACACTTTGCCTGGAGTGCATGTCAGCCTTAGACTAGGGAAGCCTCTCTTTTTCTCTAATATCATTGCTGGATACCTTTGTTTTCTCCTCCTTGCTCATAAAAATTAGAAAATGTGAAGCACACCTAAGTGTGTTTCTCCTTTCCGGTCTCTTCCATTACAAATGCCAGTCTTTACCTTCCCTTTCAAGGAAAATCATTTTTCCTGGGCACTTTTTTGGCATACTTTGACCTGTATGTTTATTTCTGTCGTGGTTTCTATCTCCTATTGGGAGTTCATTTTCCAGTCTCTGAGGATCCATACAAAAGAAGCACAAAATTCCTAGGGAATGTAATGAAGTTTCGAAAGTATGTAAGATATGTGTTATTGCTAAACCTGACTCACTGAGATTCAGTTGAAAGGTCAGCTCAAGCATAGGTTTCCATAATCAGCCAGGCCCTTCTCTGAGCTCCAATAGCAATTTATAACTTTCAGTGCATATCACACTTGGCCTCATAATATAGTTTTTTTATATATATAGCTTCAGGTTTGTTGTTGTTGCTGTTTTAAGTATATGGGAACAGCATGAGGGAGAAGAAAGACAGTGGACTTTGGATGTCACACAAACTCAAGTTGAATTCCAGCCTCATAGTTACTATGTGGCCTTAAAATAGTTACCTTAATCTTAATCTTGGCTCAGCTGCTCAGTTACTGTATGACACCTAACCTCTGGCTCCTGGTTTCCTCATCTATAAAATGGAGATAACAATTGTTTTAGCTGTTGTTGTTTTTTTAATATATAAGTGTTATGATGAATAAATCAGATTGTGTTTTAGAACAGTTACTCATACATGGTGAGTGCATAAAAATATTAGCTTTTATAGTAATAATAATTATTGTATTATAAAGGTGTCATTTAGCTCTCTAAATTTTAATTTTTACCATATATATGATGATACTTCTTTTCAGGGTTATTGTATTTGTTAAGTGTAATATTTTATAAAAAGAATATCATCCAGACTAGTTTCTGAAACTTAATGTGTATTTTGTAAATACTGGTCTATCTCCTAACCGAAACCCCAATTAAAATCTAATTTTCTTCAGACCAGATAGAATATGCTACTTATTTTTCAAATTCCCAAATCACTCTTGTACATAATGGTCTTTTTTATTTTTTTATGTGCCCCATTTAAAATTATATATTTATTCTTTTTTATCATAATGCTATTTTAATAAGTGTTTGTTGAATCACATTAAATCAAATAGAATTGAATTGAACAGCATTCTACCAAAAAAATTTTGTTGGTGAAGTTGGTTTTTCCCAGCAATCTTCAGCAATTTAGCATTTCAGATATTGAGAACTTGAAGATTATGAAAAAAAGTCCTAACATTCACTATCCTCTTCACATGACGAGGTCATCAAAGAGTATGAAGACAAAGGAAGGAAAAAAAGTAATATAGAGGTATGTTATACAGTTAATTAATAAAGATATTTTATTTTTTCTGGATTTATGATCCTTGTGGTATTTGTTATGATCTCTTTTCTCACTCTTAACATACATATTTTTTTAAATTTTTTTTTCAATTGCAGTTGACATTCAGTATTATTTTATATTAGTTTCAGGTGTACAGCATGGTGGTTACACATTTATATAATTTACAAAGTGATCCCCCAGATAAGCCTACTGCCCACCCGGCACCATATATAGTTAGTGCAATATTACTGACTGTATTTCCATGCTGTGCTCTATATCCCCATGACTGTACTGTAGCTACCAATTTGTACTTCTTAATCCTTTCACCTTTTCACCCAGCCCCCCAACACCCCTCCCCTCTGGAAACCATCAGTCTGTTCTCTGTATGTGTGAGTCTGTTTCTGTTTTGTTTTTTACTTATTTTGTTCTTTAGATTCCTCATATAAGTGAAATCATATGGTATGTTCATACACATAATTTTATATTCATTTTCTTAAGGAGCAAACGAAATTTTATAAGCTTCAGGATCTATAAAACCTGGATCAACCTCTGCCTGGTTTATATTAATTTCTAACCATAGAGCCATTTAAAAATGTGTATGTAACTATACATAAAAATAACTATATATAAAAATATGTGTGAATGTTAAAAATATTCAATTTTTAAAGGTAAGCCTGAGTGAGAGTCCAAAGAAATTTATAGCTCCGAGGACGAGAGCAGGCTCTACCATGGCCACGTATAAAAGGTCTGCTGTTTCATTCACAGACCTTTATTGAGCTCCTACTAAGTGCTGGATGAGATACAAACTGAACACCTCCCTGTTTTCATTTTCAAGAAGCAGAACATCTGAAGAGAGAACTGCTTTAAGACAAATGAATAAAAATGATGAAAGAAAAAGAGAGAGAAGGAGAGAGGGAGGGAGGAAGGAAAAGGAAAAGGAAAAGGAAAAGGAAAAGGAAAAGGAAAAGGAAAAGGAAAAGGAAAAGGAAAAGGAAAAGGGAGGGGAGGGGAGGGGAGGGGAGGGGAGGGGAGGGGAGGGGAGGGGAGGGGAGGGGAGGGGAGGGGAGGGGAGGGGAGGGGAGGGGAGGGGAGGGGAGGGGAGGGGAGGGGAGGGGAGGGGAGGGGAGGGGAGGGGAGGAACACGTTTACCTCACTTGTATACTTGAGACCTTGGATTTTAAAATACCTCTGTTACTTTCTGGTCATCCTCACGTCATCCCAATAGAAATTCATTGAGAACAGCAAGCAAGAGGCACTCACTATATAGTCCCACTTAATTACAATGCAGAATGTTTCCAGATATTATTAAGTCAAAAGAATGTTTCAGCAATGATGTATGACAGACACGCAAAAGAACGGCTCAGGAGAAAGCAGTGAAATGACAAAAATGGACAAAGTTATTTTCTGTTTTATGTAAGTGATGTCATCCTGGAAATTCAAAATCCAATTTTTATGAAATCACTGTGAGCTATTCCTCAATGTAATATAGAAACTCCCTCTTTAAAATGATAGCCAAGTGACCACAGTGGGAAATCAGACTGAGCACCTGGAAGCAAAGGGAGTCAATGATATAGAGCAGTAGAAAAGCTTGGGCGAATTAATATAAAGAAGTGAGAAGAACAGCCCAGGAATTGATTTTAACTTCTTAACCAGGTCTGTCACCAGTTAATGAGTTAAATAAAATCTTTCACACATATTCATTTCTCCCTCCCTCCCTCCCTCCCTCCCTCCCTCCCTCCCTCCCTCCCTCTCTCTCTCTCTCCTCCTCACCGGAGGATATTTTTCCCATTGCTTCTAGAGAGAGTGGAGGGGGGAGAGAGAAACACCAGCGAGAGAGAGGTACAGCGACTGGCTGCCTCCCTCCTGCACCCAAGGGCCGGGGAAGGAGCCGGGGCCCTTCAGTCCTTGGCTGACGCTCTGACCCCTGAGCCCAGCCAGCCAGGGCTCATCTTGTATTTCCATGGGCGTGTTAATTTGATGCCCTTAAAAACCATCCACCAAGATGCCCAACGGCTTCACGAGAAAGAGACGGGCGAAAAAGCCCTGCCTGACAGTGCACGCCCCATGGGTAGCCCCGACCCAGGCACATCTTTTCTTAACGCCCAGAGGTGAATCAAAGCATCAGCACAACTTTTCTACCCTCTGGCTCTTCTCTGCTAACTTTGTGTTTTATTTAATTTTTGGTTTGTTCAGAGGATAACTTACTACCCATTGAGGGCAGCAATGATTGAGAATTTGGTTTTATGGCTTGATCATCTCTGAAAATGGATTAATAGATTACAGAGATTTATTCTCTGTTGAGTGAGAGCTGACAGAGAATTGGGTTCATTTGTCTTCTCTTATTTGTTTGTCTATGCTGAGCTCAAATAAGCATTTCATGTCCACCAGAAAGATGACTCTGTATATGGGTATCTTAGGTGCTGTGTTTTGTGTTTCCCGTGTGTCTTTACCTGAAGTTAAAATTGTAGGTTTTGTGCTATAAAATGTTCTCTGACTGATTATGTGTCTGCAATTCAGAAATAGCTTTGTTTCTCTGTGAAATATTTTTCTATTTCAAGAGAATATAAATAACTAGATTATAAGTTACTTAAAGGAGCTTTGCTCTGATTGTTTCATAGAGATAAAAAAGTAACTATAAAAATGAAATATTCCTAAAATTCCTAAAGAATAGGAAAGTTTAACTTTGATATTGTGTGTTAAGACTTTAAAAACAAACAAAAAAAGATCTTCTTACAGAAACTAACTCATATAAATGTTTTAAGAATCCAAGTTCCTATACTAAGGTTTACTTAAGCATATGAACTTGGTAAACATAAGGTAAATCTCTGGCAAGCAAGACCAGTTTAATAATTTTGGTTTAATAACAACTATATCTTTTCTCTAACATAGTTGTCAAGTTTTCTGTTTTAAGTATAATGCAAGGATACATTTTATTCTGCTTGGGCTAGCTTTTCCTAATCAAATTTTACCTTTTTAAAACCTGATCAAATAAGCTAACTTTACTCCTACAAAATATTTAAGATTATTAAAATGTAAATTTGTTTTCAACTAAATTGAATTGTTATTCTGACACTTCTGATTTCAGCAGTATTTACATTTTATAGTATGTCAACTTGAAGATAGTTTCCAAAATTGTTTAAAGTAACTTAAACCTTAGGTCAATGTTAAATTAATTAAGAATATCCATTGGATACCTAATTAATTTGTAAGGTAGAGTACTGAAACATTCAAACCACTGATTAACACTCATAACTTAAAGTTTATATGTTTTACTTATTTTTTCTATGCTATAGAGAGTCTATGTCTTTGGGTGATGCTAACAAATATTCATTTTTGCTACTTTAGGAAAGTGTAAAAGGGATGTGTAACTATCAAAATCGTTATTATGAATTTATTTTCTCAAACTTTGCTAATGTGTTAGAATGTTTGTGCAGGACAGATGGTTCTCTATTACCCTCTCTCTGCTCCACCTAGTTTTCTCTGTGAAATAGAAGTTAGTTTCTTTTGTTCAAAGTTATAATTAATATGAGTAGTTAAGACAACACTACGATTGAAACTGAGAATTCAACTTTTTTGTTTTTAAAGAAAGAGTAATTTGTCCCAAAGCAGGGCTTTCTCAAACTTTTTGATCTTCAGATCCCTACACATTCTTAGGAATTATTAAGGACCCCCAAGAACTTGTATTTATGTGAGTTATAGTTACCAATATTTACCATATTAGAAATTAAAACTGATTATATTTAAAATATTTATTTTTACTTATTTGAATACAGTAATGATAAATACACTGTATCTTGACAAATATAAAATATTAATAAAGTTATGAAATTTGTTTTTAACTGGTGGATTCCCTAAGAATGGTCCTAAAGTAATGTGTCAGTTCTAGAGTATGATAAACATAATAAAGAACAAAACTTGGAAGGCAAACTTTATTTATCTTGAATTATAATACCTGAGTCTGAAAAGAAACTATGAAATATGTTAAAGTTTGACAGTTTGTTCAGTCCTGATTGGTTTGCTTCCTTGGTTTAGTGATAAATACCTTCACCTCAGTATGAAAGGTAACTCTTGACCTTCTGTGTAATCTACCTAATTGTAATATTCTACATTTTACCAGAATAGTTTTCTGTACTTCATATTAACTTTATCATATCCCTGACTATTTAAGGGGGAAAGAGAAGAAAACCAAAATTTCTCACTTATCAAAAGCTGTTGTTTATAATCCTGTTATCCTCTAAGATTTTTTTGATGAATTATTATCACTTTAACTAAATGGTTAATCATTTCTTCAAGTACCCATGATCCTATCTCAATCACATGTCCAAATCTCTCCTGATTTCTTTTTTTTTAACTTTGAAAAATCTGGTTCTACATATAAAAAAATAATATAAAACTTTATGGATCTTTTTACGCCTAAAACCACCATATTGGGCTTTAATCAGAGATTCCCTGGAAAATTAGAAACATTTGTTGTTTTACTCCTTAAAAAGAGAAGCTAGAAATATCTAATTAGGTTTGTTTGATGAGTTTCATGGAAACAGTTGCCAAATCAGAAGAGACAATAAGTCTTCTTTAAGTTAAACTGATATTGGTAAAATGTTATTAATGTAAATATTTTAGGAATATCATGCTCTATGGGGAGTCTCTGGGTATTGTTAATGCCCTTGCTTTCAATAATGTTTTAACCTCAGGGAAAACATTGATCAAAACTTTTAAGAAAGTTTTTACACATTTTCCTATATTTGTCAGAGTCCCGGTAGTGCTTTATCTAATAATATTGGTCAACAACAATATGATGTTATCAGTCATAGTTTTAGTTATTACTTAAAAGGTCCATAGGCCATCAGCACACTTCTTTAACTTGAATCTAGTATCTTTTAGGCCAGTGTTTCTCAAGAGTGATACACATTATACTAATGTATGGTGTTTTATAAAAATACAGATGTGTAGGTCCTACTGCAGAGTTTACTTGATATTTTTGGAATACTCTTGATATGTATGTTATGTTTAATGATTATTATATGTTAAATATCAAGATTTCTTTCTTTTATAAAACATATTCATCCATTTTTTTAAAAATCAGATAAGACAGTCACTGACTTCTTTAAAAACAAAAAAGGTCAGTCTCCTTAAACAAAGGATAGTCTCAGTGCTTGTGGAAAAGGGAGACTTGTGAAACAATCTGAAAGGTACCACAAAAATTACTAGGTCTATTCAATGGAAACCTATGTATCGTCTAGAGCACGCCCTTCTGAGTATCTGGCTCTATGGGGTTTCCACTTTTCAGAGTCTTTGACCTGCAGCGTTTAGCCCTGACAGGCAGCGGATGTTGTCTTAGCCTGTCCAAGCCTCCCACTGGCGGCCTGAAGCCTCAGGCAGTATCAACACTATACATACTATGCTTTTTTTCTATACATACACACATACCTATGCTAAAGTTTAATTTAAAAATTAGGCACAGTAAGAGGTTCATGATAATAGCTAATAAGACACTAGAACAATTATTGCACTGTGATAAAAGTTACGTGGATGCGGCCTCTGTCTCCCTCCAAGTCTCCTATAGTACTGTGCTCAGCTTTTCACTTCAAAGAAGCAACTTCCATCTTCTCCTGGCCATACCTGAACTGTCGCCGTCACTCCTCTTGCACTTTGAGGCCATTTTTAAGTAAAAGAAGGGCTACTTAAGCACAAACACTGCGAGGAAGAGGCGGATCTGATAAGCCTCTGACGCCCAGTGGAGGTGAAGTGCGCGGGGACCCTGGACAAAGGGAGGGTCCCAGAGTGGCCCGTGAGGACTGCGGGGAGGCTTCACCACGCTGCCGAGAATGGCTCACAGTTAAAACTGATGAAACGTTTCTTTCTGAAATGTTCCACTTTATCTTTTTGGGCTGTGGCCGACCACGGGTAACAAACCGAGAAAGTGAAAGTGCGGATAAGGCAGGGCAACTGTATTTTATAATTTTGTAAGTTGTAGAAAATCAAAATAATGAGAATGATTCTTGACCATGGATGGGGGAAAATTAATTAAATTTAGTGGAATGAAACTAATTATTGCTAAAACCGATTTTGCCAATTTTGCATCTATTAAGCTAATTTATTTGAACTTTCATTATGGGTTGCTCTTTGAATTCTCCTGCTAACTGGTCGTAACATCCTACTGGATCTCTCATTATTTAAATTATATAGCATTTTTCACATGTTTTCATTTAAAATATAAGTAGGTTATGATAAGTGGGATACTTGAATGAGTAGAAGAATAAACATGCTTCAATAAGCAGGCGGAGAGTGACTATACCCCCATAGGTTCAAGGTAAAGCATTGCAAATAAATGTAAAGATCAAATGTATATTTGTCTTCATTTTTACCTCACAAATGCTATGAGAGAAGCCATAAAAAAAAAAAAAAAAAAGGAGCTTATATTTTAAAGTTTTATGTCAGCACATTTTTTATATTTTTATTTTCTATAACACTGGTTGGCCTATCTCTCAGAAACTACTTTTATGAGCCCTGTTCACTCACATAGTTTTATTGATTTAAATTGGGTATAAGGCACTAGCGTGGCATTTGTGAAGTACTGCAAAAGTTCTGTCACCTGAAAAAAATGATATCTCTGAAATGAGAAAAACCCAACTCCATATATTGCATAGTGTACTCTTGAATAGACTTCTAAAAACTGACCATTTCTTTCAGCCCATAAAATTTCATATTCCTGCTCTTGCTTATCAGTGTCATGACATTAAGCGCCCAATGTAGAGACAGGCTATGGTCTCAAGGAAAGTCATGCTAACACACCATTTATCAAAGTAGTATGAGAAATACCCATTTTAAGGAATGTTGATAAATACTTCATGCAAAAAGAATTCAGTGTCAATTAAAATTGGGAAAGAAGATTCTCACTTTTCTTAGTTTCACAAAAACATATTCTTCTATTTTTCCTCCTACCTTTCTGATTCCCTGATTTCTGAATTATTTCTGAATTCCCTGATTTCTGAATTTCTGATTCTCAGTCTCTCTCTCTCTACTTTTTGCTCTCTCTCCAGACACTGTGGGGGAAGCAAGCTGCCATGCTGAAAAGGCCCTATGCAGAAATACAAATGGGTAGGAACTGATACTCCCAGGCAACAGTCAGCGAGGACCTGAGGTCTGCCAACAGCCCCATGAGTTGGAGGTGGGTCCAACTCCACTCAAACCTTCAGATGATCTCAGCTCCAGTTAATAACATTATTGCACCCACATGGCATAGCCTGAGTCAGAGGACCTGGATTAACAGCTCAGATCCCCAACTCACAGGAATTGGGAGATAACATGTGTTGTTTTAAACCTCTGTGGTTCGGGGTAATTTGTTATGCAGCCATAGATAAATAATAAAATATCTGATTGGTAAACAGCAAATACACCATCCTTTCCAGAACTAGTATTCTGATGTAAAATAATTCCCTTCTGGAAAAAGCAGCAGCAGAAAAGTTTTACTTGGATTTCTTTTCGTATTTTCCCTTTGGCTAAACTCACTTCCTGCCCTCCGAAAAGCAATGGACTGCTAAACCAGGAATTTTCCTGGCTTCTATTTTCCCCTCTAAGTTCTTAGACTATTTAAATTGTGCCTGACTGTCCCTCCATGATAATATATTTAATCTTTCCTAATTATCTTTACCATTAATGTTTAAAGGGACTTTCAATAATATTCTTACCATATAAGTAAAATTCATATTGATCATGGATAATTTAGAAAATGCAGATAGGTAAGAAAGGAAAATAAAACCACATGTAATTACATAACCCAGAGATCTAGCATTAACATTTTGATGTATATCCTTCAGGCAGCTATTTTATAATTACTTAGGTATTCTGGTTTTCAACAATTTAGGAATAATACATTGCTTTTAATCTGCCAAGTATTTTTCTAAACACTTCATATATATTAACTTATTTTATCATCACAAAGGCCCTCTTTTATTGTCCTTGTGTTACAGATAAGTAAACAGGCTTAATATATCTTACTTCACAAACATTGTTTCTTTCACTGAGCAAACCAATCTAAGAGTTACTACAGTACTAGTTTGAAACTTCTTAGCATATCATTAAGCATATCTCACTTGTTTACATTTTAACAAAACTCTTGTAGTGACACTTCATCACACTCATAGGTTTGGGTAAATGATATGAGAGAATAGTAGAAAGCTAGACAAATCCCTAATCACTGCTTTTAAAACACACTCACATTTCTTTCATCTGTGCCTGAAGCCAGTCCAGAGGTCAGCATTTCTCAGAAGTTACCCTGGGGCCCAGCTGCTGGGGACGATCTACGTTAACATCCTACCTACGGGGTGTGACCAGGACAAAAGAGGCCATTCTGAGGTATCCACCGACTCCTTCCTCCAATACCTTGGGTTACATTTCCTTATGCTTTATGAGATCTGGGAAACACATGGTCACAGTGTCCTTATTAAGTTCAGAGACTAACAGAGGAGCCAGAAAGTGATTTAAAACCGAGGACAAAGCATATGAGGAACTCTGGTATTTGTCTTGACTGCCAGACTCAAGAATCAGTGGAATGACAAATCCAGCAGCACTGAACACTAACAGGGACATCTCTGCGCTGAGTGAAATTGCCAAATGCACTTACTATATTCTTTTCTGTTCCTTTAGACAAAGCATTAAATATATATGATATATGTAACACTTCGTAATTATATCTTTGCCACCTTGATTCCTGGATGATGCAAGAAAACGTTCACTTTTTGAGGAACAACAAGATGGCGGCGTAGGTAACAGTGGCACCCGCCGCCTCCCGCAACCACATCAAAATTACAACTAAAATACAGAACCACCGTCACTCAGAGCCTCCTGAGATCCACCTGAGCAGAAGCCCCACAGCCAGGGAGCTGAAGAAGCACCGAGACCGGGAGGAGGGGCACAGACACGGGGGGATCAGGGCTGAATCACGGAGACATGCCTCAGGCCCACACCCGGTGCCTCAGTTGAAGCCCAGGAAGGCATCTTGGCGGAGGAAATTTCCAGGAGGAGGGAGGGGTCCCAGCCCCACAGCAGGCCCCCAGCCCAGGGCTCCAGGGCCGGGAAGAGACGTCCCCACACCTTCGGGCTGTGAAACCAGCGGGGACTGTCCCTGAGGGTCGCGGAGGCCGCGGGAGCCCCAGCAGCTCCTCTAAAGGGCCCGGCACGGACTCACTCGGACGCTCCCTCTGAGCCCAGCGCCGGGCAGCAGCCTGAAAGGACCCGGGACACTCGGGGAGGAACTAACCTGCCTGAGATCCGGGCGAGAGGCGGAGGGCGGCTTCCTCCCAGGCAGAAGGGCCGGCGGAGGCCATGGCTCCCTTGGCGAGTCCTCCCCGCACACAGCCCGCAGGCAGGCGCCATGTTTGAATCGCCAGCGCCTGACTCACACCTTTGGCCCCGCCCCGTGATTCCCGCAGGCCCCGCCCCTCCCCACCTGCAGCTCATCCAGGCCATTTCCAGGGGCTTTTCTGTGCAAGTGGCCTCTCCAGCCTCATGCTCAGGACTTTCCTAAAATCTCTCAAACAAGCAGCAGCGGGCCCCATACGGCTTGATAAGCGGCCCCAGGCCTGGCACTAGCGGCAGCTGCATTGGCTCAGAGCTTGGCCTCTCCTGAGCACCTCCAAGCCCAGCACAAGGAGCAGCCAACTGTGGTTTGCTGTGTAGCTCATGCTGGGTGGCCCTGGGCAAGGCACTGGCACAGGCTGACTTTGCACCTCCCGGGAGGCCCCAGAGACAGTGCACCTGGTGGTCAGACTCAACCACGCTGGATTACAACCCTACCACAGCCACGAGTGACACTCAAGGGGTGCACTTGGTGAACACCAAAGCCCCACTGACGTAAATCCTGCTCCATAGGGGTGTCTCCAGCACAGCGGCTCTCTGGCTGTAGTTGCAGCTGGTCCTCACAGCTGATTGGACTGGGGGTCAATTCCTCCCAGTGATGCCAACAACAACCAAGGCTCAACTACAACAGGACAGTGCCCACAGCCCACACCAGGGAGCACCTAGAAGGCCCAGCTCAGGGGACTGGGGAGGCTGAGCCACTGGGCCCTACAGGACACCTACTACACAAAGCCACTCTGCAAATTCCAGGAGACATAGCAGCTCTACCTAATACATAGAAACAAACACCTGGAAGCAGCCAAAATGTGGAGGCAAAGAAACGTGTCACAAAGGAAAGAACAGAAGAAATCTCTAGAAGAGGAACTAAATGAAATAAAACCAAGCAAACTAACAGATACAGAGTTCAGAATTTTGGTTATAAGGATGTTTGAGCAGACTGTTAGGGAAATAACTGAGAAAATCGATAACATAATAAAGTACCAATTTGAAATGAAGGCTATAGGAACTGAAATGAAGAATAATTTACAGGGAATCAACAGTAGAGTAGAGGATGCTGAGAATCAAATCAGCAATTTGGAACATGAGGAAACAAAAAACACCCAACCAGAAGAGCAAAAAGAAAAAAGAATCCAGAAATATGAAAATAGTATAAGGAGCCTCTGGGACTTCAAGAGGCCCACCATTCATATTATTGGGATGCCAGAAGGGGAAGAAAGAGACTAAGGAATTGAAAACCTATTTGAAAAAATAATGAGAGAAAACTTCCCCTACCTGGGGAAAGAAATAGAATTACAAGTCCAGGAAGCACAGAGGCGTCCAAACAACAGGAACC
Organism: Miniopterus schreibersii; assembly: GCF_964146895.1. NCBI lineage: Eukaryota > Metazoa > Chordata > Mammalia > Chiroptera > Miniopteridae > Miniopterus > Miniopterus schreibersii. The sequence goes on from NC_138101.1 coordinate 33,836,014, forward strand.
CAAAGAGGCCCACAGCAAGACACAGCATAATTAAAATGCCAAAGATTAAAGACAAAGAGAGAATCTTAAAAGCAGCAAGAGAAAAGCAGTTAGTTACCTACAAGGGGGCACCCATACGACTGTCAGCTGATTTCTCAACAGAAACCTTGCAGGCCAGAAGGGAGTGGCAAGAAATATTCAAAGTGATGAAAAACATGGAACTACAACCAAGATTGCTCTACCCAGCAAAGCTATCATTTAGAATTGAAGGTCAGATAAAGAGCTTCTCAGCCAAGGAAAAGCTAAAGGAGTTCATCACCACCAGACCAGCACTACAGGAAATGTTGAAAGGTCTTCTTTAAGAAGAAGCTAATGAACAAAAGAATCTGACAGACTAAATAGATCCAGAGACATTGACACATGTAACAGACAATCATATTTCAGAGGAAAGAGGGAAGGGGGGTGGAGGGTGGGAAGAGATTAACCAAAGAAGTTATATGTATAACCCATGGACACAGTTAATAACGGGGTGAAGGCCTGGGAAGGGGGTGAGAGGGAAGTGGAGGGGATCAACTGGGGGGGGGAGAAATGGTATACCTGTAATACTCTCAACAATAAAGATAAATTTAAAAAGTAAAAAAAAAAAAAATTAAAAATAAATAAATAAAACATTCACTTTTTATTACCTATAAACATAAACAAATATATAGAATATATTGAATTGAATTAAATGATCTCTCAAATACGCTATAATACTTAAATAAAAAATCACTATAATATACTCTATATTGCGTATGTAACTATATGTTACTATAGTTCAACCACTATGGCCTTCCTTTCAAATCTAATCTTCATGAAACAGAAACTTTTCTGTTTTGTATACCACTGTATCACCTAGAATAGCTTTGTGACAGGCACATACATTATATGTATTCATTCATTTAATAAATACATATGACTACATACAAGGGAATGAGTTACAGACAGGCTAAGAAAGTTATTCAGGTTCATATAGCCAGTACACATCAGTTTGAATTCAAGAGGATTCCTAAAACAATCCGCCACCCTCACTAAGTAGGAAGGAAAAAGTCACAGTGACAGCTAGTATCCGGGAACTCACACTAATCCCTAGGTCTGCCCGAGGAATGTGCCACTAGCAAACATTTCCAGTCACAGAACTTTAATCCTTGTTAGGACCCATATCTCTATCTGTTCATATTATAGATATTTTTGTCTCCAGCATAGATGTGACTCCAGAAAGAACAGACCATGTAGAATTCATACTTGCACGATGGAGCTAATATAGTGCCTTAGGCTCAGTAGAGACCCACTAAAGGTCTGATGACTTGAATCAGAGAAGGATAATATATTAGTTTCTAGGAACAAATATCCTTTTTACTGGACCAGGCAGAATGTAAATATGTACATATAAACATGTGTATGCCTGTACACACAGGTTCGTGCAATCTACTGTCAATATAGCATCAAACTCCAAACCAAAGGGCTATAAAGCAGTGTTTCTTTCTCACTTTCATAGTAATAAAATAATTTAAAACCAAACCAGATTATTTAACAACCAGAAGAATACCTGTTGTGGGGTAAAGCTCTCAGTGAGAGGCATGTAAAAGTAAAAGGCACCTTGTATGGAAAATAGTAAATAAAAGTCGACACGCTAAAATATGGAACAGGCAACAGAAACAGAGCAGATACTTGGTGAGCATCGGTATAAATACACACCAGCACCGCCTAACGGGCTTTGTAGGTCCCATTAATATTCACGTTTGTGAAAAAAGTGTGCACATGCGGGTGTGTGTTCATACATACAGCAATAGACAGTTGAACAGAGAGGCTACACATTAGAACTGGGGGTCTCTGCTCAGTGGTGGTAGGATCCCATAGGTAGGTCTGGCATTCAGAAGGACGGCTTCCATCCGGGAGGAACAGCAGCCGTGGAAGAGCGTGCCCATCGGAATGGTAGTTACCAGCGGGGAGGGGGGGAGGGGGGGTGAATTAGATGAAGCAGGCCAAGCACATGGCAACAAAGGAAACTAGGATTTGGGTGGTGAGCACACAATAGTTTTCCTGATTTTTTTGTTGTTGTTGTTACTTAGAAGAGATTTAAGCATTATGGTTTGTCTTAAAGTACCAGCAATTCTTTTTTCTTTTAAGGAAGTTTTTTAAATTAAAAAAAAATGTTCCCTTGCCGGTGTGACTCAGTTGGTTGGGCATCGTCCTGTGCACCAAAAGGTTGCCAGTTGGATTCCCAGTCAGGGCACATGCCAGGGTTTCGGGCAGTCAAATGATATTTCACTCTCATATTGATGTTTCTCTCTCTCTCTTCCTCTCTCTCTAAAAATCAATTTTTAAAAAAATCTTAAAATTTTTTAAATTAAAAAATGTTTTTCATAATATTTATACAGATATCAAATTATAATGTTTCACACCAGGAATTTATATAGTGTTATTAATCAGTGTTGCCTCAATAGATATAAATTTTTAAAGAAGTTTGTCACAATAAAGAAGTGCTTCTTCCCAGAGGAAATGAGATATAAAGACATGTTGTCAAGCACGAAGGAGCAAAGCAGCTGTCCCAGCTGCTCCAAGCTAGATACAGAGCAAGAACCTGTTCAATGAATCAAGATGGAAATCCTAAGGGTCAACTGAAGGAAACAGGGCAGAGCCAGTCTTGGAAAAAAAACTAATGAAATGGTTAATTTCCCCACTTCTTTCTTTCTCTTCCAGCAGGCTCCTTCTCACCTTTTTCTCTTTTTCTTGCTTACCTTCACTAGGAAAGGGGGGTGTAACATAAATTAAGGTCACACATAACAAAACCCTAACATCATTTAAACAATGACAACAGACAAGTAATGATGAGAGCAATAATCACCCAGACAATGAAGTCTAGAAAAACTATTTCTACTGAGCACAAAACCAAATGCTTATCTTTAAGGCATTCAAAGGAAAAGGGGAACATAATAGGACACGTTGCTCTCAATAGCTAATAAAGTAGATCACCAAATTATCAGCAAAGAGATATTTCCCTAGCTCTGAAGTCTGAGAAGAAACGGTGGGTCTACAATGGGACTTTTTTGGATCACACGGATAGTATTGTAATAAGGGCTTTTAGGAGAATCAAAAAAGAAAAAGAGAGAAGATATTTAAAAACTTTGGAGAAATAAAGAACTCATAGAAATAAGATAGAAAAAAATCACCAATGCAAGTGAAGATGAGGCTTCTAAGACTAAAGGAGACAGGTGAAAATAATCACAAAAGGCACAGAAACACAGAGAAGATAAAAGTGGTAGAATTATTTTCACAATCGACCTGGACATGACAAAATACAGATGTAAAAATGATGTAAAATCCCATGGACCACTATCTGTCACTGTAAATGTCTACATTTTCCCTAAAAATGTATCCATCATTTTCATATAGGTCTCTCTGGCAGGAATCATTATGGCTCAGAATTCTTGTTTTAATGTAGTGGTAACTGAATTAAAAATTTAAGCTATTTTATAAAAATTCATTATGTTATCTTTCAATATCTTGCTCCATCCCTAAATGTCATATTACTTTTCAGGGTTGATCTTTTGCTCATGTGAAGATGTAGGAGAAAGCAGGTAACTTTTGGAATTAGACAGATCTAAGTTTGAATTTAGCTCTTCAGCTTATAGGCTGTTTGACTTTCAGCGAGTTAGTCAGTCCTTGCTTTTTTATACTTATAATGTGGAATAAATAACTCATCTCTCTGCATTCTTGTCATTAAATGAGATCATGTAGTTAACATCCCCAGCAAATTTTTAGGCAAGTAGGTTAATAATAGGTCTATCTTCTACTCTGCTCTGATGGGGTTAGGACTCCATATCTTAAATAGGTAAATGAAATATGTACATATCAGTAATAAAAAAACAAAAAACTTCAAAAAAAAAAGAAAAAAGAATTTCCTAAATAGTTATACAGTGAAAACAACCTTAAGAAAATAACCCTATGTCTACAGTTCTTTAACTGTTTCACATTCAATAGCTCATTCATTGAATATCTACTCAACATGAAAAGCATCATGCCGGGTAATATATGTATTAAAATGAAGTGTACATGCTTCCCCAGCAGTCTAATGAAGGACAGACACATGGAACTAAATATTGAGTGTTAGTCAGGTTCAGGAAAACATGAGACAGTTGAAGGTAACCAATGGCAAATTTCACAGCAGTTTCAGGAAGGGTAAAAAAATAACCATGCAGTTTCCTGATCAGCGGTACATTTAAATAGTCTGCATATTATTAAATGTGTGCAGAATTATAATGATGTTTGCCTCCCACAAAGTTACATTTCCTTTCCAAAGGGTTTCAGTGGTCACATTTTTATCCTAAGACATTCTTAAGTACCATGATTCTTCAGTACAAAATAAGCAATATTTATACCCCTGCAAGTTTCATTTCAGTTTTCCCAAATCAAATAGCAGGTCTGATCGCTCCTTTTCTAATAAATACAAATCATATTTAGTCATTCTCTCATGCTTGCTCTACCACCTGAGACCCACCGGCTTTCACAGAGTTTTAAATTTTTTTCATTGAAACAAATCTCTGTAATGTGGAAAACGAACTAGTTTAGTTCCATAATATTATTTTAGGGTTTTTTTTTCTGAATTTATTTTATTAATTAGAAGATATTTCAATATTATGGTTTATTTCAAAGCACCAGCAAATTTTTTTCTTATAATTTGTTTAAGGAAGTTATTTTTTTAAATTATAAAACAATGTTTCTCATAATATTTGTAATAACTTCCTGCCCGAGCATAGTGCTCTCCAGTGGACCAAGGTGGGCTACAGAGAAGTCATTTCTCTAGCTCACTTTCCACACGTTTATTATAAGCTTGGGAACCATGGTTCCCAAGAATTGTGTGTGGCTAAAGCCCCGTGGTTAGTTCTAAGGTTGGTTAACCTGTTACAGAATTATTCTTGAAATTTTAAGTGTTGAAGTAGAAATAACAGAGCATTGTAGATTAGGCCACATAAACCTGTTTTACTAAGAGATGAAAAATGAATTCTAATGAAAAATCACAGTGATGTTTTAGTCACTCATATGTTCAGCAAGTGTTTATTGAACATGACTATCTGCCAGGACCTGCTTACTTGCTGGAGGAATTTCAGTGAGGAAATACAGAGGTCTTCATCGTCCAAGAGCCTGCATTCTGATGGGGGTCAGTTAGGAACCAGGGCCAACTAATCTACTACGTGCAAGGCGAAGGCCCACCCACGGTACTTCTAGGGGCCTACAAAAATGTTGCATTTTTAAAAGACCAGAACAAAAAATATGATTATTATAATAATGAATCCATCCTGGATTATATTTTTCTTTATGCCAATGCAGCCATAAAATATCATTTAAAATATATTTTTTTTAATGGAGGAAGAGGCCCATTAAGGCAAAAGTGCCTTGAAACCACAGAAGTCATATTGTAGATCTGTAATAAACACAATGAATAAGGAAATTATGTGGTATATTAGAAGGTGAGAAGTTCTGTGGAGGTAAAAAAAAAGGAAGTGTGATAGCATGTGGGATAAAGTAGATTGTAATTTTAAACAGTGTTACAGAAAGCATCGCTGAGAAGCAAACTTTGTGCAAAAAATGGAAGGAAGTTAGGTGAAGAGCTGTACAGGTCTCTAGGTGGAGAGCCTTCTAGGTGCAAAGAAAAGCAGATGCAAAGCCCTGCGGTGGGGGATTGCCTGGCGCGTGGAAGGAGCAACAAGGAGGCTATGACGGCTGCGGCAAAGTGATCTGGGGGAGACGAGCTGAAGCTCAGGCCGCGGAGGTGCCAGGGCCAGACTATGTAGCGCTTTGCTCACCACTTCTGGTTTACTCCGAGTGACACAGGAGCAACTGGAGGATTTGGGCAGGGTCACCATCATGAGTTGACTTGTGTCCTGCAGAAGTTACGTTGCTGTCCTAACCCCAGGCATCTGTAAATATGATCTTGTTTATAAATGGGGTCCTTGTAAATATAATCAAGTTAAGATGGGGTCCTTGGGGTGGGCCCTAATCCAATATGACTAGTGTCCTCCTAAGAAAAGGCGAACGCCATGTGAAGACAGACACACAAGGAGAACACGACGCTGTGCCAGAGGCTGAGCGTGGAGTGATGCAGCTGCACACTGAGGACTGACAGCCACCATCAGACACTAGGACGAGCCGAGCCAGGACTCGACTCAGAGTCTCAGCAGTGGCGTAACTCTGCTGGCATCTTGGTTTCCAACTTCCAGCAGAACGGTGAGAATATAGATCTCTGTTGCTTCAAGCCACCCAGTTCTTTGTGCTGTTCCCGTAGCTCTGGAAAAGGAACACAGTTAGTTTGTTCTACCAACAGCCTTCTGGCGGAGGGTTGAAATACACTACAACAAGGGCGCGGTAGCAAGCAGGAGGCTGCCTTAAGTCAAGTGTCCTGGGAAGCAGATCCTAAGACAGAGAATTGCAAACAGGAGGTTTATCCCAGAGCGCCCTCAGGAACCACACAGCTGGGCCCGGGGCGGGGGAAAGGAGGGACCCAGACTCGGGCAGAGGGAGAGTGAAACTGAGGTGCAGCCCTCGGGCAAGCCAGTGGGGGCTCGTGAGCCTAGGAAGGTCCTTCAGAGTCACCTAGAGGGAGGAAATGGGCCTACTGTAGGTACCCCTCGAAGGACAGTTATCAAATACGGGCCGAGAGGAAACATAACCTTGAGCAGACGTCTCCCTTGGGCAGATGGAGGGAAATACTTGAGGAGCTCCTCTCTGAGCAGCTCACATTGCTCAAGAGGTGGAAACGCACACTTCAGTCCTGGGGAGAAGGAATGTGTGAGGTGCTTCAGAGCATCCCTGAGAGAAGATGCGGTGTTTACAGAGAGATTCAGACAGCGTGGGGAAGCATGGGAGTTAGACTACAGCACATGGAATTCTCTGTGTGTAAATGGTGTAGTTGTGTGTGTGTGTGCATGTGTATCTTAACAAGGATCTTTCATTTGAATAGCACTCTAAATTTATAACATACTTAATTTGGCAGCCACAATAAACTTGTTATGTGGGTAGGAGAGATATTTGAATATGCAATTTTACTGATAGGGAAAGTAAAGACTAGAAATATCAAGTGACTTGCCCAAAACACAATGATTTAGGGTTAATGGCAAGACTGAAAATATGGCCCTCTGAATCCATGTGCTAAGCTCTTTGTGCCATGTCATAGAGCCTAAATACTATTTCATTTATGTGGCTGTGATTGGCCTACGCAGTTCTGCATATTCTTTTATACTGCATTATTTCCAAACCACCAAGAGAGCATGTGGCAAGAACTGCATAGTTGTTTGTCAAACTCACATCAGTTTCTTCCTGGACCCAAAGCTATACTGCATTGGCCAGCCTCCTTTACAGTTTGGTGTAGCCATATGACTGAATTCTTATGCATGGAATCTGATTGGAAGTGAGAAGGATCCTGCAGGCCCATAAATAAAATGCTAAGAAATCATCTCTGCTCCCCAGTACAACCTTGAAAGCGTGTGTTTTATAAAGATGGGGGATCTTTATTAGCCTGAAAGGAACAAAGACATGGATATACCAGCCCTCCCAGCTCCGGTTTAAAGTTCTGATCCTGGATTATCTTAATCATTAGAGAATTAGAGACACAGTCTGAATGCCTTAGCGTAAGGTGTGTAGTATAAAGTTGGAATTTTATTTCATGACATTTCACATACGTAAAACTAATATATCTTATTTAATCTAACATTGAATAACTTAAAGTAAGACTATACCAAGCTGTTGGCTTGGATGTGTTTAATCTTTTCACCATTTTGTGAGATGAATTGGGAGAAAATTATTATTCTCTGTTTCTATTTGTTAAACCCCCAAGAGACAGTTTGGAAATACATACACACACACATACTTCAGATTTACACCATTTCCACTTGAAAACACACCAGAAAAAGAGAGGAAATATCTATATTCCAGTGTTGATATAAAACTGCAGGGAAGGAGTCTGGATAGCCTGGCGTAAGCTATCTGGCATCAATAACAAATCACTCGGGTAAAGCTGGTTACTTACCATACAGGGTGCTCCCCCCCCAAAATGTATACGCACTTTAACAGCTGATAGCACAATTTTCAAAGTGTTTATTTTAGTAAACACTGCTTTTATAATTATTCAAAGTGTATGTATACATTTTTGTGGATGCCCTATAATTAATTTGGCCTCATCATTTCCCTTCCCTATGTGGGTTGGATACTACAAAGGATAGATCATTACAAAAGTGAAGAGGAAACGGTGACCCAATGACTAGGCATGCCTTTTCTACAGAAGGAGGTAGAAATAAATGACCGGACAACTCCCACTGAAAACTACTACACAAGTTGTACTGCCTTCCTCAAGAAGGAGAGTGTCCTGTAACACCAGGGCTGTTTTCCCAGAAATGCACTTGGATCTCAGGAAGGAAGTAGAGCCAGGGTCCAGAAAGCCATGCAAAATCTCTCTCTGCATTACATCGAGGCTCTTGTCTGTGCATGTGCTTTATGCTTCTTTCTTCAGATTAACATTCTGCTCACTTCTGCTGGGCAGCTAAAAGCAAGTTCTACCGATGATAGAATAGTTCATGTCTCCCATCAAGAGTGAACTACCTCTGATTCTTGAATTAATATAGCAGAGAGAAGAGTGCTACACCACAGCTTATTTGGGAGTTTAGGTATAGATGCAAAAAAATAATAATTTTCTGATTAAGGCTAGCAGTGTTATTAAAATCTGATTGCATTTTTCAGGAAACTATTGCACCAAGTCAGGTTTAGATAGCTGCATATAGCAGAAACTGTGTCTATGAATAGCTACTGAGTCTCTTCCACCATCAAGGATGTATGGAGATCCTTTGCATAGTCTAGTCTGAAAAATCCTGGGGAAGGATTCTGATTAGCAAAGCTTGGGTCAGCAGCCCTTGCCTGGACCCACCAACCACAGCCAAGGGCAAAACAGTATGAAGAAAGCGATCTTATACATTCTAGAGAAGGGGAAGAAATTATGAGTCAGGTATCTATCTACTGTTGGTATCTGGTATAGTCCTAAAGGAGCAATAATATTCCAACTTCATACTGCACGTCTTACGCTAAGGCATTCCTACCATGTTTCTGATTCTCTAATAATTAAGATAGTCTGCTTCCTTTCTTTGTAGGCCATGACAGTCATTCGTGACTATCTCTGACTGACCATGATATTTTCATTTGTAAAGAACAAGCATGTTTGCCTTTACAAGAGGAAGACCCTAAGAAAAGTGTTGGGTTTTTAAAAATATTTTCATATTTCTAGAGTCTAGAGTCTAGGCTCTGTGATGTGATGCTTTTATGTCCACTATGTGTGTGTGAGTGCCGAGTACTTCTGCAAAAACCAGTGTTCTATCACTAACATTTACAGCAAGTGGCTGAAAGCACTTGGTGTTGACCTCATCTGGAGTAGTAAACGGTAATGTAATTGTGGATCTTAGGCAAAGCTGGAAAAGTTGCAGAAAGAAGATGAAGCTTGTTGTTCCCTTCACAATCATCCAGAACTGGCAGGCACGTATGCAAACACTGGAGAAATTAGGATAAAGAGCTTAACGGAGACTCTCTCACTGGGAAGAAAAAGGTCAGGGTGTGAAAAACATTAACCACTTATTTAGGAGAAGCTGTTTTAAAAAAATATCTAGATCTAGATTCACCTTATGTAGATCAATAGATAAGCTTCCAGGAATTTAAGAATCCAGAACGCACAGATCCTCTTTTGGATTGACAAAGAGTAAGGGTGAATTACTTGAATCAAGGAGACAACAGGCAATACCGAGTTGGCAAGGGCGACACCTGGGTAAGATTTTCCAGTCCTTATAAATGGTTCTTTGATGTATATTCATTCCAGGGAACAGAGAGCACCTCTGGGTAATTCTTAGAAGCTCTTCCATAGGGAGGTGAAATACGTTCTGATAGTCCATTTAATCTATACTCGAGCCTTTATTCTAGGGAACCCAAGGCCCTTTAGGATTCTAATTACGCCAGGCCGCACTGGAATCTGAGTACTCTGCCATGCTGCCTGCTTTGCAGATGTGATTTAACTCTTATTTCCTTGATTTGTCAGTGTATCTAGGCCCCAAAACATTTATGATAAATCCTGTCTGCTGATACTTCATCGGGTATTAGGGAGTATTTGTCTTGATGGAAAAAGTTCAGTAATTATAAATCTCGTGAACATTTACGTCCGGTTGAAGGTCCCTTCATGAGAAGATGGCATTGTCCCGTGTCTGCATGAGCCGTTCAGTTGGTGACTGAAACTCTAATGCATGCAGGCTGGCCCAGGGTGGGACTGATGTTAAGTCATAGGCTGAGGAAGAGCTAACTCATGAGAGAAGTCCTCATTTTCTTTTGGACACATGGCTTCCTGGAACAGTCAACCTTTCTCATTAGCTCTGTAGCTAGTTGTTCCCACCTCAGTGTTGCTGAGGATGAAATGAAAGGTGAAACGGGATGTGCGACCTCAGGAAAATGTCCTTGGGTGTGAGTGTGGCTTTCTCTTGCTCTTTTGCTGCTTTGCTCCTGCAGTGCAGACAAGATTGCAGAACTGTGGCTGAGCAAGAAGATAAAGGAGGTGTCCGTTTCACTTTGCGAGGCTTTGGAGGGCCCTACAGCCCCGGCTCACCAACTGCTAGGCTTTCGCTTGGAAAAGAAACTTCTACCTTCTGTAGCTTGTCATTTTGTGTTTCTTTTGCTTGCAGCCAAAATAAATCCTAGTTCATACCGAATGTATGCATCACTTTAGAGAACATTTTTTGCCTTAACCAACTGTTTTTCTCATTAACTGAGTAACTATCAATTCCAATCAGATAAGGCTTTTACTGAGTAGGAAAACAGAAGATCACTCTGAATATCTACATACCTTACATACTCACTCCACTTACATAACAATTACGACTGAGATGTGTATCATTCTACAGAATCCTTGCCATACCTCTGTGTGTTTGTTGCTTTTTTTCTGTAGAAGTGATATCTGTAAATAGAAATACTGGATTAATGACATATATATTCTATAAGGCAGTTGATAAATATTATCAAATTTCTTTCCAGAGAGAATATGTCAATGTACATCAATCGCATGGTGGCATACCTGACTCAACATACTTTTGTTAGAGTTTAGTCCTAGGGCACTGTTACTTTTCACCTAATTTCATGGGTGAAACACAAAACATGATGAATCTGGTGATTGTATATCTTTTTAAGTATTGGATTTGTATAGGCAGAGCATATTTTCTTACTTTTATTGGCCACTTGTATTTCTTTTGTGAACAGATTATCCATGTTCTTTTTTCTAACTTTAATTCTGCTGGAGATTTTAGTGTATTTCTTTTAATATGAAAAGAACTCTTTGGTTAGGGAATTGATAGTTATTAAAATATTTTAATTTTGATATTCTATTTGGGATAGCTTTTTAAAAAATATTTTGGGAAGTTCTTTTACATTTGGTAAATATTATTTTTTTTCCCAATTTCAATGGAGTTAAAGTCAATAGTGAGATCTTTTTCAAAAACCACTCTAGCAAACAAAGCTACCATGTATAATAGCATCTCTACTCAAACATCTGTGATGCTATCTTGTCCCTGAGAAGAAGGTGTTAAATGTAGCTGTGTAGCAAAGAAGGTGCAGGACTTACTTGATTTTATTTTTGTGGAAGGTTCACCTTAAAAAAAATATTGGCAAGAGTAAAGAATTTATTGACAATAAAGTGAGATACTTTATATCTTAAATATGAAAGACTATGCTCATCAGGTTAAAAAAGACTTGAGATAGCTGCTGTAAAAATTGCTATCTTAACATTTCATTAAATCATATAAACAATTAACTTATTTTTTTTCTTTCCCTTCTGTTCTTTAACCATCAGTTATCTTTACTCACTTTTTTTTCTTTCCATTTTTGGTTCTCCCTCTTTATTTAAAATTTTTTTTTATTGCTTATTTGTGGTAAACTCCTCTTTGGTGAATCCTTTCAATTACTTATTTAACTTAAATGCTTACTTTTCAGTTAACATTTCATATTTATTTAACTTAATATGATTAGTTTTCAGTTAATATGTTACATATTTTGATAAATATATTAATTCCATTTTGAACATTCCTTTTCTATATTCTTCCAGATCTGTAAAGTTGTGATAAGGCTGATGCTAAAAACTGGCCCACAGGTGCTGTTCATATTTCAGCATGTAACACATTTAGTACCTATACAGCACCTTTCATTCTACATTCTGTCATTTTATATTTTTCTACGTATATCCATTTGGGAGATGAATTGAGTAGTTTCAATCTTGCCTTCTTTACAAATAAGAGCCTCTTGTCACAACTGGCTTGAGTCTCCTCTTTCCAAAATTATTTAAGTAACAAGTGACTCCAGCTGTCAGTTTGTATTTTCTTTAAGTACTGAGGGGAGTTCATGGATGCCCTCTATTAGGCAAATTCAAGTAGCCTAACTTGAGCCTGTGAAAATCTAGTTGGTCAGAATTAAGCAATATCATAAAACCCCCTTCTCAGGGGCTGTGGCTATAGAGTAATATGATGTTACACAGATGATTAAAATTTGGAAATTACATTCAAGGAAGATCCTATCGTCTAGGGAGGCCCAGAGACCAGCCACTATTTTAAAAGATCAAGGAAAAGGCAGAATGAAATAGGTGTCATTGCAGAGATACCACCAAAGTGCTCTGGGAATATAATGGCAGGGTGACTATTTTAATTGGGGCTGGTGAGAAATCCTGCTTGGAGCACTTGGCACTGGAACTGAGCTCTGGAGAATGAATGGGATTCTGATGGTCACTTGTTTCGTGTATGGTCGGTTCATTCTAATGAGGTCTTAGGTTCTTCAGGCATGCTGAAGTTGAAGTTCCCTCCCTAACAGCCCTGGACGGGTATTAGATCATTCTGAATACATATGTTCCAATACAATTTGGATATAATGCGCTTGTTAGATGCATATAAAAAAATCTCAGTTTCTCTCACAGTCGTAACTAGGATTGACTGATTCATGGAGTAACAACACCGCAGCCATTTCAAAAGGAAAAAGACCTTAGGGATCAGCTACTTAACCCTTTCAGTGACAAAGCAGGGACAAAGGGCTCAGTAATGGACCAAGGTCACTCCGTTAGCTCGCGCGGACTTCCTCCTATGGGAGGGCATCGCTGTGGAGCCGGCACCTTTCTACATCTATTACGATCATCTTTTTCTGGTATTGTGAAAGAAAAATCATGGAATCCCGCCATTGGGTTACCAGGGAAGAACGCTCTAGAGTCTGCAGTGAACTTGCACGTTGGGATAAGTTTGAAGGCACGTAAGGTGGACCGAGGGCGGAGAGCGCCGGACCCGGTGCCCGCGCCGGGAACTGTGCGGGAGTCTGCGGCGCGGCCGGGGCGCGGGCGGGGCCGCCCATCCCGCGGCCTCTGCTCACCTGGGGGGGCGGGGGGAGCGCGGGGGGAGCGGGGCGGGGGCCTCGGGGCCGCCGGCGGGGGGGGCCCCTTTGTTTGACGAACCCTGCGGGGGAGCCCGTGGAGCAGCCCGCGCGGTGCCTCCTCCGAGCGCTCGCCGAGCTCTAGGCGGAGCCCGAGCGCGCTCCAGATCCGGGTTTTCCGGGCTCCCGTCCCCGCGCCCCCTCCCCGCTCCCCGCGCCCGCCCGCCGCCGCTCATTCCGGCCTCGGCTCGGCCCGGCTGCACCCGCCGCGCAGGCTGTGCGGCCCCGACCGGCTCTCGCAGCGCCGCCCGCTCGCCGGCCCCGCTCGCCCTGCCCCGGGAGCGGGGATGCGGATGCTGCCGCCGGCCCCGGTGGAAGCTGCCGCGGCCGCCGGCTGCCCCGGGACGGCCCGTCGCCTCCGCCCCGCCAGCGGCCGCCGCTGCCGCCCGTGACTCGCCCCCTCTGTCTCCTCGCCTCCCGCCCGGCGGTGCGCGCGGGCTGCGCGGTCGCTCGGCCGGCTCCGCGGGCGTGCGCGGGAGAGCGCGCGGGGAGAGTGCGCGTCCGGGGCGCGCGAGCCGCCGCCGCTCGGCGAGTCGAGGAGAGAAAGAGCCGCGGCGGCGGCGCGGAGCGCGGGGCCGCGCCATGAAGCCCCCCCGCGCGCGCAGCTGTCCAGACCGGCCGGCGAGCTAAGCGGCCAGCCCGGGGCTCGGGGCTCCGCGCCCCGCCACGCAGCCCTCGGAGGCCGGGCGCCGCCGCTGAGCCCCCGGGAAGGAGTTTGCGGGGCCCGCGCTCCGGCTCCTGGCGCAGGTTGCGGGAGCGAAAGGAGACCCTCGGCGGGGAGCGAACCCCGAGCGGAGGAGGGGGGCGGTAGGCGGAGAAGCCACCCCGGCCTCGCGGCTCCCCCGCCCGTTCCCTCGCCGCCGCCCCCAGACCGAAGGGGGAGACGAGGAGGAGCAGGAGCGGGGCGCGGTGGGGGCGCCGGGCGCAGGGACCGGCTGGGGGATGGTGCGGGGCTTTCCGTGCCTCCGGCGGCGTCTTTCCCTGGGCGGCGGGAGCGGCGGCCCCGCGCTGCCTGCCGCAGGTTAGCCGCTGCCGCTCGGGCCCCTCGGCCGCGCTGGGGACGCGGCTCGACTCCGAAGTTGTGCAACTGCGGGCGGCGAGGGACACCGAACCCCTCTGTCTGGACTCGGGCCCCCCCTTGGCGTGTGCGAGGCCAGGAGGCGAGAAGGAGGACCGGCGTGTGGGGCCCCCCGCGGCCGCGTAGCCGGAGGAAGGGGACGGGAGAGACTTTCTGCGTTTCCCGGCCGGGTCTCCGCCCTCCCGCCGCCGCCTCTGCGCGCCGGGGACGGCTGCGGGCCGCGTGTGCGGCGCCTTCGCCGGCGCGGGCGGCCTCTTGCCCCGCGCTCCATGGCTGGATTGTGGACACGGCGCCCGGCTGCAGGTTGTTGAGCCACTGATGGGACGATCCCAGGGACCCGCGGCCACGAGAGGTAATTTATTCTTCCTACTTCCCAACTGTGCTGACCGGCGTCCGCGGGGCGGGCGGCCGGGGAGGGTGCGGGATTCACGCGCATCACCCCCACTCACTCCCGCACGCACACTCCTCCGGTCGCGATGCGGGCGGGAAGGGGGCCTCTTGGCTGCCGGGCGCTGGGGCTGCGCGGGTCTGAGGCTCTCCCAGCTCCCGGGCGATGGGGCGGCCGAGCGGGATGAGGGGAGCGCAGAGCAGGCTCCTTCGCAGCCCAGACCGCTGGGGAGCAGGACCGCTGCGCGCCCCGGGGGTTCTCCCTCCTCTCTCGCTCCGGTGCCCCCCTCGGGAGGGGGCTGAAAGCAGACCCGGGGGCGCCTGCTCTCCGCCTGCCCGGAGCCGGTGCCGCTGGAGGCGGGAGGACCGACAGACACCGCGTGAGGAGCTGGGCTTGGGGGTTACGGGGACTGCAGGGTGGCCCGCCCGCCGCGACCCTCCCTGGACACCTGCCTGGAGCATCCTTGGCCGCGTTTGCCCGTGTCGCGCCCCCGAGTCGCGCAGCCGAGCTGCGTCCCCGCACCCCGCCTGCTGCGTCCCCTTCACGGCGGTGTGGCTCAGACGCGCTCGCCAGGCTTTGTTAGGCGGCTTGGTTGGAGAAAGGTGCCACTTTCTTGGGTGGCCCGAGGCGGCGCGGTGTTGGGAGAGGGCACGGGTTGGGGGGGTGCTGTTGCAGGAACCCGGGTGGCGGGGGCGCTGGGGCGGGATGGGCAGAGTCCTGATGGCCGCGGTCCGCTGGGTTACAGGTAGGAGGGCAGGCGCCCCGGCGCTTCCCGCGGGAGAAGGGGAGGCTCCAGGCTGCCTCGGAGCGGGGTGCCCCGGCGCCCTGGCCGCTGGAGCTCAGGAGCTAAGCGAGCCCCCCCCCCGTCTCCCGGCAGTGTAGGTGGGTGGGCGTGTGTGTCGGGGGCCACCTCCAGGCAGGGGGTAGTTGGCGGCGGTGCCGCGTGTGCGTGTCTGTGTGTGCGTGTGCGTGTGCGTGCGCTCAGGGGATGGCAGAGCTGATGCTACTTGAGCTGAGCTTGCTTATCAGAATCGCCTGGGATCCGCTTAACTGGAAAATCTGGTTTGAGGAGGCCGCGGGGGCCCAGAGGTTCGCGGGGAAGCCTCGCGTGTCCCCTTCCCCCCCGGCGAGGAGCACCTCCGCGGGGCGCGCGAGTCCCTGGCGCAGCTCCCGGCGCGCCCCAGCTTGGCCCTGGGGAGGGCAGGGGCTAGTGTAGCCATCCCTCCGGTAGATCGGAATGACCGAGTGAAGCCGGCGTCACCCCCTGCTCCCCGGGATTCTCTGGCCACTTCCCTCGCCCAGAGAGAAACATGCGCTGCTTTATTTATGGGCAGAGATGCCCTGGCCGCTGGGCGATCTCGAGGCGAGCGAGCCGCCGGTGTCTCCGCCCCGCGCCGGTGTGCGATCCGCCCGCGGTGGCTCGAGCCCGGTAAACAACGGCGAGGGCGCCGCCGCCGCCTCCCCCAGGTCCCCCGCCGCCTGCTGCGCCGCTTTCCTGGGTGGATTACTCATTAGGAAGTGGAAGGCTTCTTGCGCCTCTGACTTCACACCCTTCCAGCCAGCTGCTGGGGAAATGAGGCGACGCGCAGACCCTGGCAGGAAGGGAAAACTGCCTCCTGCGTTCGGCGGTCTGCTAATTCAGTGTCATGTGGGCCAGCAAAACTAGTTAAAGAATGCCGGTTTAGCATCCACAGGCTCTCCTTTAGTAATTTTTCATTTGGAGACTGTTCTTTATTTCCCTATGAGATTAAACAGAATTTAGCCAGATTTCCCTGGTACATTTTTCAGTCTGCGATGGTACTAAATGACCTGGAGCTCCTAGCGCCCAGTTTGTCTGCAGGTGGATTACACACGGAATTGCCAGCTCTTCTATAGTATCACCCACAGAGGTTTTCACATAATTTGTGTAGAAGTTAAAAGGAAATTTGCCTTGAAATATCTTTCAGCTTTGTTTCACACTTTTTTTTTTTTTGGTAACCAGAGCAAGGGTTAACAGTGTACAAAGATAAACAGTTTTTAAAAAGTTGAAACTGCTTTTTTAGTTTCAATAATTAAAAGATTAAATTCCTTAGTTGTAGATTAGCTCTGACTGCTTTGTTGTTTGTTGCAAGTGGCTCTGTTCTGTTTTAAAAATGTAGTACTGTAAATGTAAAAGGGTACTTTGTTTCCAGATACCAGAATTTCTGCATTTTTTTCTTTTTAAGATCTTCACTTCTTGAAAAAACTTAGGTTTCAAAAAAAAAATAAAATAAAAAAAGGAATACAGAATCACTGATGCCTGATTTTCATTGTTGTATTTTTATGAGGTATTGCTAGTGGTGGTCATCTTAAAATAAAACTTAGAGAACTGTGATTCAATTCACAGAAATCTAACTTCATATATTTGTTTCATTTCTAGAGGGCATGTGTTAAAGTCTTTACACTTGCAGATATTTCTGCACATTAAAGAATACTTGTTCTCTCATTTTAGAAGATCTAATCGCCATGATTCCAAGTCCTTACATTAGAAGATTTGATCAGATCTGTTCTTTGTTTCCTAGCAGCATGTTTCCTAGCAGTCGTACATTCCACAGGTCCTGATGTCATTAGGACTGTGTCTGTCAGTGTACTGTGCTGTCCTTAGCTGAAGGTGAATGTGTCCGAGTGCTTGAATGCCATCCCATAGCACTTCTTTATCTCTAAATACCCAGTAACCTGCTCCATTGGTGTATATGGTTAACTGGACTATTTCTGTGAACTCCGGGTAAAAGGAATGATTAATACCACGGTTTATGTGAACTATTTAAATCTTTTAGATAGACATGTTAGGTCGCATCAGGCATCCCTGGCCTGAAGAGTGATAAGCCAACATGTGATTTGTCCGATGGGTAAATGCTTCTAATGTCTCATTTTAAGTTGTTTGTTCTGATTATCCTTCAGATTTGAGAGCTCTGCTCAAAATATGAATGGAGGGTCTTTTAGAAATGATTTTCTTTATAATGATCTTACATTTTGGAGATTTAACTATTCCTTTTCACTGGGACTGATGGTACGAGATTTACTGGCTCCAGCTACTGTGCCTGGCATTGTTTCTGGTAATTAGGAAAGGCACAGTTCTGATTCCTTGGTTAACTATAGCCAAGGAAATCCTAAGTAGAAAATTCAAAAAGCTTATACAGTCAAAAGGATTGAAGTTAGTCAAGTAATGCACACAATGCTGAACTGAATTGTTTTTCAGATTTCATTTGTACCGCTTTAATTGCTGGTTTAAACTGTCTTTGAAAAGGGCTTCCAAGTAGGAGTGACAGTTACTGCTAGAAGTGGGGCATTTTTGCCCAGAATTAGGAAAGCTGGTTGTGATTTTTGTATGTAAGAACAAAGAGTGATCTTGAGAAATGCTCTACAGCCTTAATTTCGCATGGTATGGCTAGAGCAGTGGGACTTAGAGGGAGATGCTCTTTCCTTAAATTTTGCAAATGGCTATTTTCCCTTTGCTTTCTTAGATTTGTATTACATTCAAAATAGGCACTAGCTCACACAGACAGAAGCCGTATTGTAATTCAGCATTTGTTTGCCTTCAAGGACATATTTATGCTTAGATTACTATTGCATTGATGCCTTTTTCTTTTATGCAAATACATTTCTTTATGGAATACACTATTTTATAATAAAATGCAGAACATTCAAATATGAGTAAGGTTCTTCTGACATTTCCCCTTTGTTATCGTGTGTGTGTGTGTGTGTGTGTGTGTGTGTGTGTGGTTAGGGAGCTGTTCATCAGCGGGGAGAGAGAATTTGTTCATTGTGATTTTGATATTGATCTTTATTAGCCAGTTTGAGAAAGTAGGTAAGTATGCCTCTTGCTATCAATTATGAGTCCTAAGATGTATGTATTTTCCCCAATCATTTAATGTCATTACCCTGGTCTGAGTGTCTATGTGGCCCAATTAAAAGAACCCTACTACTGCATAGACAGCCAGGTGCAATTTTTTTTTTAGGATTGTGAAGTGTGTTCATGTATTCATAAATACAAAATACATTAAATATTAGCTGTCCTACTCTGAATTAACAGCGAACTAACTTCACTGTTTTTAGGGAGTGGGTGAAAGGGTGAGAGTTCCTCCTATATTTGATCATGACAGATTCTGTTGATGTTAATAACTTATGTCTTGTTCATGTCTCGTTAACACTGAAAATAATTTAATATTAACAAATTTCTTCATAAGAGTGACTGCATGTATTAGAAGTTAACATTTGGTCCATATCATTCAAGAATTTAAATTGAATATTGTTAGTGATAATGTTATTTATTATGAAAATTATCTTTGGGATGGAAAAATAAATCACCCAACTGAATATTTATGTCTGGTAAAACTTCTGTGTCAGTTATTTTGTAGGGCAGACTACCTCCTCTTTTCAGTTTGTGTTCTGGGGAAACCTGTGAGTCCCTAAAACCTTCTCAGCTCTGTCAAGAGAAAACATTGTCATAGTAATGCTAAGATGTCATTTGCCTTTCCCTCTCATACTTTAATAAGTGTGCCGTGGAGTTTTCCAGAAGGTACATGATCTCCGATGACATCATCACTCTGATGGTATATGGCCTGTGTGCTTGTGTTGAAGATTTCCTCAGTTTAGCCCTGGCCGGTTTGGCTTGGTGGTTAGAGCATCAGCCTGTGGACCAGAGAGTCTTGGGTTCGATTCCTGGTCAAGGGCACATACCTGAGTTGCGGGTTTGATTCCGTGGCCCCAGTTGGGGCGGAGGCAACCATTCTGTGTGTCTCTGTCATATTGATGTTTCTCTCTCTCTCTCTCCTTCCCTTCCACTCTATCTAAAATAAATAAATAAATGAATTCCCCAGTTTAACTATTATGGATACATAAATATTGATAGTTATAACCAACACAATTCAGAGTTGTTTTGGGTCATCAATTTTTAAGCATGTAAGAGGGTGTTGGGACCAGAGAGCCTAAGAACCGCTGCTAATGACTTTTCCAAGGTCTGCCTCCTTGCTCTTATCAGTCTTACCCCATTTAACCATGTAAGAAGCCATCCAGGATGAGAAAACAAGTGGGTTTTTCAAGTTTTAAAAAGACAAAGCGGGTTGGAAATTTTATTACTTATCTGACATTTTCATTATTTTCTACCCAACATAGAAAGCTTGCCTTTAACTGTTTTGCTCCCCAGTTAGTGAAACTGAAACATTAAATCTGCCAGGTCTCCAGCCTGGTGTCCCAACAGTAGCACAGGAGCTACTGGGAAAATTTAAAACCTAGGCCCGGGTCTTGATATCCTGCTATCTGGAGAGACAGAATGCTGTGGTGGTGAAGAGATGGGGCGCCATGGTGTGCCCAGGTTTGATA
The DNA here is from genome assembly GCF_964146895.1 of Miniopterus schreibersii. Classification (NCBI taxonomy): domain Eukaryota; kingdom Metazoa; phylum Chordata; class Mammalia; order Chiroptera; family Miniopteridae; genus Miniopterus; species Miniopterus schreibersii. The sequence continues at coordinate 33,856,314 of NC_138101.1, forward strand.
AATTATTTGACTTTGGGCAACATACCAGATCTCTCTACTCCTCAGGTTCCTGATACGCTTTCATGCGTATAACAGTTGTACCTAATTCATAGGTGGTCGTGAAGATTATTCATAGGTTGTTGTGAAGATTTCATGGGAAAATATATGCAAAGCGCTCCAAACAGTTCTGGGCACGCAATACTTAGGCAGCTCTTTGCTGCTGTCATTATTATTATTATCATTATTATTATTTACTAGGTCTCATGAGGGCCCCAGGAAACATTAATCAATGCCCCATGTGAGTCAGATATGTAGTTACGTTTCAACTCGTTGCCTTAGTGCATGTCTTAAAAATGCTATTAAATTTGAAATTTTCATACAAAGGTAGTAATCTTGCCTTTCTTTTTACCCTCCCACTTTAAAACTGATGAAGTGTTGTTGGGATTTTTTTTTTTTTATACTATGAGTTAATAAAATACCTTTCTTAACTTGGGCTAAGTTTGCAGTTGGATAGAGTATGAATGCCCAATTAAAACTAGATTTCAAAGAACCTAATTGAATATTTATGTGTCTTGGGAATTATTAGGGAGGAAATCACTTTTCTGAAGTGATATCAAGACGACTCACTACACTCTTAGTCTGCTAATCACTGTCTACGCATCGCAACAGGCCGTTTTCAGGGAAGATCCATGAGGTAATTACACACTGCCGGTCAGTGTGTTTGTGAGCGGTAAGATGCCTGATGAGTAACGAGCTCCCACACACAGATTAGCTTCACTGGATACTCAAGTTTCAGTGTGAGCTGTATACTTCTGAGTGGGACTTTGGCATCTATTGGAAAACTTTAGAGATATCATTATAAGTTTTATGTATATATGGTGTCCCCCCCAAAATGTATACATACTTTAACAGCTGGTAACTTCCTTAATTTTCACTCCTTTTCAGTGTTAACAAACACTGACCTGGTAATCATTCTAAGTGTGTATACGTGTTTTTGGGACACCTTGTGTATGTGTATCCATGGCTGGCTACATATTTCCCTTTTACCCGCCGCAGTGACATTAGTATCGCAGCGCTTGTCTTTCACTGCGCTTTGGTGAATCCCGATTTACAGTTGTAGAAACAGAAGTGCACTCCTCAGATGGGCGTAGCTGGGTGCTGTCCCTAGTTATGAAGTTGTCAGGAATGGCCTCTGGAATGACAGACACTGGAATACAGTCCCAATTCCGTACCCCCTGGCTCTGTCGGCTCTGTCTGCACAGTGGAGGCCGTGACATCTGCGTTGCTGGTTTGGGGTGAGGAACCGGAGGTGAACAGGAATGTATGTACCTGACGGATTGAGCGCTTGATGAATGGTCCCTGTCGTTATTAGTCATCATATTATTAGAAATGTCCTTAACCACCGTTTTTGAGAACATTTAGCTAAATCAAATATTATTTTCTTACTTGAAGAGTTCTTGGTTAGTATGAAAGTCCATAGCGTTTTCTTAAGCAGCCGAGAAAGGTTTCACGTCTTTTTGTCTTTCCCATTTTCCTTTCCTCTCTTCTTTTTTAACCTTTTGTACAGTACCTGTTTCTGAGCTCTTAATCTTAAAAAATTATGCTCGGCTACTAATTCCCCACACAAATTAATAATCCTGACAGGAAAATATTTTTGACAGCCACCAAGTGCTGTGTCTGAAGACTGACTTTAAATCAGGTATAAAATGAAACTAGCAATTTAACTCAAGACATTTTAAATTAGACTCCTGATCGTCTTTTCACATGGCCTCAGCAGCTCTTTAAGTTTAAATGCATCAGAATTATATACAGTGTTGTCACCAAATCAAGCCATCATAAACTTTTTTTTTAAGATTTAAGGATTCTAATACCTTTAAAAGATTTATAATTCCAAAATTCATGTCTTCGTAAGAGTGCTATAAATGCAGATGGCCCCTTAAAATTCAGATCCCAGAGTTGCCTTCAAGACTACAAGTATGGGAAAGCTCATAAATAAGTCTAAATTTCAGAATTAACATCTGTGTTTCAGTGACAATAGCCAATAAGAGAAGTCCCTAGAATGTGTGACTTCTACCTATTGTTGGCCAGCATTTATGTTAAAATGGAAAGAGTGTACAGCATGGTAGGTGGGGAAAATGAATGCAAGAATAAGCTGCACATTGGACAGCTGACTTGCTAAATTGTACGCGACTTAAGTGTCTTGAAGTGTGATTCAGGAAACTGAAAGTCAAGTAGAAAGGCCCCCCCTTTGGTCCGAGTGTGCTGCTCCCGCCGCCAGCAGCCCGAGCCGGTGGGGATGGGACAGGCTCCAGCCCAGTTTTTGATGTTCCGCGTGGGTGGGTAACCTGAATACTAAACTGCGTTCCATTGACAGCTGACCCTGTAAGAGGGTTTTCAGCAGTCTCTGGTTTTGTTTCGGTTTCTTTCCTCTTTTCCTCTCCTCAAAACTCTTCTAAACGCTTTTGGGTGAGAGGAATTGGTCCCGATGGTCACCTTTTGCATGAGATTTTTATATCTGGCAAGAATGGCAGGGCTCAACTGGTTTGCATTTATCTCTCTTTGTTTTTTTTTTTCAAATTTTCAGTGTTTTTGATTTGTCAATGGCTGATGGTGGTTGTCTGAACCTTGACTCAGAATACTGATCATGACTTCAAGGAGTGGACAAAGAGTCTATTGAGAAATAGCTTTGTGTTAACATGAGGCATGTGTATATCTAGACTTCCTTTTTTATATTGACTTTAATCTGTCAAGTTTTGATCATATTAACTGTAGTGGACTTTAGAAGAAGACCTCAGGCAACCATTTTCTTTTAAAACAATACACAATCTTGCTTTCTTTTTTTAATTTTTGGTATTTTCAGTTAAATTTTACTATAATTTTTAATAATTTTTATGTAAGACAGTTGAATATTATTTTACTGTCATTCCAGAATGTTGCGACATCTCAGATGTCATATGGACTTAAATTCAATTTACAAGATTTGGTAGATTTGAGGTAATTTATTATTTCTTTTAACTGCAACTAGCTTTAGACCAAATGATTAATTTATAGCGAGGTTATTGTTTTTCTCACTTAAAGACTCTTGGTGAAGGATGGAGGTTTACCTAGGCATCAAAAAATAAATAAATAAAATAAAAATAAAAATAGCACCTGAGTACCGCTAGGATTCTGCTCCAGTTTCATGTCCGTACCCACTTTTCCTTCCCTCTGCCTACTGGATTCTTTCCCTTTCACCACAGTCTGAATCGGGTCCCAGTTTTAGATCTGCCTGTTATCACCAGCTTAGTGGAGTTGGTGAGGGAGGGGGTTGCAGTCCCCTGTGGATGGACAAATAGCTTGAACGAGGAAAGGCTCAATTAGGAGGGCCATCGTGAACAGAGAAGTAGGAAGAGGGGCTGATAAAACCTGCTTGTCCACCACAGTAATCCTTTGTTAACCAAGACAGATCAGGCATCAGAAGAATCGGTTAGGAAAACCATTACACATGGGTCTACTCTTTTCCTGTAAGCTGCCGAAGTGATCTTGGAAAATGTCTTCTTCCTCACTTGACCCAGAAATCCTAACAAAAGCACGCAAATCAAGGGATTCAACTCTTCAGTTTGAAAAATACCGATGCGACTCCCCAACTTATCAAAGAGGCTGTGCATATGTAAAAAGCCACCAAATATCTGAAATATGTCATTTGCGTAAGCAGCATGTGCCATTCCATCCCATGATGGTGGAGGTGCCACTGTACAATGAAGTACCAGACGGGCACTGGACACCGGGTTGGTGGCACACAGTGCTGAATTTTTGCTGCTTGTGCTTAAAAAAGCAGAGAGTAATTCTGATTTTTCAGGTTTAAATGTGGATTATTTAGGCATTGAGTACCTCCAGGTGAACAAAGCCCCTAAGATATATCATTGGTCATAGAGCTCTTGTTTGAATTGAATTGTGTGAGCTCCACCAGCCACATTACGATGGTGCTTATTGAAAGGAGAAAATTGTGGCTAAACCAGAAATGGAGGTTGCACAGAAAAAAAAAGTTATCCCAGAAGAAACTAAAGAAACAGAAACTTACTGAATAAGAATAAATGCAGCATAAAGAAAATGCAGATAGAAGTAAAAGCACACAAAATCGGCTTGGAGAGATGACTCCATCTATCTGAGATATATAATTATTGTACTTGTTATTTCATGCTACTAATGGGCATATGTGTTTATTCAAGTTAATCTTATGTTTAGAGGCAGAATTCTCAAAAGTACATCAAGTAGAAAATTTCAAATAAGTGACTATGGATAACTTTGTTAGCTGCCTAAGGATTCCAGTGAAAATATACTTCAGTCTGTCCAGTGATAGTGCTGTTCAAGTGGCAGACGTCTAATATGGATCCATTATTACAAAAACTAGAGTCTGGGTAGTATTTCATGCTGATGCTTGACCAGCCACGGTAAAATGGTGCGTTAGAGGCATTATTTGTATATGTTGGGAAACCTGAATTTATTGTCTTTATATTTTTCTTTGTTCACAAAATTGTGTTGACTTTTCATTTTTATTTTTAAGTACCAACCCAATATAAATAGTGATACATAAGATACTTTGGCATAATTTTAAAGGTTAGTAGAAACTTTAATTAGCAGTCCCATGTTCCTCTCTTATGGTTGCAAGTCCTGGAGAAAGAAAGAGCACCAAGAATTAGTGGGCTGTCAACATTGTATTTTTATGATTTGACATTATTAAGCAAACTTTGCGAGTATTTCTTTTTTTAGGTGCATTTGATTAAATGTGTGATCTTATCTTGGCGAAATAGCCTGCTGGGCTTCCGGCAGTAGTGTTCAGAAATGAAATTTGCTTAGAGCCTCTGAGCAGACATTTATGCAATGAGACCTTTCCTGAATAATGGATGATAGTGAGATTGCAGTGGTATGCATGTGTGTTTCCTTCCTTGAATATAGGGGTGTTGAGATAGAACAACAACAGAAAAGTAATGGGGTATGAAAGAAAACATTAGGTTTATAAATGAGAACTTAACCTACTTTATTACAAATGAATGTTCCGTCTGTGTGAGGGGCTCATAGCATCAGTGTCAGAGGACGGTATGCTAGTCCACCTGCTTTGTGTTAATAACCTTTCTGCATTACTTCCTTCCCTGCTACTCTCTCTCAGTTCGGTAGATACTGTCCTGGAATTTCTGCAGCTGTCCCAGTGTACATCACTTATGCATGCTTTTCTGATCCTACTTTAGTGCTACTAATAGCTGAACTTCGATTCCCATTCATTCTTCCCAATGCCTCTTGTTTTACATTTGAACAATCATAATTTAATAGTTTTATTTCTGATTATAGCATGTGCTCATGTTGAATAATTGTGAAATATAGAGATACACAGAGCCAAAAGAGAAATCATCCAATATAACATTATATAGTGGTACCTCACATTGCTCACAGAGAATATCTCACACGTATTTTTACCTTGGTTAGCCATGGATTTTGTTCATGTAATATCTCTGCTTTATGTATGCGTGTTTTGTTTTTGTGGAATTGAGGTTAAACTATATCTGTACATTTTTATAATTCTCTCCAATTTCCCAGTGGCATTATTTTTTGAAAGCATCCTTTTTAATATTGTAAAATATTTCATCATGTGGATATGCTATGGTTTATTTAAAATTTCTTTAATTCATGTAGGTTGTCATAGTTTGCAAGGATAAGCAATGTAAAGCTTGGCCTATCCTCTGGTGATTTCTGTAGCACAGATTCCTTGAAGTACAATTACTGGGACAAGAGTAAATAATTACTTTGACTTTAAGTACCAGCTGACAGTGATTCCCGAGCATCATTGTCCTCTGTGTATAACTGGTCCTCCTAACTTTTTGGAAATTTTTAAGAATGCTAACTCTCAGTCATGTATAGTTTGTAAAGACTAGTAACTTCATAATGGTTTGATAATTCTTAAGAATTACTAACTCATATATATCAATGTATAAAAGCCAAGATCAGTAAAATAGTAGTAAAAAATAAAATTTACTGCCTATTAACATTTAAATGGGACAGTGCCTAATGTCTTTGAATTTAACATAATATTAAAATAAAACTATACAATGAAACTGATTTATGAAGAGTTAAGAAGTCTGCCATCCACTTTACGCCCCCATAAACTTTCAGAGCAGTTTAGTTCTCTGCTCTGAATGAGCCTCTTACCTCCTGAGTTCATCTAAAACGTGGACTTAAAGTTCTTTACCAATCTCTTGTGGAACAAGAAAATTGGTGGGCTTTGTTCAGGCAATTCTAAATGTCTTTTTTTAAAAAAAATATATCTTTATTGATTTCAGAGAGAGCAAAGGAGAGGGAGAGAGAGAAAGAGAAACATCAATGATGAGAGAGTCATTGATGGAGCCCGCAACCCGGGCATGTGCCCTGACCGGGAATCGAACCCCGATCGCCTGGATCCTAGGTCGATGTTCAACCTCTGAGCCATGCCTGGCCGGGCAGGCAATTCTAAAATTTAACTATAAAAGTAGTAAATTGCCAATAAACACATTTATCATAATTGAAGGTACTCTATAGAAGGAGAGAGAGGTCAGTAAAGAAAAGTAGACTAAACAGAACATTGTGGCTCATAATTAGTGAGCGTGCACTCTGCTTTTGCTAAGTGTGAGTTCAGTTAGAGATCTGTCCCTAGACAGCAGGAGCGAGGTACAAAATACGAGCTGTTCAGTAGCTTATAAGTCAAATGGAAAAGGGAAACAGCAGGTATGTAATGTGACTTTTTTTGTTTTGTTTTCTTTAATCCGCACCCAAGGATATTTTTTCCATTGCTTTTAGGAGAGAGTGGAAGGGGGGGAGAGAGAGAGAGAGAGAAACATCAATGTGAGAGAGACACGTCGGTGGGTTGCTTCCCGCACCCACCCCAACCAGGGCCAGGGATTGAGCCTGCAACTGAGGTATGTGCCCTTGGCCAGAATCGAACCCGGGACCCTTCAGTCCACAGGCTGACGCTCTCTCACATCGATGTTTCTCTCTCTGACTCCCTTCCACTCTCTGAAAAGCAATGGAAAAAGTATCCTCCAGTGAGGATTAAAGAAAACAACAAAATGAATAAATAAAAAAAAACACAAAACATTTTTACAGTAATGCAGTACCTACTGCATTTGATTTCATTAGTTCATTCTCTTGCCAAAGAGACTAACGGTTCCATTTTAAACATCTTTGCAATGTCTGCTTTAAGGTATGCTTCCAGCACTCGGACAGGAAGCCTATTCTTACTTCCCTTTTTATAGTTTCTTTACATCTGCATCAGAACATATTTATAGAACAGGTTTAATGCTCGATTAATAAATGAGTGTCCAGGAGCATGAACGTACTTTATGGACCTAGAAGAAACAACTGGACGTGAACGCAGCTTTTGCAGTTACTGTTGCAGGATCAATTCAAGTGCCCTTGAAAACTGCTCCGTACCTGCCTGTGGAATAGTACAGGCATTGAAGGCATCTGAAAAGGCACACACTGGCACACTCATTTCTTCAAAAAACAATTTAAAATATTTTTAAGAATTTAAAAATTTCCCCATTTGCTAATCAAGAGATACAAATTTTCATTTATGCAAGATGGGTAATTTCTAGAAATGCTGCAAAATACTGTTCCTGTAGTTAACAGTATTGTATTGTACACTCATAAATCTGTTAAGAGGGTAGTCCTCATGTTAAGTGTTTTTACCACAATAAAAATAAAATAAAAATAAAATTAAGTTGTCAAGAATCGTGGTAACTTACCCAAAGGGACGTGGTTGGCTTATAGCTTCTGCTGCCTTCTTTCCAGGCATTTCTGACTTGCCCTGGCGGGTCCCCGTTTCTGATTTTAGGCCTGGCATTGTCACTAAGTAGCTGCATCACAGCGATCATGCAACTTTAGTTTCTTTTGTACCTAGGGGATAGGACTGGGATCTCTTTATCTGTAAAACAGCCCTGAGATAAAATGAAATGGTAAAGCTCGTTACAGTACATTACCTCTTCTTGCAAGTTAGACATTTTTGTGTGTAAAGGTTTAAAAAAGAAATTTACATGAAGTTATTTTACATTCTTTAAAAACATTGAGTTTCTAATGAGTGTCTTTCACATTTCTCTACATTATACAGGATGTCCCCCAAAAATGTATAAACACTTTTACAGCTGAGAGCTTAGTTTTGAAAGTGAAATGTATTTTAATAAACACTGCCTTTATAATTAATTATTCAAAGGGCGTGTATACACTTTTGGGACACCCTATATTTCTCTACTATTAAGGGTACTAATACTTTTAAAAAACACACACACAATAAATGATTATAGGAGTTTATATAGTTTCTTATATCAGCTTTCTTTTTCTTATGCTTAGAGATCAAGTAAATTCTATGCCCAGGGTTTTGGGTCCAGGGTATGGTTATCTTAGATAAAGGCAATTACAATATCTTGTTTATAAAGCAGAAGTGTATACATTGAATATCAAACACTCACTGCTCCCCTTTATTTAGTTACATAAAATTATTACCTATTAAGGTTTAAGGACTAACTTGCATTTAGTTCTACATTAAATGATTTTTACTGAAAGTAATAAACACACATGTCAAGAAGTACAACATGCAGAATAAAATGTATATTGCTGAGAAGTAAAAAGTAGAAAGAGAGCCTAAGCTTGAGAGTCAGAAATGCATGATTTCCAGCCCTATCTCTCTTTGACCCAGAAAAAGTGACTCAGCCTCTCCATGCCTCAGTTTCCTCATGTGTAAAACGGGAATAATAATCCTTACCCTTCAGAGTTATAGTGAGGATTATATGAGATAATGTACTTAAAACATATAGCACACTGATAGCTCTTATTGTTTGCGTTAATTTTTTTATCTGTTGTTGAAATTGGTATCTTCTCCTAAATGGGCCTCTAAATTGCTTTTTCTGCAGTTCTCTAAAAACCAGCTTTGTTAAGTCATTAATTTTTTCATTCACTGTGTGTATGTTAGCACCAAAGGTCTGCAGGATGCTGGGGATATGGAACATAGCATGACAGAAAGAGCTTCTGATTTTATAGCACTTGCAAAATCATGGGAATAAAGAGATATTAAGCAATGTAGCTATCATTAATTATTTAGGTAAAATTGTGGCAAGAGCTACAAAGGTCAAGCCCAGGATGCTGTGAGAGTTACAGCAGCAGGATCAGACCTTGTCTGAGCTGGAGTGAGAGGGACATGGAAATACATCCCAGATCAAATAACACTTGCACCGAGAGCAGAAGGTTGAGTAGGCAGCCCCAGAGAATGTGCTGGTTCACTGCTCCCTTCAAATTCTGTCATCGGAAGAGCTGATGCCAGCTCCAAGCATGTTCTCGTCAGGGAGGTTAATAGAGCTGAGTAAAGGGAAGAAAATTGAGCATAGTTGCCTTGATTTGGTGGTAAGGACAACACACCTTAGGTTTTCATTTTACAGAGGAAGTGAATTAACATAGGGAATGTTTTCATATTAGTTTCTTGCCTGTAGTATTCCATTTCAGCATGTCATAAAATAAACAATTTGTTGACCATGAAGAATGATCAGACACTGTAGATCTGAGATGAGAATTCTTAAAATCTATATAGACATAGAAACCAAGATTTCTTAGTTTAGCTTTGGAGATACATATCTTTGTGTTTGTGACTGGGAGGGAGTTTGAGTCCAGAAGGTTGGCTTCTATTCATTCATTTTTCTCTTTTTATTGTTCAAAATATTACAGATGTCCCTTTTTCCCCCATTGACTTCTTCCAGCACACATTCAACTCCCTGCCCAAGGCCTTCACCACACTGTTGTCTGTGTCCATGGGTTATGCATATAAGCATATAGATTCACTGGTTAATCTCTCCCTGCCCACCCGCCTGCCCTCCTCCCTTGCCTCTGAGATTCCTTAGTCTGATCCATGCTTCTGTGTCACTGAATCTATTTTGTTCATCAGTTTATTATGTTCTTTTAGATTCCACTTATAAGTGAGATCATGTGATGTTTGTCTTTCTCTGCCTGGCTTATTTCACTCAGCATAATTTTCCCCAGGTCCCTCCATGCTGTCCCAAAGGACACAAGATCCTTCTTCTTCACAGCTGCGTAGTATTCCATGGTGTGGATGTCCCACAGCTTTTTTATCCACTCACCTACTGATGGGCACTTGGGCTGTTTCCAGATCTTAGCTATTGTAAACTGCGCTGCTATGAACATCGGGGTGCATAAATTCTTTCTGATTAATGTTTCAGGATTCTTAGGATATATTCCTAGGAGTGGGATCACTGGGACAAAAGGCAGTTCCATTTTTAATTTTTTGAGGAACCCCCATACTGCTTTCCATAGTGGCTGCCCCAGTCTGCATTCCCACCAGCAGTGTACCAGGGTTCCCCTTTCCCCACATCCTCGCCAGCACATGTCATTTGTTGATTTGTTGATGGAGCCATTCTGACAGGTGTGAAGTGATACCTAATTGTGGTTTTAATTTGCATCTCTGATAATTAGCAACATTGACCATTTTCTCATGTGTCTCTTGGCCATCCGTATGTCCTCTTTGGAGAAGTGTCTATTCAGGTCCTTTGCCCATTTCTTAATTGGGTTGTTTGTCTTCCTCTTGCTGAGTAGTATGAGTTCTTTGTACACTTTGGAAATTAGCCCCTTATCAGATACATCCTTAGCAAATATGATTTCCCAGACTGTGGGGTTCCTTTGTATTTTGAGGCTGTTTTCTTTTTAGTTTGATGTAGTCCCATATGTTTATTTTTTCTTTTGTTTCTCTTGCCCTAGGAGATGTATCAGTGAAAATTCCACTACGTGGGATGTCTGTGACTTTACTGCCTATGTTTTCTTCCAGGATTTTTATGGTTTCATGACTTACGTTTAAATCTTTTATCCATTTTGAGTTTATTTTTATGTATGAAGTTGGTGATCTATTCTCATTTTTTTTGCATATACCTGTCCAATTTTCCCGACACCACTTATTGAAGAGACTGTCTTTACTCCATTGTATGTTCTTGCCTCCTTTGTCAAATATTAACTAACCATAATGGTGTGGGTGGGTCTGTTTCTGGGGTCTCTGTTCTGTTCCATTGATCTATATGCCTGTTGTACCAATACCAGGCTTTTTTGATTACAGTGGCTTCGTAGTATAGTTTGATACCCGGTAAAGTGATCGCTCCAACTCTATTCTTCTTTCTCAAGATGGTTGTGGCTATTTGGGGTCTTTTTTGGTTCCATATAAATTTTTGAAATATTTGTTCTAGATCTGTGAAATATGCTGTTGGTATTTTAATAGAAATTGCATTGAATCTGTAGATTACTTTGGGTAGTATGGACATTTTAATGATATTCTTCCAATCCATGAGCATGGTATATTCTTCCAATTGTTTATATCTTCCTCTATTTCTTTTTTCAGTGACCTGTAGTTTTCTGAGTACAGGTCTTTTACATCTTTGGTTAAGTTTATTCCAAAGTATCTTATTTTTTTAGTTGCAATGGTTAATGGTATTATTTTTTTTAGTTTCTCTTTCTGAGAGTTCATTGCTGGTGTATAAAACTGTCGTCGATTTTTGGATGTTAATTCTGTATCCAGCTACTTTGCCAAATTCATTTATCAAATCTAGTAGTCTCTTCATTCTTGTTCTAACTTCTCCCCATCCCCATTGACTTATTCAGTGTCTGGTGTCTTTTGCGCCTGAGGAACTGTAGAGATGGAGGAACTCTTTAGAAATAAAGGTGCTAAAGTTTGATAGTGCTATCGTTATGACTCTTTACTTGTCAAAAAACAGTAGTAAAATATCAATCTGGGCCCTGGCCCATTAGCTCAGTTGATTAGAGTGTCATCCTGATATGCAGAGCTTGTAGGTTCTATCTCCGGTCAGGGTACTTTTAAGAATCAACCAACGAATGCATAAATAAATGGAACAACAAATTGATATTTCTCTCTCTCTCTTTTCTTCTCTTCCTCTCTCCCTTTTTCTCTCTCTCTCTAAAATCAATAAATTAAAAAATAGCCCAGCTGGGCGTGGCTCAGCAGTTGAGCATCGACCTAGGATCCAGGCGTCTGGGGTTCGATTCCCGGTTAGGGCACATTCCCGGGTTGCGGGCTCGATCAATGACCCTCTCATCATTGATGTTTCTCTCTCTCTCTCTCTCTCTCTCCCCCTCTCCTTTCCTCTCTCTGAGATCAATAAAAGATATATTTAAAAAAAATACATATATATATATATATATATATCAATGTGGAAAATAATTGTTAAGAGAAGTGTGCTATTTTCATTTAGTAGAGACAGTAGACTATCATCTCTCCTCTGCTAAAATCAAGCTTATTATTTAAATTTTTGGGAGACTTTCCACAACATGTCATGATAAAGCTGATTTCATTATTATTTTGAATCATTTAAATTTAATAAAATAATGGTAAATTGTGTTCTAGAAAAGGGATGATATTACTTTAAGAGTTTGAGTAAAATTATAAGTAAGTGTGGTTTAAGAAAATTATCTTACCGGAATAAAATTTTTAATACAGTACAGGAAATATACTATAGTAAGAAGTTAGTGAATTTGGAATCTTTTTCATCCATTTATCAACAAATATTCATTGCATGCTTCTAATGTAAAAAAATGTACAACAATTGTGATAGGTATTAGAAAAGGGAAGCACTGAGTTTTATGACACCCTCTGACTCGGGGATCTCTGGCATTCCAGATGAGAGGTTTTCTCAGCCTGCCACGCCTTGGAGGATATGTAGGAATCAGCCAAGCAGACAGAGAAGGGAACCTCCTATTTCAAGGCCCAGAGTAAGAATGAGCTTGGCTCATGTGAGAAACTCCGAGAAGGTCCTAGTTGTTAGAATGAAAGGATTGAGAGAGGCAGTGACATGAAATCTGGCTAGGGAAGTCGATGGGAGTCCAGAATTTGTAGTGTTATTTTATGGTTAATTACTTTGGACTTTATCTTAGAACCGATGGGAAGTCATTATAGGTTTTAAGCAGGGCAATAATACGATCAGATTTTCATTTTACAAAGATCATGTTAGCTGTCCTGTGTAGATGTAATTGGAGGAGGCATCCGATGGGGTGAGGAGAGGCTGGTTAGGTGAGCGCCCAAGCCCAGCCCTGCCCCTCCTCAGCGGGGAGATGTAGGGAAGAGCCTGCCTCTTCCTGGCCTCAGTGGATTCATGTGTAAAAAGGGGTTTGTGTTAAATCACATCCTTTTCGACTCTGATATACTGTACCCTAATTTCATTAGAAGGACATGGAGGAGCTAAGGCATAGTGATCATTGTTTAAATGATCTTATCTGAACTTGTTATTTTTACTGATCTTCTGTTGATACACTGTTGTAATGCTGTATCCAGTTGTTTAACCAGATTTATTTTTAACCTGAACGTTAAAATCCATTCTTCGGAGACCTGTAATACATGCAACTAGAGTTTATTGTATGTTTGTACTTTATTTTATTTTTTATTTTTTTAACCTTCACTCGAAGATATGCTTTTATTGATTTTAGAGAGAGAGGAAGGGAGAGGGAGAGGGAGAAAGAGATACATCAGTGTGAGAGAGAAACATCAATCGGTTGTATATATTTGTATTTTAAATGCTGCATACAAATCGATGGTCAGATGTTAAAACTACATTTAATTTAGTTAACAGGGTTCACACTACAAAGTTCTTTCCTTTTGGTCAGAGTGACTTATGAATCATTTAAAGCGATTTCTATTTTAACAATATCTGAAAAGACAGTAGCACATGTTTCTTGAAACATTACAGTGGTCTTATAGTTTGAGAGACAAATGCAAAAAAAGTTGATTGTATGTTATTTAAGAAATTCTAAGACATTTTACCTTTATGTCTTTAGTAATTTAAATATTTCATTTTCCCCTTGTGTTCTGTCCTCTAATTCCTCGTAGCCCTTTGTTATATATTTTTAATGGAATTATGACATTCTGCCATGGCTCTTGATTATTTCTCTTCTTGTTTTATACCTCCATGGAAATATATATTCATTGAAGGCTGAAAATGCTTTTAGTCTTTTCATAACCTGGAGTACTTGATTATGTAAATGAGGTTTGTGGTTTATGTTGATAGGTTGTTTTTTTTGTTTTGTTTTTAAAGATGGGGTATAACATGTTAGATAAAGCATTATACATGAAATGCATTTTGTATGATTTAAAAAATTAATAGCACAGACTCTAATAACTTGGCTGTGTCAATGAGACTTTGTAACTTAGAATGTGAACTTTAGCATCAGATGAACTTGAACCTAAACCTTGGAACTATCGTGTAACATATATGTGACTCTCGGTCATTTTCAGAGCCTCAGTTTTACTCTCTGTATCATTGGGCTAATGCTCTCTGTTACATAGTGGGATTATGACATTCGAATTAGTTCCTGTAATACAGGGCGCTGCTATAGGTTTGGTTTTTATTTATGAGACTCAGATGGGGGAAGTAGGCGCTTTCAGCCTTGCTTCCGGTCGCAAGGAGTGGAGAGCAATGATTCAAGCCACTTCCTTTTTTCCTTTGCTCCCCAACGTTTTGTTAGATTGATCCCACATTTTATATCTGTGGCCTTCAATCTCCATGGCCTTCCATTTGGAATCATTTTGTCATGTTTCTTCATGTACACTGTACTATCTTTTTCATCTGTGACATATTCTGAAAGGAATGATTATCTAGCAATTTATGAGATACAAATGGAAGCCTGAACACTTACAGGCTCTGTCAGATAAGGCGGCCGGAAGAAATGCCTTTATTACTTATTTCTCATACATTCGGTAGGCATATACATAGACTATGAAATACAATTTGTATACTTGGTATTTCAGGTCAGACCTAGTCTTCCCTTTTCCCCAAGGTGTGCATTACCCCTTAATCAACTATTTTTAGGATTTGAAGAAAATTGCTTATTTTAAAAGAAAATTTAAGAAAATACTGTCACTATCACAAAAAAAAAGTATGCTATGGAGGACAGGGTATGAACTCAGAGTGCTTTATCTTGAGTAAATTTCTCTCATGTTGAACTTTAGTTTTATAGACATATATATAACACAATGGGGAATAATAATTAGTTATATTTAGCAAATGCTTTGCAGTTTTGAGAAAAAACAACAACATACCATTAATATGCATAATAAAGATAGTATAGTTTTCAAAACGATTTTGAAGCCAGGTGTGGTGAAAGCAATTTCAGATGTGTGTGTACTAAGACTTGGTGTCCTTTGTACTTGGCCTGTGAGGACTTGCTCTCCAAACATACTCTTGTAAAATGATGTCAATATTTGTGTGCTCTTGAAGAACTGCCGCTTCAATGTAAGATATTCTCTGTTCTCTAATTATGGTATGTAGAAGAGATACAATTTTAAACCTCTCTTGACAGCTGAAAGGACTTTTTGAAAGAACATAAAAACCCTTAAGTTATTGTTCTGGCTAACCAAACTTTACTTATAATCCTAACTTCTCTAAAAGTGAGTTAGTAATTTTTCCATGAATTTTTGAGTCTGTTATTGGAATTATCACTTCCATAATTGTTTTATTTTTATTTTTTCTGAATGTTGGATTAAAAAGAACTGTTTAAACACAGTATGACATAGTTAAACGTATTTAAAAAAACTCATTTTGAATAATTTTGGGTAATTGTAGCAAACCAGATGTTGCTAAGTTCATATTTAATTAGAGATAAAAAATATTCGCCATATAGTTTTGTCTAGCTGTCAGCTTAGATAAGCGAATCCATTTCAATCAGCATGCTCCTAGTGAAAAAAAGGGGATAGAATAACATTTTTCTAGCTACATTTGTTGAAAATAAATATTAATCTTCTATGTGGTTAATATCATGCTGTGCCAATTCCATCATAACCATAATTGCAGAGAAGCCTTTTAGATTTTTTATTTTCATGAATTTTGCTGCCTTTTATCGTTCTGGAGGCATTGAATTAGATTCTACTTTTCATTTAGATTATAGGTCCATGTAGGTTTGCGCCAATCTTACAGTATCTTGAAGCTACTTGTGAAAACACTTGCATATTTGTTCCCCAAACATCATGCTGTGCGTGGCCAATATTCTTTCCCCCCCCAAACCTAAACCTCTGTCTTTACCTTTCTTTTAAATCTGTTGTCATTCATGGGAGAAATTTAAATATTAATATTTTATGTATCCCCTGTTGTGTTTTGTTCTATAGCATTAGCTAAGACACACAGTTTCCAGAGCTGTGCTTACTTGTCAGAAAATGGTGCATAACGTAAAACACTGAAGGAAAACAAAACCCAGACTAGCAAAGCAAAATAAAATAACATATAAGGCCAAAATAATGTTAATTTCAAGCTCCATTAGCAGTGCCAGTGAGAAGAATGGCAGAAAATCATGATAGGTACAGGGACCAAATTGGTCAGGAATGCGTTTGCGATTTCTAGTCTTCTTACTGTGCAGGCCAGAGAGGTGGGAAGGAAAACTCACACTACAAAGTGAGTCATTTCCTTTAATATAGCATCAGCAACTTCACTTTTTTATACTAATAAGACCTTTGAATTTAAATTTATATTCTGCCTTAGGGCCCTCCAGTATTGTTATGTACAAGGGGTTGTCCTAAGGTGTTTGATATTATGGGTGTAATTTTATGTTTTTGTCTAGTGTATGGAAAGCTTGCAGGGAAAACCACGGTGAACTGTAATAATTACCAGAGCTAATTGATTGTTCCAGTTCATGTGGATGTTTGTCTAGGTTTTTTATCGAGGAAATATAAGAAATAAAGTTTGAAGTCAAAGTTTTACTTCCACCTTTCAGGATAATTAAGGATGAATCTCAGATTTTTTTTTTTTTTAAGTCAGATTCTCTCTTTCATCTTGGGTTTTTTTCACATCCTGTTCAGAAAGCAAGTTTTGAAAATGTTCTTAATTGGCGATACAAAAAATGGTTGGGAGCATTTCACGGAACCCTTTTTGGAGAGAAATTAGAATAATAAAGAAAAGGGGGAAAGTCATAGGTATAGTTTTGTCTCTTGCTTTTACTGTGGCGTTTGAGGGAAGCAGAGAGCATATTTGGTTGGCTGTCCCTGCCCTTTCGGATTCCTTGTACAACATGAACCACGAGAAAAGAGTGATACAGAGCTGTCCTTTCATGGATTTCTCATTGGCCTTCTTGCTTCAGCGACTTGATGAATTCAAAATAAAACAATACTCCTAGGTTCTCCTGGAACACAGGGTTTTGAATGTAGGTGTAGAACCAGACTGGCGAGCAGTGATGTCAGTCAAATGCACACTTGTGTTTAAGGTTTGGAGTCAGCACCGTGGGTGTTTTGCCTACACACTATGGGGTAACATGTATTTGAGTTTTATTTTTTTCTTAGTGTTGAGGGTGTGTGTCCTAGTGTTCGTGACTTAGTGATTATCTGTGCAGAAGAGGTAGATTGTTTTTGAGTTGCCTTGTCATTCTTATGTTGTCTGGTTTCCGTCTGCCTCCCTGTGCCTGTGTGAAAAAAGGTCAATTTAGAAAGAAAGCAGTTAGCTTCCAAGGGCAAAATGCTAACAGATCCCGGACTTTAAATGAATGGTTTGTGGAAGTGGCTGAATATTACATTCAGAAATGTGAGTTTAAAGACACTAGGTAAGTGTCTTTAAATTTGTTACCCTTTCATTTTGATTTCTTGATACATTGCTTACTTGGTCAGTACTTTTTCTACTCATAAAATCTCTATATTGCTGAGAACTTATTTTTGGAATAATTTTTTAAAAATTATGCCTTTAATTTTTATTTCTAAAACTAATCTTCGTGTATACTTGAGTAGGTGTCAAAGTCAGATTTGATGAAAATTTTATATTTAATAAACTGCTTTCTTCTTCTAGCTTTCAGAAAACTTTAAATGAATTTTCGATAGCTGTAATTTTTTTGGGTAGACATAAATATCTAAACTGTGCTTGTAAACCTTTATTTGGGTCTTTATGGACATTAAGATGTATGGTACATGAATGTGGGAGCCACTCTTTTTTCTTTTAAAACTTATTACAATATTGATATTATGGTAGTGGCCAGCAACTTTAAATGCGTGGGTTTATTTTGGTCCACAAATTAAAAGTTTCCAGATTACATATTTGTTGCTTCTTACTCTAAAGCATTGTGTTTCGAGGGTTTTTTTAACTGCAGGGGGAAAAAAATGGACTTAGTCTTTCAGATTCTCTCTGGAGGAAATAAAAGTTGTGTTATAAACCTTACATTTTTTAAGGCCAGAAAAAACTGTACGCCTAGGGATCAGAGGTGTTTAAAATGCATGAGTAGAGGTTAAACACTCACAGTGGTCTCTTGGAGGTGTAGAAATGAACACACAACTGCTCACTTGAGGGCACCTGCTTGACCTCTGCAGACCTGGTCCACGACCAGCAGCCTGGCTGACTCCTGTGCCACCCACCCTAGGCTCACAGTCATTTAGGAATCCCGACGGGGCACTTGAGTGGGGAATGGTGACTCCCAAGGGTCTGTAAGCACTCTCACTAGACAGTGACACTTAACCAGTTCTGATGCCTCCTGTAAGGCCAGTGAGCTGGAAACAGTCTGTACACTAAAAGGGGACTGTCCTCCTGTTCATTAAACTCCACCTTCTAGCCCTGGCCGCTGTGGCCCAGTTGATTGGAGCGGCGTCCAGTACACCAAAAGGTGGCAGGTTCGACTCGCTGTCAGCGCACACACCCAGGTTGCAGGTTTGATCCTGGTCGGGGACCTTGCGGGAGGTGGCCCATAGATGTTTCTCTGGCACATAGATGTCTCTCTCACTCTCTTTCTTCTTTCCTCTCTTAAACAAACAAGCAAGCAAACAAATGAACAAACTCCACCCTCTAAATGTGATGCCAGACACCCCTGTCTGCGTGGACCCCGAACAGTGTGGGGAATGGAAGAGGTCAAGGGCCTGTCTTCCATGCCACTTTCACTCTTCTCCAGACCTCTCACTTCTAGCTGGGAATCGGCTTTGTATTTATCCCTTGGCAAAAGGAAGAAAAACGATCAGTTTTCTCATTTCACCCTCAGGCTGTAACTCATCCCTAGAACTGAGCAGTTTGCACTCTGGTGCTTCCGCCTGGCTGAGTGGAAGGGCAGCCAATGATCCCAGGAGTGGGAACAGCCACATTCTTTTGGTGCCAGATTGTGACCTGACATGCTCAGGACTGTCCCCTGGGCTCGTCCACCTTCCTGGATGTGATAGCAACTGGGCCATCACCCTTTCCCTTTCTCACCTTCTTATTTCGATACTGATAAAGTCATTATTTTTCTCACCTTCCCCTCTTCCACCTCAGAGCTACCTGGGGGCATCAACGCAATATCATTTCACTATCAAGTGATATGATTCCTTTTGCAAGGTGTGTGAAAGCTAGCGCCAGTACCATAGGCACGATTTATCTGTGCAGGTAATACAAATCCCACATTGTTATTCAAGTTAGCAAAGTATTGATGACTGTATTCCAAATCCTCACTGCAGGATATTTTTTCCATTGCTTTTTAGAGAGTGGGAGGGCCGGGGGAGAGAGTGAGAGAGAGAGAGAAACATCCCCCTCTCTCTCTGGCTGCCTCCTGCACGAGCCCCATCCGGGCCGGGGATCAAACCTGCAACCCAGGTAGGTGCCCTTGACCGGGAATTGAACCCTAGACCCTTTGGTGCATGGGCCGACGCTCTGACCGCTCAGTGACACCAGCCAGGGCATGTAGATGACTGTATTTTAACAGGCTTTGTTTAATAGGCATCTCTGTTCTTACTTCCTCCTGCTCTTTCAGCGATGCCCAGTTTAATTCCAGAGCTAAGCTTACTTCAGTCCTAGAGAGGCAAGGTCACCAGTCAAAACTGTTCTTTCAGTGACTACCCCAGCGCATTGAGCTCTTTGGATTTGGTTCTGTTTTCTTTCCTGGCTCATGGCCAGAATGGAAATCCCATGACTATTTCCCTAGTCTCCCTTAATATCTTTTCCATCACTGCTTTTTAAAATTCTTGTTCTCTGAATTCTTTTCCTAAAAGCTCTCAAGTTCTCATTTTTCCATAACAGCTTCTCAGAGCTCTCTTCACCCCCAGCCCTGTCTCTCTAAGAATTAGCATCTAGAATTTATGAAGACTCTTTTTGGGTTAGGGGTGAGTTACTTTTGCCAAGCTTAGACTTAGTTTTCTATTGTTTTCAGTTTAAATATCAGCATAAACATTAACATTTCTAAACCCAATTACCATGATCCTGGTTCTCCCATCAGACATTAGCATAGCTATTCCGCCTAGTTTGGAGAGGTCTGTCTCGGAATCTATAAGTTACCCACGTGGCTGAGATTAATGACCGCTTTACAAGAAAACACCAGCTTATTTTAGCTATATAACTAGACAAGCTTTCAAATTTGTAAGAGCAAATAAATAATTTCATTGTGAAATGGTGGAGACAATAATTTTTTTTCTTCCAGTTGTCACCTTGCTTCCCACCGTGTCAGAAATCTTGTTTCTGTGCAGTGTGATTATTTTAACTTTCGGGTCCTTAAGAGCAGTGCTGAGATTTAATGAGTGTGTAGCAGCACATTCATTTTATGAGACTCTTTTCAGATTCTTGGCCTTAGATGAAGTAGGTGTAACACTGCTGAGGTGAACAATCTCTTAACTCTAAAACAGTATATTCGACTTTGTTTTCTGGCCTTCCTTTGTGGGAGGGTGAAGAGGTGAAAGCCCCGGGAGCCTCTACTTTCTACTTCAGATCGCCTGGCAGACTCCTTGAGGGGCAGCCTGCGTGGCAATGTGGCGTGAAGTTGCAACTTCACCCCACTCTGGAGATAGTTAGGTGTTAGTTGGAGACAAAAAAAAGAAACTAATGGAAAAACCCCAAACTACAAAACCCAGTCCTCTGCTAGCCCCAGAGTAAATAAAAGTATCTGAAAGTGGGACCTCATTAGCCTCATAAATTGAGGTGCATAAACTCTCAATGAAGGAGAAATGGAAAAGATATCCTACTGAGAAATCATATTTGACCTCTTTTAGATATTTAGAACTAGATTATTTTACTAACCTGTGTTTTAGGAGTAAGTTATCTATCTTAGTGACCATAAAATATGTTTAAATTTTTTTTCTGGAGCTTAACATGAATTCCAGTGTCTAGCACATAATACATGTTTCACAAATGCATGTAGCATGAACAAAGTTTTGCTGTCACAAAGATGTCTGCGTAAGATGACTTGGGAAATTTTTGCCATTTCCTACTGGCAACACATTTTCCCAGAAAGTGTTTCTTATCTCTCAGAATTATATTACAGTCATAATGGAAAAGAATGATCCATTTTTAATTCTTTCCTTGAATGCGCTGTGCTTTGGAGTTTTATAACTAATGAAATAGTGTTTCTCTTCTCAAGTTCAAATGTAGATTTTAATTTTTTATTCATGGATCTATCTTTGTAAAACTACTCTTTTGTCAAAAATCAAAGGTTAATAAGTCCTAATTGTGAAACACAGTCAGTAGAAGCTGTGATATGCTGATAGCCTAAAACTCTGAATATTTGAAATGGTCATCATTTGATGTTCTGTGACATCTGGACTGCTTAGCGCTCTAAAATTGTATGTTACAAGGTCTGGGTTTAAAATAAAGTTATTTTGAATCAAGTTCCAACTTAGAGAAAAAGAAAAATAGTAAAAAAATTTCCATATACCCCTTTATCAGCTTTGCCTAATGTTATTTACATAAGTGCTATGGTCTGAATGTGTCTCCCCAAAATTCATATGTTGAAATCCTAAGGCCCCTCGTGATGGTGTTGGGAGGCAGGGCCTTTGGAATGTGTTCAGATCTTGAGGGTGGAGCCCTCATGAATGGGATTTGTGCTCTTTCCCTCTGCCTTGCAAAGACGCTGAAAAGATAGGCAGTCCAAGCCCTATCAAACACCACATCTATGTCACCATGATCTTGGACTTGCAGCCTCCACAACTGTGAGAAAGACATTTCTATCATTTACAAGCTACCAGTTTCTGGTATTTTGCTATAGCAGCCTGAACAGACTAATAATAACTTTAATTCAGTGATCAAAATCTGAAAATTAACATCGATGCAACACCATTCGCTAAATTCTGAATTGCAGCCCTTGTTCGTAATTTGTTTTTTCACTGATGTACTAGGGAAGTTTTTAAACTTGGGGTGACTTACAGTTGGAGCTGCGTAAGATAATTTTGGAACATTATGTACTTTGTTAGAATAGTAATGACTGAACTTCAACAAGCCTTTTTTACTAACATGATGCTATGAGAATGGCATTCCATTTTTTCTTATTCTGAAGTACACATTTGGATGCTAGCATAGGAGAAAAGGAATATAATTAATATTTTAGGAAATTTTTAAATATTGCTGATACTAACAGTTTACTTATATTCTCATGAAATGATTTTTTCATAGCATCGTACATTCAGTATTTCCAAGTGGTTGTGGATATAGAGTCCAGTTAAATATTCTAGTTTGTTGTTTAGATCTGTAAGACTATGAAAGTTACATACTTCATTAATTTTAGCAATCATAATAACCACTATTCTTACAGTAGAAGACAGTAAGTGGTAAAAATGTAAATTTTCCAGAAATAAACAGGACCAAAAGGAACTTTATGCATCGTAAACCCTGATTGATGAAAATTTGGATTATTTTTAAAAGGTCTTCCTTGGTCCTTAACATGTTTAACAACCTATTTTGTGGAGAAATTGGTCTCTCGGCCTAAATGTATGCTGCAGCATAAATTAAATCCCTCTTATTTTGTCAACAGCACTTAATAGATTGTCAGTTCATTGAGGGAAGGTCCATTTGCTATTTATCTTTATATGCTGTAGCCAAGCGTGGTATCTGGCACAGGGACAGACACAATAAATGTCTGTTTACTCGAGGGCGATGGTGATGTAGAGGCCTGCTCTATTATCTTCTAGCCTGTAGACCCAGCTCCTGACCATATTTAGGTGATTTCTACTACATCTCTCACTTCTATCCAGTGATATTATACTTCCAGCTATGTGCCCAGTATGCTAAGCATTTCATGTGCTCATCAAAAACTAGTATACCTGTTTACAAATAATGAGCAGTTATGAAATGGCCTATGCTAAGTGAGTTGTATAGATAGTGAATTTTTGTTGTCAGTCTTTCAAATAGCTCTTAATAAGACAGAAGAATTACTTTGGTAGCCCTTTCTAGACATTATTAGCTTAATAATGTTATTTTGAGAAACCATGAATTTTTAGCTAGCAAGAATTTTATAGATTTGAATTTTAAATAATATGCTTCTTGATATTCAGATTAACCCTGGAAATATTGCTCTTTTTTTTTTTAACTTAAATCCCCCCCCCCAACCATATATGGAGTAGTTTTAATTTTGTAAATGTGTGGGGATAGAACAGGCTAGCATCAAATGGCTTTATGAATAAAATTATAGAATGTACTTTTAAAAACTTATTTCAGTGTCTGATCTTTAAGTGCTTATAACCACAGGGGCTTTATAATGTCTGGAAGTCAGTATGGCCTGACTTTATGTTTTGGTTATAGCAAATATTACCCGTGTGACATTGGCATGTTCCTGATTCTTTTGAAAATTGAGGACACTAATTAGTACTTCCATTAATAGTGTTAAGACTAACGAGATAACATATCTAAAGCTAATATAGCTATTAGCCAAAGAACATATATGCATATATGTGTTCAGTCCACAATAAGGGCTAAATAAGTATTAATTATTACAGTTCTTTAAAGAACACCTCATTTTAAGATTTTCAATAGCCATATACCATATGATAATATTTTGAAAGAATATTAAGAATAAGAAGTATTATTGCTGGGTAATTAGAAGTTACAGTATTAAAACTCATATTACTTAATTTTGGTATATGTTAATTTTCATTTTAAATAAAGAAGAGATTTGTTTATTTGCTTTTTAATGAATTTGGAGATTATCATAACATGTAGATGCTCACCTCACGTCTTCCAGAATGGCGACCATCAGTAAGTGAGCAAACAACAAGTGTTGGCAAGGATGCGGAGAAAAGGGAACCTCCGTGCACCATTGGTGGGGGTGCACACGGGTGCAGCCACCGTGGAAAGCTGTATGGAGTTTACTCAAAAAATTAAAAATGGAACTACCTTTTGACCTAGTGATTCCACTTCTGGGAATATATCCTAAGAATTCAAAACACCAATTCAAAAGAATATATGTACCCCTGTTCATAGTAGCATTATTTACAATAGCCAAGATCTGGAAACAGCCCAAGTGCCTGTCAGTAAATGAGTGGATAAAAAAGCCGTGGTATGTTTACACAGTGGAATACTACAAGGCTGTAAAAAAGAAGGAAATCTTACCTTTTGGGACAGTGTGGATGGACCTGGAGATTATTATGCTAAGTGAAATAACACAGTCAAAGACAAATACCATATGGTCTCACTTATATGTGGGATCTAATGAACAAAATAAACTGATAAACAAAATCGAAACAGAGGCGTGTATACATGGAACAGACTGATAGCTGTCAGAGGGCGGGGGAGAGGGGACTGGATGGAAGAAGGGGAGGGGGTTAGCCATGGAACATATATGCACAGCCCAGGGGCACAGACCACAGCGTGGTGATGGCTGGAGGGAAGGGTGGGCAGGGGCTGGGTGGAGGTGGGCAAAGGGGGGGAAATGGGCATATCTGAAATAGTGTCAACAATAAAAATAAACATTTAAAAAAAATTAAGAAAAAGAATGGGTAGGTAATCAGGTGATCACACCATTATCCGGAAGTAATAGGATATGTAGAGAGATGGGAATAAATTAGGAGTGTGATATGACAATAAGAAAAGACAAAGTGATAAAATGAGGGTCCCCTTATTACTATAGAAGTAAAAATACTACCATAGAGGCATTTTTATCATATTGGGCTCCTATAGAATAAGAATATCGCTAAATCCAATAAAGTAAAAATCCAAATAAGGTAATGTTTGCAAACGTCCCTAATAGAGCTTTAACTTTTTTCCTGCAGTAATGAGCCCAGAGGTGAGTAGGCCAGACTAGCTTAGCGGGTTCCTGACGAAAGTAAGAGTGGAAGCTCCGTATGTTTCTGGACCGTTAGCCTTTTCATGTCGCTCTCATGTTGTGTGTCCTGGTTGCCATGTGACTCTTCACTGTTCTAGGTGTTCTCCTCAGCCATGTGAGGGAGGGGAGAAAGTTGCTGGGAAAATTTTCCGAGGGCCACTCCTAGCTGCAAAGATGTCTGGGGAAGAAAGTAATTTTTAAAGAAGCACATTTCTACCACTGATCATAGTTAAGATTCTGTTACTTAGGAAAAGGGGAATGAGTGGTGACCGACTAGTGCTGTCTCTGGAAACGCAGCTTTTGACACCTGGTAAAGCCTCCAAATCTGGTTGCCTTAATATGTTGCATTTGAGTCCTTTTATATCACTAAGCATAGTCCCTGTTTGATTACAATGAAACAGTCCTTAGAACTCTCAAATGTTGTAAATATTCTAAATATTGTCGCCTTTCTTTACTATTTCTGAATTTGTAATGTGGAATTAATAGCTTAAGTTATTAAGAAATTGTAATGAAAGAGGTTTTTTCCAGTCTGTTTAAACCTTTTTCATCTGTGTGTTTGTTTTATTTGTATGTTATTATAAAAATGTGCATATTATTGTTTATCCCAACCACCAGTGATATATGTTTTATTTTTTTTTAATGTTTTTATTGATTTTAGAGAGAGAGGAAGGGAGAGGGGTAGATAGAAACATTGATGAGAGTAAGACATGAACCAGCTGCCTCCTGCACATCCCCCACTGGGGATCGAGCCCGCAACCCGGGCATGTGCCCTGACTGGGAATCGAACCGGTGACCTTCTGGTTCATGGGTTGATGCTCAACCACTGAGCCACACCAGCCAGGGCTATTTGTTTTATAGTAGTCTAGCTTTACTTATCTGTTCAATCAAATATTTATGTGCACTAATTTGAAGTTTGTAACCCGATATGCCTAATAATCTCTTGTGGCTTATCAAATTTGCAAATCAGCCTCAAAGATTTTAGTGTGAGATAAAAGAGCACAGCCTCCTGGGGGAAAGTTGCTGATAGAACTAGGCAGGCAGCTTGGGCCCAGGAAGGCCAGACCTCTGTCCATGCAGGCACCCAGTCCACACAGGTGTTTACTGTGCAAAGAAAGAAACCGAAGTGTGTGGACCCACCAGCACAACGCGGGTTGGTAGAAAGATGTCAATGAGGAGATGGTCACAGCAGCCCCCACGCCGGACCCAGGGAAGCCAAATGTGGGACGATAAAACTTAAGTCCAGGGGGTGGAAGCTGCTGATCTACTTGCTTTCTTCACTGGCAGTTGGGCGGGGCAGGAGCTGAAGCTGGAAGACACCCTGCGATTCCCGGTGAGAGAGCGTGAAGGGTGCAGAGGCCGACAGCTCACTACTGATTCGCAGGGGGAAGTAATGTACGGAGATCGTTGGGAGCAGGAGACACCACATACACTCTCCGTTTGGGGCCTTTATTCTTTCCTTCCTTCGGGAAGGCTGTGATTTCCTCCCATCTCACTTGTGCCTGTTTGCCTGGCTGTTCGAAGCTTGTCCTTGAGGTCTGAGGTGAGGCATTGCCTCCCCAGATCTGAATGCTCTTGTCTTTCTGTGTGATTCCTCAGCAGCTGCACTTTTCTTGCCACAGCACTTGTCGGGGCTTTTGTAACCACCCAGCTACTTATTTTATTTCCCAGAAACAGTATCTGTGGTCTTTTTATCCCCTGGGTCTAGCCCACTGCCTGGCACATGACAAATATAAATTAATCAACGGTATCCATCGTGTCATATACTCTTGATTGTAATGTATAGTACTCGGGTGGGACTCTATTTGAGTGTGTGGTACTGAGAAGGTTGGGAATAACTGTGCCAGCTATTACAATGCCAGAATGAGACCAGCAGCTTGGAATAAGGGAGTGCAGGGAACACCGTTTGGGAGAAGCATCGCTAGACAGATGAGGAAAATTTCAGAGATATGACCATGTACAGGTATTTAAAATCCCAGAGCCCCAGTTTCCTAATGTGAAAAGAGTGGAGCGAATGGTGGTATCTCCTACCTGAGATTGGTGTCAAGGTCAAATGTGATGATGTGAATGAAGCTCCCAGAATTATGCTTGTTATAGAGTAAGTGATCAAGTATATTTATACAAATTATATCACACGATATTACTTATTGTTATCTGGATTTAAAGAGATAGAATATTGATCCTAGAGCCTGTTTGCTTAGGTTTGAATTCCAATTCTATCAGTTACTAGCAGTGTCACTTTGGAAAATAAGTTTATTTATCTTTACATTTGGGTAGCCCGGCCGGGCGTGGCTCATCGGTTGAGCGTCGACCTAGGATCCAGGCGATTGGGGTTTGATTCCCGGTCAGGGCACATGCCTGGGTTGCGGGCTCCAGCCGATCAAAGACTCTCTCATCATTGATGTTTCTGTCTCTCCCTCTCCTTTCCTCTCTCTGAAATCAATAAAGATATATTTAAATAAATAAATAAATAAAAAATAAATAAATAAATAAATAAATTTAGGTTAATGACAGCACCTGCCTCACAGGGCTATTATAAGTATTACATTGCTTAATACATGTAAAGTTTAGTACAGGGCCTGGCACTTAGAAAATGTGCTGTAATGCCCAGCTGGGCGTGGCTCATCGGTTGAGCCTCAACCTAGGATCCAGGCGATCGGGGTTCGATTCCTGGTCAGGGCACATGCCCGGGTTGTGGGCTCAATCAATGACTCTCTCATCATTGATGTTTCTCTCTCTCTCTCCCTCTCCCTTCCTCTCTCTGAAATCAATAAAGATATATTTAAAACAAAAGAAAATGTGCTATAGAACACTTCGTTACTCTTCCAGGTAAACAATCAAAAATTTGTTAGTGACAGGCCCTCAGCACTCACCAGAATAGAGCCAAAGAGGCCATACTGTGGAGTGGAACCGTCTTGAGCACCACGACTCACTCAGAGTTGCCGTCAATCAGGATGACTGTTCCCTCCGCGCCAGCTTGGGTGCGATACCCACGATGCCTCAGTAGTTCTATAATATGGCTCTATTGCTGAATCCTGTGCTCGAGTATTTATTATACACCTTAAAACAGATTTATTTCAAAACTTATTTAATTAAATGAAAACATTTATTTAAAACTTATTTTATAATTAGTACTAAAATTCATCATGAGAAAAGCCATTATCTGGGTTACTTGAACACATTGATGACCAGGTAAATATCCCCTAATACTAATCATGTCTTATATTTAATTTATTAAACTTAGGTCTTATTTAAGTGCTTCCACGCACACTTTTATTTGGAACTGTGTCAACTATTGAGGCAGTTGTGAGTGATGGAAGGCAAGTGGGTTACATTCTTACAGTTCTTTTTCAAGGTAACCTCTCTTTTCTTTCTTTTAGTTCCCTGGGCGTCAGACCTCTCTCTCTTTCAGGCCATTTGCCTCCCCCACTCTTTATATGTCTACTACGTTTGTATGTTTTTCCGTCATCTCCTTAGTTGCGAGATGTGTTAGCTTTTCTTCCCAGGCTATACTGCTCAAATGTTACATTTGCCACTCAGATCCTTCATTTTGCAGACCAAGAAACTGACGTCATTGAGAGATTAAAACGACCTCTCAGAATTCGCACCGAGCAAGGAGCAGCAATAACACAGTTAACGTGAAAGGCGCTGCACCCCTGGCCCCGAGGGGCCCCCGTGGCGGGCGGGAGGCTGTGTAGACTGGAGCCCATGGACCCCGCAGGAGAGTGAGGAGAGGTCCGGGGTGGCCCAGACACTGTAGGAGAGGCCACAGTGAGGTGGCTGCCCTGGTGCTGACCATGGGGATGTTCCAGTATTGTAAGTGTCACATTCATCGATTCCTGTAATGCTGCTTCACCAGTGAGTGAGAAACAGGCGAACTTAAATTATGTAACCAACATGTAACAAATGCTACCAGCATGCTTGTCCGAAGCCAGGCATTGGTCCGGTTACCTAGGATCACAAATGCATCACAGGCAAAGACACTGTCCTCCTGGAGTGTTTCTCTGGGAGGGACATGTGTCCTTAGTGCTATGGAAAAAGCAGAGTCGGATAGGGAATTGGCGCGCTAGGTTGGGGGGACGGAAGGCAGGTTGTCATGTTTATAGGAGGTCAGCGTTAGCTTCATTGTGAAGGTCATATTCAAACAAAAGACTTTAGGATTTCAGAAGATATGAAGAAGTTTAATTTAGTTTTCTATACAGCTTTTAGTTGCACAGAAATCAGAAAATGGAAAAGGAAATGAGAATGTATTCTCATTATCTCCATTTTGGGACATTGTGACCCATAATCCATAGTTATATATATGACCCCTGCTCTATGGGTAAATAGTAGAATTTCAGGGACATTTGTTTGGGAAAACTTGAGTTTACTAATAAGGAGCAAAGTAACTTTTGCTGATAGAAAGAGAATGATAGATATAAGTGACCTGCCTAGATTAAGAATTTTACAGTCCCTTTGGGAAGAAAATATTTTTGTAAAATTAAATTTCCATTAGTTTTATAGTATACTTATTGTATCTTTAAATAATAGTTACTTTGTATAATAGTTACTGAATATATTTTCAATTGTATTTGCATCCAGTTTCATAGGAAAGTGTTCTTTGAGTGAATGCCAGGGGTTCAGCACCACATATAAACTGTTTCTTGACACTGGTAGTTATAAAATGCCAGAATGCTTTGTTCACAACTCCGAGCTATAAAGCCACATATTCTGTATTCCCACTTAAGTAACATTAACACCATGTTGTTAGTGTAGGAGTTCATTATTATGGTGAGCTACAACTGCTCAGGAATTAATTCAGAAGTCCTGGTATGGTAAAGGGTGAGCTCTGTTAATAGCAGTGGATGTTGATAGAAAAGCTCTTAATTTGTGACAGACGAATGTTGTCATACTACACTTTGTTCAGAATTCTGGTTGTGGTGGATGATGTGCTTTGGGAGTTGTTTTGCCATCTTAAACTGCCAAAGTGGGAATTATCTGTTGACACCTAACTGGGAAGAGAATTCTGCAATTTTATTTATTTATTTATTTATTTATTTATTAAAAATTTATCTTTATTGTTGAGAGTATTACAGGTGTCCCATTTTCCCCCCAATTGACCCCCTCCACCTCGCTCCTACCCCTCCCCAGGCTTTCACCCCATCACTGTCTGTGTCCATGGGTTATGCATATATTCAAATAACTTCTTTGGTTAATCTCTTCCCACCCTCCACCCCCCTTCCCTCTTTCCTCTGAAATATGATCGTCTCTTGCATGCATCAATGTCTCTGGATCTATTTAGTCTGTCAGATTCTTTTGTTCATTAGCTTCTTCTTAAAGACCTTTCAACATTTCCTGTAGTGCTGGTCTGGTGGTGATGAACTCCTTTAGCTTTTCCTTGGCTGAGAAGCTGTTTATCTGACCTTCAGTTCTAAATGATAGCTTTGCTGGGTAGAGCAGTCTTGGTTGTAGTTCCATGTTTTTCATCACTTTGAATATTTCTTGCCACTCCCTTCTGGCCTGCAAGGTTTCTGTTGAGAAATCAGCTGACAGTCGTATGGGTGCTCCCTTGTAGGTAACTAACTGCTTTTCTCTTGCAGCTTTTAAGATTCTGCCTTTGTCTTTAATCTTTGGCATTTTAATTATGCTGTGTCTTGCTGTGAGCCTCTTTGGGTTTCTCTTGTTTGGGACCTTCTGTGCTTCCTGGACTTGTAATTCTATTTCTTTCCCCAGGTAGGGGAAGTTTTCTGTCATTATTTTTTCAAATAGGTTTTCAATTCCTTGGTCTCTTTCTTCCCCTTCTGGCACCCCAATAACACAAATGTTGGGCCTCTTGAAGTTGTCCCACAGGCTCCTTATGCTATCTTCATATTTCTGGATTCTTTTTTCTTTTTGCTCTTCTGGTTGGGTGTTTTTTGTTTCCTCATGTTCCAAATTGCTGATTTGATTCTCAGCATCCTCTACTTTACTGCTGATTCCATGTAAATTATTCTTCATTTCAGTTCCTATAGCCTTCATTTCAGATTGGTACTTTATTATGTTATCGATTTTCTCAGTTATTTCCCTAATAGTCTGCTTAAACATCCTTATAACCATTATTCTGAACTCTGTATCTGTTAGCTTGCTTGGTTCTATTTCATTTAATTCCTTTTCTGGAGATTTCTTCTGTTTCCTTTGTGACATGTTTCTTTGCCTCCACATTTTGGCTGCTTCCAGGTGTTTGTTTCTATGTATTAGGTAGAGCTGCTGTGTCTCCTGGAATTGGTAGAGTGGCTTTGTGTAGTAGGTGTCCTGTAGGGCCCAGTGGCTCAGCCTCCCCAGTCCCCTGAGCTGGGCCTTCCAGGTGCTTCCCTGTGTGGGCTGTGTGCACTGTCCTGTTGTAGTTGAGCCTTGGTTGTTGTTGGCGTCCCTGGGAGGAACTGACCCCCAGTCCAATCAGCTGTGAGGACCAGCTGCAACTACAGCCAGAGAGCCGCTGTGCTGGAGACACCCCTATGGAGCAGGATTTACTTCAGTGGGGCTTTGGCGTTCACCAAGTGCGCCCCTTGAGTGTCACTCGTGGCTGTGGTAGGGTTGTAATCCAGTGTGGTCGAGTCTGACCACCAGGTGCACTGTCTCTGGGGCCTCCTGGGAGGTGCAGAGTCAGCCTGTGCCAGTGCCTTGCCCAGGGCCCTCCAGCATGAGCTACACAGCAAACCGTAGTTGGCTGCTCCTTGTGCTGGGCTTGGAGGTGCCCAGGAGAGGCCAAGCTATGAGCCAATGCAGCTGCTGCTAGTGCCAGGCCTGGGGCCGCTTATCAAGCCGGATGGGGCCCGCTGCTGCTTGTTTGAGAGATTTTAGGAAAGTCCTAAGCATGAGGCTGGAGAGGCCGCTTGCACAGAAAAGCCCCTGGAAATGGCCCGGATGAGCTGCAGGTGGGGAGGGGTGGGGCCTCCGGGAATCACGGGGCGGGGCCAACGGTGCGAGCCAGGTGCTGGCGACTCAAACATGGCGCCTGCCTGCCGGCTGTGTGCGGGGAGGACTCGCCAAGGAGCCATGGCCTCCGCCAGCCCTTCTGCCTGGGAGGAAGCCGCCCTCCGCCTCTCGCCCGGATCTCAGGCAGGTTAGTTCCCCCCGAGTGTCCCGGGTCCTTTCAGGCTGCTGCCTGGAGCTGGGCTCAGAGGGAGCGTCCAAGTGATTCCGTGCCGGGCCCTTTAGGAGGAGCTGCTGGGGCTCCCGCAGCCTCCGCGACCCTCAGGGACAGTCCCCGCTGGTTTCACAGCCCAGAGTTGTGGGGACGTCTCTTCCCGGCCTGGAGCCCTGGGCTGGGGGCCTGCTGTGGGGCTGGGACCCCTCCCTCCTCCGGGAAACCCCTGCCGTGGAGATTCCCTCCGGGGTTTAACCCGCGGCACTGGGTGTGGGCCCGTGGCCGCGTCTCTGGGATCCAGCCCCGCCCGCCCGCATCTCCGCCCCTCCTCCCGGTCTCGGTGCTTCCTCAGCTCCCTGGCTGTGGGGCTTCTGTGCAGCCGGATCTCAGGAGGCTCTGGGTGACGGTGGTTCTGTATTTAGTTGTGATTTTGATGTGGTTGCCGGAGGCGGTGGGTGCCACTGTTACCTACGCCGCCATCTTGTTTCTCCCTGCAATTTTAATAATCATACTCTGGTTTTAAAACATATTGTGGTTGCCTGGCCGGTGTGGCTCAGTGGTTGAGGATTGAACTGCGATCCGGGAGATCGAGGTTCAGTTCTCCGTCAGGACACATGCCCGGGTTGCGGGCTGCAGCGGATGAATGACTCTCTCATCATTGATGTTTCTCTCTCTCTCTCTCTCTCTCTTCCTCTCTCTGAAATCAATAAAAACATATTTTAATAAAATCAACAAACATATTGTGGGTCATTCAGTCAACAGAGAAGTTGAAATTGGTTTCCTAAGACTGCATTAGGCGCTGGCTCAACGTGACACTGACCTGAATACTGTGCTGTATGGTGTGGCAGAAACAGCATGAACATGTGAGCAAATTTGGTGTGTTTGTGTGTGTGTGTTGGCGTGGTTCTTAGGAGCAGTCAGGAAGAATTCTGAAGATCAAAGCTAGAGAGGTAGGTGTGAGCCTGATCCTGGGCACTGACACTCTGAAAAGGAGTTTGCACTTCTTGCAGTTGGCAGGTGTAGGGTATGGATGGGGGCTGGATAGATGCCTCTTTGAAAGATGTCACGGACAGAGTCAGGCGGTATCCGTGGGAATGGTGAGAAGGTTATTAATGTATAAGATTCTAAGGAAGCAACATACTCAGGAGTTGATGATTAAATTATAGGGGGACCGTAAAGGAGAAGTGAAGGCTGATTTACATATTGCTTCACTGGGAGATAGAAAAGATGGTGGTGTCATTTGAAGGTCTTACAAGGCCATGAAAAAATTGGTGGGGAAGGTATGGCATTCAGTACAGGACTTCCTTTCCTTAAGATGTGGGGAGCTAAGGGGAGGATTTGGCTAGAGAAGTAGATTTTGGCATCTGTGAGTGGAGGTTGTGGATTGAATTACGAGCAGGAGGCATACAGTGTGTGCGTGGAATGTAACCAAGGATAAATCCATGGGGAACTCTAACACTGATGCATAGAAAATATTAAAGCAGAACATGAAGAAACGGTCAAAGACCTGGGAGGAGAAGCACTTCAATTTAATAATGGAAGCAGAGAGAGAGTTTCAGAAGTTCTCCTTGAAATGTAATTAGTGACCTTTTCCAGAGCAGTTTTAGTGAGAAGTGTTGCCCGGAGATGATTGCAGTGGTTTGGTGATTGAAGGGGGCGGGGGGGGGGGGCTCAGACAGCGAGTATAAATTATTTCTCCATTTGTTGGGAAGGAAAAGAGAAAATTCGCTCTGTTCAGAAGAGAATTATAGACCATTGTGAGGGTGGATTTTTATGTTTACTGCCTTGCTCACTGGTACTTTCAAGATGTATGAGGCTGGAGCATGATTCAGTTGTGGGGGTCGGAAGTGAAAGTGCAAGCAGAGGAAGGACTGACAGCAGAGCAAGGTCCTGGAAGAGATGGGAGGAGAGCCTTCGCCTGTCCTTCTGCATGTGGACATAATCAGTAACTATCTTGTGGCTGTAAGGAATTAATGAGGAAATATGTTCTTGTGTAGCTAGTTAAATGCTTAGTAGTAACAGACACTTGGTAAATGTTAGGTTCATTCAGCCCCCAAACCCTCACTCCAAAAAGGAGCCTTGCTAATCTCTAGTCTGCACTTAGCATTGAAAGTATTCAACTGCATTATATGTTTACTTACCCTACATTTAAGATAGTTTAAAAAGAATTGACCTGTAATTCTTAATTTTCAGTCCAAAGCTTTGATGTGGCTAATTTTTTTAACCAAATATTTTCTGGCTAGGTCACTGATTGTATAAAGCTTTACTAATATAATGCTTATGGTTCAGAATGACTGTATCATGTGTTAGAGCTTGTGGACCAACATACTGCTTAAAGAAGTCACACCGAAGGGAAATAAAAATTCTTTTTTAAAAAAAGTATGTTTTTATTTATATTTTAGAGAGAGAGGAAGGGAGAGGGATAGAGAGATAGAAACCTCGGTAGCTGCCTCCTGCACGCCCCCTACTGGGGATCCAGCCCACAGCCTGGGCATGTGCCCTGACTGGGAATCGAACCGGTGACCTCTTGGTTCCTGGGTCAGTGCTCAACCACTGAGTAACACTGCCCTGGCAAAATAGAAATTCTTGAAACAGACGAGCAGAGAATGAAAAAAATAATAGGTGTGTAAAGCCATCTCAAAATGACTGAACTGCTCCCTTGCCTGAGTTTTTTAGGACTGGGTTGAATTATTACTAGATCTGAGGAAATAATGTGTCACTCCAGAAGAGCTGGTTGACTGTAGATATATAGAAAATAAATTCAGATCATCACTTTTGTGAGATGGACCATTTGACTATTAAATATTGACTATAAAATACTTTATATACTTGAGCTAACTGTTGGCTCTTGTTCTGATTCCTTGTTTATTTGACTTCCCCTGAATTCTGCCTTTGGGGAGAGAGTGGACTGATGGGTGAGACCTCTAGTATTGTGGTCCCCATGGAAGTTATATCTCCTTGTAAATTAGTAAGTTGGCATTCTGTTTATGTGTACCATCTCTGTGGGCTTGGAAACAGTGAGTCTGCTCTTGAGAGATCTTTTTCCCCCTACATGTGTAGCCTTCCTCAGTGTTTTTAAGCATGTGAGAATTCTCTCTGGAATGTGGTCAATGAGCTTCCAGCTTCTTTGGTGAACACGTCCACCATTCTCTACTCTCTGCATCATGGAGATAAGAATTTATACCATTCAGAGCTCTTCTTGTTTATTCTTTGGTATTATATGAAAAAAATCTTTCCTACATATGAATGTTATTCTAATAAAGCCTTTTAGGGGTTATATATGAAATACATTTTATGAGCATGCATCAATATGCTATAAAAATAGCAAGCTGTTTTCAGTGATTTTTAGCCTCTATAACTGGAGGTCAGTGTGAGACATACGGGTTCATGTTGTCTGTCGTAAGTTGAAGAAAAACATGGCAAGTGCAAGTAATAATTCCTTTGACTTACAATTATCACATGAAGTTGTTTTGGAAAAAGTACTATTTATTTCATAACTCAGTAAAGTGAATTAGAGCTAAGTTTCCTCAGTGTGATATATATCAAAACTCTTTGTCTGTCCAGTGAAATCATTATTATGAATTTGTCCAAGCCTGCATTCTTCCTATCTTTTTAGCTAAACAGGCCTATGATTTGACTTTAAAAAGAAAATATATATATATCTATTGATTTCAGAGAGAGGAAAGGAGAGCGGGAGAGAGAGATAGAAACATCAATAATGAGAGAGTCATTGATCAGCTGCCTCCCCGCACGCCCCTGACTGGGGATCGAGCCGCAACCCGGGCATGTGCCCTGACCGGGAATCGAACCCTGATTGCCTGGATCCTAGGTTGACGCTCAGTTGCTGAGCCACGCCCGGCTGGGCTGATTTGACTTTTTATTTCAGATATTACTACATTAATATCTTTTATTCAACATATGAATTTACAAAATTCTTTAATCGTTTATTTTTCAAGATGAGGAGAAACTTTACTCATTTTAGTTTTGTATTTTAATTTATTATTGTTGCTGACTAGTAAAAAGTCACTAAAAATTATTTTCCCTAAAGTGTTTTCTTTTAATTCATGAGCAATAAGATTCTGAAAATGTTAGGAATCCTTACATTTCCCAAGTGTGTATATTCATTTGGGCTGCCAGAAATTTTATGTATACTAAATTTTTTAAATTTAAGAAATTGAAAGCATTACATAAAGTGGTTTGTCTGTCTTGCCACTGCTTATCTGTACATATACAATTTTTAGTTTTGCAGGATGAGTTTCTATTGGCTGTTTAAATTTCCTTCTAGCTAACAGAGCTAGGTTAGCTGCATGTAGGTCCCCCGAGAGGGAAGGTTCTTGTTAATCTCTGTTCTCTGACACAAGAGGAGTAACACATGAGATGGAGGAGGTCACCACTAACAAAATCCGTCTTTTGTCTGTGACAGCTTCAATGACTGAAGCTGAGAATCATGCTCTTGTGGGTTTTTTTCTTTGACCTGAATTATAACCCGAGTCTGCAGTTTAGGTGTTCTGAATATTGACAACGATCATTAAAAATAATAAACCTATTGGTTAACTTAAAAAAAGAAAAAAATTCCAGAAAACAAAAAAAACAAAACAAACCCAAAACAGCTATAATTTACACCACTGAGCTTTTCAGCAATTGTTACTATTCTGGAAATATCTCACTAAGTTGCATTTGCTTTTTGAAAACTCTGCAACATCTATTTTAAAAATCTAGTCAGTAATCACATCTGTAGTGCATTAAATATAAAATAAGGTCTCTTTCAGAGCCAGAAGATATTATGATATTGCATCTAAAAACATTATGTAGTGAGTGAAAGGTTAGGGTGAAATAGGGAAACACAGTTTGGGAGCAGCTGTAACAATGTGAGTCTGTGTTGCTGGGGCCTGTAGGTTGAGGAGCTCTCTTGCTCTCCTGAATTTGCCCTGAAGGCCAACAACTTTCTCCTTTCAGCTGATTGATTTTGAATTTTTCAAACTGATTAATGTTTTCGTTTGAATGGTAATGCTGACTTTGCAGAAGATGTGATCTTTTAATTAGCAGATGCTGAGATTAGCATTAGGGCTGAACAGTAATTAGCATTTGTTCCTATAGTACAAGAGCACAGACTAAGCGCAGCAGCAAACAGAACTATGGTGTCTTCTTTACATTACTTTTCAGGTCTTCTTTATAAGAGCAGTTACAAATTATCCAAATACTCCATCCCTGAGGTACTGAAAGCATTTTAACAAATTGAGGATTTACATAAGAGAGAAGTATTTTCAATTCCTTTATACTATTTCTATGTATGTAGGATTCTGTTTTCAAAGTTTACTAAATATTTCATATTGGAATTTAAACACTTTTGTGAAAAAGTAAATTCTTATTCATACATATATGTATACATATGTGGGTAGTTATCAGAAAAAATCCAAAGTCTTGGTTTCCATATTGTACTTATTTCAGTAACACTAATGCTCTTTCCAAAGGTATTATGAGAATCAGCTTAAATTCTATGAGCCCCAAGTAGAAACAGTAGCGTGAAGGGGTTAAGAATTGGGGTTTGGGTTCTGGCAAACCTAAATTCAAGTCCTTACGATACCACTTCCTAGGGCATATTATTTGTTGGTTCAGTTCTCAGTGTCCTCTGTAACATTAAAATTGTGATAGAATTATTGTTACGATTAAAACTGGTATTTTACATAAAGCACATAAGGTACATTAAATAACTAGTGACTGTTACTGTTTTTAAAAACCTGCTATGTATATAAAGTAATACCCATTATGATCTACATTTTAAAATAAATACAGAAAAATAATTTAGCTTAGTTAAGCTTCCCAAGGAAAATGATTATTAAACACCTATAGAGTAACTAAACCTCTTAATATAAATATATCCACAAGATTTCCTTATCTGCCCATCTCTAAGCAGGACCTCCTGTTCACAAATTCAATATAAAAAAAAAGTTCGGTTTTCTTTCAAATAAGTAGAGTTCACTGGACCATATACAAAACATGTAAAGGTCTTCATCTGAGATTTTTTTCTTGCTCTTTTAGTGCAGAAATAAAATTTAGTTGAATAGGTGACAGTTTTCTATGTTTGCTAACTTCATATTTTATTAGCAAATTTTAGGGAAGTTAGCGGGATGTACAGAGCTATGTACAAGGTATTTTGATAGGATATACTCATGAGCTGCCAGCAGGTTCTTCATAGATGCTCATTTCTTAATACTTGCCAAAAGAAGTAATTTTTTTGTTCATGAATTTACTTGTTTAATGTAAGTTTCATGAGATAAATTTAATCTGTCTTGTTCATTACAATGTTACCCATGGTACATGCTTGATACATATTTATTTAATGAATTAATGAAAGGTTTCTTTAAACTAATGATAGTTAGGATTTCTGGATATTATATCTATGCATAACATAATTCTTATGGAGCACTTACCATTATCCATTATTTCATTTAAATTACACCAATTATGTTCTGTAATTCTTATTTTTATATAAAAATTGTACCTTTAAACACACATCCATATAAAACAGTTACCAAGATATGGTGAGATATATAATGAGCATACATATTTGATAATTTCTAGGAATAATTTGATCAATCACCTAACTGAGCACATATAGCTTGTACTGGGCATTGAAGGATAGAAATAATTTAGAGATGAGATAAATAACAAGATAATATTATTTATGGTATTTATGGTAGCTTTTATCAATGCTTAAAAGTTTTGGAAGAGACTATGTAGGTCAAGATAGAGTCCAGAACATCTTGAAGGTCAGGTGTAGGATTTTTACTTTATCAGGAAATTGGATGCCATGTAGATTCTTGAATCAGACATCAATATATTGAAACTACTTTCATCAATACCCATTTTAGGGAAATTAATCTATAAGCGGCTTGGAAATACTTTTGAAGGAGATTACTTTTTTGGTGGATATTTTAACAATTTTTTTTTTAAATGTGCTTTCTATATTTGATTTTTAGAATATTTGTAAGTTATTTATAAACAGAATGTATAGCTTGAATTGGGATTGTCCTCCCTTCAATCCTTGTCCATTTTTAACCTGAACCGTTCTGAAATTTTAGTAAAATATTTTTTATATTTTATAATATATATAGATTTTAAGCATTATTAAATTTCCTGTGGTATGTGGCACATTTGGGTTGTCAGAATGTATCTGATCATGCAATGTCTTGCTCGCCTCTCCTACCTAACCCTCCTTTTTCTTGGTAACAGTTTTGATTTTCTTTGCTTGATTATCTGTGTAATATCTAACTCTCTGCACCAGTTGTAACCTCGCAGAAGATGGGGATTGTGTCTATTAGGTTGCCCTGCTGTACATCCAGTTCCTGTAGAGGACTGAGCATGTAGTTGGTGTTCAGTAAACATTTGTTAAATGAGGTGAATGAATGCCTTCCAGACCAATGCATTTGTGCTTCAGTGTTTTTTAAACACACAGGATTGTTAATTGCCACAAGGAAGTCTGTGAATAGCTATTAGGCTGTTTCTGCAGTTTTCCTTTAGTTTTTCTATCATCCCATAATTTGGTATTTGAATCAGGGGGCATTTGTATTATTTTAAATATTCAGTCTCTCATCTATGTGTAAGCTTAAAAGTAGGATTAATGTCTGAAATCCCAAGAAAAAGCAGGGCCTGGGTTTATCAATGAAGATCTTTCTAATGAAACAGTTTCATGCATTTTTCATGAACATTAGAACTAGCAGTGCAGCAAATACATGGAAACTCCCAGTGAACAAGTTATCATTGCCTGAAGGCTGTTGGCTAACAATTTCCCCTGAGCTGTTTAGAAATGTGCTCTTATTTGTTGGGTAAATAAAATGTATGAGATAATTTTATTTTTGCAGACTGTCATTCTCTCCATACTTCATAACGATGTTTCTTAATTTTAATATTTTTAACATTAAGGAATACATGAATTTTAAAGTTTAATTTAACAACTTATAATTGAACAGTCCTGTGCAAAGCCCTGTTTAGAGGGCATGCCAGTAAGTTGTCTCTGGCTTTAAGGAGTCTTTTTATAAGCTAGTAAGGAACTGGGTGGGCAAAGTGTTACAAGCAAACTACAAAGTGCCGTGGGGACATTGAGGAGAAACTATTTCAACAATTGTGTGAATATTCGTTGAAATAGATGATATTAGACATGAACATTTAGAGATGTGTAGAATTTCAGGAGGTGGGTTGGTAAGAACACCTTGACCCCATTGTGTGTTTGATGTAGGGAGTTGAATTTCAAACCAAATGGGAATTACACACCAGCATCAGGTAGACATTGAATTATCTACTTCATTTTTGGTAGATCTCAATAAGCAACCACTGTCTAGACCTGCAGCTGAATGGTTTTCAAAAACTTCGCCCCTGGAGAGAAAAGAGATCCAAGTCACGGGCA
Source organism: Miniopterus schreibersii (assembly GCF_964146895.1). Taxonomy (NCBI): domain Eukaryota; kingdom Metazoa; phylum Chordata; class Mammalia; order Chiroptera; family Miniopteridae; genus Miniopterus; species Miniopterus schreibersii. The sequence goes on from NC_138101.1 coordinate 33,896,798, forward strand.
AACTGTGACTTCTTACACCTTTCTCTGGCTAAGTTGAATGTAGATGTCAATGTTAGACTCTCTCTGTCTTACCCACCATGTGGTCTTTGCCTCTCCCATGGGCAGCAGTGACTTAAGAAATCAAGAGATGGATAAATATGTTTCTCTTTTAGGAGAAGTTTCCCAAGGAGAGAGGGGATTAGGATTTCCCCTAACAGTATTTATCTTAATAGAAACTGGCTTAAGTTTTAAAAAATACATACTCATAATATTTAAATAAGGCCTTTTTAATTTCTAATATTGGCTTTTCTTTAAAGGTATTGTTTTGTTTTGAAGGAAAACTATTTAACATCCATTCTGGTTCCTCTTCCTTCAAAGACCTTTAAAGGGAAGTCAGGTTTGTATTAGTGGAAATCTTTGGCAAATAATATTAAAAGGCTATTATGTCTGATATGTGAATAAAGCCCTAGGTTGATTTTAATATCGTCATCATAAAATAAGTTAAAGGACATTATTTCATAGTGCAATCTAATAAAGCTAACCCCACTGTTAATATTGACTTAAATTCAATTTTACTATCCCACAAAAATATTTTAATGAAATACTATACTTGGAGTTATGGGTTGTTTTTTTCTATAGTGAAGGTAAGTTTATATTGGGCATTTGAAATACAAGTCATCGATGGAATGCTTAGATTAGGGTCATTTGTTGCTATCTGATCTACCTAACTTTCCCAACCTGTCATATTTTATAGAGCAAATATCTGTGGGTTGTGGACTTCAGTGTGAGACCTTTGGCTGCGAAAGTTTATTGGCTGACTCCAGTTACACTGATTTATGCAGTAGTAAATATGATGAAAGGGGAGGGATTGTGCTTTACTTATCAGAAAACAGATTGGGAAATAAACTTGTATTTCGGGTCATGTACTCTCTAGGGAATATTTTCCTTATAAAAATGTCTTAATGCTGCAACTGCCCATATGAAAGAATAGAAATAAAAGTCACTTCAGTGGCATTATAGAAGAGTTGCTGAACTTTCTTTTTTCCTTCATGAGGCCTAAAAACTACACAAGTAATAAACATAAAACTGATGTTTCTCTTCCTCTCAGATGTATGCATATGTTAAATATATAACAACAGTATGTTCTATTATGTGTTTAAATCTGTAAAACTGAGAAAATAAGACTAGCATTTAATCTTTTGTACAATAACAAAATAAACTCATAAAATAGAGTCAAATAAAACCCATTCTTGTATTTCTTGCTGTGGAGCAGATGTACCCTGAGTCAGTAATTGTGAACACACAGATGGAATGAGCCCCATTAAAACCAGTCTCAAAGTTATGGACTCTCAGATAGAGCAATAGCAGGGATGTTTTACAGTGGCTGGTGAAGGGGGCAGCCGGCAGTCTGCACCTGAATGTTTGCACTGAGCGTTGTGACGCGGCTTCGCAGGATGATCCGTTCCGTCTGTCTGCTTTTCTCCTCTTATTTGCACCACTCATCTTTGCTTATTATGCCATATTCTTTTTAAATATATAAAACAATTTGTTTAGAGAAGCGAAGGGTTTAATAAGAGGGTCCCTCTGCACACAGACCTCTCCTTGCTGCGCTTCTGCAGATTCTGGTGTGAAGAGCTGGGCTGCAAACAGGTGAGTGTTGGGCAGTGGTAAATGGAGAAGCAGCCTCCTGGGTAGTTTTTCTTTCTTTCTCGCCCTCTTCTCTCTGAAGCACATTCAATTTTGCTGTCCTTACTTCTGCTTTCTGTGCCAGACTGTCAAGGACAGCTGAGGAAACATCAAATAGACTCGTGAATCAGTGCTCTTACACATGTAAGGTTTTTAGCCCCAGCCGAACCTTGAGGACTGCTTAGCAAATCCCTTTTACTCGTCTCCCAGGCAGCTCCCTTCCCCATCTATCATGGCCTTCATATTTGCATGTACTATTCTTTTCCTGAAATACCTTTTTAAAAAGTTCCTCTTCAGATAAACCCTAGTCATTCTTCAAGACCAGCTGGAATATTACATTAATTTAGGAAGCTTTCGGCCTGCCCTTTCCTCCGCACGTTTTCTCTGGGTCTTGTCCCCAGCAGGATTACTGTCTTTCCTTTATGTGCTTTTATCATATCACAAGTAGCATTGTCACAAGTGTTCATGCCTTTCTATCCCACAGGCGATCCCTGGAGGCCACAGGCATGCCTCATTCATTTTTGTCCAGCCCCGAGCGTGGCACATGGTTGGCATCAGCATAGGTCTGCGGAGTAAATCAGTGCCGGTGATATGCTATTGTCAATCTGAAGTGCAGTCTGTTGGAGAAGCCAGGATCATCATCATCATCCTCTTAACAATTGCCACAAATATCTTCCTGTTTATAATTAGAATACTTTATTTTAAACACATCACTACATGTTAATACTATTAAGTGATAAGCAGATGGAAGGGTGAAGAAATTCTTCAAAAGATAATCCAGGCCCTGGCCAGGTAGCTCAGTTGGTCAGAGTGTCGTCCCAGTACATCAAAGTTAACAGGTTCTATCCCTGGTCAGGGCACATACAAGAAGCAACCAATGAATGCGTAAATAAGTGGAACAGAAAAATGATTTCTCTCTCCCCCTCCTTCCCTTTTCCCCTCTCTCTAAAGTCAATAAATAAAAATTAAGCCAGGCCAGCATGGCTCAGTGGGTTGACTGTCGGCCTATGATCCAGGAGATTGCGGTTTGATTCCAGGTCAGGGCACATGCTTGGGTTTCTGGCTCAATCCCCAGTAGGGGTCGTGCAGGAGGCAGCTGATGGATGTTGATATTTCTGTCCCATTGATGTTTCTATCTCTCTTCCTCTCCCTCTCTCTGAAATCAATAAAAATATATTTTTAAAAAATTTAAAAAAAAAGGTAATTCAGTTTTTCTAATTTCAGATAAGGCAATAACATACCTTCAGGAAGATACCTCTCTATACTTTTTCTTGTCTTTTTAACAAGGTTTCCCAGGTTGTAGGCTCCCATAGTGTCTCTGAGTAGTTCCTGCTGGTTTGTTAGCATCCGTGTGCTATCACTTATATTAGCTTTCTCTATATTTCATCTTCACCCTCATCACCTTTTCTTTTATCTACTCTCTCTTGCCTCCTAACTAAAGCTCTCTTCTACATAAAACCTACAAAACTATTTTCAGATCTCATTTTCACCAGCCACCTGCCAGCTGTTGAGGGGACAGCTGATTTTTGTTATCTAGTGAAAGGGTGGGGCCTTTGGTTCACAGCTGCCAAGCTTCTGGCTCTTTTCCTTCACCACCTTGAAAACCCAAGTTCCTTCTTCCATAAAATCGCCCAGCTGCTATTTGTCTTGTAGCAGTTCACCAGGGAAGAGCTTTCATAGGATGGTTACTAGTGCATCTAGTTCTGGGGAAGCTAGGTGGTGTGCAGCAGGACTTGTATCAACCATCAGTACCGGGAGTAAGTTGAGTTACTATAGTGCTGCAGTTTGGGACTCTTTAAGAGTATGATTTTATGAAAAAGTTCACAAACCTTTAAGACCTGATTATTTGCATGTGGCCAAAGTTGTTGAGTTCCTCTGTACAGTTAAGCTTAAATATGTAATTTAGGTTGGAATTTAGGAATATTAGCTTTGAAGATGTCCCAGTTTGATGCAAATTTTACTTGTTTTTATTTGTATTTGTCTTATCTTTGCCATGTTACTTATTTGAATTTTGTTTTGTGCAGAACAAATGAGGATTCACTATGCCCTAAGTAATAGATTTATGAAACCAAAATGAGGTTTCAGTTGTTTTTATAATGGATCAGAATTGGGATGAATGTTTTTTATTAGGATTGTACCCATTGTGTGTTATCAAATTTTACCATGTGATTACAGGAAAGATACTCAATTTACAAAATGTAAGACAACAAATTGAATGCTACTTCTAATTGTTTTTTAAGAAAACACTGTATGTAATAATATAGCAATGTGAGATTGAGATATTTTTTAAAGAAAAATAATACTTATGGTTACATTGGCTTTCAAATCATGATGAAAAGCAATCGCTCTTAGTTTTAGCTATATTCATTTAGCCATTAATTTAACATTTATTTATTGAGTTCTTATAATGTTCCAGACACTGAGCTATACATCCTCGGGATAGAAAGTTGAGTACAACACACACACAAAGAGCCTTCTTTATATTCTATTGCAATTCAAGGGTGCTTTTTATAAATAGAAATCTTGTCTGTATACTTTCTCCTATAGGCAGACTAAGATGCATATGGAAGTTTGTTCTGAATTCTATAAAATGTTTAGTTCTTTTCTGAAAGTTCACAGGACATTCACTTTTTGATAGTACCAGTCATAAAACTTAGGTAAGTTTCTAAATACCCTATAGTTTGTGATGGGAGTTATAACACTTCCAAGGGCTTCTTTTTTGCAGGCCTTCCCACCTATTAACTTAGTTATTTTTTTTCCGCGCCCCAGAATGGTGCTTAAGCAGACTCTCTTCTGTCATATTTCAGTCAGTTGCAGGGCTTTCTAGTTGAATAATAATAATAATTCTGACGTTTACATTCTATAGAGTTTTATATTTTAAATGTATTTTCACGTAAAAAAATCTGACTGTGTCTTCCTAACCTCCCTGTCATTTACATATACCAGAAATTATTATTCTCTTTCTTAGATAATAAAATGATATTCAAAGATGTCAATAATGATAATAATGGCTGTCATTTGTACATGAGGAACAAATGTTTGTCAGGAATGATACCGGGAACTATACATTATAGTGGCTATGGAATAACTTGTTAAACTTATTAACTTCTTTTAACAGTTGAGACAACTGCAGTTCAGGCATGGTAAATATCTTACCTGTTGCTTGGCTACATCAGGATTGAACCCAGATCTGCCTCGAAAACGTCCTCGGAGTGTCTGTCTGCCGTACATACTATTGTGTTCCTCGTGTATGAATTAACCAGAGTCATTCAGTTGGTTATTATCAGAGTGGAATCTACAGGTTGTGTGGGACGCTATCTGGTGCACCATCCCCTGACTCTGTTCATTCAAAACGTACACACTGCCTGCTGACTCTATTCCAGTGATCGTTTCCTTGCTGATGGAGTTTATAGCAAGGAAGCCCGTTTGAATTTTCAGTGTATTGGTAATGCTTTAAAAAAAATGAAACCATTCAAACACAATTAGTTTGCTTTATGTTTTAGAGTTGTCCTGTTTACTCTAGACGTCCCCCACAAGGAGAGTGTAGTCACTTAGTTTGAGCACCATCTAAAAGTTTGAAGGGCAGACTGCTGTATGTGTGAAATGCAGTGTTGACTCACTGAATTGAAACAGTCTCATTTACTTGCTTTTGCTTCTTGAGCAGTTAGATCAAGTGCTGCTGTAAATTTTTTTTGTCATTCTTATAGATTTTCAGATTATCTTCTGAAGCAGACCCATGGTGAGTTGTTGAAATGCTTCATTTCAGAAAGTTACATATGACTAGGCATGCTCTAAATTGAAAAGTGAAATTAAATTACTGCTTATGTAACATTTCTTTCCAAGTATTGAGTTTGATTTCCATTACTTACCAAGCAACTCATCAGTGATTTTATTCCTACTGCCTTAGTCCATTTATTGTTTGTTTAAAGTCCTTAAAAATTTTTCACTGCTATTTTATAATCAGTTGGCTAAATGGTAAACACTGAGTTAATAAAAAAATATTGATTGCTTTACCTTTTGGTAAACAATTTGATCTGTGATAAAACCGAATCTGACGCGATTTGTTTGTGGGTTGGTGACACATGGGCAGAAATGATTAATAGCTAAAGCATCTAAAATTGTCTATCTTCTATTTGTCTCAAATACTCTTCTTTGAGACACTAACCAATTCTTCTTTTAACAGCACGTCTAATCAATTTCAAAGTGAGGAAAAATAAAGCCTGAGCCAGTTTTGAAAATTATTCCTCCTTGAAATGTTCTGAGTGCTGGAATTTATTTCCCAGTAGCAGCTAAGCAGGCTTCTAGACTGAAAAGAAGGGGTGAACAGTGTCCAGATCTGCTTTCGGAGAGGGTTTGCTGGTCAAGCTATACCTCGTCTTCCTTTATCTGTCACTGTGTAAATAATAGGTGGAATTTCTCGGTTGGTTGTGTTCTACGTGCACAGCATACAGCTCAGAGTCAACTAACGGTAGCGTTTCTGATTCTTTCTTAAGCTCTCTTTTTCATGCCAGGCTCCCTTTCCCATCTAACCTTCTTGCCTGCAGTCTGATCCAAACAGAATTATGCAGTTCAGGCCATTATAGTCTTCACTGTCTATCTTTAAATATGTACATTCAGTCCTAAAATGAAGTATAGGTCCTTTGCAGGATGAAATAGAAATTATAGCAAAGTAGACTATTAGGAATAAATTGATTTATTTTTTTTTTAGGAGCTTTCAACATTTTGTTTGGCAACATTTTTCTGTAAAGGTAATACATGAGGAAGGATTAGCTGTGTCTAACAGCATTTATCAGAAAATTCAACATATTAGGGGCTTACACGGTATGGAAGTTTCTCAGTCTTGGAAAAGAGGTCTCTCGGTAGGCAGTGCATGCCTCTATGTTGTCTCCATGATCCTCAGAGGCCAAGGCTCCTGCCCCCTTCTCCAGTACCCTAACTCCCCAGGTTTCCGTCTCAGGATCACCTCGTGTTAGAAGATGGCTGTGGAGCTATCACTGTCTCATCTACATTTCTTATTGCAGAAACAATAAGGACAAAAGGAGTGCATTTTTTCAGTTGAAACAACAGCCTTCCAAGAAATTCCATACACCACTTTAATATATCCTTAGAGTGAGCATAATAACATGGACACACCTACCTGAACGGATGGTTGGGACAACTAGTCTTTAACTGGGTGCATCGTCCCCTTAAATAAAGAAAAGAGGGGACAATGGCTTTTATGTGCAACTAGTAGTTACTGTCATTATTTATATACGTGATTGGTTACGTCTCCAATTTTCGGTTTATCTGTAAAATACCCATGGTGTTTGTGTGGGGGTTAAGGGGGACACTGCATTAATGATACTTAGTCCTGGGACACAGTAAACGTGGCTGTGGTTGCTTTGCTAATTCTCATTTCCCTGATAATTATTGTAACATTAGAGCAGCTGGAGGTCTCAAGGCTTTATGGAATCAGTGATATGATGACCCACATTAACTTGTTAGTTATTTCACTTTGGGGACTGCTCTGTGCTTTGTTTGCGATTGGTCTCTCTTCTATTGTCTCTCTTCTATAATGCCTTATAGAGCATGGGTACAGCCCATCTTCATGCCCAGCATATAACTGAGAACTGGGGATTAGTCGCTCTTCAAAGTGGAAAAAGATTAGCCATAGCAGCGATTATTCTGAGATTTGGGGGACTACAGAGTTCAGGGAAACAGTCAGTCTACCTCAAGAAGCAGCCTGCTCAATAGTAAAGGGCATGAGTGGGAGTCAAAAAAGAAGGGCTTCCTTGGGCAAGTCCCAGGGCTATTCTCCTTGGCAAAGGAGGGATTGGATCGGCTGATCTCCTAGGTCCTTCTTACCTCTTAAATATGTAGGAATCTCATTCTCTTCAGATACTTTAAGACCATGTAAGTTTGCGTGGCGTTTGCCACCACTTATGTGAAGGTGGACCGGGAGGGGCTGATCTGATCTGGTGGGCTTTCAGGAGTCCTTACAATTATACACATGGGAGTTTTACTGCCTGAAATACTCTTTCCTCTCTTGAGGTCTAAGAGTTGCAGATTATTCAGACTTGAGCTACTCTAAATAAATATTTCTGAGAATGAAATAGTTTAGTGATACTTACATTAATACATTTTTTTGTTGTAAAATGGCTATAGGATTATGCATTATTTTTGTTTACATTAATACATTTTCAACATGCACTTTTATGAAGGGAACTGGAGTATTTTTCTCTCCAAATGAGCAGTGCCTTACAAATAACCGAGTTCCCCAGAATAATACAGGTAAATACGGGCTCTGGTATTTGTTAGTTCTCTGACTTTGGGAGATGCTTATCCTCTCAAAGACTAGTTTCCTCAGCTGTAAAAACAGAATATTTATTATACTTGCTTTATAGGCCTATGGGGGAGACTTAAAAAAAGTCATGAATGTGAAGCGTTAACAATATATCTGGAGCAAGAGAGTATGACAGTTACTATTTTATTGCAGGTACTCTTACTGTTCCTATTAAATGACTTAGATAACTAGCTAATTTAACTAGGGTGATGATCCATTTATCTGTCGCTACATAATGAGCTATCCCAAAACTGATGGCATAAAACAACAACCATTTTATTATGGTAACAAATTATGTGGACAGAATTCTGAACAGGACACAGAGGTGACAGCTTGACTCTGCTCCTCAAGTTATCTAGGGCCTCAGTGGGGAGGATTCCAAAGTCTGGGGTGCCTCGAGTCTGAGCCCTGGGTCATCTGGAGGCTCCTTCCACTCATGTGTCTGGTTTCTGGGCTGCGGTGACTTGAAGACTGTGTCCTGCTGGACTGTTGGCTAGAGAACCTACACATGGCCTCTCCATGTGGCTTGGCCTTGTCTCAGCATGACAGCTGTTTGGAGGGGGAAGATTCAGAGATTCCCCTTGGTCGCTACTGTGTGGCATTTTATAGCATCACTTCTGCCACTTTCTATTAGCTGGGGCATTCATAAGCCTTCCCATGTTCAAGGGGAAGACCTTGTATGCCATTGGAAAGAGTGTCAAAGAACTTGGGTTCATCTCCTGTGCCCTACTGCTCCCTGTGGAAGGGTGAGAGGTGAAAAGGAATAAACATGATTTGTGTGAAAATCATTTTTCTATAAACTATTCTCAGAAGTAATGTTGTTAACTCTAATCTGTCACCATCTAATATGGACACGCAGTTAAAGGTTTTCATGAAAAGCCTGAAATCTCTGAATGTAATCCTGGTTTTTAATCCTGCTAATCTAGAACATTTCACTCTCAACTCCAGGATAAATCTTTCTTTTAAAATGTTTAAAAGTAATTGTGATTCTCAGGCAGGCGTACTTTCTTTTTCTCATATATAAAGTTTTGTCTTCCTAAGGTTTTTATGAAGATGAAGTTGCCTATGTTTAAAATGCTTAGAACAGTACCAGGTACACCATAAGTCCAATGTAAGTGTTTATTTTATACACACACACACACACACACATATGTATATATGTATATATATATAATACCTGTAAATCCCTTCTAAAACTCCATAAGGAATAATAGGAAATAAATTATTCTTAAGTTAATGTAATATTTATCAATATTGTACCATTAAGATTATCACTAAATAGATTGTCAAAAGATTTGGAAAACAAAAATGACTTTCATAAATATTTTTAAAGGTCAAAATTCGTTGTCAACTAATTAGTGATTCCTTTTTTATTTAATGACAGTGAATGAATATTCTTTCTAAGGGCCATAGTTACAGTTATATTTCAGATGTGTCTCATTAATTTTGCCAATTGATCTCTGTTATTTATTTGGAAGGAAGAGCATATCACCAAACGTAGTTAACAGCTTGGTTGTTCAGATTGTTGTATTTTGGACCATTTCTCATTTCTGTTTCACTTGTCTCAAATTAAATGAACTGTTTTTTGAAGGGCCCTGATAGCTCGTTTCAAAATCTGAGATTATAGCACCCAGTGGTTAATGATCCTATTCTAAACTTATTAAAAGCAAAAAGGAAGTATATTTACATCTAAATGACCATATTGTCTTCTGCTCACCATCCAGCCAGCTATTTCATTTTTATTTATAGTGACCTCATGCTAGGAGCACCTTGTATAAGTAAGAGTCTAACAGTGGTTTGAATAGCCAGGGTAAATATGCTTGTTCTTGACACTCCTGCTGTCCGACTGAGGCGAGGACACTGAGGTTAAAGGGCGTCATGCTTCTCTTCTAGTTACACATTCTCAGTCTGAGCCAGTTATAAGAGCAGTTCTGACAGTTAACCTTGTAAAACATTCAGGAATCTGACTGCTTTCTCAAAACATACCTGGGCCTTTAGGCAGGACTCTACAGGTGATTGCCCCTGGATGTTTGCCTGAAGATGATTTAGAAAATTGGTTGGAAGCTTTGCTCTTCCCCAGCTATCAAAAATTAACCTGCCAGAAATTTGCAGACACAGCAATGTTATGTTAATGATTCTGACTCATGCACAAGACATTTTTTTTTTTTAAAGCTGGCTATTCCAATTTCCAAAGGTTCAGCATTTATTATTTGGTAACTTACTTTTGTATTTGCACTATGAATAGGACATTCATTATCAGCCTCCCTGACGGACTCAAACCTCTAGGGTATTGAGTAGGTGTAGCATTTACAGGAGGCAGATAACCAGTGTTCTTACTATAGAGGTGAATGTAGTAAGTAGTTCTCATTTGCTGGGGGGAAAAAGAGAGGAAAATCTTTGAGCCAAAGACAGCTCCAAGAAGGACTTGTCTGATTTCCAAACAGGCCAGGGAATACATTGTGCCGCAGGATCCCCTTGGGTATTCATTAAAACATCCCAGCTGGGTCACAGGTGAGAGCGAGAGCTGAGCCTAGTTTGTGACACGTATACAACTGTGTTTATATATTCAGTTTCACTCGTATTTGTGATTTAGTATATAGTCAGCCTTTTTATAAATTTATAAATTAGTAAGTTAATTTCTAGAATTATCAAGTACTTTATAATCAAAGTTGCAAATGCTTTGAAATTTTACATATAAGTTTCCTAGTTCTCACACTCGAAGGATGGAACCCGATGATCTCCGAAGGCTTTTGCAGCTCAATCCCTGTGATCCTGGTTATTTTTCCGAAATCAAACCTCTAATTTTATTTTTTACCCTTGCTTAATTCTAGGTGTACACATTATCCTGATCAAAGTGCTGTCTGACCAAGTGGCATTACCAATATTAACGCTTGAGAAAAGGAAAGCTTTCTACCTTTAGCTTTTCCTAGTCTAACCACTTCTCCACTTTATTGTGCCTTTTTTTCTTTCCAGTTCCAGGAGTGCATTTACATTCAGAACCTTTTGGTTTTAGTCAACGTGCATAAGAAATGTCCACTGTTCAGTCCCCCGCTCACTCCCATCATGTGAAGTGAGGTTCAGTCCACTGAAGTGAGGTCCAGTCCTTTGGAAGTTTGAAAACTGGGATCCTAAACTCAGAATTTTGCAGGGCCAGGCAGCTATCATTAATGAGTTAGGCATATATTGTTTAAGTGTTTCCAGATCCTCAGACTATTTTTCAAGAAACCAAAAACCCAGATTTGTATTGCTAAATTTTTCACCTCAGTACTCTTTGAAAGGATATTACAACTCTGAATAAAAAAAATTTAAGAAAGGAATGAAAGTGATCCAACTCTGCAAGACCATGTCTACTAGTTCTCTAAAGCCAAACATGCTCTTTGGTTTCTTGCTGATAGATAATCTGTTGTGAATCATTCCCTCAAATAGACCCTCCCCTTGGGAATCTCCGCTCCTCACTGCTCTGCTGTACCAGTGTGAACCTGCCTGGGCCTATAATTATCCCTGGGTTTTTACAGCAGTCCCTCAGTAGTGGTTACCATGCTTATTAAGTTCCTGACAGGTTTCTCTCTCTTGAACATCAGGTTCACAGGCATCCCGGATTCATGCTGATCCTTTGGTTATGCTCACATTCAAAACTCTCCTTTTTGGCAGTCACTTTCTGGCTTGTGGGTCAGCCCAGAACTATGCACACGTTCTCTGATTCATTCTTTGTCTTTCAGAGCCGTCCCTGCTCTCGACTCAGTGAACATCTCAGCACCAGTGGCTTCCTTCATACTCACTATATGTCATAAGATGCCCCTTCTTACCACGTTTAATACTCTAGCACTTTTTTTACATTAATGGAAAGACTGAGATAGATAATGCACCCAGAGTAATTCAAACTGTAGTGCAAATATGGTGACCACACATCAGATTAACGAACAAGGCTGTGGGCTGGTATCAGAATGGCATTACCTGACTGCTAAATCCATTTGTATTGGCAGCAGGGCTGATATCCCGTTGTTCGTCTATGCAGACTTGCTCATTTCTGTGAAATTTTAAAGTGGAAGGTTCTCACCCTGGCTGCTGTGGGTCAGATGATTACAGCTTTGTCCTTGCATCAAAGAGACATGGGTTCGATCCCCCGTCGAGGCTTGTATGGGAGGCAAGCGATCCATGTTTCCCTCACGTCGATATTTCTCTCTCTCTCTTTCCCCCTCCCTTCCTCTTTCTCTAGAATCAATGAAAAACATATCCTCCGGTGAGGATTTAAAAAAAAAGGGAAGTTCTCAAGAAAGGAGCGTCTGTTATGAAGTAGCTCCTATGACACAGAAGTTGCAGTTTACACAGGCCGGGGGAGCCCTGGAGCTCCCGAATGGCTCAGCCGGTCCTTCTGGGAAATGGTTTCTCTTGCTAAACATCAATGCGATTTCATTTCTGTATTTTCCATCAGATGGACAGTACTGTCGTGAGTGATCTTGCCGATTGCCTTGTTGAATCCAGTTGAACACTGTCTTCTGCGTTTCCCTGCTGTACATGCCCCATGTGTTCTGAGGATGATATTGTAGCTGGAGATGCCTTTTTGGATTTTTTTCTCAAGAGAGACTCGCATTTATGTGATGTTTTCCTGAGATCTACGAAATGTGTGCATTTTTCACAGCCGTGTTCTGAAGAGGGGCTGTAATTACTGTTCCTGCTGAAGGGAACCTTGGTGATAGGGGTGGAATGACGTGCTCCTGGCGCACAGGCGGGTGAGCCCGGCTTGGGAGGCTGAACGCAGAGCTGGCTGTGAACCTCCCATGGCGTGTCTCTCCTTTGGGATGACGCATGGTCCCTGTCGCCACGAGCCTCCAGTAATCAAGAAGGCCTCTAGCATCATGCACATCAATTCCTAAGATGTTGTTAGGGAAGGTTTTTAAAAATAATGTAAAACTCTTCTGTCGATATTTTGAAAAATTCCCCGCTCTCTTTTCTAAACTGAAAATGCATTTGTCTGTCTGCCTGCAGTCTTCTGGCCCCTCTCCAGGCTTAAGTTCCTTCAGAGATTCCTGCAGTCACTGGATCTATTTTACAAGTCCTCTAAAAAAATCAGGTTCTTAGTCAAAGGGTCCATGGGATTGGAATACTTTTCCAGCAACTGAGTGATTCTCAAAAACACATTTTCTCATCTGTAGCTTCACTTTCCTCCTGCCCAGCTTTGTGTCTGCTCTTTTCAGTCATTTTCTTTGACAGAGAATTCTGAGATAAAATGAACATCAGTTATTTGGCTGGATATTAATTATCCTTTACCTTTTATACCATTAATCTCAAAATACATGCCCTGTTTCCTTCCTTATTTGTGGGTATTTACGTATTGTTTTAAATTATTGCAGAATTATTATTATTAAGCTGGTAAAGAATTTAAAGGAAAACAGAAGTAATCTTTTCTGCAAATCTGAGTAGATTTTACAAAAATCCCAAGAGCTGGCACCAATCATTACCACCTTTTTTATTCCCTCAGCATGAACCAGTAAAAGGACTTGACATTTTCAGAAACATCATTTATATCTTTCAAGGTAAATCTCCAAAGTTTAGTTTCTTTTGTTTGTTTGTTTATTTGTTTTGTAGGGAGAAGTATTGTGAGTTAATGAACACCAAATTAAACACAGGAAGCACATTTTTGCTTTTGATTTTGCTTTGTCAATGATTCACTTTATGTTAATTTTTACCTTCCATTAAGTATAATCTAGAAATTAACTGAGTTTCTAACTCTAAGGATGACTGAGAACATTCAGGATAGAATCACGTTGTTAACATTCAGACCTGGTTAAATGTGTAGTGCATCTGACACTCTGACACTCAGATTCCGTCATTTGTATTTATGGAAAAATAATCTGTACCCTTGAAAACTGAATTTAATATTTCTCCTATTGAAAATCCTAATATTTTGTGATTTCATTTTTATTTCTTAAACTTGAGATCTTTTATATACACAAACACACAGACACACACAAAATTAAATTTTAGCATGAATGAAAATTATAAAGCAACATTTCCCAGCTGAATACAAAAGCGTACTGAAAAAGTCTTAATGAACATGACACAAAGCCAATGACACATCTTGGCCATAGTTCTTAGAATCAGTTTCATTGTAAAATATATTCAACACTTTTACTTCACCTTCTAATATCTTGAATTCCTTGGGATTGAAATGTGGTATTTCTATTAGATCTGTATTCCCAAATCTCTCCCTGACACATTTGCCCTCCTATGAATAATATCATTACAGTCTGTGATAGATCAAACTGTCAAGAAACTGATCTTGGTCCAATTTTTAACTCTGTTGGATGAAATAAAAAATTTCATTTGCTTCCAAATTTTGGAACATAGACTAAAGACAGTTATTTAAAATAATAATTTTAATAATTTTTCGTGCTGTTTGTTATTGTTATTTTAAAAATCATTATATTCCTTTGGTAGCAGGTTTGTATTGTGTAGGCCAGTGAACCTGTTTGTTTAAGTTCATAGACCAGATGTGTATTTAAGAAGATCAGTGTTTTTTGAATTTGATATTAGACTTACTAACAAGGGTAGCTCAGGGACACTTTAACTTTACACTCTGAGAGTAAGAAGAGGTTAGTAGGTACAAGTTAGAGTCTCCCAAGGTCTTCATTTTAGCTACCACCACCCTACTTTTCCAGGACTAATATTTTTTAGCCTAGGTGTTAGCATTTCTATCCTACCAAGACTAAATACTGGTAATCTCAAGGGATCTTGTTTGTTAGCACTGAATGGACTCCCAGACCAGGACCCTTGATAAGTTGTAGTCTGGCTTCCGTAAAGGTCTCCGTCGTACAGCAGCAGGGAATCCCCAAATGAGGACATTCTTACTACACTCCTCTTTACCTATTGCTCTTGAAGTATTTAAGACCCATCAGGAACCCCTGCCCTGCGTAAGCATGTGGCAGATATTACCTCATCCTAAGGTGGTTCATGGGGCCTGAAGGCAGAGATTTTGATCTACTCTGGGATGTGTGATGTTGAGGATTTTACTTTACTTCCCTGATCTCTTTCCTTGTACCTGTCTCCTGATTGTTCTGCTGTGTTCAATAACACAATCACACAAAGTGCTTAGTTCTGTGTCAGACACATAGTAAGTGCCCCAGTCAATGTTATTGAAATCAATTAATTGTCATCGACACTCCTGAGGTGTTGTCTAACCTTTGAACGCGTAAACCCACAGTACTATTTGTACTCATCCCTTGTAGCCCTTGTAGCTTCTAAAACTGTAACATCAAAGGTGTCTATAGATAATAAATTTAACTACCTCAGCAATAATAACATTAGTATATATCATAAAAATAAAGTAACTCAGTTTGGAAGTATAATTAGGTAATATGGTATATTGCAAGTGCAGGAAAAGCAGTCCTTACCTACTTTACTTCCTTAAATCCCATATGTAAGATACGGAGATGCTGATTTGGCCTTTCCCCTCTCTCCTTACACAATTTTATTTTATTTTATTTATTTTTTATTTATTTATTTATTTATAAATATATTGATTTCAGAGAGAGGAAGGGAGAGGGAGAGAGATAGAAACATCAATGATGAGAGAGTCATTGATCGACTGCAGCCCACAACCGGGGCATGTGCCCTGACCGGGAATCGAACCCTGATCGCCTGGATCCTAGGTCGACGCTTAACCGCTGAGCCACGCCTGGCCAGGCTTCTTCCACAATTTTAAAGCATTCCCATATTTGCCTCATTAGTTCTTAATATCACTTCATAAGTGCTTCTCCATCAACTGAGCTGATCTCAAAACTAATTGATGATGTATTCCAATAAAATCTTTCACCAGCATTTTTCTATTGTTGTCATATTTAATTACTTTTTTAAATCAAGGCAGATGGCATGACAATTTAATAGAAGACCATGGCTTACTCAGAATTGATCAGGCTTCTTCCTAAATCTAGGAACCAAGCAAAGAGATTTTCCCACAGCTGAGAGCCTTTGCAGTTTTGTCTTCGTGGTGGTTGCAGTGCCTGAAGTCTCAGAGCCACGGTGAGGGAAGGAGGGAAACCGCAGGGCTGGCGTTTGCATCTTTCTCTCTTACCTTTTTCCTTTGAACATGTTTATATTCTAAAGCACTCACTTTCATTGGAAATCTATGACGTTCTATTATAAAGTGATGTAAATCAATGCAGACTCAAATAGGTTACCAAGATATATGCCAGTAACAGATTTCTTTTTCTTCTACAATTTCAAAAAAAAATCATTATTTTTTTATTTGATTTAGGAAACCTTGAATAAGTTCTTGGTATCTCACACTGTGCCAGAGGCGTCAGGGATTCCTAAAGACATATAAAACAGTTTCTTACAATCACAGAACTTCAGATTTTATTGGTGTTGATGAGACGAGTATGATTAAATGTCAAAATATGTGATGAACATATGAGATATTAATACCATATGAAGTCAGAGTTGGGAGGGATCAGAATGATTCAGATATTTGAAGATGGTTTCATCGAATATTAACCTATAAAGACAAGAAACAGAAGATTATTTGAAATCTAATAATAGTTTGGTGGTTTTATGCATACGGTTGAGAGATAGATTCAAGTGAACAGTAGAAATTTCAATATCTCCTATCAAAGCAGTTAGCCAACAGCTTTCATAGAAGGACCCAAAGTGCACATTTCTGTCTCTTCTTTTCTCTGAGTGCTGCGTGATTTACAGATTAATAGACAATGACGTGACTAGAGACTGGGTTGTGCAGTGCAGTTTATCTCAGAAGTAGAGTGTAACAGTAAGAACAAAGACCCTGGTGTAGACAGTGTGGTTTTGAATTTTATTTTTGATATCTACTACCCTTCTGGTTTTGGAAAAGTAATGTCGCTGAGTCTCACTTTTTTTTCACCCATAAATATGTATTTCAGGGTGGTTGTGAGAAATAAGGTCAGTAAAAAGTGCTCAGCAGAGTGTCTGGCATAGAATACACCTCCACACATACACATTGAATTAAGAGGCTTGTTTAGGTCCTTTGTAATTGTATGCAGCCGAATCTAGTTTCCTCATCGGTATTCAGAGAAAGTAGCAATTTCCCAAGACCGTTTTAAGGATTTAAATGATGGTGTTTTGAAATCAGCCATGATGTGTGTGTAGCAGTGGTGGGGAGTATTTGCTGTTGAAAATGGACAAACGTTACTCATCAGGGACCCTTACTCTTCTTTCAAGAGCTGGTTTGTAAACACAGAGAGAAAAACAAGAGAGAAAAACGATGAAAGGATATCAGCAAAGTGTGATACAAAGCACAATACAGTGTTTCAGTGTAGTATTTACAAGGACATTGGAACCAGCCAGGGAAGTAAGGAGACCATCTCCTTTGAAAAGAAGTAACATCTAAATTGAATTCTGAGACTAGGATTTGCCAAACAAAGCGAGAGAACAAAAGTATTTGTGGCAGAAGGAAACATGTCCAAAGCTAAGACAGGATTGTTCTCTCAACTGAGTTAGTTCTGTAGGGCTAGATCCTCGACTTCTATGGGAGATCAAGATGTAAGGGAAAGATGGGATTGAGGAGGTAAAACAGAGATTAGGGAAGGCTAAGCCATGGTTAGAAGGTTTGACTCCCAACATTAATCCAAATTGAAGGAATCAAGACTTATCTATAGGAGTCATCTTAATATGCGACAATCATAAATTATTTTTATTGTTTGGCAGTGCTGTAGATTCTGGGAAATCTGTGGTTCTTCATAGCCATCTGTGTGTATGTAGTGTGGTCATTCAGCTATCTAGAACTACATAGAGATATACATTTTTCTTTCTGTGTACTGTGTGTATTATTTTTTAATAAAGGCCTGATAAGGGTATCTCTTTTAAAATTAGAAAGTAAAGTTAGTTTGGCATGACTTTCCTAGGAATTACCCTTTCTTCTATAAGTGCTAATTTTGTTTTATAGCTATTTCAGTTTTACCAGGAAGAAATATTAATCTCACAGTTGTGTTATTTCTAGATTCTACTCTCTTGAAAACATTTTTTGCAATGTTTGTTTTCACATTCTCTGAACTTATTAGTAATCACCACTGTCAGATCTCTGACTAACCTGGGATGCTTCTTGCCGGGGCCAGCACCCTGAACTTATTTAAAATACCTTCCTTGGTTTCTTTCCATCTTTATTTGGGGCCCTAGATTCCTATCATATTTGTAACATAGTCAATAGTAAGGACATTTGCCTTGATTGAGAAGAGAGAAGGAAAATAGGAGTTGAGGACCTTGTCTCTTCTAATTTTGTTCTAATTTATATAGTGCCACCTACTCACCAAGAATCATAGACTTCTTACCTTCTTTATTTTGAATAAAGAGGAAACAGTTCATTATTTTTGCCCTGTGATGCAATACCACCACTCTTAAAAACTGCTGTAGTTCAGCCACAAAAGCACACATATTAAAATATTTCTGGGCTAACTAGTAGCACTTCAGGCCTAAGGTAGTAAAAGGGAAGGTTTATAAATAGGGCACAGATGTATTAGGAACTGTGTATATGTAGATGAGTTTAGACTCCAGTGCAAAGGTGAAAGTTTCACAGTTGAGATTTCTGAAAATTGTTGAATGCAGTCTTGATAGATTTAGTCATTAGGAGGATAATGAATAGCTACATTAAAAAGTTAGACAAATGTAAAATCATTTCAGAAACATATCATCATTAATTTGCTCTATGCTGTATTATTTCCTAAATATAATGTATGCCATTTCATTAACATTATTAAATAAAAATAATTGGGATGATTTTTACAAGATGTAAAATATTATTTAGTAGGACTTGAGGTTTGTAGTAAAGATAGCTAGGCTTGATGTTCCCAGAAAGAAGGCATTTAAAATAAATAATGTATTAATTCACTGGCATTTTTTAAAAGAATGGGCTATTCCTAATAGGAGGAACCTGGTGATCGGGGTTTAATCCTTTTAATATTAAGTGCAACTGAATATAAATTATTAAGCAGTTTTCTTTATATATAGTACATTAAAAAAGACCCTGGAAATGTCTGATGTGTGTGAATTCTTATGTATAATTTTAGCTCTTCCTTTTGCAGGAAGAATAAATACTTCTAAATCTTTCCCATTTGGATGGAATGTCTGTCTACCGTGAGGTGCTAGAAAAAGACTTAAATGATATGTGCTGTGCTGCTAGTCATCTAATGAGACATTCAGTGCAGCGTGATTATGACTGTGATTGTGACATTTCAAGTTCTATCCATCAAAACTGTGGGCACTTGTTTCTCAGATAAATTTAAAAAGTTTCCAGGTCCAGGAAGACCTAAGTACCAAAATAGAAAGGAACAAACTTGCTATAAAGTTGAAGTAACCAGCCAACAGCAAGTGTAACGTGGAGCGTTTCATGATTGGATAAAATTGGCTTTGTGGGTTATCCATTTAGGGTAGATTTTTAAATTTGTTCCAGATTAATTTTAACTTTCTTTGAAATAAATGGAAATCATTTGGAGATAGACCTGTTAGTATCTTTGCTTATCTATGTGGTGTCTGTATAAGAAGAAACAAGTAGATTTCAGGAAGGTCCCATAATAGTCGCAGACACACACTGTCCAATATTGTGGATTACTGCTCCATAAGTAATTGTGGTTGGTTTCTAACTTTGATTTTATTCAGTCTAATAACAAGTATTGCTCTATAGATAATAGTTGATGGTTGCAGACACGGATTTCATTCAATTAAGCTGGTAACCTTTTTAAGAAACTGCCTGGGAGAAAGCCAAGAATTCCAGCAACTGATTTCTAGGGGAACTGAATTGAATTTGTCTTAGCCTAGAAAATCTTCCATGTAGGCCACAGCTGTGTTAATTAACCTTTTCCTTAAAGTACCCTCTCTACACACAACTCCAAGTGGGCAAACATAGCAAAAGACCATGCTATCTCGATTCAGATTTTGCTCAGAGTAATTATAAACTTGGAAAGACATTATAAAATATGTTTGAGACATATAGTAAGAGTATGATAGATGTTGTCTTTCTAAATCACATTAAAATTCAGATCTTCTCTCCCTTTGTTTCCTAAAATCACTATTGTGTGTATTCAACAAAGATAAAACCAATGGGCCTGGCTGGGCGTGGCTCAGCGGTTGAGCATCGACCTAGGATCCAGAAGGTGGCAGTTCCATTCCCAGTCAGGACACATGCCCGGGTTGTGGGCTTCATCCCCAGTGGGGGGCGTGCAGGAGGCAGCCGATCAATGACGACTTTCTCATCATTGATGTTTCTGTCTCTCTCTCTCTCTCCCCCCCCTTCCTCTCTCTGAAATCAATAAAGATATATTAAAAAAAAAAAAGGATAAAACCAATGGGTATTAAGCAGAGGTGTGCTTTTTTTTATGTCAAATTATAAATCCATAATGCTATAGATTGTGCTTGTAAGATACTTGGAAAGTTGGTGAAACATAGTGTTTCCTAATGACATGGTTTTCCTAATGAAATGAAGATTATCAGAGTAGAATGATTGATCTCTGACCAGTACTGCCAGTACTGAAGTTTAGTTTATCTTTTGTGTTCTCCAGAATGGGAGAGGGAAAAACACACACTGTGTTCAAAGTTATACATTATGTCTGGGGGGAAAATGTTTCCAATAAACAAAGCTTTCTGAGTAAGGAACCAATAGAAGCTAGGAAGGACAAGATCCTACTTCCCACTAAGGATGTGTGCGAATAAAGAGCATCTCTGTGTCATGGCTACAGCCAGTCATCTGTAAGTTGTACCTTTGATCTTGCTAGTAAGAAGCAAGAAAGGATTAGTAGAATTTCACAACCATCCGTCTCAACCTGGGAGAGGTACAAAGATAAAATGATAAACTCTTCAAAACATGCTCATTTGAATGAGAATTAGTAGATACTATCTTTACATACAGAATATTTGGGCTAATTTTTATTAATTGCATCAACTTGACTAATATTTCTGTATTTCTGGGCAATTAGAATCTACCAAAGAACAACTTGCTAAAAACCATTTGTCTGGCATTGCTACAGTCACTGGGTTTTAATAAGTGAAGCATCATTATCTGCGGATGATCTTAACTCACCATGTTCACAATTCAAAAGATAATTTCCAAGACGGTTTTGACAGACTGGCTTTTCCGCAGCTCCGTGGCAGGGTTGGCATATACCTGATGATTCGAGGCCGTGCCTTCTGGTTTTATGTTTACTTCATGATAGCAGAGGTTATTCCCTATTTCCCGGGCTAAACAATAGGAGAGTAGTTAATAAGGTGGCTCTGAACAGAGGCTAAAGAATGTGGCAGGTTGTAAATAACCTCAGCTCTGTGGGCAAAAGCTCTAACTCATGGAAGATGACAAAGTATAACAACAGGGTTTTGTTAGGGAGGGAAAAGTGAGATAATTGGCTAAAATGGAAAAGTTTTGAAATTTACTAGCCTTGAACCATGATGAAAAGTGCTGAGTCAAACTGGCTTTTGAATCAAAGCAGTATAACATACTGTGGAGGTCAGTTCCAGTAAGTGAAAGGTCCTGGCACACACAGTAAGATAATAGGAAAAATTAACTTCACTCTAAGATTTTTGACCTTCAGTGCAATGTCATTCCAAGTTAAGAGAGATTAACTTAAAAAAAAAAGAATGATCTTCGAAATGTGCATTTTGGAATTTATCTTTTCCTGAGTCCTTCCAAATATATATACATAGATGCACATGTATATTTTGGGAAAGTTATCCACAGTGGTGTCAACTTGATATTAACTTTTGAAATTGTCATCTTTTAGTCTTGATATATTTCCAGAAATTTTATTAAGGCAGGACAATTTGATAACAAACTCAGCAATGATTCCGTTTTCAGAAGGTTCTCAGGGCTTTCTCCTTCAGCGGGCCTTGGATAACTATACCCTAAGGGTCATTGTGACCCTGGATTGGGTTCTTCGTTTTATGATTTTTCTTGCTTGGGACTACTTTAGACAGAGCTTCGTTTTCTAGACCTTTTCTGTGCCTCACAACTATATTACCTTTTGAATGCATTTAGGGACACTTTAGAAAGATTACATTGTGCTCATATCCTTCATAAGGCAGAATATAGAGCTGGTCCTTTTATTGGGGATACTTTTTTAGAGAGTAGGGATTCTAGACTCTTGAGAATATGCCATTGAATTTTAACATTCTTTCTATTGGCAAAAGTCATTTGTCAACTATTGCTTTGATTCTCTAAATTCTTATTGGATATTTTTGGACAATTTGTGGACAGGATTTTCTGCAGTGTCTCCCATATTGAGATTTGTGAACCTAAATTTTTATAGGCCATTATAAAAAAAATAGAGATAAGAATTTCCAGGAAGTAACTTTTATGAATAGTCATTTGGAATTTAATGCTTATTTCTATAGAATGAAAATGGTTTTATACATAAGAAAAATCTCATCATTCCCAAAATATTTTATGCCTGACTCAAAAATCATTTTGGTTCAAATTAGAGTAGACCAGTAATTGAAGTGAGCCGTGGACTAATGTCAGTACCTTTGCTCTTTAAATTCACAGGAACATTACTGAAGTAAGGCCATGTAGAGTTACTGTTCAGCACTGTATCTGCAGTAAGGAGAATGTGTTGGGCTGTTGCTAGTAAGTGAATTTTAAGTTAGTTTTGAATAGTATTTTTGCAAATATTTTTAATTTTGCTGCATTATATTTTGTATTATAATACTGAGCCTAATAATAATTTTGATGTATTGAATACCACCTTTTAAAATATATTTAAGAGCCCTGGCTGGTTTTCTCAGTGGTTAGAGCATTGGCCCGCGGACTGAAGGGTCCTGGGCACATACCTCGGTTGCAGGACCCATAGCATGAGCAGGAGGCAACCATCAATGTGTCTCTCTCACATCAATGTTTCTCCGTCTCGCTCTCCCTCCCTCCCTCCCTTCCACTCTGAAAAAACAATGGAAAAATAAAATATATTTAAGAGATTTAAGCAGACTCCAACAAGTTGCATAAATGAATGCAGTTTCAGTTCTAGTTGGAAAATGACGCCTTTAACTCTGCTGGAATATATTTATAATAACTTTTCCTTAAAACGAAGTAAATTTCTAATAAATTACTGATGTGATATTTAGAAGGCATCAATCAGCATTTAAAAAAAACTTTGCAGCGAGAGTTACAGCTGCAACTTAGCATGAATAAAAGTCTCTGTCCTCTTGTCCCCCCTAAGATTTACATGTTTCAAGTAAGAGTTACACAGAGAGAGCGCTCAGAACGGCAATGTGCCGACACTCGTCTCAGACCGGCCACCTGCGGACACCTCCCGTCTCCGCCGCTCTGTCCGCCCGGAAGGCTGAGGGGCCCAGTTTTGGTTAATCTGCACCTAGGGTAGTTTTCTCCTTGTTTTGATTTGAGTTTACCGAAAAAGCTACCCTCGGTGCTCAGGCGCAGACCTGAAAGAACACTTAGCGTGAGTTGATATTGGAAGTTTGGTAAATAAAGATGCTATTCCGCTTCCAATATCATGGTTCAGGAAGAATTAAAACAGGTACCTTCTTTTCTCTCCCCCTCTCTCAGGTGCTGGCTCATAAAACCTTTACGCCGCTCAGTTAAAACGCAGGCCTTACCTGGACTGAATCTCTCATTGCAGAGAAAGCAACGTCTGCCTCGGGTTGGAATAGGGTGTGGAACCTTTTAGTTGTCTTCAGTTTTTTGTGTTAACATTTTGATTAAAGTATTGTAATTATACAGTGAGTAGTGCAAATAAATATCTACAAGGAGGTGTTGAAATGCTTTTAAAAGCACAAAATCCTAATTCTGTAAATTTTGTGGAAGTATGTGAACATGCTCTTAGTCTAAAATCTTGGTAAGGAAAAATGGATTCCTGACCTTAAAATTAATGAATATGTACAGTTATTAGATTGGTTAACATGCCATCTTTTTAGTATCTCATGTAAATATATGATTAATTTTCTAAAACATTTGGATTCACTTTTCAGAGAGTCCCTAAAATGTGTCTTGCTTTTCTTATGAGTTCAATTTATTAACTGATCAAAATGAAAAAAGTAGAGGTAGTTTAGGGGGGCGGGAAAATTGTGTCTCAGTAAGTTAATATTGCTTCAATTCTTTTGAAAGTTATTTGTACTTTGGGCAAAGTCAGGCTCTTAATGTAAAAGTCACAGGCTTATTGTTCCACTTTGAAATGATTGCTATTTTTCCTCTACTGAATTTATGTTTTCCCTCTGTGTGGATGCAGAATATGAAACTTCATCTCAAGAATAATTATCTCTTTTACTTGCTGTGATTAATCTGACCAGGTCTACAACTTCTTGCTATCAGCTAGCTGTGTTTTGGCCTAGAATCTAATAAAATATGTAAGGCTTTATTGGACTCAGCCTTCTTTTTTTGTTTTTCAGGTAACTTATATGGTGTAAGGAAGATACTCATGTATCTTAATTTCTTGTGGAAATGCTCTATGAAATATTTAACATCAATTTCTTGTGTGCCTTTTTAGTGCTAATAACCTACTCTAAAGAGAAAGAAATGGCCTTCCTTTTCATTTTATTTCAGTTATGTGTGTGATATATTAAAATATGACACATATTTGGAAAGTGAGATTATGTAAAATTAAAGTTAAACCTGTAATACATCACTTGTTAATTGGGCAAGATAATTTCTTGAGAAACACTGATACTATGCTATAGTAAATATATGATCAAGGTTTTCATGTGGCAAAACTATATTAATTCTTTAAAACTAAGGACATTTATTTGGCGAGCAATCTTGGGAAAATGAATACTTTGGTCAACTCATTCATTATTTGCCCT
Organism: Miniopterus schreibersii; assembly: GCF_964146895.1. NCBI lineage: Eukaryota > Metazoa > Chordata > Mammalia > Chiroptera > Miniopteridae > Miniopterus > Miniopterus schreibersii. Next base: position 33,921,543 of record NC_138101.1, read on the forward strand.
TTATACTTAGAACTTTAAGAAGTGAATGGTAAGTGATAGTATATCCACTGTTTCTTAGGCATTCACATAGTAACTTGTTCAATTAAAAATTCTTGTTAGGTCAGACATAATGGATTCTTGTTGTTACTTTAGTATTTATTCAATGAAAGGGATCAATATTTTTGGCCCCAAGGGAGCTACACTGATAAGAGACTGCAGTAAGTCTCTCTGTTCATTATAAACTTCTGGCTGGCGGGTGCAGTGTCTGGTGTATGACTAATTTTAATTATAACGTCAATGTGGAATGAGAGTCGAGACATTTTTCTCTCCCTTTTTAATATCACATATGCTACGTTAGTCTGTTTTACATTCTCCCTCTTCTCTAGTGTGTCTTCCTTTTAGAAGGGATTCTAAGAGAGCATTTGAGAACAATAGGTCTGATTTTGAGAAATTTAACTATCATGAACTTGAACTCTGTACAGAGCCCATTTGTTTCCAGTTTGAATAGATTACATCTTATCGTGGTAGTATACAGACTAGTGTACCAAATGGCTAGAGAAGTAATCCTTCCTTATCATAGTCACACTGGCCAGTTTTGAATGTGTCTGTGTTTAAATTTAATGAGACCGATTTGTGATTTTTCTGAAACATGGCATTAAATAAAGCCATAATAAAAGTCTATTTTGCTTTTCCACTTCAAGCACTTTCCAAATGTGGCCTGGTGCTGTATTCAAGTAATAATGTCATTTGCAGAACAAGCTGTCCGATTTGACTCCCTCTAAATTTGGCCAGAGCCGTTATTTAAAAAATTAACCCAAAATGTGTGTCCTTGTCATTCCCCAGCAAAAACTTACTCAGACCATCGCATTTAATCTAATAGATGATTTATTAACTTGCCATTTAATTCACCTAAGTAAGAGATTTAAGTGAGATCATTGATTTGAGAACTGGCAGGTACTTTTGCAAAGCATTTAGTTCTGCTCCCTTGTTTTACAGATGGAGAAACTGAGGCAAAGAGAAATTAAGTAGCAAGCACAAAGTTACAAAAATCAAAATGTAGCCATAAAAGCCAGTTCCCCTAACTTTCAGTTTTCTTTTCAAAATAGCATGTCAAAGAGATTTGTTACTGTTTATAAGAAACAGTAATCGTTTAAAATTTATGTAAACCAATTTGTTTGCAGACCCAAATTTACTTAGAATTGTCACAGTACATACAAATAATCTAGACCTGTGGAGCTTGCAAGAACAATCACATCTAAAAGTCTGAATATATAAAGGTTAAATGTTAGAAGCTCAGAAATAGTTGTTAATAGCCTCTAAGCCTACATGTAAAATTGCAGGCTTCTGATTGCACGGGCCCTGTGTACTTCTATATTTTCTTAAAAGAAACCTTAAAGGTTAAAGCCCTCACAGAATGTTTTTGCGTGACTGATTAAATCCCATGGGGGGTGGAACTTTGAGAGCATTTTACACATGACTAGCACCAATATTTTTCACTCTGGAATTACATATTGTTTGTATGACTTTTCAGTTAGTATTGTTAATGAGAAGAAAAAAAAAATCTGTTTACCTGAGATTAGACATTCCTGGAAGCACCTATCTGTCTAATCATGATGGTCCTAAGCATCATAGGAGAGTGGCAATTATAGAAGGTCACACTTTGTAGCACTGGCTCAGAGGAAAGAAGTTAAAATGCAAAGGCAGTTGGAGAGGCTGTCAGGAAATTAATGTTATCAGAAGCATATTTTTATTATGGCTTCAAATTGGCAGATGAAATGTAAGAATGGGCAAGAGATGCAGAATGTTCTAAACATCTGCTATTTATAAGAGCTAATACATACAGTAAGGAAGCATTTCTTTAAATATGGAGTCCAGTACTTGCTATGCCAGAAACACCTGATTTTATTTTTTATGACTTTTCTGATCAATTCCTTCACTGACCATAGTTCTGTCAAGACTTAATTTGGAAGATCTGATGCTGGTAGCTTCTAAATTCTTTTTATCTCATGTACATAGGAAATGGTAATATTTTTTTGGTACATTTCTTCCTAGAAAACTCTGTCTCATAATAAACCGAGGAAGCCTGTGGTTATAGGAAACAACAGAAAAGCAATGACAGTAACTGAGTATCTCTCACGTGAGAGGAATATCGGAGACGTTCTCTAAGAAAATGCTAAAGATAGTGATGAGTGTCCTTTTTCTATAAAATTAATGCTTGGGGAATACATCTAAGAATCAGTAGAACCAGAATTCAAACCCAGGTCCGAGGGTCCAAGTCAGGACTGTAAATTCATGTCTTTAGGCAACCAGAAGGTACAGTGAAATTGTGAAACTGATACGGGCTGTGAACATTTGCTCTCTGCTGTTGCATTGCAGTGAACGTCTAAGTCCATGCAGTGCAAGATTCGACAGAATCAGATGTTACCCAGTTTTTCAAATGAGGTTATGCTGAGGCATTGAAATATGCAGGGTGGGGCAAAAAAGTAGGTTTACAGTTGTGATTGTCATGATTATTTCATTATTTCCCATACAGACAACTGTAAACCTACTTTTGCCCCACCCTGTATAATGACCCTAGAGCGTTAGGGGTTCAGAAAAAGAATATTTAAGTTTTTTAGTATGTCAGATCTTAAAATAAATGGGAAAAATTTATAAAACAAAACCTGTCTTATGTGCAGTAGCATTTTTATGTACACACCAGTGCGAAGTAGGTCTTTTATAAGATTGACTTTGTGGCATTTAAAGAAAAAAAAAATGACTGAAGGCAGGAATGAGTAAGGGAACAAGAGACGCCGCCCCCGTCCTGAACTCTGTCCTGGAGGCAGCCGGCCGGGCCCCAGAGATCACTGCTTTGTGGGGTCATTTTCACTGCTTTTGAGTTTAAGGGTTTTCAGAAGCAGCGTTCATGGCCAGCCCAGGGTTCATGTGTGAGTGACCTTTCTCAGAACTGGGACAGGGGATAGCGCCACTGGCCGTTGGAAGAGGTAGACTTAGATGTCACTTCTGCTTCTACTGGAGCTAAATAGTAGAGGGGCTTCCTTTCCATCGATGTTCTCTAGAGGATGAGTGGGTGGCACGTGGTTCCATCTCATTCTAGATCCTTGCTGTTCATCTGTGTGATGTTTAATACGAAGCAAGAGGAGAGAAAATAATGTGTCCATTTAACAAAAAACCCTTCAGTATATAGTAAGTTGACCATTGGCAGTGAAAATACAGTGTCTCTTAAGTGCTTGATCTACATGAGCCAATTCCGTGTAATTTCAATATTTGGAAATTATTTAAAACATCTGATTTCTCTAAGTGATGGTGTCTTATGGACACTAAGACAGTGAACTTTTGCATGTAAATAAGTCATTATGCTGAAGCAGAGCCACATAGTTTTTTAAAAAGATACAGTTTATGATACTGAGTTTCTGAGTTTTGCATGTCCATTTTTTAAAAAATTTTAGTGACATTTAAAAAATGTTAATGAAAAAATCTATCGTCTGAAACAGCGTTTTCAGAAGTCATGTTTTAAAAAAAATAAGTAAAGAAAATGAATCTCAAAGAAGGGGAAGACAGGATAATACCTTACATTTTTTCAAATGAAATTAAAGTTCACTTATCGGTAAGGATAATATTGGTAGATTTTACTTTTTGAGCATTTTTTTAAAATTAAAGAACAACAACACACACAGTCATGATTTTTATTAAGTGGAAATGCCCTATTTTAATATTTACTCAGACAGCTTGGGCTAGACTGCTGGTGAGAACACTGCAGTGGCCTCACTGAAACCAACACCAGTCTCTGCTGTTTTATTGACACATGTAATATTTAGAATGAAAAGCAGATTTTGAATGGCTGTAATTGTCAACTATATTGAATTTATTTTGATAGTTTGTGAGGAGAGAATCTTCCCTGAAGGTAAAGTCTGGGAGATTCGGTATCATCAAATGCCCAGCGAAGAGCCTTCGGATTGCGGTGTAAAGCATGTTCCGCGTAGACAGCAGGCGTCAGCTTTAAGCTGCTGTGTGGCCTCGTGGAGCCTGATGTCCGCTGGCCTGGATTTGCTTCCTTCCGCTTACAGTTGTGCGATTGGAGTTAGCTAGTTACCCTCTGAGTCCCCATATCCTCATCGGTAAACGAGATAATGATAAAACCCACTTATTTTTATTTTCCGTTCTTTCGTTTGCTTGTTTGTATTGGGTGTGGGATGAGAAGGTGCCTGCAGACGCTTCATACAATTTTAGGCCTAAGTGTCTCCTAACTTATTTTTATTGTTGCTTTGTTTATAATGTTGACTCACTCGGGACCAGATTTTAGTTTACTGTGTTGAAGTTATTTGAGCTGGAAAGGAAAATAAATATTGAAATAGGAACACTGTTATTAGTCTGCAGCTCTCTTCCTAAGTAGGTGATTTGAAGGAGACGGTGCGGTGTGTTGCCTTCTGCGGCTGGCAGAGGCAGGTCGCCGCCCTGTCCTGGCTGTGGAGAGAGCTCGCCTCTCGCTGTCGCCACTCTGTCCCCAGATGTGCCCATCCACCCAGCAGTTTTTGCAGTTTTACAGAGGTGTCCTGCACTTGAAGAAAAATAGGCTCCTATGGAAAGGCCTGGGGCACGGTTTGTGGCATTGAAGTGCTACCATCTGTTTCTTAGCAGATGTTAAAAGACAAAGAAAAAAACCAGAGAAGTGGCATTAGAAAATGGAAGCATCGTTTTATACAAGCTGTGGCGAAAGTTTTGTTTATAACCCCCACCCCCACCCTCCAACATGTGGCCTGAGAGAGAATGGCTTCCACGCTCACTCTGTCAAATGTACCAATTCCCAGCTGCATATTATAAAAACATTTGGAGGTTTTAACGAATACTTTCTTTGTTAACTAATGTCTGTCCCCCCCAAATGGAATTTGTGGTACAAGTCTTAATGGCACTTTGATATTTACCTAATATATATTCTAACAAGTATTTAAAAAAATATTTCTTCCCACAATTATACCTGTTCCTAGGCCTATAGAATGGCGTTTCAGAAGAAGTTGATGTAATAGTAATGATTTGAAAAATTATGAAAATTCTGACTTTTCAGTAAGTATTGTTTTCAACAATCTTGGTTATCATCAAGGATGACCTTCGTCTTTTTATTAAAAGGTGTCTCTGGACACAACACCATAATAAATGAGCACAGAATTAGGAAACCTTCAAGTGCCTGTGTAGCAGTATTAGGGCAAGAAGCTGCTGCCATTGGAATAGCTTTGGCAAGAAAAAGTTAGCAAAAGTGTGGAAGTCTGACAGGTATTTGACGACAGAGTCCTGGCATAAGTAATTTTCTCCTGCCTTTCAAGATGAAGAATCCCTAAGAGTTTAATGAACAGTATAAAAATGATGAATGTTAACATTATTATATAAACCACGGGAATGACTGCTGTCTCCATATGAAATTGAGGAGTTGCGAATCGTATTGCGTTAGTGGAAGACAAGAAGAGAACGTGTTATGAGCTTTAAACTATGTCGGCCCTGAATTGCAAACATCGAATTCTCTGTGCCACTGAATTGCCATGAGGGCAGAACTGTTCATATGCTCTGTTTAGCAACGTATACCCTTCCATCTAACCTAGAGCACCTCAGTAAATGCCTTGAATGAAGACTGTATCAGAATGATGGATTTGAAGGTAACATGTATGCCTACGGTTCATAATGTATCTCCTCTGTAGGCGCTAGTTAGTAAAGAGGGCTACCTGGACACGTAGAAACCTGCTCCCAGCTTTGCCACTAACCAGTCTTGTGACCTTGGGCAAGTCACTTTCTTTTCCTGGGCTTCATTGTTTTTGGAAAACAGTGGACTAGAAGTGTAACCGAGGGCACTTTTAGGCTTAAACTTTATAGAGGGGATAGAGCCAACCTGCTACACTCTTCCCAGACGGTACATACTGTTCATAGAGCCGGGCCAAAGTAATTATTCCATGCTGTACTCTTTAGATCTGCACTTTACTTCCTCAGATTATCAGTAACCATCTCATTACACCTTACATTAATCTGAGGGTAGGATCTTGCTGTTACTAGCTTTGAATGGTATCTGTCATAGGGCTTTCGTATGTCTGACAAAAACGCTTTCTTTAGTAACAACAAAAAGAAGTACCTTTTATTAATAACCGAGTTTCTAAGGGCACTGACTACTGTGGTAACTGAAGGGTATTTGCTTCTGTTCTGATAGGATGTGCCTACCGGAGTTCATGTTGATAGAGTTTACTGCCCTGACACTGTTATCCCAGGGAAGCACTGGGCCTCTGGGTCTTCTGTTTTCTCCAGGTATCTCAGAATGTGCTGCACGATCTATCTATTCTGCAGAGCTTGCCTCTCAGGGTTCTCTACAAATTTGAATGAGATCACTTTAAAGAAGCATGCGTGTCGTAAGGTACCATGGCTCTCACCATTGCTTCTCCCCAGCCTCTTGACTCATCTACATAACCTGCCTTGTTCCTGCAGGCCCGTGAGGGTGAACCATGTCCAGACAGATCAGACTGGGCATTTGGTTACTTACATATCTGAAATAACAGTTGGCCTCAGGGGAGACCCTGTTGAATCTATTTATTCCCTTAAAAATAGAAGTAGAAAATGAAATAGGCAATTTTAAGCGTTTAGATCTGAGACTGTAACACAGGTCAAAGACAGGCGTTAGGGAAGAGACAGTAAGCTGATATCAGAGTTCAGGATACAAGAGTGTGGGTCAAAAGCAGCAAGATGGGAGATTTATTCTGGCAAAACGCGGAGTAGGTGCCTGAGTGCAAAGAGTCTTGGACAAAAGAAGTTGATTTTCCATTTTCGCCAACCTGTGCATTTAAATAAAGGTCATGCTGCTGGGCAGAAAAAAATATGTTTTCCTCAGCATCTTCAAAATGTTGCTTTCTACAGCAAAGAGGGCTCTTTCCTCATCATAAGTCCAGAGCTTTCCTGACTAACCTCATTAATCCATTTATGTTTTTGATTTTTACAATTTCTTGGGTTCATATATGTAATGATTGTAGTAAAGTGATGCTATTGCTCTATCTTGATGAATGCAGATAACATGTAAAGTACCCCGCATGGGGCACGATCCACCTGGACACACACAATGTTAGTTCCCTTTCTCCTTTCTCATTAAGTTATATATATTTATTTTACATACTGTGTCATTTGGGTGAGAGTTTCATTTGCTTAGGTAGAGTCAACATCCTGGCATTGAACTGACTAGAAGCCCAAGTCTAAAATCACAGGGATATAGTAGAAATAATGTTTGAAAAAGAGTCTCAAAAGTCTTAATTCCATTCCCAGAGCCACACCTTGCCAGCTGTGTTGTTCAGAACAATTAATTTAACCTTCCTGAAATCCACCTCTCTCGTTTATGAAAATGGGATAATGGTATCTATCCTCTGTACCAGCAAAGAGTGTTATGAGGATCAAATAAATGAATACATGTCAAAATGTATCATAAGCGCTATTGTGCTATAAAAATAAACAATGCTATTGTTCATGTTAGGCCGAGCAATGTAAATATTAGGAGGGAACCCTGGGAGAAGATAGATAGACCTTCAAATCTGTAGAAGAAGCAGTAATGGCCTAATCCCCGGAGGGAAGACATCCAAGAATTTATACCTGCTGGGTAAATTCTCAGTTGTAAGGCTTTGTGACTGTGAGCAGTCAACAATTTCCAAAGAGCTGGTCAGGAAATTAAGAGAACAGATTAAAGTAAAATTGGGTAATGTTTCCCCTGGATCTTTATACTTGAAATTTTTCCACTGAGACACAGCTGATCCTTTCATTTTTTTTAAACTATTGCAGCTGAGTTTGGCTGCCTGTAGTTATGGCATGAATCATGTTTATATTCTGAAAAGATGGTCTCTTTCATCTGCCCTTTCTCTCGCCTTTCCAACATGCAGCTAAGATCTAAAAGTTGTTTTTTTTCCCCCTCAAAGGTGTTTCCTCATTAGAGAAAACTGGAGTTCTGAGGGGATATATTAATGAGCAAGTAACAAGTTTAATTTTAGCTTTTCTAAGACTATTAAAATATTTCTTAGGATGTTTCTGGTAGTCTTTGGGTTGAAAATCAGAATCGTGACATCAAAACACAAATAGCTTTTGCAACATTGCAGTGGTATTTCAAAGGGAAAAGAAACTCTGTAGAGGTGGTTTTGGGCACATATATGGAAAGGAGAAGATATGAGCACAGTGTAGCATCAAAACCCAGTTTATACCACAGGTTTTGTGTTTTGCATACAGACAAGCCAACTGTAGTTCCCACTGAACAAAACTCCTTTAATAATAAAGTCCTTATGTGGCTACAGTTTAGTGCCTTAAATGTTGTTGCTCCATGTCTGTTCATGATCATAAAAGAAAAATAATTTCAGACTCCAGCAGATCGTGTCTGTCTAGACTGGCCTCAAAAAGGATATTGCATTATTTGATAATGGGAGTTGTAATATTTCAGCTTAGAGGCAGCTCCTTTTAAAATATAGATCTGTTTGTACTGGGTCTTGAAGCCAAAAGGTATCACTTCTGAAACTTAGTGTACTTGTATGTAACAAAACTGCTATATCAAAAACTGGATGTTCATTAAGGTTTTGGAGTGGTGTTTTGTTTTGTGATTCTTAGATAAAAAGTTTCGTTTCCCTGAACAAGATTCATTTTCTCCTGTGGGCTGGGTGGCTGTCCTCTCAGTCAGTCAACCACTCTGAATACATTTCCTGAGCACCTGGTGCAGCATCTAGCAGGAGACTGTGGAGAGTGCGGTGGAGGAAAGCGCCTTTCAGTAGATAGTACTTAAGCTCAGACCTAAAACGTGAGAGTGGTCTTTCATCTGTGTAAGGATGGACTTGATGATCTCTGCGGTCTCATCTAGGATTCCTTGTGTGCATGAGGAATATAATAATCTCCAGTGGCTGGCCTTACCTTCTTTGTTCACACTTTCTCTTCAGTGTGGGGGCTTTCCAGGTTTCTGCTGCTGCGTTTATCCCTTCCTATTCCATCTATTACATATTTCATTTTCTTTCCTCAGCACCTCCATTCTTGCTGCATTACAAAAACACTTGGATTTGGAAGATCAGTGTGTTGTTCTTATATTGATTCTGTTAATAAGCATGTGATCATGGCCAAGTCACTTAACCTCTTTGGGCCAAAGTTTCCTCATCTGTAAAATGAGGATAATTATGTGTTGTAACTGCTTCGTGGGTACTAGAAAGCAAATGCTATTTCAGTTTTGTTTTGTTTTAATATGTCTTTATTGATTTCAGAGAGAGGAAGGGAGAGGGAGAGAGAGAGAGAAACATCAATGATGGGAGAGTCATTGATCGGCTGCCTTCTGCACGCCCGCTGCTGGGGATCAAGCCCGAAACCTGGGCATGTGCCCTGACTGGGAGTTGACCCCTGATTGCATGGATTCTAGGTCGACGCTCAACCCCTGAGTCATGCTGGCCGGGCAGCTGTTTCAGTTTTAAATGTACTAATATGTATGAAGGGACTCTGAGAAAATATGTTGAGATACTATGTTGCCCTTAAATGCACCATGTGACTTTGGAAGACATTAATAGGGATTAAATATTGGATAATAAACTAAAATCCCCCTCCAAATTGTAGCTTTTTATTATCTGAGATTATTTTTCCTGAGAAAATTATTTCAGAGTAGATTGGCTTTCTAAATTACAAAGTTTTTATTGTTTAATGATGAAAAAGTATCCTTTACCTTTTAAAAAGGAAATAGACAAGTAACCATGTAACCTCAATGTATAGTTTAATAGCAAGGCATAAGAATCAATTTATATATCTAACAGAAAGAGATTAATTAAATATATTGTGATAGTTCCACTTAGTGGAACGCTTTGTAACAATTAAAAGTGTCATTGCAAAATTGGCACATATTGACTTGGAAAATAGCTGTAATATTTTACTGAATAAGTAAGAGGGGAAACATAATATGACCTACTTTTAAATAAAACATGTTAATAGATACGATCATATAAAAAATTTTGGAACACTGTATTTCAAAATGGTATTTTTTCATTAAGGCTTCTAGTAATTTCTGATATTTTTTATTTTTATATATGCTTTTAAATATGTCTAGACTCTTGAAAGTTAGCAAACACTACTTTATTGTCAGAGAAAGCAATCCAGCTATTTTCATTTTGGGGTTTTTTTTAAGGATAGGATTGTGTGGACTACATTGTCTAAACAAGGTGCTATTTCAAAGACCAGTAAGATCATGATATTCAAAACGAGATTTTATTTATATGAATTTTTGCTGTTATTTTTTTAAGGTTTTCACCTGTAAGCGTCTGTTTGTTATGAACCTGGTGATATTTTTCTGACTTAACCTTTTGGCATCTCGAGAGTGAAATCTCTTGCACATCTAGTGGTATTCTAATGAGGAACTAACTATTTTAAGAGGACTCATATACTCAGAGGTTTCTATACTTTTTTTGCAGTAGACGTTGTTGATCATTAAGAATAGTTATGGGGACTTGATTCCTGGATGAAGCATTAAGTTATGAACAGGTGTGGTATAGAAAGCACGATTTAGACTTCAGAAACTTAAGATTGAAGTACTCCTTCCCTTTGGTGATTTCTAAATGCCTTAAGGCCAAGGAAGCCAGGGCAGGAGAGAATGGGGCAGCTAATGGTGCAGAATTTATCTTTCGGATCTGGATATGTCGGTTGACCTCCACTGAGCATCAGTTGTTTGTCTGGTTGCGGCCTTGTACATAATTTCATTTCATATAGTGATTTGTGAAAAAAAGTTTTTGATGGGAAGTATTAGGTTTGAAAAGTAGGTGTTTTCCAAAGTTAGAGAATCTTTTCAGTTTATTGCTGTCAGTGTCATCTTTCGACAGTCACCAAAGTGAATACCACCTTGAAACAACCCATTTTGTTTCTCTGGGGTTGGCCCTTAGTCTGTAGGTCTTCCAACTCTGGGAACTACACCCAGCCTATTATTCACTCTCCTATCTAGACTCTGAATAAGGTGGTTGCTGTTTTTTCTTGGCTTCCTAAAATGGAACATTAAAATAAAATAAAGAGCGATAACTTCAGTCTCCTGTAATCATTCATTGAGATGAAGTGTGGGGATAATTTGCATATCTTGAAGTTCTAGGTAGAAGCCTTCATAAATAGTCTGTAAAGAATGCCACTTATATGCCTTCATTTGTTTTCTGAAATTCTGACAGCTGATGATAGAAATTTTGGATAAAGAGGATTTAAAAAGAGAAGTCTCGTAATTTAAATGATTATGTTTAATGCCCGCCTTCACAAGATCAAGTTTAGGCCTCTACAATGAGGTTTTATATTATATTTAAAGTCCACATTTTGTTATTAAGTTGATTTGGTAATCATTTTTTAAAAAATATATCTCTATTGATTTCAGAGAGAGGAAGGGAGGAGAGTGAGAGATAGAAACATCAATGATGAGAGTCATTGATCGGCTGCCTCCTGCACGTCCCCAACTGGGGACTGAGCCCGCAACCCGGGCATGTGCCCTGACCGGGAAGCGAACCCCGATCGCCTGGATCCTAGGTCGATGCTCAACCGCTGAGCCATGCCTGGCGGGTGACTGGTAATCGTTTTAATGTTCATATAAGATAATTTTGGGAAGGCATTTTGCACACGTGGTAGTGTAACCTAATGGAAGGTCCTTGATAAGTTCAATGTGTTATTAGTTTTTTGAGTAATTCTTTGGATAAGCTGTGGCTTCATTAAAAGAGATCCCAGTATTTTTTGTATTTAACATAGAAAATTATTTCTTAATTCCTATAATTATACATCTTCTAATATTATTTCACACTGCCTAAAACTGTTTATTGAAAGTGAATATTTGTCATAGATTTAAAATAAGTAACATTGATTCAAATAAAAATCTGAAGTTCCACAATAATTGAGATTTGATATTGATCTTTTGACTCACAATTTTGATTTAATTAATAGTTGAAAATTGTTGCCTAGAGTGTGACAACTAGTAGTTATTTTATTTACTCACTATTACTTGTTATACCCGGAGTTTCTGTTATCTATGGAAGACTTTAAAGTGCAAAGAACTTCCTCTGCACTATGAAACATAAATTTTCATACTGGAAACCAGTCTCTTTTGTTTAATCATGGTCCAGCTACTTTAAAAAAAAAAAAATTACGTAGTTCTTCCTTTGTAATACGTGTTCATGCCAAAGAGAACATTAAGAAGCTATAATAGAAGGTCATCGCTGAGTGGCCAGTCACACTTTGTAGGGTCTTCCATAAGGTCACCAGTGACCGCACCAAACACTGACACACTCGTCGGGAGGAACGAAAGCACCGCCCTGCTGACGTCGTGGTCGCGGTCTCTGCGCGAGGGACCAGCCCTGCGCTGCCCCCCCGCCCCCCCCCCCCCCCCCCGGCGCTGGAGCGGCTCCCAGGGAACTGCGGGAGCGCCGGGGGTACTAGGGCTGCCCCGCCGTGCTCACGCGCGGACCGCCCCGTCCTTAGCGGGCGCTGCCGCCTTCCCTGGTGCCCTTCCCTCTTCCTTCATCCTCGTCCCCGTCCCCTCCCTGTCCCCTCCTCGTCCCCATCCTTATCCTCGTCCTCATCCCCCATCCCCGTCCCCATCCCCATCCCTCATCCCCGTCCCCATCCCCGTCCCTATCCCTCATCCCCATCCCCGTCCCCTCCCCATCCTCGTCCTCGTTCCCCATCCCCCATCCCCGTCCCCATCCCTCATCCCCACCCCCATTCCCATCCCTGTCCCCGTCCCCATCCCTCATCCCCACCCCCATTCCCATCCCTGTCCCCGTCCCCATTCCCATCCCTCATCCCCGTCCCCATTCCCATCCCCATCCCTCATCCCCCTCCCCATTCCCGTCCCCATCCCGTCCCCATCCCTGTCCCCGTCCCCATCCCTCGTCCGCGTCCCCATCCCTCATCCCCGTCCCCTCCCCAGCCCCTCCTCCCCTCAGCAGCCAGCTCAGGGGCTGGTGACCCTGGTGAGACTGGCCCTCGCCTGTCCCCTCAGCCCTGCCGGGCACAGGTGGTGTCACTCCTGCAGCACAGAAAACGGGAGACTTGCTCTTCCTGTTTACAGGGAGTTTCAGAAGTGGCGCCGACGCCTCGGTCCTCCGGAGCCTGTAGGGAGCACGCTGCAGTGTCCTCAAGGCGACGGGACAGTCACCTGGTCGTCCCCGCACGGTGGAGGGAGCCTCAGCAGCTCGGAGGCACGGAGTGAAGACGCCAGCTCGTCAGGCAGCGGGGACAGACACCTGGCCTCCTTGCTCCTCGCTGGGACAGTGCCTCGTGGGAGACAGAGGGCGGGGCACACCGTTTACAACCCACCCTGTTCTTCACGGTGTGCTCGGCGCGGCCACCAGCGGCGCAGGCACTTCACCGGTGGCCAGTGCGTTTCCTAAAGCACGAGACGCGCCCAGTGCCGCCTTCGGCTTCCTTAGCTGCGCGCGCCTGGGCTGCGGCCAGTCCTGGACCGGGCCTCAGTGTGCCCGGGGCTCCCGGGCCACGGCCCGGTCACGCTGCACCCGGGTCGGTGTCGCCGTCAGCCCCGCCCTGGGCCGCGTTGCAAGCTGTGCCCGGGCTGGTGGAGCGGGACGGGCATTCCCTGCTGCGAACCGAGGGAAGGTGGGGGTGGCCCCAGCCCGGCCCGTTCTCGCTTCCCTTTGGGGCTGAGGGGAACCCGCGTGGGAGCCTGACCTGCGCTAGAAACCACACAGGTTGTGTGAAGGGCTGTCACCTTGGCGGTCTCCGCACGTCCCGGTGAAGAAACTCACAATATAGCACCACAGGCCTAGGGAGGAGCCTAGTTCCTGTTACGAAATTCTAAAAAATAATCACTTGCTTTTACTGGACGGCTTTGACTCAGGTTCCTGCTTTCCCGTCCCTTCTCCTGTTTCCTTTCTCTCCTACCAGTGAAGGGAGATCTACTGGAGACTATTCAGTCCTCTCAGAGGCCTTTAAAAGAATGAAACTAGACCTTAAAGATATTAAAATACTTCGATTTATTCTGCTGTAAAATTAATCCTCTTTGTGGTCAACTACTTCACAGTATCTTGGCATAGGGATATGTAATGTACTTTTTAAAATATACTTATTTGAAACATGATTTATTTTTTGGCTCAAATATTTGAGCCCATAGAATATCTCACGTGGATCCCAATGCCAAATTCATGTCATATTTGGAAAACAGTGAAATTCCTTTTTTGATTAGAGTATGGAGTCACTTGTTTAGTATTTTTTGTGTTTTGTTTTGTTTTTGTTTTTTTAAAGCTGAGATTTTCACTTAGTTATAAAAGCTGGCTGGCTGGCATTGACAATGAAATCTTAAAAGATTGTTTGATTTTTGATAGTCATTTATTTTTCTGGAAGTAAAATTTAATTTTCTCCTAGAATATTTTAGAACATTCGAGATGGGTGACTGAAGTCATTAAATAAGAGAAGGTAAATTCAGTGTGACACCTTAAGATGGCACAGTATCTATGTAACAAAGGCATATGGGCAAATTATACGTAATTACTCAGTGAATTGGGGAACTATGAAAGTATTTAAATGTAATAATTCAGTCTGACATGAAATTATTCACTCTTGTATATGTAGAGGAAAATAAAACCTTGTAGATGATTGTAAATTCTTATGTAAATTCCTTACATTTCTTGAATTTTTTTAAAAAAATATGTTTTTTCTAGATGTCCTTGTTTGCATAAGGTAAGAAAAGGGAGAAAAAAACCTAGAACTTCAAACACACACACACACACACACACACACGCACGCACGCACACATACAAATTTTATTTTATTTTTCAATTACAGTTTTCATTCCATAATATTTTGTATTCGTTTCAGATACACAACATAGCGATTTTACCTGTGATGGTTTGGCCTTGCAGCTGAATCATCAAGGACGCATTCTCTTTTCAGTATCTTTGGTGTGTATTTTTGTTAACTGTAGGTAGTAAGATGGTTTTCAGATAGCTTGGCATCCGGTCCTGGCAAAACAAAATTCAAAGACAGAAGTATGGTGGATTGAACAAATATTTTTTCCTGAAGTCACCCAGCAAACCCCCCTTATATCTCTTGAGGAGACATAGTAATTCCTAGCTGTAAGACAGACTGGTACATGCATGCCAGGGTTTCAAAATCTGTAGTAGGGACTGTGTAGTAGGTAGAATGTTAATTAGAATAGTTGTGTGGCCAGTGTCTTCCACACCTCCTTAAAGTAAACCAGAGAACGCTCCTGGTTTTTTGTAGAGACATGGAAGGAGGCGGCCAGTCCCATGGTGAACACTTTGCATTGAAGAGCTGCTTTCTCCATTTTAGTACTTGTACTTTTTTCAATGGTTTTTAATTTTTAGGATAGTGCCATTTTAATAAAATATGTCATATAACAGTAGTTATGCTAAAATTGTTATCCTCTCATGCTTCTTCACCTAGGGCACTAACAATAAAAACAGGATGGGTCAAAATAAATAAATAATGCAAAAATTAAAATTATATGTATATATATGCACATGCACACCCAGAACAGTATATGCACACTTAGATATGTGTGCATGCTATCATGCATTGTGAAGGAATACATTTTCACAATGAAGCACAACTGAGGAATTCTAGTAATTTAAAATAGCCTCGTTATGTTTTCCTGATTTTCAAGCTTTTCTCCTTTCATAGGTTCAAATAGGTACTTTCCATTTGAATTATGTGAACAGAAGATTGTAGTCTATTAGCAAGAAATGCTTTAGATATATTTTTACCCCTAGGAAATATTAGCATCTTCTCAGAGAAATGTTTGCTTAGTATATTTCATACCATCTTTCTCTTTTTCACACTTTATCTCTGACTAATGAGATCCTTATCATTGCACCAGAATTAAATAATGATGACATAAATAATTTGTTTCACTGGGCATTTCCAACATTAGAAGACTATTAGCATACTGCATAGTAAGTTATAGGGATATACATTATAGCAATAATTATCTTTATGGCACAGTCATAATTTGTATTATAGTAAGGCACCTACTTATAAGTTCTAACATAATAGTGTGTGTGTGTGGGGGGGGGGGTTTCCCTCATGCTATGAGAATAAAAACTTCTAAATCAACATTTTCAAACTTTTGAACTAGGCAAATATTTGGGTATTGTAATACCCAAGATATTCTCTTTATGGTTGTTATCTTTGTTCAGGTTGGATAAAATTTTTAAAATTGTATTTACTGGTTTTAGAGAGAGAGAGAAACATCAATTTACTGTTCCACTTGTTTAAGCATTGATTGATTGATTGTTGTATGGATGCCCAGACCTGGGGATTGAAGCCACAACTTTGGACTATTGGGATGATACTTCACCCATTGAGCTACCAGGCCAGGGCCAGGTTGGATAATCTTTTTAAAAAGAATAAAGGCATATTTAGTGATTTCAATAAAATATAAGGAGATAGCAATAGGAGACTGAAGACAGAATGTCTAGGCTGATAATACAGCTCACCACTTACGAGCTTTTGTGACCCTTGGGTCACTTACTTGAGCTTTTTGTTCCTTAGTCTTTTCTATAAAATGACTGTTATGAAGATTAAATGAAATTATCTCCATAAGTACTTAGCATAATGTTTAAAATATGGTAAACATTTAGTAGCTGTTAGTGCTTGTCATCATTTAATTTTTGCTAGTTGAAAATACACTGCTTTTCTTTGTGGATAGCATCAACTTTAACTTCATATGTAAAAATAAAATGGCAGTTTTGATCATGATTAATTTTTAAATCGTGCAGCTAAGAAGGAAGGAACAAACATGGCTCCCATTGGAGTAAATGTGATGGAAATGATTCTTCTTCAGTGTCCATTGTCTCATAAAGTGTGTAGTCAAAAGTACAAAGCCACAATTAATACTCAAGTCAGCATGAACCTCAGTAAGTAAACAGGTACAACTTATAGAGAGGCCAGAGTCTCTTTATAATTGAAATTGCCTTAATGCTTTTGACATATACTCATTTTTTATTATGACTGAAGTAGAACATATTATTCTGGGAAAGAAATTAAATTTAATCTAGTTTGTTTATTTCAATGATAAATCCTTCTAAATTTGATGGCAAAGAGTAATATAAACAACAAAACAGTCTCTGAGAGTTTTGTGGCTATAGTTAAAAGAACAATCACATTTACTACAGCTTATCTGGAAGGCCCTGATAGTGGTATGGCAATGAGATTATTGTTTACTAAATAGGGGGCTTGTACATTGTCATTACCTTTTGTCTCTATAGAAATGTGTGTGTGTGTTTGTGTAACCGTGTATCCGTAACTTGAACAATTTTTTCAAAAACTGGATTTTAAGATTGTCTACAACATAGCCGGTTCTTGACTATGCTGTATCCCCAATGTATGGTGGTGTTGGAGGAAATAATACAAATGGCAGAGGGTCTGCCTGGAAGCTTCTTTTTGTTGGAGACCTGGAGTTAAGTAGAGAAAATCCTGGTAGCCGGGAGGGAGCTGGCTGTAAGGCAGGAAATAATGGGGCTCTGGTGGAGAGTTTTACATGTTTTTTTCTATGCACAGAAAAGCCTATTCTCAAAATGCTCTCCTTCCTTCAGCTTACACCACAGGAAGGGCAAACAGAATCTCCTTGATCAACAAACTAAGAATCATTTTAACAAAATGTGTACCTGAGTGGCTTGACCGTATCTTCTGACCTGTAATTTCTTAAGATCACCTGTCCACTTGGAGGCCCCAAAGGAGCAATAAGGAGGGATTTCACAGACAACTCAGGTCAACCCTCTTCTTCGCTTCCTCTCTTCAGTCCCATCTACAG
Organism: Miniopterus schreibersii; assembly: GCF_964146895.1. Classification (NCBI taxonomy): domain Eukaryota; kingdom Metazoa; phylum Chordata; class Mammalia; order Chiroptera; family Miniopteridae; genus Miniopterus; species Miniopterus schreibersii. Next base: position 33,939,286 of record NC_138101.1, read on the forward strand.
CTAGTTGTTAGACACAGAACACTTGCCCAGGAAGAGCAGGGGTGAGCAGAAAACAGCCGGTGAACTGCTGAGACACATTGTGTAGCAGATGGAGGCTCTGTGAAGTTGAGGACACCAAAGTCAAGCTCAAGTGCTGGTTACATTGAGGGGAAAAGAGCCACCGAACTGACTCACCAGAAGGAAGAGTGCAGATACCTGGAGCATTTTGAAAGGGATTGGCACAAAACCCGATTTCTGCTGCGTTTCTATTAAATTTGTTGAATAAAGTCTTCTTGATTTTAGCTACAAACCATATGATTTAAAGCAGTTGCTAAGACATTTCTAAATGGATTTATTTTCATTTCCTCACAATGATATTAAAACTCAACCTTTTCCTGTAAATGGAAGTGTATAAATAGCCGAGGTACTCAGAATTCAGACATACGACTTATTTTGCTAGTTATGATATATACATTTGTGTTGAATATAATCGTAACAAACGCCATACGTATGTGTTCCACATCACAACCTCATTTGTTCATCAGAAATTAATAGGCTCAGATAAGTGTTCCGATTAATGCTATATTGGTTGATAATACCTACAAGACAGTGACCAAATAGAGAAGCATATTCTGTTGGTTACAAATGTTTACTCACTTTTTAATAAGCAAATCTAATTTCAAGTCTGTTAATAAGAATTCAGCTCTAACAAGCAGTAACATTGAGGAAGGGTCAACCAATGTGGGATTACTTTTAAATCCTAGTTGTGTTACTAGAGCAAGTAACTAAATCTCTTTCCACCAGTTTCTGCACTTCATAGATATGAAAAACTCTCTTGTAGGTGTTAAGGATGAAATAGCTTAATGAACTTAAAAGTTTCACACAGTGTCTGGATACACAGTTACACAAACACACACACACATTTCTATAATTTATTCTTTCAGAGGTCTACATCATATACGTATTTTAACGTATCTGAAATTGGATGCCCCATAATAAACAGTAGTCTATCAATTTAAATGACAACATACTTTTTCCTTAATGGTATGTAAAATTATGTTTTGTCTTATAATAAGAGGCATCTTATATTTGTTGAAATATTTATAAGATGGCATATAAACTAATAGTCTGCCCTTTAATGAGAGGTGTTTTAATATTATATGAATATGAGAATCAGTGCTCCCTAACTGTTAGTTCCCTTTCCTTCTCCGTGGAGCTATTAGGTGATGTCGTCAGCCATTATTTACAAATGGCTATCTAAGTCTCAATCTAGGCTCCTTTTGTTTTCGAATTAAATAAACATGTATATGTACATATTTGTAAATTATTTTTGATGAATAAAATATAGACCTCACAAATATAAAGCAAATAATAGAAGTACTGAAATTTCTGTAACTGAACATCTGGTTAATAATTGCTATGATTTTGCTAAATCTATTTTCACACCTCACCAACTTTCCTATAAAACAGTTGATCTCATTATGATACATAGAGGTTTAAAAAAAAGAAAAGACTAGTACGGCATTTATAGTATATGCTATGTGTTTTTAAAGGACTATTTCTATAGTTTCCCATCTACGGTAAGCTGAGTTTTGTGGCTGAGTAGTGTGGATGTGTGTAGTTTGTACCTGCAGCACCTACAGGATATTGTGAAATAGTGCCTATTTAATTTTTCTGATAAGACACCAGAACAAAGCTAGCTTAAGAACAATGTTGTTTTCTGTTGCTTCGGCAAATTCTGTGATGAGGGAGACTGGTGTCTGAGGCAGCGATGACAATCAGAACCAGAACATGACGTGTTGAGAGTCACAGGAAATGAAACACAAGGTAAAGTGACTTTTTACACAGAACAAATCTCACAGGGTAACTGCAAGTCTGGGGCTGGGAACAAAGACAGACTCCTACCCCTTCCTTGTGAGTGTCTCCCACCTCGTGTGAGGGAGCTTTCGATGCCCTCCTGTGCCTTCCAGCAGGTTTGCAAATTCAGGAGATGCACGAAATAAATCCCGCAGGTGGGAGTCCGTCCCTTGCTTTATATTTTGATAGATAAATTGCTTAAGGATTTAAAATCTGTCCGCAGTAAGGATGATACATACCGAATTAGAATTAAGGGATTTATTTGGTCTTCTTTTCCCAGAAAACGAAGATTACTTCGTGTCAAAACAGTGTCTTGAGAAAGTGTAAATAGCAAAAGGCTTTACGTGAAACTTCATTTGGAATGAAGACTCTCATATTTCCAAAATATATTGTCATTATAAGATATGATTTTGTGTACCTTTGTTTCTGAAAGTAAGTAGCTTGCTTTTCACAAAGCAAACCTTGTTGAATGTTTATAAGATATTACTTTGTGAAAGTAGCAGTGCTCAAAGATATAATTTGACTTATTAAGTCAAATCATTGAGACTGTTTTTGAGTCTGATATTGTCTGTTGTACTTTTTATCTATAGAGGTAGCAGTTTATTTTAAAACTTTTATTTTCTGGATACGGTGGATGATTCTGATCTCTCAGTGGCAACACTGAAAACCATTCCTGAAGAGATCCCAGAGACATTTATGGAACAGGGAGTCCTTTTTCTGGTGTTCCTAGCCAGTGTATGATTTTCGCCCTATGCCTTATAGGTGCTACGTTATGTTTTCAAGCTTTTGTTAGTGGAATGGGGATGTTTATATGTACTTTGAAAAACTTGGAAAATAAAAAATATTGAAAGTTAATTTCTAATTTATTAATAGTGATGATATAATTTTGCCACATATTTAGTTTTTACCTTGAACTTTTGTAAAGCTTTAGGGTATAGTTCTTACTCCTAAGAAAAGATTGTTTTCCTTCTGTTTTTCACTTGAATCATATCCCATTAATTGAAAACACAGGGTATCCTGGGGGAAAGGAGGGCTTTGGAGTGAAACATCACTACATTTCCACCTTATTTTTTACCTCAGTCAGATTACCCTATTCTGTCATTACTGATGTGGAGGGTAAGAGTGGAAAAATAATTTTCCTTTTACCTTTATGAGTTCTTAGCTGAGACCCCTGTAATAAAAGACATCTAGATTAACGGGAGAAAAACAGAAGTTTATTAAGATGTACATATGATGTACTCAGGCAAAAATGAGTAACTTCCAGAGGTGGCTGAGAATTTAGTCGTAAGTGCCATCTTAATAGTGAAAGGGGAGGGACAAGTAGGCCTTTTAAGGGAGGGTGATTGGTTTTTAGGAAAGATGAGCAGCGCCTTGAGGAGAATGGAGGAGAGGCATGATAGTTTGTGACACAGTGCGTCTGGCTGTGGTGTCAGCTGTGGTCTCCTTGCCTGTGGTAAGTGTCGTGCTCCCCTGGTTGATGAGAATCCCAAGGAAAGGATTTGGACAGTTGAGCTCCCTTTGGAGGCGCTGTTGTTAGGTAGCTATAGGGAGTTTAGAGAAAGCCTCTCCCTGCATTTGCTGGTTTTGGGTGCCTTCAGCTCCAAATAACCAACATTCCAAAGCAGCATATTTTGGGGGGGGTTGTCCTGAACTACAGCCGTGTTTTGAGGTGGCACATCCTGCTACCCGAGGATGGTTTGTTTTAATTATCTTAAAAGATTCTTGTGAGGGTTAAATAAGATATAGTCTGGAATGGTACTTAGTACTGGTAGCACTGTTACCACCACCACCACTGTCCAGTGTTAGAACACTTACCTTTTGCCAAACTTTCTGTTATGTGTTTTACTTGCAGAATCTTGTATAATTTTCCAAATAGTCATTTTACATGTATGGAAACTGAGGGATAAAGAATCAGCCCCTCAAGGTTACATAGGTATTTTATATGTTAGCCAAGGATTCTAGCTAGTTTTTAAATCTTTTTAATGATTTATGCCACTTTTGTTATAAACTAATTTGAGTATATATTTTAATTATTGAACATTCTTGAATTAATTATTAACCTGTCCATACAAAAAATATTTAAATGAGTTCTATGTATTTCTGTGTGCTCTCCTTTGTTTTTGTTTTTTTTGTTGTTTTTTTCAAACACCATGAACATGTCAAGAAAGCTGTCATGAGAATTATCATACTAATGTTAAGGGGAATATTATCAGATTAATTCCATTTATACCATGTTAACCAGCCTACATTTGTGATCCATCTTCTTGGGCACACAAGCTGCTTGCTGAATGGTGCTGGTAGAGATAACTGTTAATTCATCTGTATCCTGTTTTTGAATAATTTCATTAAACAAAAGCCTTTGAGTCTTCTTTTGTTGCTTAGAACAAATGGTTAGATTTTAGGAAGTGTAGCTACTTTTGTTATTCACAAATTCCAGAGCCTTTCAAAATTTATCATTCACATTCTCAGCTCTACACACAATCAGTCATTATGTCAGCAGCTGCCCAGGGAGCCTCACTTCATTTCATTCAGCCAAATAATAACCATCGGGACAACCAGTGGTACATTAAAAATAATAATAAAATGAAATCCTTAAATAGCAGAGTTCTTTACTTCTGTAGTTAAACATTAATTACTTCCATTCAGTAGAAATCCCATTGTACATTTTGACAGGTAGGGAAAAGCAATATCTATGTTGAAAATTAAATTGATTAGATTGATATGTTTTAATAATAGAAAAGGTTATAAAGGGTTTCATTTCCAAATAAATGACTTCAAATGATTTATTACAGGCTACCGTAACCTAATCAGGTGTCGGCCTTTGTTTTTGTAGTTCAGTGACTGAGCAGTCAAAAACCTCTAACCATTTGAATAATTATAAATTTTGAAATAACTTTAATGCACACAGATATCACAAGTCCCCTTTCCTACATTAGAGATAATGAGCACTTTACAGGTTGAATATTTAGCTTGCTTTTAGATATGAGATATAATATATGTGTGATGAAATTAGAAAATAATTACTTTAAAATTACAGCCCGAGTGTTTCCTTCAGCCCCTCTCCTGCCCTGGGCACCCTCCCTGTCTTCTCCCCCGTTTTCTGTGATGTGTCAGTCCTGGCATTTCATGGCCATGTTCAGAACATTGAAATAACACTTCATAAATGACAATCCAAGTAACAATATAAATATTAATTTATACAGCATCATCGTGAGGCTGTGCCAGGGACGCTCATAGAACTCATTTGTGTGATGTCAGGTTCTCTTTTTTTAAATGTCCTTGGTCATGTTCTTCTCTACTAGGTGTCTAAAATGTAAGCCCGTGTTTTTGTCAGCGTTCTCAATCTCCTTCTTATCCTAAACATAAGGAAAAGAGAGGTAGATGCCGACTCAGATGATCAGTTTGCTGGCAACCCGCTTTTAAGTCACATATGGAATGAGAGGTGTCAATCTATGCACAATGTTGCCACCTTCTGCTGAACACTTTACATCTTAGAAAAGATGCGATTTACTTTTGGAGTCAGTATCAACTGGAACAAATGAGGGGCTTTATATGGATTTAAATTCAGTTTGAGTTATCTGAAAAAAAAAAACAAAAAAAGTTGCGTATATCATATGACCTGAAGACTTGTTTTCTTTTCCTGAGATGTATGTGAGGGCTATTGGTAAGAATCTGGGCAACTCTCCTTAAACACTGATGTTCTATATTTTCTCAGTTATTGGCAAGAGCTTAGTAATTAGCAGTTAACTGTTCATTAGCAAATCCAAAGCAATAGAGATGATTTCCAAAAAGGTTACCAATAAAATTTTGTTCTTTATAGTAAAAAAATGCATATGGCATCTTTTATTATTATTTTTTCCTTTCAAGTTTTCACCTGTTGTCTTATTTGTCATCAGATATTGGGAGAGATCCAGTTTTCTTTGTATAGACAAAAATAGCAGCATGCTTAAGAGTGGATTTATTTTAGGTTTCAGAATATGTTTCTTACACTTATTAATAATGGATAATTCTCACAATTTTATTTCTTATTTCTTATTTTTTATTTTAAAAAATACATTTTTATTGATTTCAGAGAGAGGAAAGGAGAGGGAAAGAGAGAGACAGAAACATCGATGATGAGAGTCATTAACTTGGCACGCCCCCTGCACGGCCCCGACTCGGGATCGAGCCCGCAACCCGGGCATGTGCCCCGACCGGGAATCGAACCTCGGTCTCCTGGATCCTAGGTAGATGCTCAACTGCTGAGCCACACCGGCTGGGCTTTCTTATTTATTTTAATGAAAGAAAGAATGCAGTTGAAATTTAGCAACTTTTTAGAAATCATGTTCACTGAGCACCTCATCCTCATGCATAATGCCAAGATTTTATCTCCATATAATTCCAGCTTATTGGTGTCATGGCCTTCATTCATTGTTTCAAGGCAACTGTTTCTAAAGGGTTACTATGATTTTGCAACTACTTTAAAATCTGCCAAACAACTATACATGCTCTAAATGCATAAATCTTCCAAACAAATATGATACAGGATTAATATGAAACTGGAACGGGCCAGCCTAATGAATGCCAAGCTTAATGTACAATCTATTTTTTGAATAAATCATACAAGAAAATTGCAGAGTGTGTAAATTACATAGCCATCATAAATCAATATCCTTTAGATTGCTCTGCCTTAGATAAAGGGTAGCACTGCAGAGGCCACGGCATGCTCGAAAGTAAATGAGGGGAAAGCAGTTAAAGTGAGGGAGGAACACCCATCAAGGAGAAGAAATGCTCAGAAAATTATTATAAAAGTTGAGTACACAAATTACACATCCCTGGGCTGTGGTTATGTGATTCGGAGCACGTGGGTGAATGGCATGGCTCATGCTGGTTTTCGCTGTGTGGCTGTTGCAGAACTGAGTTAAGATATTGGACCTGTTCCTGCAAATTTGCGCTAATGCTTAAGAAAGAGTTCTCTAAATCGCATTATTATTAAAGTAGTTTCTTAATAAAGATTTTGAACTCATTGATAAAGCTGCAGATCATAGTCTCCATTCTCATCTCAGTTTGGTGTAAGAAAATTAACTTCCAAGAAGGATGCTGGTAATCTCTTAAACATATTTCACTGTGGACCATGTACTCATTTTTTAAATAAAAACATAACTAGCCATCCACTTTACATTTATATTGGCTAAATGAAGAAAAATATTAGCAATAAAAAGATTGTGAGTTTTTAAAAAATATGGTCTATTCTGGCAAAACAAGTTTTGTGAAGAAATGTGAATACTTTTTTTTTTTTAAAGCCTTTTCTCAAGATCCTATTAACTGCCAGGAAGTTTTGCCAAACAGATTTTAAGGGGAGAGTAGGGCTCTCCTAACTGTCCAAATGTTTCCTCACGTTTCAAACAAGCAGCTGCTGGGAGTTCCTGCCAGTAGTAAACCTCTCAGGCAGAATGTGAGCAGCTGCCAATCTTGTGTCAATATTTTAAATTCGCTTGTAACCATCTCAACTGGTGTAAAATTTTCTCTTTCCCCCCAGAAGGCCAGCAGACAACACTTTTGAAGCTTTGTCTCTCTTTACTCCCCTAGTGGTGAAGTAGCCTGATAACCACTTTTGGTAGAGAAAGAGATTTCTTTGGACATTAGGAATAAGAGCAAATCTCAATTTGTTGGTGAGGACACACCTGAAGTAGCAGAAACATTAACAACCATAAGAGAAATGTAAAATAATAACTGAGGAATCGTGCAGCAAACACTTGTGTAATGAATTTATTTACTTAGTACTTATTGCTAGAGCTTTTAATTTTAAATTTTTTTTTAAAGAAGGGAAGTCTAGATTTTGACCTTCAAAAACTTACAAATGAAGATTGGCAAGGGCAAGAAATACAGGCCTAGAAATTAGTTTGAAGGTACTTGGTATCTATTAAACTTAAACACTGGAGCAGAATTACCTGCTTGATCCTCAGATTACCCTGTAAAGATTGGAGCCTAATCTGTGGTCTGAAGGAGTGTTCTTTATGGTAGATGAGAAAGTGCATGAACTTGTTACGGATGTAAATTGAGAGGGAAACCCAGGCAGATGATCGTGCTTGCGATGAGGTTGGATGTGTAGCAGTGTTTCCTAAACTGGGAGGGCTTCACTGAAACGGTGATGATGGCTAATATTGGGGTGAGGATGGTGAGGGGAAGAGGTGAAGGAACAATAAATGAGGGTGATGTGTAAGGTCAGAGGGCACTTGTCTGCTCGGAGCATGAGAATTTGCCCAGAGCTAAAGATGGCGAAGTAAAGGCTTCTCATGGACACCTCGAAGCAGATGGTTGGAAATCTGCCCTGTCTTGTATTTTTACCCAATGAATAGGCATTGAGAATTTTTTTCTTAAAAGTTGAACAATTTGTGGAACTCTGCATTGTTTCCTTGAACAATTTTCACTCTTTCATTTTTTCTTTCTCCTTGTAGCATAGCACTGAAGAAAATCCTTTCAAATCCTTTCAGTCATGGATAGTTTAATTTGAGATCACCTCTAAAGTTTTGTGAGCTTTTATTATTCAGGTTCAGAAATGGCCAACGTATCACTATGCATATTGATGGTGTTTAAATAATATTCACAAAATAAAATCCTCTCATTCATGTTAGATTATGAGGTATAAATAAATACAAGGTAATGTGATTTTTTTTTTTTTTTAAATCCAGAATTAGTAGGATTACTGCAAATTAGGTACTCTTCTAAAGTAGTCATTTTGGAAAGTTATATACACTTACTCTAGTGATGAAGATGGGATGTTGCTGAATCATTTGTAAAACTTCTAATTGAAATTGTCTTTATAAACCATAATGCAAAAAATGCTAAAGTAAGAGATGATTATTTTTTTAATATATTTTTATTGATTTCAGAAAGAGGAAGGCAGAGGGAGAGGGAGAGAGATAGAAACATCGATGATGAGAGAGTCACTGATTGGCTGCCTCCTGCATGCCCCCTACGGGGGATGGAGCCCACAACCCGGGCTTGCACCCTGACTGGGAATTGAACCTTAATCTCCTGGATCATTGGTTGATGCTCAGCTGCTGAGCCTCACTGGCTGGGCAAGAGGTGGTTTTTTTTTTAATATCAACTCAGGTGACTATCTAAATTTATAATTTTTCCTTTACACGGAAATCTTTAGTAAGAGGCAAAAGGTTTATAGACTCTGAAGAAAAACCAGAGTATATATAATTTTTCCTTATGGAGTTAACACACCAAACATTTGCTTCTTGGGATAGTAGCTTAGATACTAATTGTGCAGTGATTTGACTTTGAGAGCCGGGGAGACAGATGCCTATTTTGAAAGCCCAGCTTCAGCTTTTACTAGCTATGCGGTCTTAGTGGGAAAATCACTTCATCTTTTCTGTACCTCAGTTTCCTCATCTGTAAATTGGGAACAGTAAGAGTGTCTTCCTTCTAGGCTGTTTTAAAGATTAATAAATGCGTGTGTGTGAAGTGCTTAGGATGGGGCCTTGCACACAGAAAATGTTATCTCAATGTTGACAATTATTAAGGTGTTGCCAGCCTTTTTTCCCCTTACTAGCAAATTTAATATTAAATGGTCCTATTTGTGACTTTCACCTGAAAGTAGTTGTGACAGAAACTTTCTGGAAAAGGACTGCTTTGTGACTAAATCTGTCATTTTCTTTGATTAATTGTTTGGAGTTTTACACTTTTATGATAAAGACTAATCAGTTAGATGTTTATACATTTAACATATCAAGTGGCAGCATTAAGTGTCTGAAACATGGAATTTTTAAGATTTGCACAGCTTTCTTTTTCAGGGTTTTTAAGTTAATTTTGTGGGTTTTTAAAAATTTTTATTAAATTTCTTGGGGTGGTCACACAGGTTAACAACATCATATAGGTTTTGGGTGCACAATTTCACAACACATCATCTGTACACTGAATTTTGTGTTCTTAAACATAAGTGTTAAATATAGTTTGAGTCTCTCATTTAATGAATACTAAAGAATGCACACCAATTTTGCATGGTCACATAAAACATGGACTGACAGAAAAAGATATATTAAACCTTGAAAAAAATCACAGTTTAAAGAAGTGTAGTTAAACTGAACACAGGATCTCTGCTCTGTTCACAAGGCACCATGCTCAGTATTAGCAGATGATAATAGATAGCTTGTTTTTTCAAGGGTGTGAACACGTTCCCTCGCTGCCTTGGGTAGCAGCTGCGGCTGCTGTGCACAGATGTGGCAGACTCCAGGTAAACGAGAGCTACAATGTTGTTTGTGTAGCCTCTGCTGGTGACTGTTGACTGTGCGCGGCCGCCCCCCTGCCTTGCTCTTCTGCTGCATTCACGATGGTAAAGACTTCATTGTGTGGTTGGTTTTGCCTTCAGGTAATTGATTCAATCCTTGTTTCTCATTTTGTAGTGAAATGCGTTTGATTTTAATCCAATCGCAGTGCGACTCCCAGGGGAACACCACTGTACTAGGGTAGATGAAATTCTCTGTGTGCTGCAGGTCAGGAGGCTTCCAGCTTGTTTGTTTACGATACTGGGTAAAGTGATTACATGCCCGCTCCGCCTTAGTTATGCTACTGAGAAACAAACCCTCGAATGGCAGCAGGCACTGAAGAGGCCTGTGACCATTTTTAAAAAGCCCTACGCTTGGAGATTTTGACTTTGTAAATTCTCACACTTAATGTTGCACGACTGTATATTGGGTTTTGTAAGCTTACTTTTCCTCTTCTGTTCTTGTGTTGGTCGTTATAATTTTCAGATTTTTTATTTTAGAAATGAGTGAGTGCGTGTGTATTTGTTTGTAATAACATGTTTCCTTGGTTCTGATGATGTCTGTTTTAACAAGCTCCAAAGGGCCTTGGAGTAACTTCTCTTGGGTGTCTTCTCATTGATTTAAAACCTCATAAATGAGTATTACTAATATAGTGAGTGCTTACTGAAATCCCAGAGCATTACACACTATGGATAGGAAGGTTCTCCCCATCTTAAGATAGGAAGCACCTACCCCGCCGGCAGGGCTCAGCGGCTGAGCATCAACCTGGGATCCAGGCGGTCAGGGTTTGGTTCCCGGTCAGGGCGCATCCCCGGGTTGCGGGCTCCATCCCCAGTAGGGGCCGTGCAGGAGGCAGCCCATGGATGATTTTCATCATTGATGTTTCTCTCTCTCCTTCCTTCTCTCTGAAATTAATAAAAACATATTTAAAAAAAAAAACACCTGAAAGTGACCTGATTAGATTGTGCAACACTGATGTCTGCATGAGAACCCTTTGTCTTGGATACTACTTCTCAAGTTGTAGGCAAAGAAAGCAGAGTTCTGAGGCATATTTTATACTGTATCTCATTAAATTGTGAGATAAGATTGAATAATTAGATTATGAAGACAGGGTTGCATTATTCAAAATCAAACAACTAGTGTTTGCTATCAGTCATAAACCTTGTGCCTTCCATAAACCATTTGCAGGAATAATTTCAAACATTTAATTTCTTTGAATCAGCAGAGTTGCAAGTAATTTTTTTCATTGATTTTACTTTAAGTCTATAATAAAAAAGACATACAGCACTTAAACTGTGGATATCTTTCTTGGAAAATGAGTTTTAGTCCACATTTGGAATGTCTTCTTCATTATATCCTCACAGAACTTGCATGGTATCTTATTGCCCTTCTGAGGAGAGTTCAAGGTTAAAGAACCAAAACTACTACATTATATATGGCGTTGTAGAATGGATTGTAGTATCAGTAAGGCTTCTGTTTGCATAAGTATGTGTAGTTGGTGTAGGAAACACTAGAGTTGGTAATGTCTGGGCAGACTCTGAGAGTTTAGCTTTTAATCAGCTTTAGTGATCTGCCTTTGGGATAGGTAGGTTCACTTTTCTCAGATCTTCTGATTTTTAAAAAGAAGTAGGGCATCTAGATTTCCATGTGAACTTTCCTACTAAGTCAGACTTTTTCTATATTTATTTAATAATAAATGGTCCATAGAAATAAAAGATGTAGACTCAGGTCAGTCTGGGTTTTAAAAGATTGAGGCATAATTGACATATAATAATATGCACACCTCTTAAGTGTTGAATGATTTTTGACTCTTATATACAACTGTTGTAACTACCACCTAAAACAAGATTTAGAACATTCTCATCACCTCAGAAAGTTCCCTGCTGACTCTTCCCAGTCAATTATCCATCCTTCACTTGTGCAACCATTTTTGAGAACTTTATTTTAAAGGGCAAAGAAATTCTGTCTTTACATCAGATGAAGCAAAGGGCTGCAGTGACCATTGTTATCTCCTGCTATAAAGAAAACAAAATGAACTCATGCCTTTGTTCAAGAAAAAGAGAGAAGGGAAATAATGTTTAATGCTTCCTCTGAGCTGTTCTGTTTCCATTGTGGAATCCCTGTGTGTAAAAACTCTGCAGTTTTTAAAGCATCATTTTTTAGCAGCATGGTCTGAGGTTCATAATTGAGAGGTGACTTGCTCAATGTCAAACAATTAGTGACCAAGGTGAGAAAGAAAAACCAGAACCATAGTTTTAAAGATTTACTGTTGACCTAGAAATATATTTTTGAAGATCATATGATAATGAAAAATAATTACATATAAGATTAACCACCTGATGATGATAATATCTAAGATACCTTGATCATTTATGAATTGCCTGACACTTTTCTGAAATACCATTTCTAACCTTATATTCACATTTATGAGGTCATATTTTTATATTTATTTCACAGATTAGGAAAATAGGTATTAGAGGTATTCAGTACCTTGTCCAAATTCAAATATCAGATGAATCATGGAGCTGGAGTTTAAACAGTCTTTAAATTTAAAGACTGTGCTCGTTAAGAAAGTATTTTTTGGGTACATTTTAATATCACTGATTTTATTTTGAAAGAAAACTGTTCTTGATGAGTTATCCATCATGTGACAAGTGTTCATAAGTTATAGATATCAATGAATGAATATAAAGTATGAAAGTATGCAAACAATATAATGTATGGAAACAATATGGATGAAAAACAATATGTTTTGTATGTAACATAATATTGGGGATAAAAACAATTGAAAGGACCATTAAGGAATTCAGCAAGTTGTACTGAAGGGTGAGCTCTATAGTCCAGACATTGGATGGTTAGCAATTTAAGTTTTTATCCCATTGGTGGGGTTGAATAGTACAACTTAATCATGCCCTTTCTTCTGTCTCATTTGTGAAGCAGTTGGGAAATTAAGACCAAAGTGTTATATTTAGAATTGTCAAGGCTAACTTAGAGACTGCAGTTCGGTTGAAAAAGTGGGGTGTCTGATTATACCCCCCTGAAATAGTGTCACTTCCCAGTTTGTGGAGGGAGAAGCTGGAGAATCAAGATCTTGCTGAGAGCAAGCACAAGACTTCTCCTAGGGACTTCCGAGTGGGAAGCAAAAGATTCTGTGGTCATGCAGGTCTAGGAAAAAGGGAAGGGCCCAGAGGGTCCCTCTCAGGAATAGTGGCCTTGACACAGTAACTCTTCCTAGTTCCATATGACTCACTGAAAGCTGGCCTCTGAGAATTCTTCCACTCCTTTAGGGGGAGCAAATAGGGCATGGAGAGAGAGCAGAATCTCCCACTGGAACCCTGCTCCAGGAATAGGAAGGTGGGGGGAGAACCCCAGCACTTCCCTGGCTGGGTGGCAGTGAGCGGTGGGGGGAGGGGAGGGCCCTGTCTATATTGATTGGGTGCTCACTGTAGTCATACACCTTGAGATGTCACCAGTGGAAATGAGGGTCATGTTTGCTTACTCATATTTTGTCGTTTTTACGGCTTCCTTAGGGGACATTTAACTATGTTTAACCTGCTCATTCTTTTGAGCCTGCTGCTAGTGTGTTAATTCATCCTGGTTCCATAACTGCATTTGAAATTCTCAATAAAATCAAAACCACTAGTGAAAGCATCAGTTATTAAAAATAAGGTCTGCAAACCTTGTACTTTAATTAAAAATTGGGGGCTATGGAAAATGAAAGATTAATGGCGTTATAAAGTAAAAAAGATAAAATGCATATGTAAAACCGAATGGAATAATAGTTCTGAAGATTTACCTTGTCTTAAAGGATCTCTGAAACTTTCAACAATAGACTGCAATTCTGAAGGCCATGAGGCCAACAAAGGAGGAAATTGCACAATCAGCATAATACAGTGAAAAAAGTACTATTTTATCATTTTACTTGCCTTTTCTTTACGTAAAGTAAAAAATGTTTATTTTTGCTGCCCCTGTAGACAAGAAAACTCTTTCAAGTTGTGTGGCTTCAGAATAAATTTCAGGAGATCAAAATTCATTTTGAGTCATGAAAATGTAAAGCTTTAAATGTCGGTCATTTCTAATTGATTTTCCAGAGGGGAGAAATATGTGAAGGAAGAAGGGAAGTCACATCTGTCAGTTACTTTCCTGGAAATCTATTTGAATTCAGTAAGTTAAGAGATGGCTTGGTCTACTATGTGGTTCAATATCTGAAGTCAAGACTTCTGATAAATTGATAAAAAAAATAGAAGACATCTGGTAGCCTAGTTTGGCTCTGTCACAGTTGTACAGTGGGGATTCAGTCAAGTTTAAACCCCCCCCTCCTCCCTCTACCAGCCTCTACAGATTGAAATGCAGAAGCGTAACCACTGGGGTTTGTTACTTGCACCCAATCTACTCATTGCCGATGTGGAAAAATGAGTAAGACAGTCCCTCCACCGTAATACTTCTGTGTTGCTCTGTAGCAGTGATCATTTATCTGCTTAAACAGTCTCATCCTTAGGTGCACAGCTCTCCTAATACATCATGTCTGGCATAGCAATATCTTCAGGTAAGTGTAACAGCTCATGCTTTGAAGAGGTTCGAAGGGAAAGGAAGATAGAGTGCTGATAACTCATTGGTCCAGAGTATTAGTGTTTAGTTTTCGCCAGTGGACCTGCAGTAGATGGACATTCTCCACAAAAACCTCACACCACAGCCTTCCACCCAAATACAATGGAGGGTAGGATTTGGTTGTCACATAAATCATCTTTCCAAGAAAGCGAGCTGTTCTTGCAATAGGATGGCAGATGGAGCAGCTTTTTTACCAGTGGGGGGTTTTGTTCTCTGCTGCCAAGGATATTGAGGAAAGAAGGAATTATGCTAATTTATCTGTTTTTCTTCATTTCTAAGCAGTTTTACATACAAGGAACTCACTCATTTGGGGATCTAAGTTATTTTTTGGCACTTGGTGCACAGCACAAATTATGTGCTGAATGTATGTGCACCGTCTGATCTTCAAACATTAGATATAAATGTGGTATCTTTAAAGGGTCTTCTGCTTGCT
This sequence comes from Miniopterus schreibersii, assembly GCF_964146895.1. Taxonomy (NCBI): domain Eukaryota; kingdom Metazoa; phylum Chordata; class Mammalia; order Chiroptera; family Miniopteridae; genus Miniopterus; species Miniopterus schreibersii. Next base: position 33,954,418 of record NC_138101.1, read on the forward strand.
GAATTTCAAAAAGTCACGGGATGGTTCAAGTCTAGAAAATATTGCAGGGAGGCTCTCTTGCTGCCTAGTTTCTAAGGTCATGTGCAGAATATGAGAGCTTTTAGGAGAGTAGAGATTTTTTTTTCCCTGGCTAAAACCCAATAAATAAAAGATATATCAGATGGACTGACTCTTACTCTGATTACCCATTCAATGATTATTTATTTATTAAATCACCAGGGTTGTAGAGAAATAGAGTGCTTACTCTATTGGTAAACTACACCCACTCTGTTGACTTCCGATGTATGTACAACCAGTTTTGCTGTCTCTCCTGACTTTATACAATGACTGCTTAAATGCAGAGTCTGGTTTTTTCTTTTTTTCATGTGAAGAACACTGCTGATTTTTCATTCATTGCCAAGGGCATGGGCTATTCCAGGATGTAGCCCAGTGATCTGTCCATCGGGACACACAATTATATCCTGCTCTTTGGTGCCTTCAAAGAGAATATTTTGAGAGAATAATTTGTTTTCTCAAGCAGTCACATGTGTATTGAAATTGCAAGATTAAATCCAAAATCCTTTGAGCTTTTTGGGAATAAAGATAGCATGTGAAAATGCTCAGCATCCTCATTACAATTACTACTTTCTAAGAAAGCCTTTCTCCATGCCCTCTAAGATCAGCTCTTTTTTTTAGAACTCCTTTGTTCCCTTTTCTTTCATCTGCTGCTTTTTACTTGTCCCACTTCAGGGGAAGATAATTGAATCACCTCAGGCCGCATGCTTGTGGACCCTACAAATTTAATGCCTTTAAATAAATTCTGCGTGTTATGCAGTAGAAAGAGTGCAATGGGTATATTCCAGTGTAGGTTGTGATTGCAGATGAGTAGTTAATATCTTTGGAATCCTGTATTATTTTGATATGAAAGGAATAAAAAAGGATCTCCAGATCCTAGGCAAGGACATTCTGCTTTGTGCCAAATTTCAACTTTAGGTAAAATAAGTCTGTTCTTTGAGCTTCTCATCTTGACTGTTGAATGATGCTGACAAAAACCAAAACCAAAACACAAAACTATTATTTTCAGTGTATTATCAGGATAGTATGGGCCATGTCGAAGTGACAGATAAAAGGTTTTAACACTAAAGATTGATTTCTTGATTGTATACAGTGCATATCAGGTGGCTTTCGTGGCGCTTCTCTAAATCATGACGTCTACACCCAGGTTGCTTCCCTTTTGTTGGCATTCCTCCTGGAATACAGTATATGGCTTCTAGCATTGCTGTAGTTTGCTCAAGCCCAGGGCTTCTCAACTGGGGACAGTTTTGCTCTCCGAGAATCATTTGGCAATGTCTGGAAACATTTTGTTGGTTGTCACAATTAAGGGTGTGTGTGTGTGTGTGTGTATAAATGGAGGTCAGAGATGCTGACAAATATTTTATAATGTGCAGTATAACCTCCCATAACTCACTTCCAAATGTCAGTAGTACTATGGATAAGAAATCCTGCTTAGCCTTATCGTATTTCATGCTTTGTTGAAAATGGAATCTATTATCTAATTATCTACACACTCATTAATTCAGCATTGAGTACTTATTGGTAACTACTATTATAAGAAATTGTAATTAATGTTTTTAATCAGGAATACATATATGAGGACCTGATACAACCTGGGGTATCAGGGAAGTCTACCTAAGGAAGGGATATTTAAACAGATTTGAAGGGTAAGAGATAAAGTTGTAAGAGTGGCCTGGGAAAGGGTGTGGAGAGGGAACAGTGTTGGAAGCAGAGCTAACCCTGCCTGAGGCTGATGAGAATCAGGTGCAGCTTCTCAGGAGGAGAACCTGCTCTTTCCTGACCGAAACCTAACTCACAGGCGCCCTTGTTCCTGAGTCCCCTACCTTATTTCTAATCTGATACCTAGTCCCGTGGTTGGCTATGGACAGTACGTGTTTGATTCTCTACCCAATTTCAGGACACAGAATTAAGGACTGTGCTTCATAGTGTCCCCTAAACTACTCAAGGGAGTGAGAGGGAGTTCTGATGCCCAGCCCAGATTAGCCACAAATGCCTTGGTGGTAACCCTCGGGATGTTAGGCAAGGGCTTTGCTATGTTACGGGGTCAGGACCTCAGCCTCCAATGACAATGTTAAAACGTGTAGTTGAAGTGATTTTGAAGGAGGGGCTCAGAGGCAAGGAAGCAGGTTGGGCTTGGTTTTAAGCCTTGGATATAAGGATTTAACAGGACTCTTTCTCTTAAGGGCAACTGCTAGAAACCATGAAAGGAAGTTAGGGACCTAGAGACATAGCAGGAGCCAGACTTGTTTGGTGCTTGTGGGGCTTTGACTGCTGCTTTCTAAACTGCCATAAAACCATTTTCAGCTCTATCTCAGTCTTAGGAAAGAATCCTCAAGGTGACAGTACTTCTTAGTAGCAAGTTAAGTGCCAAATGAACTTTTGGGATAACTTTGTCTCATTTTCTCCCTGTTTTCCAGATATGTATCATGTATATAAATACAGTTCCAGAGTATCATAATTTAACCTTACATACATAGATGTGTATTGAGCATTTATTATCTGCCAGGTATATTTGAGAAATCGGGATATAACAGTAAATGAAAGGTTATGACTGCTCTCATGAAATTTAATTCTACTTGACGGAGACAGACTATGAAAAAAATTATAAATCACTTACTGAATAAAATAACTCCAGATAGTGTTAAAGGTAAAGGTACGTAGAGTGATCTGGATATGAGGCTCACCTAAGCTCCATTAAGGAGTAAGGCTTGGTATGAGACCCAAATGAAGAGAGAGAAGGAAGGAAGCCTCTTGACGGTCTGGGGGAATAGCTAATGCAAGAGCCCTGAAACAATCACATTTGTCTTCTTTCAGGGGCAGAAAAGGCAAGGCCAGTGTGGACCAAGTGAGATAAAATATAATGTTAGAAAGACAGGCAGGGTCTAAATTAGGGAAGGTCCCACAATGCCACAGTAAGAAATTTGAATTGTCTTCTACATTTTTGAAAATTATTTTGGAGGGTTACAAAAAGGAAGAGTGACATCTGAATTATGTTCTGGTTACTGGATGGATAATGAACTGGGGTGAGCTGGGGTAAGAGTAGAGGGCAAGAGATCAGTTTTCTAGGCGAGAGATAATGATAAATTGCTAGAATTGAACTATGAAAAGAGCTAGTGTGATTAAGGAAGTGATTTGGACTCGCTCCATTCAGTTCTGTGTCATTTTCATGTTTTTAGGATTGTTTACCTTGGGCTACTTTTGAGTAAATTTCTTTTGGCCAAAATATGAAGTGTCTGATAAATATTGTGGACTCTCCTCTCTTTCAGTCTCTTCTGTTTTCATATTTCTGGAATCGACGTAAAGGGAAATAGAGAATTTTAAGCCATTTTCCTAATATCTCCTTCTCAAGATACATTTTGTTAAAGATAGTAGTATAATTTCTGATAATACAGAAATTGAACAGCATACATTGATTTAAAGTCCTTTTCTTATGTCTTTGAAACTTTTAAGCTTCTACCCAGGACTTAACCTTTTGTGGGTATTTACTTTTTATCTAGAAAGATATAAAAGAGAAGTAAATCCTGAAACTTGTAGATGAAAGCACTATTGATTTCTAAATTCCCGTACAGCTCTGAAAACTTTGGTCACTCTGATTGTGTGATTGTTTTGTTATATACCACAAGGCTGAATTACATGTCGTTTAAGTACATGAGTATGTTTGTTAGAGGCAAGTCTGGGAGAGGATCTGGCAGACTACTACCCTAGCCACTGGTTCTTGCTAAAATAGCAGCAATTATTTTAACTTTTTAAAGTATAAAGCAGATTTTTCGTGGAATCATATGCAAGTACCTTAGTATATTATAAGGCACTTTTGACCCAGAGATTAATAGAATCCTTACAAGGGCTCTGCACCATCTCATAATTCAAGGAGTGGTTAGAGTACATTCATTATGTGCTGCCAGGATGCTTAAGGGGTTTGCAGAGAGGCTGGGAATAGATCTCCCTACATCAGAAGCTATTAACTTGTTCTTTCTCCCCCCCTTCTTGCATTAGCAGGCTTTTCTTTATGTGTCGGGTTTGCTATTTTTTTGAAGGGCACAGTGAGAAGAAATTGTGTAATGTGAATGCAGATTAGTGGAGAGTGAAGTAGCTTGTTTTCCAGTCGTATTTTTTGATTGGGGAAGGAAAGGCAGAAGTGAAGACTGTCGCCTCTGTCTTTATGGAGTGACCAGGGACTCTATCAGCTTTCCAATCTGCCATACTCACAGTTGTCATAGCAAAATATTGTATCTTAAAATCTTTTTACTCGTCTCCACCTTGATGTAAAACCTCAAAGAGAAAGCTCTTATTTCTGTGCATTATCAAAGAAAATAGGATAGTACTGTAAATAAATGACCCCCCCCCCCCAAATTTAATCTGCTTAACTTTGGAAGAAGATTGTTAGAAGTAACACTGGACAAGGAGACTCAAGAAAGGGACTTTAGCTCTGATTTTGTTAATGGGCCAAACTTTTACCTTCTCAAGACTCCAGTTCCCTCAGCGGTAAAAGCTGCCATAGTATTTGCCTTGCCTTCATATCAAGATTGTTTTGAGGAGCCTGGCATCTCTCATCACCCATTGCAAACTCTAAGACTGGCAAACTCTGTAAGACTTTGAAAATATGAAAATGACCTGTTAAATTTTCAGTGTTACTGTGTTTTGTTTTTTTTTTTGGCAAATTTAATAATTCAGAGAATTTAAAGTATCATAAGTAGAATTATGTTGACAGTCACATTACTAATTAAATTTTATATTTATTTAGCAATTATTAGTTGTCAGGTATTTGTCAAGTTCTATAAATTAATTCTCTAATTCAGTCCTTATAGCAGTCTTGCATCAAACTGGGAAGTTTAGAGTTATTAAGTAACTTGTCCAGATGATGACTGATTAGTTTTTAAACCATGTACTTAAGTACTACCTTCCAGGGTAATTTTCTTGGTGAAATACCTAAGAAAAACTTAAAGTAGAAATGTGGCATTTTCATAAACTCAAAAAACAGCACTCAAGGAAAACACATGACAATCTTTCACTTGCATTGCATTCTGGGGAAAGAAAATTTCAGCCCTCTCTACCACCACTTGAAATAAATTACTAAGTAATTTGATAGAAATCTTCTCATCAGTATTATATTTCCATATGCTCAAGATATTTCAGCTTTTTAATCTTTTATTCTGCTAAAAACCCTGGGTATATTTTACATGTTTATATTGAGGGCTAAGCCCTGGCCAGGTAGCTCAGTTGGTTAGAGCCATGTCCCAATATACCAAGGTTGTGACTCTTTTATCTGTTATATTTTGATTACAGATTTCAACTGTGGTTGTTTTAGAGCATTCAAAGTAATATAATGGTTTAGGGAGAAGGAGATAGAAATAAAAATAATCAGTTTCTTATATATCTTTTATTTAAGTTTTATACAATACAGGATAACTCACTTTTTCTGTTTTAAGTTATCTTGCAATCTAGAGACACGGTGACATTTTCTCTGTATACATATGTAGCTGCTAAATAAAAGATACTTTATACTTGGAAATGAAAACAAAAGTTTAAAGAGCATATTAAAATAAGAGTGTTTGAAGGAGGGCTTGATTGTGTCCTGACTTTCTCTTGATTTAAAGAGGAGGTAGGAGTTTTAGAAAAAGATATAGTAAGGTAGAATTGATTATTTTTAAGAATATATAGCACTATAAATATTAAATCTTCTTGTAGAAAATCAAAAGCAAAACCAGATTAGAATACAAAATTGACTTCAGGCATAGATTTGTGTTTGCAATTTTGTCGTTGGAAATGAGAAGTAATCTGCCAAATATTTTACTTATTAAGATGTGGGAGCTCAACAGGAAAATATGGAAGCAGCAAAGATGCTATATCTTGTTTATATTCAATTTGAGAATATTTACAGAACAATTTGCTATGCATTTTTAATTTTAAGATTTTTGAGAGCAATACCCACATATTAGTTTTTTTTTTTTTTTTTTGCATTTTTCTGTCCTGGCTCTTATTATAATTCCTATGAAAAATATTGTGAATTTAGTATTTACATTGGTATGTATATGGAGAAGCTAAATTTTAACCGAGCATATGGGTAATATAATTCATTGTCATACATGAAATAAGAATATTTAATTCTAAATGCCTCAAATAATAACCTTATTAGCATAGTGATAATAGAGTTTTTATTGTGTGGAGTTCTGACTTTACAGATTACTTTACTGAATGCATTGCTTAAAAGTAGCGTATACAAATTTTATAACATACTTTGTATTGCTTTATTTATGCTGTAGCGCAGTATTTGGATTTTAATATGCTTATATACTAAGGCAGAACTACTACTGAAATGTGGGTAGAAATAACTTTTTTAGTAGCTCAGTAGAAAACTAGCACTTTGAAAGTTGTGTGTGAATTCTCATTTAATAGGCTTTTCATTTCCTAGATTTTCATTTAACAAATACTTTCTGAGCATGTTTCATTGCTAACTCTGAGTATGGAGCACAGGTTGACAAAATAGAAATGATTCTGCCCTATGCATTTGATACTAAAGCCCCACCCATCCCCCTTTTGTTTTCTAACATGACAATATTTTTACCTTTCCTGGCAATTTTAAGGTAGTATTCATTTATTGCTGGATATATGAAATAAATTAGAGGAGTAAAAGTATATTTAATACAACTCATTATTATATAAAAAGCTAATGCTAAACTAATAGGATTAAATACTTACTGTGAAATAGGGAGAGAAAGGGGTTCACTGAGTGAATAAAATGTTATTGATGACTTTATCGATTACTTGCATATTGCAGAGCATTATGTCCCTTTAGGAATATGGGAACCTATTACATTGAGAAGTATAATTTCTGTATAGGAAATTACAAAATGGGGCTAGAGGGAAACTGGGACCTAGAGAATTCAGTTGTTTGCTGTAGCTAAACAGGTGAGGAAGCAGAGCCCCCCAGTGAGACTCGAAACCTGGTGTTTCATTTCAACATAAGTAAGAACTCTTAACCCAAATGAAACCTGACGGCTCGGTTTGTAAGTTACTTGTTCTCGAGTGAGATGCTTCTAGTGTCTGTATGCTGTTAATATGCACTGTGTTCTGAGGAATTTGAACTACATTGGCTACATTATTTGTATGTATAACCACACAGAAGGAATCCTCTGACCTCAGAACCATTATAATCTATTGGAATCCACATGCAGGTAAGAAAACAAACTCATTGTGTGTGTCTCAATGGGAATTCTAGTAAATATGCATTTAAATATTTGAGAACAGTATAAGAAAACGTACTTATTACTTGTTTTTTAATCAAGAAATTTAATTTTGTATCTTTGTAAGCATGAAATAATTTTATGTAATTGAAATTTACTCATAACTTTTTCTCCTTAATTTTCAAATACATGAAAAAATTTTGTCAATGTAAAAAAAAAAAAAGGTTTGTTTTGTTAATCTAAAAATACTATGTATTAAACAAGATTTTCTAATAAGCACTTCTTGTGTAGTTATGTTACCAGTAGAGAGAGGTCTTCATCTGCACCTATTGCTAGTTAGGGTGAATTTCCTGAGATATCCCAAGAAAATGAATTTCCTGAGACTTGCACGGAAGGATGCAATATTGTAGAAAGCTTAATTTCTGTAGAATCAAACCCCCAAGTTTCCAAATTCCCATTTCTCTTCGTTTCACCATAGAAGAATTGTAGCTGGGGCTTCAATAGAGCTAAAATCAGAGCCAGTGTTCAAAGTTTGTGTTCCATATCTGCACAGTCTAGCTGCAGTCCATTAATTCATTGCCATTAATTCATTGCATGTGGGGTCTGCATGGCCAAGGGCCATACAGACAAATGCATGGGAATCAAGAGAGTAGGAGATTATGTGTTCCCAAAAGTTCACGTGCTTGCAGTGGCCAGGCCCATTCTGGCCAATGATCTCTGTTCCCAGGTGTGACTGACAGACAAGTACCTTCCCTATGTCACTCCAACTTTACTGGGTATGTGTCTGTCCTCCCTTTTGTTAGATCCCTTCCCCCAGTGTATTGCGGGGAATAGGTCACTTGTTCCCTGGGAAGTGCGAAGTTGCAGCTTCCTGGTGAAGCTGCCTGAATGACATGCCTATAATGTCTGGCTTCCCCTTTGCTCCTTACCTATTATTAATAACTAGCTAATTGCAACAGTATAATTTATTATTTGTTATGTGCTGAGTGTAAGTAAATGAATTTGCCAATCTTTTTTTTCAGGAGCTAAATATTTAATGATATATTCACTTTGCTTAAAAGTTGTCTGAGACACATAAGGAGATATATGGTCATTTGCTCTGTTTTGTTTTATTAGCTATTTTCAATAGAGATAGTACTTAATTATAACTATTTAATTTATTTAAAAACCATTATGAAATAAATCATAAAAATATAAAATATTTAGGCAGCAAACTAATAATATTACTCCTAATAGAAGCTACAATTAATGGCTTAATGTGGCAAAACCCATGAACTTTTATTAGACAGGTTTTATTTAGAACAATTTAATTTTAATTATGAATTGTTTTAACAGTGTTTCTGTTGCCAGAGGGGAGAGGTTCTTATCTTCCCATTTGCTCGTAGGGATTTCTTGAGCTATCCCGAGAAAAAGAATTTTCTGAGACTCACATGGAAGGATGACATATAGTAGAAAGCTTTATTTTCATGGAATCAAACCCCTGAGTTTCCAAGGTTTCATTTTCCTTTGTCCCACCATACAAGTGTAGCTGGGACTTTAGCAGAGCTAAAATCAGAAACAGTATCCACAGTTTCCATTCCATATTAGGGCATAGTCCAGTTCATCATCATGCTAGCTTAGCCTGTCTTCCCAGTTGCAGTTCATTAGTCCCTTGTATGTGGGGTCCACATGGCCATGGACAAGAGAAACAAGGGAGCCTGAAGTCACAAGAACAACCAGAAAGAGAATTCCTTTGTTTAGGGGATTTCCAAAGTTTCATGAGTCGGCAGTGGCTATGCCCAATCTGGCAGAGAAGTACCTTCCCTATGTTACCCCAGCTTTACTGGGCATGTGTCTATTTTCCCTTTGTTGTATCCCTTTCCCCAGTGCTTTGCAGGGAATAGGCTGGTGGTTCCCTGGGGAGTGCAAAGTTGCAGTTTCCTGGTGAAGCTCCCCAAAAGGCATACTTACAATGTCTGGCTTCCCTTTTGCTTCATTCCTATTTTTAATAACTAGCTAATTACAATGTTACCAGTACTGATACTCAGCTAACTAATTACCCAGTTTTAAAATGTAATTAAAAAAAGAATTCAAAGTTTGATATTAGAATATATCTAGCCAAGAATTGTCCAAGAGTGGGTATTGTCTGAGAATGTTTTTTTTGCTAACCTATTTTCGTATTTTATACAATAAGCTCTAACTTCAAATATGAATTTTTATTTATATGAGCCAGAACTTTGGAAAATGTGTAAGACAGATATGAAAATAAAAGGTACAAAACATATTTAGTACTCTTTTTGTACTGAAGATTATCAACAGTCAACAGAGAGGCACATAGTTAAAGGATATTGTGGTAAGCACAAGACTATTAAGCCACTTAACGGCACATTATTATCAGTGAAATCTCTAAAATGTATTTGGAAGATGTTCACTATGAGGTTAATATTAATGGGGAGCAGAGTCATCATAATTAAAAATTACCAGTAAACTATTTTGCTTTTGCTTTGAAGATAAAACAACTAGTGTTAGGGGGAAGGATACCATCTTATCTTAAAAGTTTAAGAATGGTGAAATGGGTAATTATACCAAAAAGGCTAGATTTGTGTTGTAAAATTTAAAATTTCCTTTCTTTTGGGGAGCTTTAGCTCAGCTGCTTTGGGGTAAATTTTCAACGCAGTGTGTGTTAAGATTGAACCATGAAACTCTCATTGAAGTTAATGGGAATCTCTGGGCTAAATCCGCTCATGCTGTGCTGAAAATGTACCCCCTAACGTTTGAGCAGTTTTTCGGCTATCATGGATGCTAAAATAGAGTTATTATGGGCCACAGTATAAGTGTATATTTAGATAGTTTTAAAATATTTATTTGATATAGGGTTACATGAATTGTTACATAGAGCTCAAATCTAATACACTACCTCTTAATATTGAAAATGGTGGTGTTCGCTGAACAGAACTATACATTTTACTTCAAACAAGACAGAGATGCTGTGCTTCATTTTGACTTTATTTTACTCTTTGCCATGATTCTGAAAAGAAGCCACTTCTGCACAAAGTGAGAGTGCCCGATGGGATTGCTAATGTAATGCCATATGTTAGGAGCATTCTTAGAGCTTCCCTCTTTTTCCCCATTACCCTTATTTTTAATTTAAGTACATCTTAAGGCTTCAAAAATATTCTATCTAGTGGAAGCTACACATTGAGTTTCACTCATTTTTTCCCCTTCATTTTGCTGGTTGAGGCAAGGTACTTATAAATAGATTCTGTGAAGGGTGTTCCTGGCTTATTTCTTTTTCTATTTTAGTATGAGTAGATTTTTTTATCATTAAAATGCTTTGCCATCACTTCTTTTTTAAATGCTTGATTTAGAGAGATTCAAACCTATTATAAACGTAATTTATGATATTTACATATTATGTGTTGTTTTTCAGTGGTATTGTTTAGTTGTAGAACCTTGTGACTTTATAACTAGTCAACAAAATAATATTTTGATCATTGATGATAGAACATTTCTTATTTAGTGCTTTATAGTTAACGGGGTTCAAGTAAGAATATCCTAAGCTTTGCTTTGTTCTAGTGTTTCGTATTTGTTTGAGAAACTTTGATATAGGAACTTTCAGAAGAAATATAAAATGGAAATGTAACCTGAAAATATATATTAAATGTGATAGAGTGACATAGTGATATAGCATATTTAAATTAAGGAAAAGGAAATAGATAGTTTTGAATGTATTATGCTGATTTTGGTTGAAGAATCATAGAATAATTCCAAAATAGGTTTAATTTACACAACTTAACTTTCCCCATGTCAGGAACACTTCATTCACAAATGATGCTATTGAGTATCACTGTCTACGGCTAACTCACCATTAGATACTTTTTTAGAAAGATTAATAAAATACTTGGAATTAGAGGTTACACATTTAAGACTGATGCAAACTAGTTTGCACTTCTTGAATTAAAAATGCCTTTATATGCCATAAAAATATCTTCTATTCAGACTAAAATTGGAACTCTATTGTTTTGGGAGAAGTCAGTTCAGGGGACAGATTTTGGAATCAGGGACATAGAAGTGGTAGTTGAAACTCTAGGATTGGACTAGATAACTGAAGAAAAATAAGTGGAATAAGAGGTGTAAGGTCTGGAGTAATAATGCAAATAAGAGAAAGGATACAAAGAGAATTTGTAGACTTAGGGATAAATTGGGAAAATGCTATACAAGAAAGAAATGATTTTAAGAAAGATGAAGTGATCAAATATTTAGTGTTCTAAGGTTACTGACATATCAACTGAGAACAGGCAATTTATTAATTTATGAATATGTTCAATAGTTTGAAAGAGATAGAACTTAGGCTCTAAAATACTGAGGTGTAAATGGAAAATGAAGAAATGGAAGCTGCTATTTAGACTCTCAAAAATTATGCCAAGCAGTTGGCCATGAGACTAAGAATTAAGTACGTGGGTACCATGATTTAGAGCAGGAGTTAAGGGAGACTATTTTGTTGATGTTTTTTGTATGGACAAGATTTGCATACATTTTTCAGTAGGAAAATGTGTTACTTTATAGTCCAAACTGGGTCACCTCTGACACTGAAAGGGGGCTATTCATATTTAGTCCAGAACAATAGGCATACACTGGAACTGTGCCCACCGAACTAGGTTATAAGAGACACCCCATTTATAGGTAGAGGGAATTAAGCCTAGTAATTTTTAATTGTGATTTTTTGGGTGGACAAGCTGAGGTATTATTAGAAAGCGTTTAGGGTTCTGGATGACATGGAGACCAGAAATATTGTGACATTTATTTCTGAGACAATTGGGTCCAGTGACACTTTCCCAATGATTGGTAATAATGTAGAGGTAAAACTTGTAAGGCCTATGCCAATTGTTTTATTAAATATTAAAGAGTATTTTCTTTGCAATGAAAGGGAAAGAAACACGGTATGTGATATTGTAAACAACTTTTACGTAGACATGCATTTACAGCCTATAAAGGGATATGAAAAAGAGAATTACATTACAAGGGAAAATAGCCAGAATTGCAGGTTGTTGCTTTTTTTGGTTATTGTTTTGTTTTATTCTGCCTTGTTTTGTTCTGTGTGTTGTTGGGTTTTCTTGAGGTACAGTTAATTTTTTTCAGATGTAATCTGGGCCATCTAAGATTTAGATAAAACTTTTTTGCATAGTTGAAGTCCCCTTTTTTTCCTAAAGGAGAACGTTGCCCTGATAAATACGGTCGGAATGTTAGGTGATAGGATTGGCCTCCCTTTATGCCGAGAGGGGCTCATTTGGTTCAGTTTGCTGCGCGATTGAATTCACCTGCCCTCCTGCCTCATTGTGTGCTGTTCCTCGTAGCCCCTGAAAATTGATCTCCAGTCAATAGTGTGCAGTTATTCGACCTGCTCCATAGTCAGGCTCACTCTGTGAATGAAATTCATCGTGGGAGAGTTGATTACTATCTCTGTTAGGACTGACCTGGTTGAAAGGGCTGTCAAGCTGCCTGAAATTTGGATGCTTTGGACATTTGCCATAAGGAATTCTTTGCTCACAGAAAGGAGCTAAATTGAGCAGAGATGAAGGACTGGTGTTTATTGATTTCTTTTCCTTCTTGCTTCTGAACAGCTAGAGGACAGGATACAAATTTAAAAGCTATCCTCTCAGTATTTAAGTAAAATACTCCTCTACTCTTACAAGTCTTCCTGATGTGATTTCATATCACTTTATGAAATAAATTAAATTTTATAACTGAAAAAAACACACATATTTACCTAGCTAATAGAAACCCAAAGAAATTTTAGACTGCATTTGTCATTGCTTGTACCTGCTTTTGAAAGCTGATCGTAATGTCAGAGTTTCCTTCCTATAGGAATCAAACTGATACTTTAGGTAGCCAGTTATTGATAAGTAGGGAGAGAGCAAGGGAAGTCAGACATTGTTGAGCATGGTCAGCTGGGGACACTGAGCCTGTCGGGTGCCCTTTTCTGTTGCCTGTGGATGTGGAGTTCTTGTGATGTTGCAATAAAAAGCATTTTCAGGAATTCACAGGGGAGGAGAGGTCTGGTAGTAATATTTATTTGTGATGCTAAATCAAAAGTATGCCCCCTGATGTCCCATCTCTGTCTGTCCTGCCATGGAAAATCAAGTCCAGAGATCCTGTGCTGTATTAAAGCTTAGTCCCAGGTGGCTGCTAAGTGGCCTCAGTTCCCATCCAGGTAGCTTAGCCTTTGTTTCTGGCTCCAATCCATTGCTATGCTGCAGTATCCAGGCCCACCAGAAGCCTGCGTTTGGAGTTTGCAGGACCAGTGGCCACAGAGCTCCTAGGGCCGCATGGCTATGTAGAGAGAAAAAGGCAAGCACATGGGCAAGCATGGGTCACGAGCAAATGAGGAAGAGGCAGAGAAAACACAACATGCTTTTTGTTCCCCTGGGGTTTTAACCAGGAGCTTTTTCAATCAACACCCCCAACTTGTGGGCCTTCTGATAGGGTCCACCCCCTGGCCAGTGATCTTTTTCCTAGGTTAGACTGACAGGCCTCTATGGTCAACACCTGACCCTGCACCACCGGGACTTTACTGTGGATGTGCTTACCTCCCCTGTCGTTCTGTCCCTTCCCCAGGGATCTGCCGTGGTTCCCTGGGTGGAGTGTGAAGCTGTAGCTTCCTGGTGAAGCAAACAGGCTCAGTGTCCCCGGCTGACCATGCTCAGCTAGGTCTGATTTCCCTTGCTCTCTTCCTGTTTATCAGTTACTAGCTACCTACCGTAAATACCATCCTTTGTTTGGAATGAAGTCAGTACTTTCATGTTTCACTGAGGCTTTTCTTCCTCTTGCTCTTTTCTTTTTTTGTGTGTCTAATTTGTTTTAAATGTAGAAATTAGGTTTTCTCCTGATTTATTAAAAAAAGAGATAGGTGCCCCATGAAAAGCCAGCAGTACAGAAAATTACAGAGGAGAATAAAAATCACCTGATATCTCCAAAAATACATTTGGTTAAATTTAGGTCGCTAACCTTTTAGATCTCTCTTCGTGCTCATATATTGAATTGATGGTGTTCTGTGGGCTGTTTTCTTTTCTCAATAGTATGTCATAATTGCTTTCTAATACAATAATTATAGGTCCGTGTTCTTTATTTTATGACTATACAGGATTTAGTTATTTAACTGATTTTTAATGGTGCGCATATGGGAGTGTTTCCAGTTTTCTAATATTATAAACAAGGCAGAGGAATAATTTTGTCTTACTCGTTGTTTGGTGTTAGGAGAGAGCTGTGCAAGTTGTCTGAGCACATTGGTCTGTGTTATTAGCAAAGGACAGGTCCCTCTCTGGCAACTTAAGGATGTTCAGTGGAGTTGGGTCTTTTTAGTACTTGGAATCAAGAAACAAATTGGGGTCACGTTTTTTATTTTATTTTATTGAGATTTTTAGAGAGGAAGGGGGGAGAGAGTAAGAGAGAGAGAGATTGATGTACAAGAGAAACCTCAATCAGTTGCCTCCCTCACATACCCTGACCAGGGATTGAACCTGCACCCTGGGTGTGTGCCCTGACTCAGAATTGAACCCGCCACCTTTTGGAACATGGGGTCACACTCCAAACAACCGAACTACACCTAATAGGGCAACTGGGGTTACTTTTGAGCACATTTTGTCCTCATAGCTTTTCTTTGGGCTCTGTTGGTAGACTTTGCATCTGGGTATGTAATGGAAAATGGCTGTTCCACTACTACATGTCCTCACAATTTAAGGTTGATTAAAGTTTTCATTTTTATTTTAAATTTCCAAAGAGAGAAACAGTATTTGGTGAATATGGGTCAAGTGGCTCTGGCTGTTTCTAATCATTTAGGTTCAAGGGACGCGGAACGAAGCCTAAACACTTAGCAGAGACAATGGGGATAGTATGTGTGCAGGTTTCCTAAAGACAAGGTGTGATGACAGAGAGAATACTTTTGCATGTATGTATTTTGTGCTCATCTGATTATAACCCTGGGATAAATACCTATAAGTAGAATTTCAAGATAAAAAGCACATATTGCCAATTTTAACATATCCAGCCTAATTGATGAGCAGAAAATATTTTCTAGTAGACACTCCTTCCGTATTAGTGTCTGAAATGCTTATATTAGTACATGAAATGCTTTTTTTTCTTGATGCTTACACCAATAATACTTAGTTGTCAGTCTTTTAACTCGGAACCTATAATAGCCAAAAAATTACTATGTTTTGATAAAATTTATTTAAAGGTGAAGTTAAAAATATTTTACATATATTTCCCAGTTTTTTTTCTTCTACTTAAATTTTTATGGATTAATTTTATGTTCTCTTTTGTTCACTTTATATGATCTTTTTGTTAATATTTAGATTATTAATACTTTGTATATCACTGAATATAAGTTATTTTCCCACTTAGATTTTTTGCCTTGTTTATGATGGTAGTACTGTACAGACATTACATTTTTTTATTTAATCAATTACTAAGCAGTAGGACATTTTGGGTTTGAGGAATGCACATTCTCAAGGCTAACTTTAGGTGTAAATAATAGTTTCTGATGTTGCTAAGTATAGGTTGCTAGTGCTGTACAGATGTAAAAATATTACTTCCAGAGTTATTTTTCTAACTTGAATGCATATTTTGAAATTTTTTTTAATAGATTGTTATTGATTTCAGAGAGAGGAAGGGAGAGAGAGAGACAAACAGAAACATCAATGATGAAAGTCATCGATCTGCTGCCTCCTGCACGCCCCTCACCGGGGATGGAGCCCACAACCCGGGCATGTGCCCTGACGGGGAATCGAACAGCGATCTCCTGAATCCTAGGTCGATGCTCAACTGCTGAGCCAATGCCCGGCTGGGCCATGTGTTGAAATTTCAAGTAAGTCTTTTCTGATTTGGGGAGTTAGGAGCACAAACTTTGAATCTGTCTCATGTTAACAAAAAGGTGGGCACCTTCATCTTTCTATTGGAGTAGAAAGTCTCTTAGATATTGTGGCTTCATTTCATCTGCTGTAAAACAAGACAGTTGGGACTGTAATCTTTATAAATGTGTATTGATCATCTATAATTTATCACACTATTTACATGTGCTTTTTATTTATTCATCATTTCAAACCTATAAGATGGGTATTGTTGTTTGCCTTTTTTTTAAAAATCCTCACTTGAGTATATGTTTTACTGATTTTAGAGAGAGGGGGAGAGAGAGAGAAACATTTATGTATCTGATACATTGATCAGTTGCCTCCAGTACGATCCCCCGCTGGAGGTGGAACCCACAACCCAGACATGTGCCCTGACGGGGAATTGAATGAGCAGCCTTTGGGTGGACAGGATGATGCTCCAACCCACTGAGCCACACGGGCCAGGGCAGGCTGCCTGCATTTAATGTGTGGCGAATCTGAGGCTCAGAGAAATGAGCTAAATTTTCTTATCATTATACAGTTAGTATGTGATCGAGTTGAAATGTGAATTTAGTTCTGTCAGAATTTTAAACTCATTTCTCTGATTATATCATATATATATTAACATGATACAGGCCCTGTGCTCTAATTGGGAAGAGAGTGTGTTTAATTGATATTTGCCATGAAGACCAATGATTCATAAGCCAAATGTCACCACCCCTGGAGTATGTGAAAATGCAAGAACGTTTTCATTTGTCACATTGACTAGACGTTGCCCCTGGCATTTAGTGACTGGGCTACAAGACGGTTAAACATTTTGCAATGCCCACTTCAGGCTCTTGGAACAAAGACTTTTCCCCACATTTTTCCAGTGGCACCCCCACTGAGAAACACTTTTCCCCTGTGATATACGCGAGGGACATCCTTCTTGTTGTAGTATTACTGCTAGTAGAACGTGCGAGCCTGTTAGCTTTAGTTTCTTGGTATATGTACTGAAAACTTCCTAGAGTCGTAGCCACACAGAGGAGCAGCCTTACAAACGGGACAATACCCATTACCACCATTTATCATCTAACCCAGCGTTTCAATATGAGGCACATTTATTTACTAAGAGAATATCCAAAGCCTTCATGGTGTTGTCAATTGCACATCATGATCTGCTCATATGATTTTTTTTTTTTTAATATGTCTTTATTGATCTCAGAGAGAGGAAGGGAGAGGGGGAGAGAGAGAGAGAGATAGGAACATCAATGATGAGAGTCATTGATCGGCTGCCTCCTGCACGCCCCCCACTGGGGATCGAGCCCGAAACCCAGGCATGTGCCCTGATCGGGAATCAAACTGTGATCTCCTGGATCCTAGGTGGATGCTTAACTGCTAAGCCATGTAGTCTGGGCTGATCTGACTTTTTCCTGTCATAATATGTCACTGATTACTTCCTTTCCTCACAATGATGTTCTGTTAATAGTTAAGTGACAGGGGAAACCTGTGCTCATGCTCTTTCACGTTACTCTTTCTTGGGTCATGGTCTTTTCTCTATTAGCAATGCCATTCATTTCTCTTCACTTCAGTAGATCTGACCCACTTTTTATTATTGAGTCCACTACATTCTCCTCTGGAAGTCTCCCTGAGCCTGAGGTGTAGGGGCAAGTGTTCCCCCTCTGCAGTTCCAGAACCTCCTGTCGTATTGCTGGAAGGCATTTACCACAGTTATTGTATGTCAGTTTTCTGGTCTTGTTTTCCTTCTTGGCTATAAGATCCTTAAAGAGAGGGGACAGTGTTTATTTCAATAGATAAAAGATTATAGTGCACTTTCCCTATAATTGGAGTTAAATGAGTGTTTGAACTCCTCTTGGTGATACCACCAAGGTAAAAGGATTTTGCAGCGAGCTGCCTGGTGCAGCCATTCAGACTGTCTGAGCAGTGGGTTGTGTCTGTCATTCTCTCACTGGGATGAACCTTGTGAAACCTCACCTGTGTGCTCTTCAAAAAAGACATTTATGTGGCTTTTAAATCAAGTTTGCCAGTAGACATTTTATGGGTTAATAAGGCACATTTTTTATTATAATTTCCTCTCTGCAAAGGCTTTGTTCTAAAATTATGTAATTTGCTCTAAATAAGCAATTTAATCAGAGTAGAAGATAATCACATATAGTTTGTAAGTAAAGTAAGAACAGGAATTAACACCTGTAAATAGGAGAGAACACTTGGAAATTGATTAGTGACTTCAGTTTCTATCTTGCACTATGATCATAAATTGACTCAAAGGTAATCTATATCTTGATTAAATCCCAAAAAGAAAACTTTAGTGGGCCTGTGCCACTATTATAAAGAATGTACATATTTGAAATTTAAAAGTACAAGAAGTCACTCACAAATGGCATTAGTTGATAATTAAGAATTCTGAAGTTCAACTTGATAGTGTGACCCAGTTACCTAAGTTTTTCAGTTGTATTACAAATATTTCTAAAAAGCTTCAGCACATTAATTTAGAAGTAGGGCATTATGAAAATCATATATCTCCTTTTAAAAATTTGTTATTAGTGAATTTGTTGCTGTCTTAATGTATTTTATTTTTAATTGAATTTATTGGGGTGACCTTGGTTAACAAAATTATATAGGTTTCAGGTGTACAATTCTACAGTATATCATCTGTATATTGTATTGTGTGTTCACCACCGCAAGTCAAGTCTCCTTCCATCATGTATCTTCTTTGATCTTTTAGTGCCTGAGGATCTTACAGTGCCTAAGGATCATTTTTTGAAATATGAAGTTTATAATTGTAACTGTGGGTTACGAATGAAATTATGTGGCATATCTCCTGAGTCCAGGACCTACTCTGGATATTAGTGTTTTAATAATTTATAATGTGTTTTCTTGTGATTTATCTCTTTCTCTTAAAAACTATGTCTACTAAAAAAAGAGTTTACTTTTTTAATTGGGGAAAATGCATATACAATTTAACAGCTGATAGCTCAATTATGAAAATGAAATGTATTTTAATAAATACTGCCTTTATAATTTTTCAGTGTTTATACACATTTTGGGGGATACCCTGTGTGTGTGTGTGTGTGAGGAAAATCATGCTATTACAGAATTCTAATAAAAATGGCATGCTATTATATTTTACTTTTTATATAATAGATTTTAGTTGAAAAAATACATGCACTAAATCTCAATGAAAATATAGCTGTCACCTCAAACATTGGATTTTGTCTTGAGAAAACATTCTATGTTAGATCAAGGTTAAAGAATTCATTGTCTTTGAAGGCTCTGACCATTGGGTTGCTGACATGGTGAAAGAATCTGTATTCCATTAATGAGTGAACTTCTCACCCATGTGATAAATAGTATACTGTACAAATAAGTGGAATATGAGATTTATTTCCTCTGCTGTGGGGAAATGAGGCAAGGTGCTTATGGGTATCTTGACTTAATAAGCTGTCTCCTTACACATGAAAATGGTTTGTTTGAATCCAGGTCCTAAGCACATGATGATATTTATTGAAACTTTATTTTCTTTGGACCTTTTTTGTAAATTAAATGAAAAAGAATAAATTGCAGACTTTTAACTCTGATATAGAGAATGCGAATAGAACTAATGTCTTTATGATAAACTGGCTCTATGCTATATAAAGTTTTACCATGCAGAGCTATAATGACGTAGGGGACATAATTTGAACTCTAGAATTATAAGAATTTGAATTCTTGTAATTATGAATTAATGGGATTCTACTTTATTTAGTGTTCTATTGTTCATGGTACAGATAAAACATCACTATATATATTACCCTGGAATGTACTAAATTAGAAGCTGCCTTAATTTTATTTGAGAGTGTCCCTTATATGTTGTTTCCTCTATTCTGGATACGTTCATTTTTTTTTTTTTTAATTCTCACCCAAGGATAGTTTTTCCATTGCTTTTCAGAGAGAGTGGGGGGGGGGGAAGAGAGAGAGAATGAGAGAGAGACATCGATTAGTTGCCTCCCGCACACAAGCCAAATGGGGCTGGGGATCGAGCCTTCAACTGAGCTCTGTGCCCTTCACTGGAATCAAACCAGAGACCCTTCAGTCTGAGGGCCAGTGCTCTAGCCACTGAGCCAAACCAGCTAGGGCTGGATATGTTCCATTCTTATTTAAACTCTCAATTTTATTGAACTTCCTGATCTTTGTATTACCAAGGCATCCTTTATTATAAAATTTCATTTGCAAAAATACTTTAAAAATATTTCTACTGTTTGCAGATAATTGAAATTTATTTCTTTATCTCAGGATTAGAATAGACTTTCTAAAACACTGGGAAAGAGGGAGAGAAGTTCTTGTTTTGGAACTTTTTGTAAGTTGTTTTCTTCTTTCTGATGTAATCAGAGAAGAAACTCTGAAAAGATTACTGTGTGGTGGAGAGACATTAATTACTTGTAAGAAAGTTTAAAATGATGTATTTGGCATGAAATAAAAATAAAAGAAAGCATTTTCACATTTAGATTAGATACCTAATGCTTCCAAAGGAAAAACCAGAGTGGTTACTATCAAGAGTGCCATCAGGAAATGCTGTCTGGGGCAGCCTTCCTTTCCTCATACAAACTGATCAGTTTCCACAAGTGTAGAAAGTGTGCCTTAGAGCCAGGTTTCTCTAGCCATATTTTAGGACCCTGGGAAGACTTCTGCAGATGTCTCCAATTGAGTTTACTCTGTTAATCTCATTTTTTTGCTTAGGGACAACAAACATGAATAGATTATTTTATAATATATATTTTTAAAAGGCTCCTGTACAAGACTATAAAATGTCTTTTTCTAATTCAGTTGAATTAAATTTGTGAGAGAGCTTTGGTAGGATTTTCCTATTCATCAAATAGTATTTAGAAAAAGAGCTGTCATCCTAGTAGGTAAAATGGGGAAAATATCTAGTGGTAAGTTGTATCATATGTAATATTGAATAAAGTTTTCCAAATGTGTAGAGTTGATACAATATCTGCTTCCTCATTAAACATAAAAGAATGACTTGGATTCATAACTTTCCCTTTAAAAACACATTGATAAACAATTTTTATAAAAAAATAGAGTGATTTCTGCTTTTCTTGGAAAAGCTTGTAAACTAGTTTATTAAAAACTAATAAAATGTTGAGTTAATAGCCAGTTTATTTTTTGTTTGAAAAAAAGACATTTAAACAAAACACACCCTCGTGGAGAATTTGCATTGGGTTGTGAGGATGGGCTTGTCCCTCATAAATGGGGGACACCTAGAAAAGCAGTACTGAATGCACAGATTCCGTTTCATCTGTTTTACTCTTTAAATTATTCATCTTTTAAAGAAATACCACTACTGTTTAAGATCATCCCTGTAATGGAAAATCACAGCATGCGTCATGAAAAATGGTTCCAGCTCATCCTTCTTAATCTCCTGGTGTAATTGTAAATGCAGGAGTGCAGCGTATGGCTATTCAGGTCAAATTCCCTTTCGGGATTGATGTTCCACCAGTGCAGATTATCCATCTATTAACGCCCCAAAATGCCAAAAGCTTCATTTTTTTAACAGTAGAATATTGTTGTTGTTTTTTACTTAGAGCAATTTACCCAGCAAAAAATCGAGAGGCTTGCCAGTTGTCACCATCAGAGCAAAGACCGGCAGGCAATTGTAGGAAATGGGAGTAAATATTCAAATATGTATCAGGGTGCCCTCAGTTTATGTTTTTAGGACAATGAGTGGTAAAATGGAAACACAGATCAGCATGATCGTATGTGTTTTTTTTAAAAAAAGATGCATCTGATTCCTAAATTTCAGGTTTTGAGAAATATTTCTTTAGTCCAGTTAACTGTTTATATCAAACTCTTAAGTGACTTTTGTGTATTACTGTGATTGCATGAAAGGAGTTTTTAGATGTATTGTTTACATGTAAATATTTACAACTGTGATTAAATGCTTTTCATTCAGAAGAGAAAAACCAAAGAACATATACTTATATGCATAGCCCATGGACACAGATAGTAGTGTGATGAAGGCCTAAGGGAGGTAGGGGCTGGGTAGAGGCAGGGAAATGGGGGACACCTGTAATACTTTCAACAATAAAAATGTATATTTAAAAAAGCATAATAAAAATTTTATTTATTGTAAGCATACTAACAATGAGGAAATGAAAGGTATCATATATATGTGGAAAAGATGTTGGCTAGAGAACAAAGATTACATATATTAGTAATTCAGATAAACGATATATTCTCTAAGCACTCCATTATAAAATGCATAGTATATCCACCCCATGAAAATTGCTTTAAAAATACTGTAACTGTGAATGTGCTAACTTAATTGTAATCATTTCACATTGTGTACATATATTAAGTCATCACATTGTACACCTTTAAAATAAAAAAAAAACCACGTTGCATATTATTCAAGGTGGCCGTCAAATCCAAATAAGCTCCCTGTCGAATCCCTCGGAAACGCTTCCTCTTCGTGAGAGAATGCCTTGGGGTGGCTTCTTCTTCCATTTCAAAAACGAGTTGACCTGAGGAACTCTTCGGTTGTTGGTCACACTGCCCGTGGGTTGAGAATGCCTTCCTGGAGCCCACGGGGTGGGCTTCCAAGGCGTCTGCGCTGTCCTGCAGGGTGGGTGAAGCGGGCCTCTGCTCCTGTCCCTGGTTTTCACTCTCTGGGTGGGACTGTGCGGCCCTGGGAAGGCCTGTCCGGTTCGCGTTTCCCAGTCTGCAAGCAGAGTAAAGAGCGCGGGGCAGCGGCTATTGTGGTGGCTTGTTTTCCTTGGGTGTAAGTGTGCGGGGAGGTGTGAGGGTGGAAATCAGGCCTCATTATGCCTTTCAGTTTATTCGCGTGTTGGTCCCCTGTCAACCTGCCAGCCCTCTCGGTGGGATAACTGCTCTTTGTGCAGTAATCTGCCAACATTCACGGTGGCCGCATTCACTGTACCCATTCTGCTGTGGCACTCTATTACAACTGGGGCTTGGATGCAAAGCTTCATGATATCTGGGTATAAACAGTGTGCCCAGCCACAGAGGCTTCCTTTGTATTTCTTAGTCTTCTTATAATCCCCCCTTCAAAAAAAAACAAAAAAAAAAACAACCCAAAGAAACTAGCTTTGAAGAGGGGATTTTCTGGAAATAGGAGGGAAAATACATGCAGTCACCACTCTGCCATACTTTCATATTGGGATTGGGGAGGGTAGAAGCTTCTAATTTTACAACCTGATTTGTTCTTTGGCTAAAGTGGGCCACTTAGAGGCAGATTTTCTACCTGTGGAGGGTGGGTGGATTGTCCTTTGTTTTCCTGCAGTTACCTTGCCTGGCAGGTGGCCACTGGGATTATTGTTGGCAGGTGCTGCAGAAGTGCCCCTCTGATCCTCTGATGCTCCGAACCGCCCGCTTTGTTCCCAGCACTCCTGTGGAATGCTTAACCCCGAGCTGTCTTCGCAGGGAGAGATGCCTCCTGACCCCTCCTAGCTGCCTCCTCCCTGTCTCTTGTTATTCTCTCTTGTCTGAGTGTGTGCGAGGGGATTTGGAGAATAAAAAAGGCAGAATCTTCAATCAGCCAACAAGTGACAATTACAAATCAAATGGGAGGTTTGTTTTCCTTCCCCCCACACCCCCAGCCATTTCTTTAGAGACAGAATTAAAGCCCTGAGTTAGAAAGAAAAGCAACCAGATTGTGACCCAGCAGCAAACCAAGGGCAAGGCCAGGCCTTTGCTTTCTGTCCATCCCCTCCCCTCCCAGGGAACTTGCAGAGGCTTGTGCAGGTTTGGGGACTCCTTCTTCTTTCCCCCTTTTCCTTTGTGTTAGAATAGTTGACCTAGAGGGAAATGATATGTGTGAAAAATCAGTATAAACTGTTATTTGGATAATCACAATAATAGTATTAAGCATTTGTGAAGTGGTCTGCTTCACACGTGTGTTCTCTTTTAACTGAACTTACATGAGCCCGTGAGAGTTGGTGTTTCTTTTGGAAATTCTTTGGCTTTTTAAGACATATATGTCTGTCTATATTACTGAGCCTTGGTTGTTTGGGCAGAGCATTGACCTACATAAATTTTTATATACTCTTACACACACACACACACACACTCTCTAAAGACAGCATTGTCTGCTAGTATCTTAATAAGTACAGATGGATATGTGGCACATCCTAGGTCTTTAGTTAGTAATTAAAAGAAAAAAAAAATCCTTGAAATATCATGGTCTCTTTTACACTGAATTTTAATACATCTTCAGAGTAGTACTTTAAGAACTTCCGTGACAATACAGAATGGAGGAATCCTGTCTTTCTGTTTTTTTATGTTTGTAGGAGGTTCTCAAAATTTAGTGTGACTATGTTTCATTGGCGTGTGTGTATGTGTGCATGTGAGAGAGAGCAAGAGAGAGAGAGGGATTAGATTTGATTTAGCTATTGTTGTGGCACAGAGATTTACATGTTAAATTAAACATTTTCATTTTCATACAAGCTACTCAAACCGTAGTTTGAGGCTCTCTGGGAAAAGTCATCAGGTATAGCATCTAACCTTATACATATGTCATTCTGTACTGAGGCTCTGCTCCTCAACTGAGCTGATTTCACCACGCATCTAAATTTGATCACTAGACACTTTCATCTATACATACTCTAATTTTTGTACCTATTTATTTAAATATTGTATACATAACAATATATTGGTTTCCATTCTCATTAAAAAAACTATTGAATGACTATTAAGTGAAAGTCAGTGTGTAAATCAAAATGAACATTTTATATGAATGAGCATTATTGTAGTCTTCTAATAAATTTTAGGTAAACTAAAAGAATGTAACAGTAACAACTTCATAGTTGCAAAATATTCACAGAGATGAAAAGTACAGCGTTAAGGATTATAGTCAGTAATATTGTAATAATTGTGTATAGTGCCAGGCGGGTCCTGGAAATATCAGGGGCAACACTTTGTAAAGTATATGATTGTCTATGCTGTACACCTGAAACTAATACAAAATAGTATTAAATGTAAACCATAATTGAAAAATAAAATTACAAAAAGAAATCTCCAAAAAAGGAATATAAGTTTTATGAATGTATATTTTACATTAGATAGAGCTTATCAACTAACACCATTTCTGTGTGTCACCAGGCTAGCCTCATAGTCATTCCATTTCACACATGTGCAGCAATTCCTAACCCCTGCCCCTGCTCTCAGTAATTAGTACTGAGGGTTATATTGGGAACATTTAAAAATGTTCTTCAAATGCCCACCAGGATAGTATTTAAGTGCTGTCCCGCAGACTGACTCCAGCACTGATTAATCCAAGCTCACTGTTTTTTGGGGTTTGCTCAGGATATTAACTTCTCAGTACTTCCTGTTAAACAATTAGAAGAATATTCCTAAACCAAAGCCATAGGGTGTTTGATGAGAATATATATGCACAAGCCCTTCGCACAATTCTTCACACATACGGAACCTTCCATAAATGACTAGTTAGGTGGTCAGGAACACATAAATCTACAGAGTTGTTGATTGTGGGCACCAGCACAGTGATGTTTTATTTAGATGTTTGCTAACCTCAACAATGCAGTTAAATTTAATTTACTTTTCACTAAAAGAGATCTGAGAGATTTCTAGTAAACACCCATGCTGCCATCTTTCATTACAGACACAGAGGAACATGCACACAGAATAATGAAGGAGTTGGCGCTGGATTTGGTTTGCCTGATCCAGATGTGGAATGCACACCTGCACACCTTCAAGCCTCACTGTGACTTGAATACTAAATTATGGTGCCTTGGCTCACAGAGGTTGAGGTCATTGTCATCAAAGCACACCCATGTCATAATCATCTGCATGGTGCAAGACTTAGTGCCTGTGTATCTTAAATATTGGTAGGATTATGAAATTTCTTTTCAAAATATAGTTTTTGAAATTGTTCTAATAGCAACATAAAGCTACACAGTTACTTAAACAGCCTTGCTACTAAAACTGTCTTGCCCTTTGTATATTAATATAAATTGGCAAAGATGGTTCTCTAGTTTGGCTGTGGTTCTGCGTGATGATGGTGCCCAGGGGGACACTCTTAGATCTCCTGGTCCTTGGGTTTGGGAGGCTCTGGGGTTTTGGAGCTAGTCCGCTGCCAGCTGGCTTATTCTCAGAGGAGGTACTCTGGCAGGGTCTCTTCAGGCAGAGAGGAGTCAGTTTGGTCAAAATAACTGAAACACAACATTATTGGAAACGCTGTTCAGGATGACTCCTTTTCAGCAGGCCCTGGATGCCTTGTAAAGCGGAGCGCAGAGGTGGGGAGGGTGCTAACTGTGCTCCTCTGCTCTTATAGAGGACTCCATCTGGGGACACGGTGCTTTATTTTGGCAGCTGTGATGTGGTGATTAGGCTTGTATTTTAGACAGGACATGCATCGGAGCCATCATCCCTCAGATTCAAACTAAATTGGACGTTCTGCTCTAGGGAGTAATTCTGCTTTACTCACACCTGACTGCTTGCTGTTTACCAGTGGGGGGCCTGATTAGGCCCGTTAATCTTCGTTTTAAGGTCCAGCCCAACCTACCACCTTCTCAGCAGATCCTTTCTCACCTTTCTCTCCCATGCTTCTCTTTATTATAGCAATTAGTAATTTTAGTTCTTTTGGTCTCACTTTTGGAGGGCAAGGAGAGTGAGATGGACATTTTCATACTGTCTGTTTCTGTACAGTTTTTTGTTTTTTTTCCCAAATCCCCAGTATAATGTCCATGGCACACACTAAGTGCTTAATAAAAGTGGAATGAATGAATGTATCACTTGGATCCCTGTCTGAAAGGCAGACTTTGATATGACATCACTGGCCTTGCATGAACAATGCTGCTTTGTCTACATTTTCTATATTAAGTAAGTGTAGTTTATATCAGACCCTGTCTCTTCAGCTATTTTTCTTGCTCTGGAATAGTGCTACTCACCTGGAGAATTCTGCTCAACTTTCTTCTTTAAAGACCCTTTTATAAACCTGTTTTGCACTATAGCAACAACAGAAATGATAAATAACAAATGGTCAAGAGCCAGAAGTCTTTCTCTAGGCATGTTACTTGGTTTTTATATGTAAGTTTTTCTCTCCCCTTTGAATTGTGTCTGTGTGCATGAGGCTTGGATGGTCTCTGCATCGGTGGCAGTTATATTAGTTTGAGAAACCTTGGTAACTTTGAAGTGAAAGGTGGATTTAATAACAATTCTTTTAAAATAGTTTGCTTTATGTGCACTCTCTTCAATGCAAAATAACATTGAGGTTTTAAAAATATATGTGTGTTATGCCTTATGTTCATTTAATGGGTTGTGTGTGGGTTTTCTTTTTTTTTATTCCAAAACTATTTTGTTAAAGGTGTAATCTATTGAAATCAATATAATTTTGAGGCATAACTATATTTCATATTTTTAAAGCTATTAACCTATGTAGATATTTGTTAACGTGGGAATATTAGTTAATATTTTTCTTTGGGTAAATTTTGTTTTAATATGTCATTATAAAGTAATTTATGAATACTGAGGAAGTAATTAAAGAGTACAGAGGCATATCAAGTTGAAAGTATAAACCTCTAACTTCTCCAATTGCGCATAAGTAAATATGGTTATGATATAACATGTATTTTTCTAGACTCTTCTCTGTATATATTGAGTCATATATAGGATAGTGTTTCTATATTTGTTGCATGTACATATGCATATCTATGGTATATATACTAATCATTGAAAAATAAAAAGATAGTAGTTATGTAGAATGTTCTTACAGATGGTTTTGTCACTTCAAGACTTACCTGAGACATGTTCCTGTTGGCATGTGTCGATTTCTTTATCAGTTCTATAGTCCTTTCTATGCAAGGTCCATAATCTACTTACTCAACTTCGCTCTTACACTTGGACTTTTGCATTGTTTCAAGCTTTTTCCTGCTTTGTATATAGCTGCAGGAGACATCATGGGCATACTTAGTGCACGTATTTTGGGAGACTATATTTGCAAAAGAGGAATTACAGGGAAAATTATGAAATATGTAATAAATATTTTGCCTAAAATGTGGCACCTCTTTCTTATACATGGCTATTTTTAAAACCAGGAAATTAATATTTTAGGGCAGGTACTTTTATCAGAATATAAAATAATGTGTATTTATTGTAGAAATTTGGAATTATAGAACTGTTAAGGAATTTTTTAAAAAAAGCTTTATAATCCTACCATCTGGAATCAAGCACGATTGCCATTTTGTTACATTTACTTCCAGTCCATATTTTACTGTGTTGCTATCTCATACTTTTATATTCTGATTTTCTTATTTGACATTATAGTATAGGAATTTATATCTGCATCATTAGAGACATTGAAATAACAACATACTGATGACCTAATAGTTGAATATATAGCACTAGCATGATACTTTAAGTATGTCTGTATTTTATTTTGATATTTAATGTCTTCATTTTTGGCAATCATAAATAATAAGGTAAGAAATATCTTTCATGTTAAGCTCTCTATATTACGTATTTTCTTAGGGCATATTAAACGTTAGAGAAATGTTAAGTTAAACAGTACTTATATTATCATGGATTATGATGCTATTTGTGGAATTATTTCCCACAAAGATGCCACCAGTTGCAGTCCCTCCTGTAGGACTAGAGTATGCCTGTTTCAGCATCTCCATGCTGTTGCTGAAGGGTTTTACGATGCTTGAAGGGCTCTAATTTATTTCACTTCTTTGAGTCCCAAAGTATTTTTTCTTATTTGCTACAGGCACTTTGTAGTTTTGGCCTAAGTTACAACTTGGGCTAAATCTTGAAGCCTGCCAGTGGGCCAAAATTATTAGACAGTTCAGGAGTACTTACTTATTGTGTGGTTTAGGTGCATTGTGGGGTGTGGGGGGAACTAATGGTAAACTATTAAATTATATAATTAATAGTGATAATGAAAACAGGCTCTCTCCAGAGAAATGCCATTTACATAAATTACTTTTTCTAATATGTGTATTTCTGGGGAATCCCTGAAAAGATCATATCTTCTGCATCCATCCCTCACACACCCCATGTACATTTGTTGGGTAAAGGGGGCCAATGTCTTTTTGGGTTGCCATTTTCTCTTTCATATTTATTATTATTATTTGTGACAGGCTATATTCTTTTGAGGTTTGCCACTGGTCATTACCTTCTTATTTTCTTATTGCTGACGTGACTCATCTTATTTTCTCATTCAGGGAACATTCTAGGGTTATTTTCATACCTTTCCACTCACCAAACTCTTATCTTTGTCTTCAGTCATTTCAAGCAGCCCTGGCTTTAACTCATCTTAGTTTTAAGGCCTAACTAACCATCTCATTACTTTACCCATCTGTCATGATTATCCTAAATCTTATGATCACCAGATATTTCAGCTTTCAAAAACCACAAAAATCAGACCTACCTCCCTGACTACAGTCTCCTGTCTTTCCAACGTAGTTTTTCAGATACCCTCGTGGCATCATTGCCACTCTTCCTTACCACTGTTAGACCCTGGTATCATCACTTTTCTTACAGCCTTGCAAATGCTCTCAAAAGACTCGCTTCTACTACCCATCCCATCAGACCAGCCTGGCAAGATGCCTCTGCCTGTGTCACAAGTGATGTGCCAGAAGGACCCTGCCCAGGTCTGGCTCTAGGCTAGTCCTTGCTCTCCTGCTGCCTGGAAATACGACCTCTGCAAGTTACTTCACTAATCTAGGCTGTATAAATTGTGGTGTTTGGTCTAGATCATTGTTTTCTTAAATATAATAGACCACTGACCCAGATGTTGCATGAAAAAGAGCTCCACCATCAAATGAATTTGGCAAACACAGCATCTCATCCCCTCGTGCAAGTTCACAGTCGTAATAACATCTTAAAGGCCCTAAGAATTCCTGTAGGGAGAAAAGCACCCACAACAGTTCAACATTATTAGACCCAGTGTTTCTCAACCTATTTGATTAGGGAGCCTCACATACTTAATTCATATCTGCAGAGCGTGGGTTCCATTGCACACACTTTGGGAAATGCTGGGCTGGATTATCCTTGGCATTATTTATTTTTGCTCTTTAATTTCATGATTCTGTGATTCACTTTATGTGCTTGTTCCGTCACTAAGAATATCCAGGATAGATATACTTCAGCATCTTCATAATTCAGTGAGGCAGATTTATGGTACATATCACCCAGAAATGAAATAGTGCATTGACAGTGGTCCTTCTTTAAGAAGCATTCTTTTGAGATCAGCAGTATTTTATATGCTGTATCAGAGAGAGAGAGAAAGAAACAATTTGTATGATTTATTAACTACAGCGTGGCAAGTAATCTCTTATTCCACAGTCATCACTCAGTGAGAATGAAGGTTTTTTTAAGACCTTACTTCAAAGTTACTTAAATGAAAAAGTAGATACTTTTTTGTAGGGAGGCTGGAAATATGTATATATAACAACTGCCAGTACTTGCTTTGCATAATTTAGTGATTCTGATTGGTCACTTGAGTATGTACAAGTTAAGCAGACACATGCAAGTACAGGATTGTACAGTTCAAAGGAAAAGCAAACTTGATTAACAAAAGTCACTGTCAGAGACTAATTGTAATTCTGCACCACATGAATCCTTGAATAATGTCCCCCAAAAGGTCAGCCAAAGTCCTGCTTCTGTCTACTGTTCCCTTGAAGAGAATTTTCAAATTTAGGTATTTCCTGGCATCGCAGAAGTCAAGAGAGCTATAAGGCATTTTTCTTTCTTTCACAAGTTAAAGCAACAAGAGAATGGTGAGAATAATAGTTGAGCCTTTCTGGTTGAGTAAAGAGATTTATCTTTTAATTAAGTTAGCTAAGTGTACTACATGTGAACCAGAGCTCTATAAATTGTATACATCCCCGTTTCCTTTCTTTGCTTGTTTCATTGTCTTAAATTTATTTCTTGAGAAAATATATCTAAATTTGAAATTTTTTATATATTAAGTTAGCATATT
This sequence comes from Miniopterus schreibersii, assembly GCF_964146895.1. NCBI lineage: Eukaryota > Metazoa > Chordata > Mammalia > Chiroptera > Miniopteridae > Miniopterus > Miniopterus schreibersii. The sequence continues at coordinate 33,985,458 of NC_138101.1, forward strand.
AAAGATGCATGCCGATGTCATTGGTTATGCATTTTGAAATAATTATGTTGGTTTTATTATAAATATGGGATATAATTTCCCAAGAGCATAACAGAAATAATGAATTAGTACTTACACATTTTTTTCTAGCTCTAATGATTAAATGATTGCTTCAATAGTGTAATTTTTCAACTCTACATAATTAATGACTCTGAATAAGCAATTAAATTATGTTTAATTTTGATAACTGTTATGATTAAATAATTACATATTTTGTTATTTCTAAAAATTAATTATTTTATTGGCTGTGATGTTGATTGAGTTCTCACTTAATTTATTGATTTTTGTTTTATAGGAAACATTTTCTAAGTCACACAAAAAGCCCATGGCAAATCTCTGTTTATTTCAGGGACAAGAATAAAAATTGCGGCCCAACTACAGGGCCAGTTACATATGTACATAACTGATTCAAGAACTTTCCCTGGAGGATAGTCATTATTGATACTTTCTGAAAGGAAGTGTTCTCTGGCATATTTCACTTTTTTGTCTCTCTTGTCCACTTATAATAAGAGCTTCAACATTCCATAAATGACCTGGGGAAAGTCATCAAAGGAAATTTCTCCATATTTGCAGAGTGCAGTTATTTGCTAGCCAAATATTAAATTTCAGAAGTAAATTCCAAAATTGGTGTCTGCAGGGTATGAAATGTTCAGGAGCTGCGGAAGAGGTCTGTGGTGCCCCCTCACTGGCATCAGGGACCTGCCTGAGGGAGGCCCTGCGCTGGCTCGGCCCTGCCCTCGGTGCCCAGAGCGGGCGGGTGGGGCGCAGTGGGCACAGGGGCAGCGGCTCTGCCCTGGAGGAAAGGGGGAGTCGTCTTCAGCCTGGGCATGGCTCTGGAAGCCTGAGGCTTCTGGACCTCACCACAGCCTGCCACCGCGGTTGCGGTGCATGCATGAACCCTGCCCAGAATCAGGCAGCCCTATGTATCGTATTTATATCAAAGGGAGAGGCACACGGACCACAGCCCTAATCGTGGGAAACGATGAGCGTGGGGACGGGCCGGACCAGATGATGCACAGAAGCCCTGGAGCCCGTGGCCTGGGGAGGGACCCTCGGGGATGGCGGGTGCGGGGCCCACTCCCCCTGTTCTGTGCCCTCCTCTATGTTTCTGCAGGGCCACTTAAGGCCATTTCCCAGCACCCCGACTTACACGCACTGAGTGCCTTAGGAGCAGCAAGCTTCTCCACTGGTAGGTAAAGTTTTCCTAATTCCTGATGAAGAAAATTGTTTTAAACTCTGTGTGTGCTTTTCCTTTCACCCAATTGAAAATGTCCAGCTTTGGGAAGGAAAAACAAAGGGAGATATTGTTTGTTTGCTTGCCTGTTTCTGCTACGAGGGGGAAGGTGTATTAAATCTGGTTCCTTCTGGTGACTAAGTCACTCTCTACAGCTATAGGAAGGTTCATTCGCTCTCCAAGGAGAGCGGTTATCTTTTATTGCATTATTGAAAGAATAGAGCCCATTGTGTTATTAATATGTCCTTCTGGTTTCACACAATTGCTTCGAATGGTGTGTCGGACTATAGTCATCTGGTGTGATGTGAATTCTCCAAAAGGAAGGAAGCCAGCGCAGTGTCTGCCTGTGTTCCACCCCTGATTCACAATTTAAAGTCCCAGGGAAAGGAATAACTTGATTCAGACGATAGGACCTATCATGGTGATTTGCTTTTTATTAAGTTAGATACTAGACAGTCTGGCATATTCTGTGAGAAAAAATTGAAATTTTGTTTTGTGTTCAAACCCAGAAAAGAAGAGAATTCATCACTTTGGTCCACTGTATCTGTTTTCATTAACCTACGTTTTGCATATCTTATGTATGGAGAATTTGCATTTATTTTATGTGAAACATCAGATTGAAATAATGGTTAAAAAATTATTAGAAATTCTATATCTTCAACCTTTCTGTATCTTTTTAACAGGCTATATTAGGATCTTTTTTCTCATTTCTTAAAACAGACTCAATTATTTTACCCCAATGAATCATTTCTAGTCTTTCATTCATTAGAAGCAGGCAAGCTGATTGGTTCATGTTTCCTTGTCATCTAAAACCACATGAGAGCACTCAGATAATTTTTTCACTTTTTATAAGCTTTTAATAAAAGCAAATATTATTGAAAATGTAGAAAGCATGGATTACCAACAAGAAGAAACCAAGTATAATCAAACCCCAAACCCAGAGACACCCATTTCCATATGCACATATGAATGTTTTTAACCAAAATGATCATATTGTGATGATTTCCTATGTAAGTGATTCTTTATTTTGAATATATTTATGTCATAATTTGACATTACTGGAGGGTAATTTAAAAATGTGTATTAAGGCATCTGTTAAACTTTTTTGTTTTAATTTAAAATAGTCCCAGCTTGCTTTTTTAACATTATGTAATTATTCCTTCTGGGTACTTTAGTGTGATCATGTAATAAATAATCCTTATTATTACAAAGCAGAGTTGTGAGAAAAGAAACATGGCATGTTCAAATGATATCCTAGTACTATTGCCAGAATAAATGTATGCTCTTAAAATACATTAACAAAACGTACATTTGTTGGAATGTGGAAGCGGGATTCTCAAATTAAACTTTTACAAGACAGAATTAAGGTTATTTAATGGGTGAAAATAAATTTGAATAATGCAGAAAGCTTAAATGTGAGAAGAAGACTAGTGAAAGGCATAAAATATGTTAGATATTATAATGAATGTAACAACCTTAGTCAATCATGACTGTGCCATTTTATTAGACATTGTTTCATAAACTGGAAGACCTGGCAATCTGATAAATCTGCCTTTTAATATTCAGCATTTAATTTTTAAATAAATTATTCCTTTGTCTTCTACTGCAGTAGTTAGCTAAATCTGTCTTAAGGAATGTGGGAATCTGAAGTCTTGGCAAAGTAATAATTCAAATGTAAGTACTTAAAAAGTCCAGAATTCTGGACTTGGCTATTATTTTAGCCAAACTTTGGTTTAATTTCAGAAGAAACATTTAAAGTGAAGGTGAAGGGGTTGGGTGGGTTGTTATTTAAGATATATACATTTAATTTAACTACCTTAAATAATTATCTTATTTCTATAAGAACTGACTATGGTTGGGTGATAAGTGAAGTTTTTATGCTATTTCTAGTTATCACCTGTAAAATGGCAGAACTATTTTAAAAATCAAGAAAACATTTTGAATCTTATGAAGTAGTGAAACTTGATAATAAACAGGCTTTTATTTTGGTATTTAGAGATGTGTTCCATCAATATATGAATTTCTTTCCTCCACAATTTTTAACATTTAAAAAATATTCTCTGAATAGCAGAACACAATAGCAATTTTTTAAAAAATTAATTCCACTGAGAACCATTTATATGTTTTTATGTTAAAAGTAATTATTTGGTTATTGTTTTTCTGTGAGTGGTTATAGAAAATATAACACAGCAATAACCCATGGTTATTTTAACCACAAATTTCTGCTTGCTAAATGTTGTACCAGAATAGTTTCTCTATATAAGGTTCACCATCCTATTTAACACAATGTCCCTTTCTTTATAAACTTTGATCAATTCCAAACTACTAGCTGCACCACACATAAGGTTATAACTGTTAACTTATTTTATTTAATACTCACTACAGGTTGTAGTGAGGGATCCCGAGAGAGGGATCTTTAGTCTAGTTTAGGGAGAAGGGCCTTTGAACTTCCCAGAAGGAGGAGTTTGCAGACAGAGTGATTCAAGTGGTCTAAGTTATCATTTATTTGTGTGCTGTTTTGAATAAATAAGTCTATATTTATATACAGGGTGGGGAAAAGTAGGTTTACAGTTGTGAGTATGCAAAGCACAGAGTTAATTCTTCTATTATTGTTTATTAATTATTGTATTATTTTCCACGTGAACAACTGTAAACCTACTTTTGACCCACCCTGTATATTTTGGATGTCCCAAAAATGTATACACACACTTTGATTAATTATAAAAGCAGTGTTCATTAAAATACGTTTCATATTCATAATTGAGCTATCAGCTCTTAAAGTGTGTATACATTTTTGGGGGATGCCCTGTATATTTATATATTGTTGACCCTTGAACAATGGGAGGATTAGGGGTGCTGACCCCTGCACAAAGATCTTCATAAAACGTTTGACTTATTAAAATCTTAACTATAATGGGCCCTTCACATTTGAGGATTCAACCAACCATGGGTCAAAAAGAGTATTTTTGATATGAGGTTGGTAATCCATGGCTGGGACTGTGAAAATACTGTTTTCTATCCATGGTTTATTGAATCTGTGAATGTGGAACTTAGATAGGAAGGGCCAACTGTATTTATTGAACAAAATCCACTGATAACTTAGACCCATGCAGTTCAAGCCTATGTTGTTCAGCTCTTTGTATATATTTACTTTCACATATTTATATGTATATATGTGTATATATGAGATGTGTGTATGGCTATATTCACATACATGTATATCTGTAAATATATTACACTGTGCAAGTTTACACAGTTTCTATTTTTAATGAATTTTAACTTGTTACATGTGTTTCCATGGAAATCAGGGTAAAAATCCCATTAAGTTATTTAGACATTTGTAGATATGAATAAAAATATCATGTAACATAACCATTATTAGTTCTCACTTTCATCCGAAGGAGGTATCTTAATTGGTACCTTTATCTTTCGAAAACATTTGTCTCTATTACTTGCCTATGCATTTTCTAATCAATTATGTAAACTTTTCTAAGTTAATCACTTACAACTTTGAGGACAAACACAGAGCAGCTAATTTTGTTTTCCCACATATCACCTTCATGTTTATATTCAGGTTTTGACATCAAATTTGTTAAAGGGCAACAGACAAAGAAGGAATTTAATATGTGACATTACTGCATATAATTAGAGTTGAAAAATTTAAATATAGGTAGAACTGTCAAACTTTGTGTTGTGGTGCTGATTTGAGAAGTTGTGGAGTTTTTTGGCAGGTGTATTGAAAAAAATATATAAAACTTGGATAAAATTGAAAATAATTTGATTAGAACAACAAAAAGCCTGAACAAAATATTGAATGGTTCAGAAATTCTAATTGGGGACTGTGGTACATTACTAAGCTAGTTGGAGCACAGAAAGAGATAAAGGGTAGGATGTGGTAAAATCTTGGTTAGAGAGAAAGTAGGTTACACAAGGCTCCCCTCCTTATATATGCCCCTTCTTTCCCTTTCAGACTTCTTAACATCAGTGCATTGAAAATTAAGAAGAATATTAAAATGAGGTAGAAAGAAAGACTAATTAACTGGTTAATGGCGCTTGAAGATTCCTTTAGGGAAAAAGGAAGGGCAGATACCTCTAGACTAGCCTCCTGTTTGTGACACTAAGCCTGTGCTCAATAAATACTTGTTACTGGAGTGGCTAGAGTGACCAAGGCTTCCTGTATGTCTTGTGGTTTTGTCATATAAACATAACAGATATTTCCCCCTACCTTGGAGAAAGCAATACTGTTTTTCATCTTTTGTTCACCTTGCACTAAAGAACCCATTTCTGAAAGTGCAAACAAAACCGCAATGAGAGAGCGCCTCACACCTGTTGGACTGGCTGTTCTCAAAAAGACAAGAGTAACAAGTGTTGGCGAGGATGTTGAGTGAAAGAAGCCCTGTTGGTGGGGTTGTAAACTGATGCAGCTGCTGTGGAAAACAGTGTGGAGTTTCCTCAAACATTAAAACTAAGGCGGTTCCTGATTTACAATGGTTTGACCTCTGATTTTTCGGCTTTGCAATGGTGGGAAAGCACTAAACATTCAGTGAAACCATACTTTGGATTCGGCCTTTCCCTGGCGGGCAGCATGCACTGTGATACTCCCGTGTGATGCTGGGCGGGGCAGTGAGATCATTTTCCTCAGCGAGGCTAAAGTAAGTGTTCTCAGTATGTTTTAAGCAAGGCTAAGCTAAGCGATAATGTTTGGTAGGGTAGGTGTATTTAATGCATTCAGGACTCACCATGTATTTTTTAGTAATAAAGTTTACTTGTATGGTTTTCCACCTGTCTTTCTAATACCACAAATGGATTTAATAGTTTCATTTTCACTTTTTTTTAGGTAGAACCCACACCTAGCCATGGTTTGTTTTTGCCTCTTTCCTTTTTTTCAGATACATTTAATATGTAAATAATAACTATGATACCAAATGGTTATTGGTTGTGTATGTACCATGTGTGGTCTAAGTGATGGACTTGTGTTAACTCTTAATCTTCCCAAGAACCCTATGATGTAGGCAATGGTACATTTTTTTTTTGTAGGAGAACAAACCGAGGTATAGAGAAACTCAGTGGCTTGTCTTAGTAATTGGAGGGTCAGGAATGGGATCCCAGGCAGTCTAGCTTTATTGCTCATCCTATTACCACTAAACTGTGCTGCTTCTGTACAATAGTTTGCTCCAAGTAGTGGAAGTTCTAAGTAAACTACATACAATATAAAATGACCTTCAAAAACAAAATCGTTTAAGAAAACTTTATGTTAAGGGCAATACAGATAATTACAGGAATGAGGGAAGGGTTAACTTGAGCAGAAATTTTAATGACTGAGGTTGTATATTTGGTAAATGGACATGAAGGCTTATATTATCTACTTCATGTAAACTCCCCTCTTACCCAGTGAGGATAAGACTTTTTCTTTTGGTGCTGTAGTCACCCAAATAGAATACAGACTTAGAACTCTGACTCAGTAAGCTATTATAAGATATATAAAATTTTTAAAATTATTAATCAGGAATGGTAATGATCTGGCTATTACCTTTGGGTTCAGAGAGGCCTGGGCAGTGGGTTCTGAAGAAATTAGCATGATTTATTAGTAGTTCCAAGTCGTATTCCTTTCCATTTATCAGCATGACCTTGCTAAGACTCTTTAAAAAGCCTCTAGCATTCACCTTGAGTTTCTGTTCTGCCTTGGTTTGAACAGTGGTATAGTTTTATGGCCTCTTTTTTCTTCTCAGTTTGTACTTGCTGGAGCGGTCAGTCTCTGGTTTCAACTTTTCCCACAGTCACAGTCTAAATTGATCGGAATATTTAAGGTCAATGGACCAGCATAATTTGTCCTTGGCCCTTTAGGTCCTTGAGGTTCTTAAAAGTCAAAATATAAAGACTAGATTTACTTTATGAAAATAGGAGTATAGAGACCTTTCTCTTCTAACACCAATGCCTTAACTGCCTGATGGGTAATAGCAAATGGGACAAGACTAAGGTTCAGCGTTCTCATGTAAAAATTTGGCAACATGAAATCTGATCTGTTTGCTGCTCAGAAATGTAATAAGGGTCAAGTAGATAAAATATTTTCATCAACTATAAACTCGCCCCACATCTGTGTGCATTATATTATAATTATTTTTGTTAATATTCTTGCATTAACTTTAAGCCTTTTCTAAAAAGGCTTCCTCTCAGAGACATGTACTTTACTCTCAGAATAATCCACAACCATCTCTTAGTAATGTCTCAATCCTTAAATAATAATAATGTATTATTCACTCCTCAAAAGTTGAGTTGGCTCCTGTTATGTATAAGCACAGCTGTTGAACTTGGTTTAGAAGCACTTCTTAAGTTCTCAGGTGAAGGTATATATCAAAGTAGGGAAACCTCCATTTAACCTATCTTTCTACAATTGGCAATTTGGAAATTAAATTGGGTATTTTTAATCAGTGGAGGGTATGTTACTTTGTCTCCACGTCTATTTAGACAAATACGCCTTGGCAGCCATAGCGGATATTGACCCGCCCTCTCTTCAATATGTATTTAGTATTTACTGCTGCTAAATACTAAATGTAGTATTTAGCTGCTGACCATTTCACCTCAGCACAGCTGTGTCACCTTCCTGTGGGAGTCAGGTATCTGGCAGATTTCACTGAATGCTGGTTAAACGAATGAAGAATAAATTTCTGTCTCAAGGATAGTGCTTTGGCTTCAGAGATAATGTTCATCGTAATAGTCAAGTTTTGGAGTTTAATTCTGAATATATTAGTTAATGTGTTAATTTGTTTCCTCTTGTTGGTTTAAAATTTAGTAATGATAAAAATTTAACAATTTATAACTTGACCCACACAAATGTATATGTGGGTGCCATTTCCATACGAAAACTCTGACACTAGATCCTTATATGTAGAATGTGATAGAGGACTTTATACAAATTTGACCACAAGTTTGTTTTCTTTTATCCGTGATAACCCCCCCGTCCCCCCAAGTGGAAGAGCATAAGAAGTTGTGCCACTGTGTGCACAGGCGCTCTCCCCGGGGTCCGGGTGAGGCTGTGATTCCTGCTTCCAGACAGTGATGCTGGGGACAATGCACTGACACCTCGAGGAACAAGCGGCGGGATTCCGCACAGTCCTTAGGGCTGCACCCAATGTGCCGCCTTTGGTACTTGGGTATTAGTGAAACGGAACGTTGTTTCTCTTAATGCAGTAAAAATGACTCCACATATGAAGATGAAGAATTCAATATTATATTTTCTCAAAGAGGAAGGAATTCAGTTATGTAACTAATGACCATATACAATAGCTTTTGTTCATTTCCATAATGCTAATCATAGTTTTTATTTCATTTTTGTAAGCATTTGTAATACTCTAGTGAAGCACACACAATTCATTCCATGGAATATTTGACAAGGTCATTGCATTAAATAGCTTCTTCAGTTTTTGCTTAATTTTCTTTGCTTGGTCTCATTTTAAATTAAAAACAAACATTAAAAATTTCCTTGCAGTTTCTTTTCATAAAGCCACGGCTTGCAAATACATTTTATTATTTATCAATAGGCAGGGAAAGATAAGTGTAAGAAATAACCAATTAAAATGCCATTATGGCAAAGTCTTGCCCTAAATTGGTTGTTTTTTTCTGTTTGACATGCGGGCACTTTTCCTCACTGAGCACTTTCAGGCTGTATCTCAGCTTAAACATTGGTATTTGGCAATTTTGTGATACAATTTAATGCCAAAATATGGTACTTTATATTTTTTTCAAATAAAATTTTGACCAGATTATTTGTGCAAAGATGATTGAATTAGTGAATTAAAGTGGCATTGATTTTATACTCTGTCAGTACAAATTCAGTTCTTTATCCATTGGCATTAGGGATGTCGAAAGTTTATTTTTATTCTGTTGATTGGGGAAAGTTATGACCCTAGCCTTTTTTCATCAAATAGTTATATGTTCTCATTTCACAATTAGAATATACTAAATTAATTGCTTATTAAAGTTAATATATATTTCAGTTTGTATATGATACTAATTAAAGTAATATAGAATAAGAAAACTGTTTAAGGGCATGGATTTCACTATACATAATTAGAATTATAGAATTTTTTGTTACATCGACTGATAATAGTAGAACATGTTGATATTTTTTATTATCATACTAGTGCATGTCTCTTAAGTAACAAATACAAAAAAACCCAATTAGTTGAGAACTTTTTACTTACAAAGTCACCAAATTTTTACAAGATTTAATATATTTTATTTTACTCTTTTTGTAGTTATTTTGAAAACATAATCATAATATTACATATATCTACCTTGGTTTCCTGCTTTCTTTAGTTCACATTGTATTATAAGTATTTTTAAGACTGTTTTACATTTTTCATATTGGGGATGGTTTTATTTAGGCATCAAAAGTCACAATTTTCTGCAGCAATTTGTCATTAATAACTGGTGAGTCTCTTGATTAAAATATACAGATATGACAATTTTAAGATACACGTGAAAGTTGTTTAAAACCAATAAATGCTTTGATCAGTTTGGAAGAAAGCAAAAATCAGTAAACAACCCTAGGAGCTAATATTGAATATATACATGATGGAGGATTTCATTTACATATGATATGTGAAGGGAACCACCGTACCGTGGAGAGGTTCTGGTGCAGACCTTGGAATCAGAATGATTAATTTTGGGCAGTTTCCTTCCCCTCTGTACTCTCCTAGAGAGTCGTGTGCAGTTAGGAGGGTGAAGGCCCTGATGCAACCTTCCTCCTCCCACCTTTTAAAACCGTAACTCTCAGGCTTCAATCTGACAGTTCTACCCAAGCTATTCTTTTCAGTGATCATGTTATGAAATTGAGATGAATTCTCACTTTCCCCGTCGTCTTGATCCTTCAGGGGCCTTTCATAGTCCGTCTCTCCTTGAAACACCTTTTTCAGCCGTCTCCCGGGTCGCCGTGTGTCGCTAGAATCCCTTGTGATTTTTTGCTGTGGTCCTTAGTGCTCTTCAGGAGTTTCTGTTCATCGCCCACAGCCTGTAAACCGTGGAGATGTTCAGAGCTCAGTCTTGGTTTCTTTTCTGTTTGCCTCCTGCGTTTACCTCCTTGGTGATCTCTTCCAGTTTAGTATTACATATTATGTAAATGATCATTACTCCCAAATTCTGTCTCCAGCCCAAACGTGTACACCCACTCTAGGCTCACCTGTGTGCTTTCTTTCTCAAACACGCCCACTGGGCTTGGTAATAGATGCCTCGTTTAATGTGCCCCAAATGAAACTTCTCCTTTCTCTCCGCACGCCTAAAATGACTTTTCCTGAAGCTTTCACAGTCTCAAAAATGGCAAGACCTTTCTTTCAGTTGCAAATGTAAAAAACGTGGGCTTCTCTTTCTCGCACACACAGCTCGCAAGCGGATCCCATTGGCTTTACCCTGTGCGCACCTAGACTTCCACTTACCACCGCGCCCGCTGCCACCCCCTTGCAACCAAACCGCCGTCCTCACTCACCTGGAGTATTGTCACATCTTTCTCACGAGTCCACCTGGTCCCCTATAATTTGTCCTCAACACAACAGCCAGAGTCATTATTCTACAACATGTCATATAGTTTTACTTTGCTCAAAAATTTCCGGTGGATTTCTGTCTCGAGGAGAACAAGACAAGTATGAATAGCGCAAAGTTGCACCACAATTAGGGTTTAAGCTCCCTGTTAGCTGTCTGATCCTCCTCCTACCATTCTTTCCCTCTCACTCTTCTGCAGCCTCTTAGCCTCCTTGCTGCTATTTAAACATCCTTTCACCTCTTGCCCCAGGGCCTCTGCCTGGGATGCTCTTGCTATAGGTACCCACATAGCTTGCTACCTCTGTTCCTTCAGGTTCTTACTCAAACGTCACCTTCTCAGTGAAAGATTCTTTTGTCATAATCTCTAAAAATTTAAAATCCATACTTTTGTTATCATGCACATGGTGAAACATACTGTGTATTTGAAACTCAATAAATTTCTTGAATTAATTACATATTTACTGAATGCATTTTAGATTACTTAGTACATATTTAGTGCACAACTTATACTATCATGTTAATGTTTTAATTACTATCCATAGTGTTATATATAGTACTATAGACTTTATCTGCAGTATGTTTCACATCTTGATGACGTTTTTATGAGAGAAGTATCCCCCAAATTTCCTACCCGGTACTCTCCTATTGGTGGAGAGAGGCTTAGAACTGAGAGTATTTTTTTTTCTTTCATTCAGCAAAATGTATGAGATGTAGGACCGCACAGAGATCCCTGAGAGGGTTGTCATAAGGAAATAGTCTTGGCTTCAGGTAGACTTGGGAGCTAGACAGTTCCATGTTATGACTTTAAAGATTATAACTATTTCTAAGATAACTTTGAATACAGTTTTATAATAACCCAATGTAAAAAAAGCTGTTTATTAGAGATAAGACTCTATAAATTCAACTCTAAGAGGAATTTGGATTTTAGATGCATAAGAATGGCTGCTGTATGCAACATATTTCAGTGGGACTTTTCTACTTGACAGTAACGTAGCGAAGGCTAAAATTCTTCAGACATTTTGAGCATCTTTTTGCTGCACAATAAATACTAGAGATACAACTTTAAAAAAACATCCTCATCAAAGGATATGTTTTTCACTGACTCGAGAGAGAGAGGAAGGTGGGAGGAGAGAGAGAGAGAGAGAGAGGAACATCGATTGGTTGCCGCCCGTATGAAACCTGATGTGATGGAAACTGTAACCTGGGTGTAGGCCCTGACTGGGAACTGCACCTGCCACCCATCTGTGCTCACAGGACAACGCTCTAACCAGCTGAGTCACATAAGCCAGGGTGAGATACGTTTTTGAGTATGTATATGATTACTTTCAAATAGCTCTTCCTTGAAGGATGAAAATGCCATATGATAGTAACAATACTAACAGCAGCTAAGTTTTGTGTGTGTGTTTGTTTGTTTTTGGTGAGCATGTGCCTGCATTCTCACATTTAGTTCTGCATGCAATATTCCAAGAGAGACACCCTTTTTATTTTCATATTACCAGTGAAGAAACTGAGGCTAGGAGGTACTGCAACCAACCAAAGGCCATGGATCTAATAAGGAGGAGACCCAGCTATGAGCCCAGTGCTCCTAACCCGTTGTGTTCTTTCTCATGGGGAATAGAATGCTGTGTGCTGAGCTTGATATGGGAGTGCAGCTGCTTGGTTTGAGCGCTTTACCAGCCCTGGGACTTCCTATGACTTTTTAAAATGTCCCTGGCTTTCATTTCTCATATTCATAAAGTGGGATAATTATATTACCTGTGTCATTTGTGAGCTGATTCATATATGGAAACAGTGCCTGGCATATGGGAATATTCAGTAAGGATCAGAGAAGAGTAGCTACATGTTATGAGAAGAGAGAGGGAAGCTTTGCTTTGACTGATTGCATGATTGCCAAAAGCTTTATTGAAATATCTGCTTTTGATTTTAACCTTGAAGTATAAATAGCATTAAACCAGCTAAAGAAAGTAGAAAGCAAAATGAAGTGGTTAAGAACATGGGATATGGGGTTAAATGGGCTTGATTTGTTGTCCGGGCCCTGCCAATTACTAATAAATGTCTAGGTCTCCATCGCTACATCTTAAAACCAGGACAGAAATGAGAGCTACTCTCATAATATGGTAAAGAGTAGATGAGTCACTGTATGCAAAGGGGCTTAGAACAGGGCCTAGCACATAGTAATGTTAGTTATTTTTACCGTGAATTTACCTGTATTTTAGGACAGATACTCTGGAAGCAGTAAACCATATGAGTTGGCAGAAAGAGAATAGGAAATATAGAAAACTATGATAGACTTTTGTAAATTAAAGTTAGCAAAAAAAAAAAAAAAAAAGATATAACATTACTGTTAGGTGGGCCAGGTACAGAAACCCAGGTACAGAGACTAGGGTACAGAAACAGGAAGCCCTGGATGTCTAGCAAGGGATGAAACTGGGAAAGCAAGAACCTTATCCCCAGGGTAATCTGTCTTCCCCTAGCATATCGCTAGTCATGCGCTTTAGACCCCTGAGCTTTCCTCCCCAAAGATAACATCTAGGCCCCAGTTGTATTTCAGCTCCAGGCCCAGATAAGCAGTGAAACCAGACAAGTGGCACCTTGGCTGCCTCAGGAGCAGCTACAATGACTAATGACCCCCTGTCCTGGCACCTACCCGTCAGTGGAGACCATGACCCTGCAAGAGCACAGCTGGGAAGCTGATGAATATTCTAGGGACACTCCTCTGAGAACTCCCCTCAGTTTTCCTCCTGCAAGAAAGAGATAAATAAGCTCAGGACAAAGGGCCCAGCATATGCTCCCCCCAGGAGAACACACCGGTGCCATCTCCATCCCTCCGAGAATTGCAAGCAAGGGAGCAATGGGCAGTGGCAGCTCATCCAGGGCTTGCCCCCTGAACCTGTCTCCAGGGCCCCCTTCTCACTCTCTGACTTCTCTGTGAGCCGGAGCAGCCCAGCCCAGGCTCTCCTGTTGCTTCTTCTAGGCTCTGTCTTGTTTTGCCATCCCATATTTAGTTTTCTGCCATCATGAACCCAATACTGTTTGACTCAGCCCTTCCCCTTGGATAATACCACCGACCGTTAATCTTTCAGTTCCTAAGAATACCAGACAGTTCAGTGTTATTTTTAGAAATAAGCATGCATTTTCAAACATATATTCAATCATAAAATTTGAGAAAAATATCTAAAACAATTAAAGGAATTATTAAATGTATGTGAGCTGAAGTAGAGAGAAAGGATAGTTTCTTTTATGATACAAGTATATATTTGAAAATGCTATTTTTATTGTATATAAAAAAATATATATGTAAGAACATAGGATTATTTCCTGGACACTTCTGCAGTACTGTACTTGATGTTTATGGTTAATGTCTATTTTTCGAAGCTTTGCATAACCATTTACCAGTGAAATATCCTCCTCCTGTGTTTTAATTCCCAGCATAACCTATTGACACCATTGTCCCATGACCAGCCAGCCCTTAACTGCCTTTGCCCTGAATTTAAATCGTGTATTGTTGATACAACTGTCTAGCTTAACTAATTGGAAATATCTCCTTTAGAACTCTGTTGAATACCTGATACTAGAATGACAGCTTCTCTGTTTACACAGTTTGTTGATATGAGTAGCATTTGTCCTAAATAATACTCATTTTAGAGGAGATACTGTGATAATCATTGTGTAAGCCCAGTGACGCTCTTAGAGATGTCCTAGCTTCCTACTCCTCTGAAGAGAATTTTTTGTTTCAATTGCTGAAATGATTATTATATTTCTAAAATTGTTGTATTGCTGGAAAAATCTTGTAATTATTTTTTCTAAGGCTATAGAAGGAAGTTATTAGCACAAATTTAACTAATGAACTAACAAAATTAATTAATTAAATGATTAATATAAACTGGATCAGAAACAAAAACAAGTACATAATTCATTTAAATTGCCATGCTTCTTTTATCTAAATTTTATATGATTATAGTCTTATTTCAAAAGACTTGAAGATGTAAATTTCATTAAGTATTTTACGATGGGCGTCATACAAAATATCAGAAGCGATTATACAATGTTCTGTTTTTTGTTCATTAATAAAGGGTACACCAATATCTCTACTTCGTCAGAGGTCCTGAGACAAAGACCTCAGTTTAAAAAAATCAACTGAATTGAAGCTAGTTATATTTAGCTATTTATGACTTTTTTAACATTTGAAAAAATTTTGCTTTTTTTTACTCTGCCAGATATTTTCCTGGTAGTGATACTCACTCATCCCTAGAAATGGTTGTAAGCATATAAATTATGACACCCAAAATAATATGCCTTTTATTTTTGTCATTTTTGAATATTGTAGATATATTTTGTCTTGTGACTCTGTCATTTAGTAACTCTCTCGTGTTCAGAATGTTTTACATTCTCTATGCTGCAGAACCACTATCTTTTGATGGTGATAATGTTACTTACTTTATAAGTTATGATTTTTAAAAGCATGAATATATAACAAAGTGTAACATTTATGGCTTAAAATTCTGTGCCTATTATGTGCTAGAGACAGTTCTATGTTTCTCACTTGGGCTACTTCTTGTAATCTTTCAATGACATTTCAAGATAGCTCAGAGTTCCGATTTTGTAGATAAGCAAGTTGAAGCAAAACCATTTACTTCATTTAAGTTCATGCAGCTAGTGTCAGAGTTAGAATTTGTAAATAAGTAGCCTGGCTCCAGGACCAGGCTTTATGGATTATTTACTATTATTGCATATATATTTCATAATTTATATGTATAATTAGTGATAAATAACTGAGGGAGTGGTCAAAGCACTCAATAAATAGTAGATCCTGTCTTCTAGGGGTTTATCATGTAGTGGATGATTACAAGACATGTGAAATATTGACTGTATAAAGCAACATTATGTTTGCCTGGCACAAAAACCTATTGGGCATCTCCAGTGCTTTCAGTTTTTGTTGTTTTTTCCTTGAAAATAAACAATGAAGCTTATATTTTTTGAATATTTATTTACACAACTGTTTCCTCCACAAGCTTCTTAGAAAGCAGGGATCTCGTGTTATTTTTGTATCACACATACAATAGTGCAGTGTCTAGATCCCAGCAGGTTTTGAATAAATGTTGTAGAATGAATGAACAAATAAATAGAGCCATTAACATAAATGAGGAATCGGAGGAGAACATTCAAGATGTGGGACACCATAAGTACGCAGGTTGGAGTTAGAGATGAGTACAGGGCATTTGAGAGATCACCAAAATTCAATAAGAGTAATAGTTACTGTAATGTGTGGTTTGCGGTGTTCTTTTCAACAGTAACCATATCTAAATATCATCACCAGATTTTGAACAGCTATGTTGCGCATGATATTGTAATAGATGTAATAAAGAAAAATTCTGCTCTGATGTTGTTAAAACTGTTGTAGCAATTATGACAAACATTACGTTAGCCTTAGATTGAATTTCTAAAGGGAACATTAAACAGTAGGATATTCTCTAAATGACCCCCACAAAAAATGCTTATCTGGTAAAGGGAATGGAAGATGCGATGGGTATTGTAGACTAATATCATTATGCCCAAGCCATAAACAATGGTAATGGCATTATTAGTATCATGCCGAGGCTTCTGCCGAGGCATCGCCCTAACCAGAGTTGTTTGCGCTAAACAGTCAAATGAAATAAAAGGGAAACTGTTACTATTGAGTTTACTTGACTTTGGATATCACAACATCGAAACAAAATCAAAAGGTTTAAGACAATCTGCCACTCACAAGTTTAACAGACTTCTTGAAAATGTAAAATGTATATATTTTTTAGCTCTACAGAGACTGCTGAAGGGACCAGTATTTTGGGAAAGGCATAGAGGAGACTCTCAGCAAACACAGACTGCTTGATGTTCAAGATCAGTAGAGCTTAACTATCTGGACAAGAGTGACATCACCCACGTTGGAGGCAAGGGGAGCGTCTCCCTGCTGTAGGCTGTCTGGTGGTTCAGGTGGAGTTCGCAGTGGTGCCCTCGCATGTCAGGAACTCTCAGCTTTAGGATCAGCAGAAGTTTGGAGGGGATGTTTTATGGCAGCGAATTTGAGGTTGCTTCTCCTGCAAAACTAAAGGCAATTCTTGGAAGTCCTCAAGCTCTGCAGCACCATAGTTTCCTGCCTAAAGTGCGTAGAATTTGTAGAACACCAGTTATATCCTTAGACGCTGCAAATATTAACCGAGTAACCAGTTTCCTTATCTCTTCTTTCTCTCTTATTCTCTCTCAAATAACTGGAAAAAAGGAGTGTTTCTATTTTGTGTAGTTAGAATTCTGTAGACTGCCTGCAAGGTTTTCAACATACTGATGAATGCATATTAATGAGAATAATGATGAAAGAGGAAAGATGATATTTATAGGGCTTAGAAAAGCTATTATCTTAATTCTGTTGTGAAGCTCATTCACTTTCTCAACAAATTGGACGACTTAATAGATAACGGATTTGAATTAAGGCTTACAATTTACAGTTTGATGATATGCTAGCTACTTTTCCTGAAAATAGGGCAGCTGTTTTAGGGGAAAAATAAAGACCTTTTTTTTTTTTTTTTAAGAAATAATGGTGCTTAGTTACTTTATTTTAAAACAACTCTTCTTCCAATATGTCACTAAAGATGCTGCAAAGGTTCTAGATTTCTATAAGGCCACACTTTCATGGGACATTTAAGAGGCAATCATTCGGCCTCTTTACCGTCAGCCACAGAAACGTCAATGTCTTTTGACACATTGTAAATGCACAAGTGGAATGCAGCCTGGCACTGAGTTTTCCTGGTGCATCTGCGTCACTTTTCCCAGGGAAAATAACAGGATGTCGCCTTGTAATTTTTTACTACTGTATCATAAAATATAGCCATAATAAATAGCATCTAAGCAAATCAAGCAGATTTGGACTGAATCCATTTAGCCTTCACCACTTGGTAGACTCAGGCTTTTAAGTAGTTGTGTATCCTAAATTGGCTTAATTTGATCAAGTTGCATTTGACTCAGCCTGCGGTGAAGCAGAGAAAGATTTTATTTTTATTAGCTATTTTATATTTAGGGCATATTTTTAGTGCATATACCTTCATATTCCATTGTGCTATTAACACAGTTTGTCCAGATTATAATCTAAATTGTGTTTTAATTAAATTAGCTTACCTCGTAAGCTATTATTGCTGTAGTTTAGTGTTACTATTGTAATTCTTATCCCCAGTGCTGTAAATTAGCTTCAGATGATGAGTACTGCACATTGTTAAGAATTTTCACAGTTGGCTGTGAGGGTCCTGGGAGCAGGGGGAATGTTTAATTCAGTTTTGTAGCTCTGTTACCTAGCCCAGCTTCCGTTTTCCTGTGGCCTTTTTTTTTTTTTTTTTTATTGGACTGTTTATTTTTTTTCTTACTTGAAATCTAAATATATAAATAGGTTTGCTTTTAAAATATATTTTAAAATTTTATTCATTTTAATAGAATGAAGGTTAAAGTTACAAGTTAAAATATAGAATTTAAAAGCTTTTGCCTATTAATAGTAATTCTGCCAAGCATTAGAAGAAAAACATTGATTTTGGGGGTGAAAAATATGATTTAAGCCAAGGTTGTCAAACTTCTTCTCTGCTGCTGCTCTCCCAGAATTACTTCGTCCGTCTTTGATCTTCATTTTTTACTGTAATAACATAGCATGCTGTTCTTACAGGTATATACGTACTAATCATTCAAGAAAAGAGAAATGTATCGCTATGTTTTCTAAAAGCAGGTCTTTTGATTTTAAATACTGCCTTGAAAGGATAGGACATGTAAAACCTTTCACCTAGAGTTACAGGTCAGGGGACATTTGCATATTTTATCCCATACGAATTTCAGAATTTAACTTTCCTTGTTAATGGAAAAAGTAAACAAAATGATTTTCTTATTTTAACTACAAGTATTTCCTCTATATCTCCTGAATGCATACTGTAAAATTAATTGGTTTATTCAACAACAGTGTAAATTAATTCTGTACCAACTAAATTTTAAAAACTCAGTATTTTAATATAGGTAAGTAATTTCCCTTGTGTTATGGTATTTCACTTGTTATTCTGAAAAATACTATTTCAGTTTGATAGGCCTTACTTAAGAGTTGTGTTGATAGCTTTTAGGCAACATTCATTATTTTTAAAAGGTCTTAGAATACATAGGCTTCCCCCTGCCAAAGAAACCAATTAATTAAGGGAAAAAATCTAGCGAACATTGTTTTGAGAGAGTGATAAGTATTTCCCCTTCACGGTTATATGATATGAAAATAACTTAAAATGATATATACGTGATATATAGAAATAGCACAGATGTACTTAAAATAATGTCCACAGAAGTGATTGGTAAAATGCACACATATACACCTATCTTTTACACTTCATCAAGGCTAACTCTTAATTGTCTATAATACCAGTTTAATTTGAGCTTATAGGTTTGTAGTTAGTCTCAATTGTACCTGAGTCAAACTTCAGTTATATAGAATCTTGTTTGGGTAGGGGTTCCCTCACATAGAGAAAGATTTCTAGAAAATTGAGACACACATCCACACTCTCACAGTGGCAACACCCCAGGTGTTTGGCATTTTGAATAAAACTGTTCCCAGAGCTCTTTCGAGGTAGGTTTCTGTTTTCCTCAGAACTTTAGGTATCTGAGGCAGTTGTTACCTGTCGCTATGCTTTCTCTGCATCTCCTGAACTCTGTTTGTTAGAACTCCATAGGAAAGTATGACTAAGTCTGGATTGAGGGCCTCTCCTTGAGTCAAGTTCATTGAGTTTTAGTACAGTGTTACTTTAAAAAACACCGTATTTCCAGATTTGGGACTGTATGTTAGATGGATCTGATTTCTGGATGCTGGAATCTCAGATAAGGGACTTAGTACTGTGGAGTATAAAACACACCATTTAAAAGATCTTGGTACTAAAGATTTTCTGCTTAAAATCACCTACCAATTGAGAAATAAAGCTTCATCCGATGAACTACAGGCAAACTAAGAATGGGACAGAAAAAAGGGGAGAAAGCAGAGTAGCAGTGCAATGAAAGTCTGATATTTGATATGTAAGCTAATCCCGTTTACTGCTCTAGCCAGATTTCTTTTTCACTGTGTAGAAGCTTTTATTTTCTTCTTTCTGCTTTTTGATCCCACTGTCGCCTGCACAGTTGGAACATCCCCAAAAGACTTTGCAGAGGTCACTCCTCAGAAGCTTTTTAAACTTTAGTTAGAATACATTTACTGGTTTTTAAATTTTTTTTTAATGACCAAAGAATGAGGATTTTTTGGAAAAAGCTCATCTGAGATCCAGTGTCCGACTTGGCAATCTGAACTCATTTCTACCGTGGAGAACACTTCACTAGACACCAGGTTTTCATCATCAGTACAACTTAGTTAGGATTCTGGTCTACTGGGTTTTCCTTGGGGTTGATATCACCTGACAATCCAGCCTCTTAGACATGAGAGATAAAAAATCACTTTTCTAGGACTGCAAGTCAGAAACTACCTAAGTATATAAAAATTCAGTAACTCCTTTTTTTAAAAAAAAAAAAAAATGTTTTTATTGATTTCAGAGAGAAGGAGGGAGAGGGAGAGAGAGAGAAACATCCATGATGAGAGAGTCGTTGATCAGCTGCCTCCTGTACGCCCCCTACTGGGGATTGAGCCCGAACCCAGGCATGTGCCCTGACCGGGAATCGAACCTCGATCTCTTGGTTCATAGGTTGATGCTCAACCACTGAGTCATGCCAGCCGGGCCAGGGGCCAGTAACTCTTTTTTAAAAAACTTCAATCATGAGTCTGTGAATAATATGTGGTAGTATGTATTGGCACAATAACTTAATTTTAGGCTATTTTCACTACATTTGATCATTTGAGATTAAGTTGTTTTATTTGTCTAAATTAGCCATGAAGGGAAAGTACGTATTTGTGAACAAAAAACCTGATAATTAAGGATAGGGCAATGTTTAAAGGAAAAGGCCTTTTGATTCTTCAGCATTCCTGCTTCAATGCATTTTTTAAGATGCATTTTTATTTATTTAAACATTAAATAAAACATCACAAGATTTCCTACATTCATAATTCTGAGATAATTCTCATGAGTCAGAAAGTGCACTGTCTAAGGTGTTCTGGTTGATACTGTTGATTAGCACCTATGTTTCATGTTATACTGTGGTGTCAAAGGGAAGGAGATATGGAGCAATGTTTAAAATTGAAGGGTAGTTTTTATGCATTATATTTCAAAATTATTTAGAGATCATTTAAATAGCAAATATCTCCAATACATTCAAATTGAATTAATTCTTATGCAATCTTTCAAGAACAAATCTATTATAAAGAACAAAGTAACTATTTTTTCTTTGTATGTCCACCTTAAACAAAAGCATGTATGAGTTTTACGATGCATATTCAAACAGGCAATAACAATCAGTTTCACTTAGTTGAGGTATAATTTGAAAATTCCATATAATTTGTGAATTGTAGTTTCATATTTTAACAGGAATTTTGAGACCACATTTTTTTCCATCAACTTCTCTGTATTTTGAAAAATATTTACTGTTAAAAATTCACTGTATTGCTACTGAAACTGAAACAGATGAATGTTGATCTGTATAATCCTCTTAATGAAACTCCTCAAATACTAAAATATTGTTACATTTTCATTACTTATAAAGACAGCTGTCCAAATCATTTTGAACTTCTGTCATAGAACATACAAATGTATGTATTTTTTAACAATTATTATTTTATAATATTAGAAATAAGGTAGATTTCAGAGTATCCTGCCAGAAAATGATTATTTAAAAGTATAGAGAGTAGATACATTTTATTATAAGTGAAAGAAACTCAATATTTCCTATTATTATGTTTGGAAGCCATGACTAATATGCAAATATATTATGTATAATTATAGTGATAACAGCGATTTTTTGAGGAGGAAAAAAGATTAAATTGAATATTGCTTTTTACATTGATAACTTGAAAGTTATTTTTCAAGCAGAGTCAAAAATAACATAACCAAAAGTAGGTTTACAGTTGTGAGTATGCGAAACAGTGAGTTTATATTTGTTTTATTATTCATTAATTATTGTATTATTTTCCATACAAACAATTATAAGCCTACTTTTGCACCACCCTGTACATTGCTGAGGAAATGATTTTCCTGGAAGCCAGCTAAGTCTTCTTGGGGTTAGAGCAGTGGGCTGTTTAAACCCTCCGGCCCAGCCGTTAAACCCATCTTGCTCACACAGAATCTCCACTATGCAACGAGTCCTTTTCTAGGTATTGGTTCTGGCCATTAATAGTCACCTCTGTTGTATATTTTACCATCTTTTCCCCCATCATAAGTAGCATCTCATTTTTCTGTGTAGGGCAGAATGCTCTAACTCCTTCTGATGGCAAATGATTCACAGCAGGTCACATTTCCTCCCTCATTATGTCATAGGGCAATAGCTGCGCAGATCCTTACCTAGGAATAAGCTACAGCATCTGTGAATCTGTCCTAGCCCAGACTCAAAGAAAGAGGTGTTTCTGTGTATGAGAGCTTTGGGTAGTTTTGGATACTTGGAAGAGAAGAATATCCTTGCCTTTTAGTATCTTTATCAAGATGGAAAGAATACAGCAGAAGCAGACCTATGGAAGAACTAACCAGTCAAGTACAGTGTCTTAGCCAAATACCTGCTGGGATGAGAGTTTTCATGTTGTATATATCATGGACTTCTGATTAGTCAAGGCCTTACTACTTCTATGGAGGCAAAAATATCTCTGTGTAACTGAATTGTAAACTAAAGGAAATAAGTAAAAGGCCTTGTCTTTGGTTTTGGTTTTAATTAATAAGTGCTTTTCTCTATGAGGGTAAGAACTTTATATATATTTCTCCAGTCCTCAATATCACACAGTGGCTGGGTATATAGTGGACACTAATTAAGGGTTCTTTCCTTCTCTTCATTTTCTCTGTCCCTCCCCTCCCCTCTCCTCCGCTCCCCTCCCCTCCCCTCCTCTCCCCTGTATTCAGGCTGGAAAACCAATTGTTAACATGATAAATTTCTTCTCTTATCTGTATTAGTTATAACATTTTGATTTTCATCTATACCAAAGGTAAAAAGTTCAGCCATTTTTAAGTAAAATGTTGGGTACTATATTGATTAAGGTTTGAGGATTATTATCTATAATTCTCTTCCCCTAATAATAAACTATGAGTTTTTCGTGTACTGTATATTATTTATGCCCTTTATAGATCTGTTGACTATTCCAAATAATGATATCTTTTCAGTGGGAGGAAGTTATGAATAATGTATTCTAATTGTTATATTAAATATGAAGATGCTAAAGGCTAGAAAAGGCAGGATTTTCATAATGTAAATGATTAGCAGGAGTGTTTTCATTTTCCTTTATTATTCCTATCCTTTTGTTTACTTTGCTATTCTTTTTTTTTTTTTTTTTTTACTCGCTTAAAGTGATGGCTTTGGTTACAGATTTGAGCACTTTCTTGTTTTCTAATATGGGCATTTTAAAGCTATAAATTTGCCTTTAAGCACTGCTTTAGTTGCATTCCACAAAGCTTGATATGTTGTTCTTTAGTTTTGATTGAGTTCAAAATATTTTCTAATTTCTCTTGTGACTTCTTTATACATGGGATATTTAGCAGTGTTTATTTAAATTTCCATATATTTAGGGATTTCCAAAAGTTATTATTTTTTATTTTAAATTTAATTACATATATTTTAGACAACTCATTTTGTTTAATTTCATTTCTTTTAAATTTATCAAGATTTGTTATTATATCTTAATAGCAAAACATTGATTTGCTTTATGACCTAAATGTCTAGCAGGGAGTGGGAGGGAAAGATGGGAGGGAGAATTCTCAGGAAGAAATTTACAGGATCTCTCAGGAAGAAATTCTACCACTGTTATTACCAAAAGTAGAGTAGTTTTTCTAGAATAAACACTTCTTAATTTATTGCATGACTAGTCAGTTTCCATGTCCTGAAACTGTAGGTTTTGGCAATTTTGTCCAGTTTTGTCATTGATTTAAAAGTGCTGCCCCAAGGCATTCTCCTTTTTATAATGGCTTACTTGTAAAACTTCACACATGGAAAATGTGGTGTATTTAGGACTGAACTGTGCACTCCCCATTTAAAATGCACCAGGAGTTTAGAGATTTGATTGTGTTCAGAGTATTGAGGCTACTTTCATGGGAGAATGAGACCTTATGTTGTGTTATTATGGTATTTGGTATATAAGTGTAGACAAGTGCAGAGTGCATTCTTGGCACGGGATTGCATTAACAAGCCACTGTGTCCATTATAACCTGTTTGAGGACACAATCAGCAGCCCAAGCTGGCTGATGTGGACATTCTTTTTGGTGCAGTAGTGTCCAAAAAAATGTTTCCATCAGAAGAGAACATTCATCCTGTAGTGGGTCTTGAAAACAAGACTCTGTGGATAGCAATAGGGTGCTTTTGTGGGTTACTGAGCAAAAAACCATTATGAGAAAAATGAGGTCTCAGATTACCCTGCAGACATTTACCAGAATAGATTTGAGAGGGGCTAGGTTGATGTGATAAGAATACCATTGCAATATGCTAGGTATGGGGGCCTGTGGTGAAAACATGGGGTGGCAGGAGGCCAAATGAAGATAAAAATACCTTGGAATCTCCTCTTGGCACTATCAGATGATAACCATGGTAATCTTTGAAAGTCACAGCTTTCTAATCTGTAAAATAGAAAATATTTCTTCTCTGCCCGCTTCACATGGCTGTAAGGATTATGGTATTGAAAATGAGATGAATTACAAATCTGAACACTCTCAGAGATAATGTTGTAGTACATGATGATGGCTGTCAATAAAGAATGAAAGTAGATGCTATTTGAAGATAACCGATAGACTAAATAGATAGACTGGGAAAAAATAGTTGGAAAAATGATTTGAATGGAATGAGTAAAAAGATTCATTTAATTTTTTTAAAATCTCCATCTTTACACATCTTTAAAGAAATATCACTGTAATCTTACACTAAAAACCATCTATTAAGTGACAACCAAATAATCTTTTAAAAGTATATTTGTACATGTCACTTCTGCATTTTTTTAATGAAATTTTACTGAATAGTTCAGTAGGAGATGTCACATAATTTTGTGATTAATGTCATACATAGACAATAAAATATCTTTTTATCTCAATTTCAGACTAATTTTTACTGGATTTTTTGGAATCTCATACCAGAATATGAAGGTGCATTTTTAGTAATATTCAATAGTGTTATGATATTCTGATGCTTATTTTTTGAAAAATTCTTTTAAGGAAGCTTATTTTTTGCTTTACTTATAAATATTCTCCTATCAAATATAGACAATAATAATCAGTATGCTGCTATTTGAGAATCTTGAGGGTATTCACTCCTGAACAGCTGCCTCCTGCACGCCCCCTACTGGGGATTGAGCCCACAACCCTGGCATGTGCCCTGACCAGGAAAGCAATGAGTGATTTTCCTTCCTTCCTCCCTTCCTTCCTCCCTTCCTTCCTCCCTTCCTTCCTCCCTCCCTCCCTCAATAATGAGAGTCATTGATTGGCTGCCTCCTGCATGCCCCCTGCTGGGGATTGATCCCGCAACCTGGGCATGTGTCCTGACCAGGAATGAAACTGTGATCCCCTGGATCCTAGGCCAAAGCTCAACTGCTGAGTCACACCTGACTGGGCACTAGTGACCTTTTGGTGCAGGGGACAATGTCCAACCAACTGAGCCACACCAGGGCCAGGGCAAATATAATACTTCTATTAGTGAATATTTTCCCTCTAATTTGTGTGTGTGTGTGTGTGTGTGTGTGTAGGTAATAATAGTGATTCTGTAAAGGATAACTTAATTATAATTTTATGCAAATCACTATGATCATATTGAATTTCTTATCCATTTGAGGTAAGACTTGAATGTATAATGAATTGTCATTGTTTTGGCACATATAAGGTTAATTAACCTCCTGCTAATAGCATAATACTAATAGCTAATAGCATAATACTACTAATACCATAACAAATACTAAGTATCATAACTAACGCAGCTGATGTTTGTACAAAGCATTTATAACTTGCTAGAAAGTTCAAAAATTGATGACTGGTTGCAAAAACATTAGAAAACATTGAAATTCCAAAGAAAATTCTTTGAAGGACATCAGAACTTTATTTGGTGAAATGTCTGACGTGTTGATTATTAGTTTAATAATGAAAGAAATATAAAAATATTGTGGCAGTTAAAAGAAAATGAAGACCACCCCTCTTATAAATCTACCTTTTAAGTAAACTCTTATGTATTTCTAATATGGATGAAATCTGAATTTGTTTAGATTATTACAATTACAGTCTCAGCATATGTATACATTACTATATGGAGAATTCGTATATATGTGTGTGTATGTATGATTAGGTAGTGAAATGTACTCAGGGGTTTTCCAGTTGTTGTTTCTTCCACAGCAGTCTGTCTAAGGCAAACGTGATTAGATGCATTCTAGGATCTTAGCTTGAAGAAGCTGTTACAAGAAACCAAAAAATTTATTGGAAATCTCGGAATATGTTTTAAAAATTCATGTGTTCTTTTAATTAGGAAAATATTTAAATTTCTTACATACCAAATTCATTACCTTTTCTCAGTGAGCATTATATAGTAAATTAGACTATGGAGGAAAATGTGTCGTAGGTAAATTGAATTTTGTTTTTAAACCATGATTTTTCTGCTATACCTTAAGCGTTGTGGGGAAAGCTACACTGGCAAACAATAAGAAATATAAAAATTTATTCAAATAGTTCTACAACTATGACCATAAAATAAGGTATTTTTTTCAGCAATAATTAAATGTCTGTTTTTTGATGTTTTTTTTTCCAGAAATGTTTAAATGTTCAGTAAATTGGAGGAAGAAAACATGGATATTTAACAACTGAAAACCACATTAAGGTAATTAGAAGATTATTGTTGCCAATCTATTCGATAGCAATTTCCAAGTGTATTTAACATATTTATATTCAAGTTAGTATATTCTTTTATGAGTATCATATTGAAAATTCATGATACTGTTTAATGAATTACTAAAATTAAATTTTATATGTTTTGGAAATCAAGTGACATTTCTTGTCAACAAATATGTAAATAATCTAGTTGGAAGTATTTTCTGCTGTGAGGAAGTATATTCCAGCTATATTAAATATAAATGAGCTACTAAAAGTAATAATCTTAATGGCTCTCTACCTCCTTGGAAAGGCAAATAGCTCTATTACCTTTTTAAAAGTCTAATATTGAATGTCTATTCATAGTTTTGTTTGTAACTGGTGCTTGTATACCAACACAGTCAACTAAAGTCATTTTTGTTTAATTATTTCTATTTGTTCTCAATTACATATCTATGACCGTAAATGGAATATTAGGAAATAAAGTATATTTATTTTATAGCACCAAGCTATTTAATATAAAGGAAATTATTTTTAGAAGTAATGTTTTTATTTATCACAAATATATTTATAGAGTTCAACATAAAAGACTTTGAAGAACGTAACCTTAGGCCAGCATTCATTTGTGCATTTTCTTCAAATCATTTGAAGACAAAGCAGGCCTATATGATAATCAATCAATAATAAAGTTGGAATTTCCTTTTTTTTTGACTTTACTGAAGTTAATTCCTATTGAGTGACTTTGTATTGTCTATAATATATTATATACAGCTTAAAATTAGAAATATCAACTTTATTATTTTTCTTAATATTAAAATAATTCATTCATTTTGAATTACTGATACATTCAGTATATATTATAAATTATTATCAATCTATTTTCAAAAGTTTTCTATTTTTCTTTTTACTTCAAGGGACTGAGTGGCTTAGACTGTAGAAATATTGCACTCGCCTTTGTAGAGACTAAATTTTCCAATCGTTATTCCTTCTTGTGATATTTCTACCTTAATTTCTTTGTCCACTGCCTTCTTGTCCACATTCATTCACTATGCAAACAACTAATAGTATTCCTATTTTCTGGAGTACATATGATTGAATGTACTTTATTTGTATTTATTAGCTTATTTATACATTAACATAAATTTTCAGTCATTGTTACTGACTTGAATATGAAATGGGCTTTTGGTACTTAGTAAAATACATACATTAAATCAACAAAAGCAGGTTGATTTAATAATTTTTAAAAATGAACCCAAGCAAGACTTAAATCTGATCTACTTGCTCTGAAGAAAATAAATGCTGGTGGGAAATGAAACTCTATGAAATAAATTATTTTATATATTTTTAAAATAGTCAATGACAAACTGGGAGGAGACAAAAAGTTGGGGTTGCACTTTAGGTGGAGGCTCTTAAAACTTTCTTGGAAGCTGTGAAATTCACTGAGAGGTTGTTAGGTTAGGGAAGGTGAGGTCGCGCATTCCAGGCCAATAGAGTAGCTTGGGGAAAGGCCTGAAGGAGCAAGGGATGGCCAGTGAAGAACTGCTCTTGGTAGGGTGGCTGAAGGCTTAGCCTCATGTGGGTGGACAATGTTAGGAGATGAGTCTGGAAAAGTAGGTTTGGAACAGTCATGAAATATCAGATTTGCCACAATAAAGCTTAATGCTCCATCTTAACCTCTGGAGTGCTTAATGATATGAGTAGAATGCTAGTGTTATGAGTAGAAACTTTTAGAGCTCTCCTGGTGTTTATTTTCATGAGGAAAATGAGAAAGAATTAAGACCTTATAACATATAATATAATGACTGCTATAGGCCGCCAAATATGAAGTTTCTGGAGGAATCATAGGGATTTTTAGTGTTGAATTGTGTTGAATCATTGACAGGTATTTGCCTCCTTGTTTTTGTGTTTTTTTTTAATTGAAATATAATTAATATACCATAAATTCACCCTTTTAAGGTATTATAATTCAGTGTTTTTTTGTATATTCACATAGTTATATGACTATCATCACTGTCTAATCAAAAACATTTTTTGTAAAAGAAAGCTTGTACCCAGGAGCCCTCCCTTCCCCCTGCCCTCCTCTGGCAACTGATATACTTTCTGCCCCTATGGATTTAAGACATAAATGGAATCATACAATGCATAGCCCTTTGTATCTGTTCTTTCACTTAACATAATATTTTCAAATTCCACCCTTGTTGTATGAAATAGTACTTAATTTTTTTTATATCTGAATAACATTCCATTATATGGATATATCACATTTTGCTTATCCATTCATTAGTTGATGTGCTTTGGGTTTTTTGGGTTTTTTTTTTTTTTTTTACATGTTTTGACCATTAGGAATAATGCTGCTATAAATATTTGTACACAAGTTTTTGTGTAGTTATATGTATTCATTTCTTTTGTATATATACCTGAGGTAGATTTGCTGGGTCATATGGTAACTATGTTTTACCTTTTGAGGAATTTCAAAACTATTTTACAAAGTGGCTGAACCATTTTACATTCCCAACAGAAATATGAGTGTTCCAGTTTCTCCATATCCTTGCCAAAAGTTACTATTGTCTGTCACTTTGATTATAGCTATCCAAATGGTTATCAAGTGGCATCTCATTGGATTTTGATGGTAATGTTTGTTTTTAAGAGTATTTTGGTGTGCTGATGTTGCATATTTGGATAAGTGCATTAATGGAGTTATTGTCAGTTTTTAACTAGACTAGTCCTCATATTTAGACAACTGATTTTATGAAGTGTTAAATAAGAATTACAAAATGAAGATTATTTTACATGCCCAAGTCTACAATTTTAAAAAAATGACAAAATTGACATTTTTCCTACTCCTATTACAGGATACTTTTCAGATTCTTTATATGACATAAACATTGATATCCTCAGATTCATTAATGAGCTAGCTATAAACTTTAAATTATCAAGAAGACCATAAAATAGGGCTTTGTCTCTTATAAGTGATTAAACTTGTTCTAAGAACATATTTTGTCTTGAGGTGTCAGTTAGTGATAGTATACAGCAGCAAAAATAGCAAGACTCTTAATAACATCTGAAACACAAATAAAATGCGTACCTCTCTGGCATTTTCAGCATGTTTAAAGTCATGTTTAATTGAATCATCTACAAGTTTCCATTGAAATTTACGATAAATGTTTGGAGGCCTTATTTGAGATTCCC
Source organism: Miniopterus schreibersii (assembly GCF_964146895.1). Lineage (NCBI taxonomy): Eukaryota > Metazoa > Chordata > Mammalia > Chiroptera > Miniopteridae > Miniopterus > Miniopterus schreibersii. Next base: position 34,015,374 of record NC_138101.1, read on the forward strand.
TGCAGGGAAGATACAACATCATTGGGGAAACCCTAGTTGTCGCTGCTGTGGTAAACTTGGCTGAAGTCATGCAAGAACAATTATATGGCAACAAATAAAAATGTATTACTTTGTCAGCAAATACCATTGGAAGATGACATGAAGAGCATTGCTTTCATCAGAAAAAAATAAATGTTAGAACTAGTTTTGTAGTATGAGACATTCACTTTACATTTGGACAAAATATATGCATTTCCAGTATGTGTCAATTTATGATATTTGCTAGATTATTTTAAAAAAATCAGGTTTATTGGTGTACAATTTGTGTATAGTAAACTCTTTCTTATTAATGGACAATTGTGTTTTCATAAACACATCAGGTTATGCAAGTTACCACTAAAATCCAGATAAAAAACATATCCATCACTCCCAGAAGTTCTCTCATGCCCCTTTGTAGTCTAGTGAACGCCTCCCACCACTATTAGCCTTGAAAACTTCAAATTCTATTATAATAAGATATAAAAGGAAATCTGAGAGGAAGCAGAGTAAAGAGGTCAAGTTTTGATTAGGGGCGTGATTTATCCCCTGTGCTTCAACATCTTCATCTGCAATATGGGGTTCACAGAATTACCTACTACATAGCACCTGGGATTGAGTTTGGCATTTCTAAGCATTATGTGTTTCTATAATAATTTCTTGAACCTGGAAGGAAAGATGTACTGGAGAAATACTGTTCACAGTAAGTGACCTCTTGGAATGTACTTAACCACAGTGTCAAACTACTTTTCAAAATTATAAAGCCTGTTCAGAAGCATCACTCTCAAAGACTTGTGGTTAATGGTTCATTCTTCCAAATCCTTAGGCTTAAACCCTTGGAGTAGTAGTTGAAATATTTTTTCACACATATTGCACAAACATCTGTACTTTCTGCCTGACTACTTCTGAGTACCTCCTTGGCTAACCCCTTGGTCCATATGTCACAGCCCCTTCTTGCCTGGGGAATTGCAACCCTTTTGTGTGTTCTTCCCTTTGCTTGCACCACTGCTTCCGATGGACCTCACTTAGAGACCTGTTCTACCTTCAGCCTCCTGTCCCCTCCAGCCGCCCTGGCTGCACCGCCACTTGCTCAGCACACAAAGCCACTGTACCTTAGCCCATTGTTCCCGCTGCCGTCACATTCTCCCTCGCTGTTCCCATGGCTTATTCCCTAGGCTTCAGATATTCTCCTTTCATGGCGGCCTTCCCTGAGCATCCTATTTCAAACAAAAACCGCCTGGGGACACCCTCTGCCCTCTTCCTCTGCTGTATTATTCTCTAGATCACATATGACGACATTACACTTAATTTGTTTGTTGTCTCATCCCATTAACTAATGTATTCTAAATATTTTCCCTTATAATATTTTTTAATTTCTATTTTTGTGGGGGGTTTATTGCCTTTGCTCGTGGCTTTGGATATTAGAAATCTAACTCTGGAGGTATGTGGGTGACTGTGTGACTAGAGGCAGGAGGGTTACCTGGGAATATTTGCAGCAGCTCAGGTGAGGCATAATGAAGACCTGGTTTAAGGCAACAGCACTGGGGATTGAGGGGTAGTATCGCCTTTGAGACTATTGAGAAGGAGAAAGGGCAGGCCTTCGCGACGGACTGCATTGCAGTAGTGAGAGCCGAAGTCTCAGTGGAGTGAGTCTAAGGTTTGAAACTGGCACCTGGACGGCGAGTAACTCCGTGCACTGACCTTTAGGGAATAGGGTTCTTGTGTGTGTGCGTGCGTGTGTGTGTGTGTACAAAATAATAATGCTTTTACAGAAGTAATAATGCTTGTCTTTTTTACAGAAATAATATCCAGAGCTAGATGTTCATTTTTATATACGTTTGAGTGATCTCTACAAATCTAACACTGTAAACTGAAGGTGTCTCACTTTTTTATTCAGTGTTTGCAGAATTTAAAAGGAAAGTTTTGGTTTGCTATGAAATCACATTTTCTAATTAATTTTAAAAATACAGGCAGAAAGTGCAGGACGTAAAACCTGGCCATGGGCAGAGTAAAAGCACATTCATTATTCAGACAGTTATCCCTGCTTATTCCGTTCTCGGAGATACAGTGGCTGTCAGAATCCGTCAGCGGTAGAGTTAGTGCCCTTCAGAATTTACATGCAGAAATGGTGACCTTTTGGAACATTTGCATGAAGATAAGCCTGGCATTGGGATGATCGCTGCCAGTCAGCTGAGCAGAGCCAACGTCATCAGCCACTGCTTAAGCCATGGGATTGATTGTGAAGCAGTGAACAGCAAATAGAGCCCATACAAAACAACAGTAATATTTTTTTCACCAAAGCAAAAACAAAAAAAAAACCCTTTTTTGCATAGTTTTACAACAGCTAAAGGAGTATAACCAATTCCTGAATATCCTTTGATCAGTACTTTTGGTGCTTTTCTCACTAAATGTTTCTGGTAAAAAATTTTATGTTTTAAAATGACTCAATTCTATAGTCTAACGGTTTAACCATAAGTGTTTAATATATTTTATATTATAAAATTAATGTATACTCATTATAGAAAATTTAGAAAATGTTGCAAAGAGAGTTACTGTGATCCATTATCCCACCCCCAGAGAAAACCATGATTAATGGTTTAAGTGTAAATTCTTAGTTATCTTTTAAATACATAAATGAACATCAGCATGTATTGCTTTATAATATGGGCAAGTACCTTTTTGCTAGCATCATGCTACATTTTACTCTTCATAAATATTACTGAGATAGGCATATGTTTATATAAATCTTTGGTACATACGTGATTATTTCCAGGAGTAGCTTTTTATAGTAGTGGATTATTGGTTCCATGTGTATGATTTTTTAAAGCCTTTGATACATAAAGATAAAATTTCATTTCAGGTTTCACTTCTCCAAGCTTTACCTGTATCCTCACCTTCTTTTTAAAATCATTTTTAAATGTTATATTTTAAATGTCTGATAAAAGCTTGTCTTTTAGAAAATGTCTTAGTAAGATTAAGGCAGAAAAATAATTTTCAATTTAAAAAATCTATTTTTTTGTTTATTATTACAAATTTAAATTTCCTTCTATAGTAGCATGTTCCTTAACCCTTACCTTGGCCATTGACCTAAACCTAAAACCTTCATTCATATTTCATTCAGAACAGTGCTGACCAGGGAGATGTGTAGGAAGTAAAACCTCTAAGATGATTGCAGTGCTCACTGTCCATCATTTCTTATTTTTATGGGTAAACCCTGAACCAGCAGTGGCCAGGACAGAACATGTGTCCTCACCCTTGTACTGAACCAGATCTCCTTTACCTTCAACTGTCCGTTGCCTCTAATCCTTGCCATTGGAAATATTTTACTATGGTTCAGAAAAGGCTGTTCGTTTTCGCCTGAATCAGGGATGCTACATTGAATAGAGGGAGAGCTGCTCTATACTATAAATATTTATAGATTGGGAATTTAATAGATTTTATAGATTAGATTTGTGCCATAGCTAAAAGGTAAAAAGAGTTTATTATTAACAATTTTTTTGTAGGACAGAGATTTGTTCATGATTTAAAAAAAATTTTTTAATACGTCTTTATTGATTTTAGAGAGAGGAAGAGAGAGGGAGAGAGAGAGAAACATCAACGATGAAAGTCATTGATCAGCTGCCTCCTGCACGCCCCCTACTGGGGATGGAGCCCGCAACCCGGGCATGTGCCCTGACCGGGAATCGAACCCCGATCTCCTGGATTATAGGTTGACGCTCAACCGCTGAGCCACACTAGCTGGGTTGTTCATGATTTTTTAAATTGAGTGTCTACATTTAAAATTTTTTATTGAGTACATTTTTAAAATTACCCATTGTAAATGTTGGAGGAGTTTTAACATACTTAACATGTCCATGTAACGTGACTGCGATCTGTCTGTCTGTCTACCTGGCTGTCTACCTGTACTTATAGTTTTGTGTGTGTTTGTTTTCTATGTACAGTTCTGAGATGTAAGGCTCAAGAGGATTGTGTTTTCCTCACAAGTAGGGTACAAAGTATTTTGATCACCTAAAAATTCCCTCATGCTGCCCCTTTGTAGTTATTCCCTGCCTCTGTCCCTAACCCCTAGCAGCCACTTATCTGCTTTCATTCCTATATTTTTATCTTTTTCAGAACGTCCTATAAGTGAATCATATAGTAGGTAGCCTCTTGAGACTGGCTGCTTTCACGCATCATAATGCCTTAGAGATTCATCCTCGTTTTGGAGTGTATTTGTTCTTTATTGCTTAGCAGAATTCCATTTTGTGGATGTCTCACAGTTGTTGTCCACCTGTTGAAGAATATTTGGGTTGTTTCTAATTTTTGGTGATAATAAAGTTCCTATAAACATTCATATTGTGTGTGTGTGTGTGTGTGTGTATGTGTGTGTTTACAGATACATTTTTATTTCTCTAGGGTTGGATTGGGTCATATTGTAAGTGTATATATTGATTTTTAAATTATTTTTATGTTTTATTTCTCTTACCAGATTGTGTTCCCATTTCTATTTTATTTCTATTTTAATTGCCATTGTTATTATATAAATTGGAGTTGTGCAAAAATTTTAAACTTCAAGGGCTGTGTAAAAGTGTGAATTTCTTTAACACTGGGCCTGACTATGGAAAGACCTGCTTTTATTGGTCTCTGAATTTAGGTAGGAAAATTACATAATTCAAGTGCAAACTGCAGCTTTTATAATTTTTCCTTTCTTGATATTCACTCTTTTTTAATGAGTGTGTCTTAATTCCTTTAGCGAATGATCCCCAAGCAACTAACCACAGAAGCTACAGCTTAACTGTTTCTGCAGTGGATTTATTTTAGCTATTTTATTCTAACTAAAGCTCATTGGCTTTTTACATAGAAAAGGTCCTCTTTGAGAACATATTTTATTATATGTTCTAACAAATGTGGCCACTTAGCATCTAAGACCCAGCAGATTAAGTTCACCACATCATAAAAAAAATAGAAATACTGAAAACTAAATATGAATCTGATATAATATATTAAGGATAGGGACCACACAACCATTAAAAGTCATAAAAAATTTAGTAAATATAGCAGGCTGAATCTATTATATATCTAAGCAAAGTTGCCTGATGTATCTAAGAGGCTCTGAGTGATACATGTTTTGCAAATGTGTTTTTCATTAGTAAGAATCAAGTTACCTGCACTCTAGGCCTGGCCTTGCCGTTAACTTGCTGTGAGGCCCAGGGTGCATCCTATAATCTCTCTGGACTATAGAATTCTCATCTGTCCAATTAGTGAGGACAGCGCTAGATTATTCATAAAGGACATTCTTGCTCTTAAAAAAAAAGTAGGATGCTGCAATTCTGTGATGATCTTGGGTCATTGAGAAGAAAAAGTTAGTGTATGTGTTTAATATAATATGTTATAAAACAAGGGTATGTCTAATGTTTTTTAGAAACTTTAAAAAATATATATGATTTTTGAAAACTGGTTTTTGTGTTTGGAAAAAATCCACTAAGTATTCCAGAAAGTTTGACTATATTAGAATCATTGATTTACCTACTTTTTTTCAAAAGTCTAATAATTTAAAAAATTCTGAATGTTGTTTTATATTAAGTAAATACAAGGCTAAATATAGTTAGTATCATAGGGCTTTATTGAGAACTCTATTTAAAACATTTTTAGAGTTTTTAATGTCAATAAAAATTTAATTAATGACTTTCTTTAATTATGAAACAGACTTCATAATAAAATCTCCATTTTTTTAAAAGTAAATACACATTTTTCTAAACAATTTCAAGCTTGTATACTCACAATAAGAGGAAACTGATTAAAAACATCGCCTTTGGTTACATTAGCTTAATACAGAATAACTACTACTTCTTTTAAATATATCTTTATTGATCTCAGAGAGAGGAAAGAAGAGAGAGAAAGAGAGAGAGAAACATCAATGGTGAGAGTCACTGATCGGCTGCCTCCTGCACGCCCCCGACTGGGGATCGAGTCTGCAACCCGGGCATGAGCCCTGACCGGGAATCGAACCCTGATCTCCTGTATCCTAGGTCGACGCTCAATCACTGAGCCACGCCCGGCCGGGCAACATATTTCTTTTTCTAAAATACATTTTAATTGATTTTAGAAAGAGAGGAAGGAAGGGGGGGGGGAGAGAGAGAGAGAGAGAGAGAGAGATCAACATGAGAGAGAAACATGGATTGGCTGCCTCCCGCACACACCCGGGATCAGGGATTGAACCTGCAGCCTGGGTGTTGTGCCTTGACTAGGAATTGAACCTGCGGTCTTTTGGTGCACAGGATGACCCTCCACGAACTGAGCCACACTGGCCAGGGCAAGTAACATATTTCAAAGGCTGAGGAATGTCATCACAAATCTTCATGAAGATTAAAACACAATTTTAATTTTTAACAAAAATTATTTATTTAGTACATATTATTTTAGTGTCTAATGTACAAAGGCCTCTGCTATGTTCAGGATTGATGATTATGCTATTCTGACCTGGAGAAAACTCCAGCGTAGTTGGGGTGCAAAAACCTGTGTAACTGGCTGCATTATAGTATGTCGAGGACTCTAATAGAAGTATGAGATAAAGGGAGTAATTAATTCAGAATAAAGGCCTTGGGAAAGTTTCATGGAAGTGGTTGCATAGAAGGAGGGTTTTACTAGAGAACAGAGAACGGACATGCTAAGAGAAAGGTCTTGGCAAGGCCAGAGCATTAATTACAGAATATTGAGCAATCTGTTCTGGGGGAGTATGTTTTTTCCTGAGGGATAGAGTGTCAGGTAAAGATACGAAGAAATATGAAGACACACTAAGAGACCCTTTTTATGTTATTATATGTTATAATTACATAGATATAAATACTGTTATTTTAAAGAACAGCATCTCTTGGATGTGTGAGAGGTGCATTGCATTAAAGGTGGATAAGATGGTGAAATAAAAAGTATGAAATGGAGGCTGGAACTAAGAGCTGCCATATTCTGTGAACTGTTCAGAACGCTACTGCTCCCGGCAATGCACTTTTTATAAACCTTTGAAATATATATGTTTAGAACGTATTTGTCCTGGGAGGACTACAGTTTACTTATTTAAAACATTATAAACTTTACACTTAAATAATAGTTTTTTTTTTTTAATCTTTCCAATTTATCCAATATATGAAACATACATTTTTTTCCTTGGGTCCAAAAATGTGTTTGTGGGAGAGAATTTAATTGCTTAAGAAGAAAGAAAAAGAAAGAAATTGGATTTCTTGGTTTGGCTCAGTGCTGCCTTCAATGCTCTGAGAACAATAATGCAATTAACTAAAATGTTTATCCACAAAATTTAATTCCTGGGGAGTAGCTTCTCAAATTGCCTCTTACAAGTGTAATGGAAACAAGTAATTGTTTGCTGGTTTTGTTGCCAAAAATTGTGAATGGCTAGATTTTTGTGAAACTTGGTGGTAATGCATGTATAATCATGTAATCTCTCCATTATAAATTTCAATGAAGAGACTGAATTTTGTAGACAAACACTTTTTGTTATATTGCATCTCAGTGTTCACAGCCATAGTGAAGAAATCATTTTTATTATTAATGATTCCACAAATGAAGTATTTAATAGATTTTTGTTTTCTTTTAACTTGATTTTTGATTAAATATACTAGATTAGCAACATTTTTGGATTGTCATTTGATGGATAATCTAGTGATAAGTAGTTGAAATGAAAATTCAATGTTTAATTTCAGAGTATATAAATATCCAAAGACAATCAATGTTTCTCATCATTACACCTTTATCAGTAAACGTTGTTACAGTGATTCCCTCTGATACCACCTTTGAAAAGCATCGCTAGTAGGGAAAGAGAGCAGGAAGTTTATTAAAAACCTTTGCTATAGTTAGAGCTTCTGAAAAGCTATCCCTGGGCAAAAGGCTGTGTAGATGATTTCTGATAGCTTAGCTATGTTATTTCAGGTGCTTTTTATCTCAACTGGTGTATTTTCTTGATGCAGTTAGAACATGTTAGGTTTAATCCTATATAATGTATATAATAAAAATATGAGGGTTATTATATGTTATTAAATCCATTCAGCAAAATATCACAACTAAGTTTTCATTTAAAAATAGTCCATTGTAACCCCTTTGAAATAGATAAGAAAATGATTAGGTAGCTGAAAAGGTTTTAACCGGCAGGGCTGCAGTGAACGCCAGGGAGTATGTTGAACGTGAAGCAGTTTACAGAACAGTGACAGGGATGGGACCAGAGTTGTCCCATGTTCCGAGGGCGCTGTGCTGACCCTCAGAGGACTCTAGCCGCCTCCAGAGGCCGTCCCGGGAAGTGGAGACCGCGTCTGCTTTGCGATCAGGTCTGAGCTGCGCTTCCCAGCCCGCTTTTCCCTAAGAGGGGAAGGCCTTGTGAAGCGCTGCCTCCAGGTGCCTGGCCCCCGGGTGCTCTTCCCCTTGCCTGCGTCTGCGTGACAGCCGGTGACAAAATTCTCTCAGCTTAGCTTTCGCAGAGAGTGAACTGTTAGCGGAGTTAGTAATGAATGAAGAACGTTAGCTTCTTCCCCCCATTATGTATGTATTCGTGTTTGAAAATCTAGAATGCAAGCTCTTGTTAATCTCCAGAGAAAAGATTTTGACAGCCTTAACTGGTCTTTTCAGGCTCCTTGATGTGGTATGTTGAATTTCTTATCTTTAAGAATGATCTTTTTTCAAAGAAGAACTTTTAAAGTTTATACTAAGGATTCTACTTTTCTGTATTTTACTCCAAAAATGGCTTGAGTGTATAGTTCTAGAAATGGAATGGGTGGGTTATAAATTGGTCAGTGGAGAGCCATAACCCTCTGCAGACTGAACAGGCAAGGAAATCTGGACTTTATAAGTAGACGCTCCGTTGAAATTTCTGGAGTGAACCAATCTTCATATTATTTTAGAAGTATTTTTATCACACCCAGCAGGCTAGCTTTTGAATGATGAAATGATAAAGTGATGTTACTTTTGATGTATCTTATTTTGCCATGAGAAAAAACATCGCTAAACAATGTTTCACTAAAAACTTTTTTCCTAAAAATTTTTCAGCATCCTTTTTGATACATCCAAGAATTAAAATGAAGAAATAGTTGAATTTTTGATATTGATTTATTGAAAATATCCATGTTAGTAGACCCTTCCTTAGATATCATCGAGTGAGAATTATTAGCCACTGTAAATGTATTGACAGTAAATGTCACGACAGTCCCACCTGAAGGATTTTTTTTTTCACTGAAATAAGCTCTTACCTTTTGATTTATCTACTAACACTTAGAGCAGGGCAAAGAGTTTCATATTTAGAGTGTTCCTCCAGCCTTGGTTAGCAAGTTCATGATAATTCTGTCAACCTTAATCTGATTCAGTGGTGCTTCCTAAAACAGTGTCTTCTGCATCCTTCCTGGCTTTTATCCACTAACTCCATTTATGGAGCCTCTGTATGAGCACCATTCTTTTCTGATTTTGTTTTACTTTTTGACTTTCTTGGTATACTCCTGAAATATGAATTAACGTACTTAAAGGATCTTTCAAAGTCTAATATTTATTTTAAAACCAGATCAGACGTAGAAAACATGTAAATAAAGGAGTCTCCTTTTCTCTTTCCTTTCTTCTCTTTTGCGCGTGCTTTTCTCCTTCCACAAGTGTCTTCCTAACCCCTGGTTCCCCGACACACACACACACACACACACACACACACACACACGCGCGCGCGCACGCGTGCGCGCGCCAGTCCTTTCTTTATTCTTGCTTACTGTAAATGAAAGAATAACTTATACTAGGGTTACTTGAACTTATTCACACATTCTAATTACAAATAAAATTTCTGAATGGACCATTTATAGAAGACAATCCCTTACTGTAAGGAGAACCTACACAGGAATAGAAATTGTCCATAAAGTCAGACATTACTTAATTATTATTTATTCAAATGTCAAAATGGCATTTGAAGGAAAAATTGCTTACTTAAGTTAATAGCCAGATCTTTACTAATAGGTAAATAACATTAAATGAACTGTGTGAAACTCTCAGGAATAGAGATGATATTTTATATTTTTCATAGTAGGAATTAATATTAATTAGTAAAGGGTGCTGCTGACTAGTTTAGAAATGATTTGAAAGTGTGTTTTATGGCTAAAGATCTAATCTTAAACACAGATTACTTTCCATATGAACTCAACGTTTTAAATTACATAAATCATATATATGTATCTAACAAAATTATTAATTTATCCCCATTTCATCTTTTGGGTTAATCCCATTAATTTTGAAGGTTAATTTTACATATAGTCTATATTTTAAGGTATTTAGGTTGGTAAATAAAGGTAGAAAAAGGAGTGAACTATTAAGGGAAACGTCTCTCTTCTGTAGGGAATGAATAAAAATTCTAAATGAACACTTAAATCAACCAGTACTGGTTTTCATAGTTCTTGACCTATTAAGGGTATCATATAACTTCTGTGGGCCTCATTTCTACCTAAAATTTGAAAGCATTGGCCTTAATGACTAAAGTATCTTCCTGGCTCTAAGTGTTCAACATTAAAATATCCCCTTTTGCTCTATAAACTTAAACACTTTCCTTTGGGATTTTAGGAGTGGGGAGGAATGTCATTCATGCTTGTTCTTATATATGATAAGGTAGACAAGAAGCTCAATCGAAATGACAGAGTATAATTTCCAAATTTAAAATGTTGTTGTGACTAATGCAATAAATTCATACTTAGTTATAAGTAGAGACGATGAGTAGAGGGCACATGATCAGTGCAAGTGTGCCCCTGAGACAATATAATTTTCTGCAAATCAAAATAATCAGCAAGAGAGCATATATTTCCTTAATGGATTACTGAGAGCTTATCGGCTCCTATTAGAATGTTCATTTAAAAAAATGGAAGAAAAAAGATGAATTTTGAAACCCCAATTAAATAAAAAGATTTTGCATATGTTATATCTTAATGATGTGTCTAGAAGGGTTAACTCCCTGTTGAAGAGAAGTGTAATAATTATAGAAATGAATATATTTAATACAAGGGGATTTGAGGAACTAAAATGTCATATAGTTTCATTTATTTCCCTACTATATAGTAGACCATTATAAAAAGCTTTTGCTCCAGTCGAACAGGCAAATGAAATATTGAATTAAAAAAAACCTTGTACAGTATATCAAAAGAAGAAAAACAACATGCTTGATTTTCTAGAGGAGACTGGAAAGTCAACTAGAAATAATCCCTCTGTTTAAATCTGGCATTTTGTAAAAGAGCCATCACTATATATTGTCCATGAGCTTCCCTGTGAATAACTGGCAATGTGAGGTTACAGTAGTCACAGCCCTTTATTCCCTCCAAGCCAGCTATTGTGCTGCTAATTAGAATTGGATATTGGTGGTAGTGGAAATGAGGGAAACTATCAATGTTACTTTGTGTTAAATTTTAATCACACAAGTTAGGACATTCAGAATTATGGTTTCCATGGTAGCCGCAACACTGAGCCCTGTGTGAAGGCATTACAGTGGGGGTCTTTGATTAAAAGAAAGTAAACCAGAAGTGAAACAAAATGCTCCATATGTGCAGCTAAAGTTACCAAAAAAAAAAAAAAAAAAGTCCAGCTCCCTTGTCCTTAATTATATTTGCTTAACCGTGTGTCACGTGTTTGCGCAGTACACTGCAAGGCCTGTTGTAATTCTCATGTGGATGCTGTGTTTTCATTGGGTTTTAAATGATTATTTTATTGCACCTTTTGCATTTTTAAAATTTATTATTTTCATTTTTAAAATACCTATAGAATTCCACTTTAGGGAACTTAAGATAATCCATGTGGAGAGGATTTTTTTTTTTTTAATGTGTTGCTAAAATTGTAGTACTGGGTTTTTGCTTATAAGCTTTTGGTTTGAATATTTGGGCTAAGACAGCTATTTAAGGTTCCAATTTTATTAATTTTTATCACCAACATCAAAAGAATTCCAAGCAAGAAATTAAATTAACTAATGCATGGAGTGTAGATCATTAGATCTGTAAAAAGATAGTAACAGTAAAAAATAGTTGGAGACACTGATCACTAAAGATTAAATGTATTTGTACAGGATTTATTTTTCAAGAATACATTTTAGTCAAGAATGGGTATAATAAATATTAAAATGTTATATTCCTTTTGCATTTTTATAGAAATGTAATATTTAGCATATAAGGAAAAGCAAATGTGTGTCCTACAAATAAATATGTGTATTATACAATTTTGACGGAGAAACCTTGCTAGTGGTGTAGGACCAGAAGGCCTGCTCAGAAAGGAAATTTTTCATGTATTATAGTGATGCTTTTTGAGCATCTATTATGGGCTTAGTTGTGCTAAGTTTATTATTACTTGAGTTTATATGCTTTCAGGAGTATAGGGTCTAGTGACAGTTCTTCTGAGAATAAGTAAAAATAAGGACCAATATTTTTCTACATTTTCATCTCTAAATATAGAAAATGCTAATTAGACTGAAATTTCTCATGAAATTGTTCAAAAACTTGTAGCATATATTAAAATCAGTAATAGATTAAGTACTTCTGTGTTTAAATTTATTTTTCAAAATTCAACACAATTCCCATTGATGATTTGAATATTTGATGATCCAGTCTGTCTTGAAACAATGGTAATATCATCTACATGGATTTGATAGGGCGAATAAGTAGCATATTTTCTCCACATGTCAGTTTTAATCAAAGTAAGAGCTAACAAGATTTTGGGTAGCTGCAAATAAAAATGTTAATAAAGGGGTTGGAGAATGTAGCTCACACATATGGCTGCAATGGGCCCCTTGATATTACATCCCAGAAATAAAGTTTCAAGCTCAGAGGGTTCCCTAGGTCTCCCTGTGTAAGATGATGCCACTGTAAATTTATAGATGGAATGATACACCAGAATCCTTGATTCCTGTGTATGGGCCTGGCTGCCCACAGCTGGGAGAGGGAAAATAAACTAGCTGGATTTGTCAGGTCCCTTTCCTGAACTCATCAGTTAGTGAAGTCACTGTTTCAATTCAGCAGAGTGAGTCAGGACTGGCTAATGCCAGAAAGTTATGTTAAATGCTCTATCTCATGAAAAATGAATTTAGGGGAAAAGGTTTCCTTTCAATCATATTTTATTCATTCATTTATTAAATCAATCATTCAACACATCTTTTTAGTCACCTAATGTATTAGTCTGCTCAGACTGCCGTAACAAAATACCAGAATAAATTCATGGTCTAAAAAAATTATTCAATTGGAGTTGAAACAACTTACCTGAAAAAAGTTTAGAATCATATCATTTGACATTGCTTTAATTTGGCTTTAATACTTTTTAATATTGAGGATTCCTCAACTGGGTGTTACTTCTAAGAAGTACAAACATTCTTTCAGTCCATCAATTTTTTTATCACCACCCTGAATGAAAAAAAAAAATCTTGATACTGTATATAAATAGTTTAGTCCAAATTTATAGCATTCACTTTTGTGCGCTGTAAAAAAAAAAGTCTGGGCGCTGGCCGGTGGCGCCGTGGTCGCAGTGCCTGCCCGCGCGGGCTCCCTTCTGGCCAAGCGCACCCCTTGGTTGCAGGCTGGCCCGGGCCTGGTCAGGAGCGTGCGGAGGCAGCCAGTCCATGTGTCTCTCTCACATGGTGTTTGTCTCTCACTCCTTTCCACTCTCTCAAAAGCAATGAAAAAAAAATCCTCGGGTTAGGATTAAAAAAAAAAAGTCTGATTAGTATCAGTCAAAAGGGAAAATCACCATGTTTTCAATAATCAAGTGAAAAAGTATCAGAATCATGATTAGTGCCAGAAATAAAAAGCTTTTGTCCTTTTAGAACTCTCATAAATTTCAAGTACCCTAATATTGCAAAAGAAAATTAAAAATATTTGAAATATTGAAGAGACTAACATAGCAAATGATGAGATATTTATAGACAACTGAGATGTAAAGGAAGGTGTGATGAGTGTGCTTACAGTGCGCTCCACCTGACCAGAAGCTCTTTATTAAGCCCTTTCCCAGGCTTCCTCTTGGAAAGTCTTCATAGTAGCTACTTAATCTTTGAAAAGAGATGCAATTAATTGATGTGCATATAATTAATATATATACGCACATACATAACACACACCCACAATTAAGTGCAATAGATAAAACATTTTATTAAAATGTCTTTCTCTGGTGAACATACAGATTTTATTTGTAGATGCCAAGAGTCTTGGGAACCATTGCTACTTATTTATTATGGACAATACAAAATTATTGGCAGATTAAAAGGCGATTATCATTTTAAAGGAATAAAGGATTCCATTAGGAAAGGAAACATAAAATTTCATATTCTTTGACAATTTTTTTTCATATGTGTCAGCAGCTCACTCTTAATTGTAATTGGTGGTATTTATATATCTATTTACTGTATCTATTACTGTATGTAAAAGGCACAATTCAGTTATAAAAAGAGGTACTATTTATAAACTCCTAGTACTGAATCGTAATTATATTGGTTAGGATCTACCTAGTCTAGAGACATATCTGTAATAATGCCCAAAGGGATTATTTAATTTGAGATTTATGATGAAAATAAAACCTTTGGTTAAAACTGAAACATTCTTATGGCAAGAGCACTGTCCATTAAGCTGAGTGGAATTCTAAACTGTATTCTGGCATATATCATTTATTGTAGCCAATGCAAATCCCCCCTAATCTTGAAGTAAAAAATATAAAATGTAAAATGACGGATAAATATTGGTACTGACTGTGAGATAGAGGTATATATTTTTTTTAAATTTGGGGATGCAAAGTGGAATTTGAATCACAGATTTTGACCCTAAGTTTGCCAGATTCTGTTGAGAGACTTCTTTGTGTTAAATCAAAACATGTTTTTCACATTACCAAATGCTAAGCTTTCTAAATAATTAACATTACTCAGTAGAGTGGTCAGCCACAGCAGAAAAGAAATGCATTTTGATCTGTATAATTCAACATCTGGTTGTTACTATAATGCTAAGCCTACCACAAATACACTTTGCCAGATGTGACTTGGGGTTACATTATATTTTATTTTGTTCAGCAAATGTATTTGAAAAGAAGTCAGAGATATTACCATGAATAAACAAACTTCATCCATTTATATATTCATTTACTCAAGTGGTAAAATCATTCATAATGACAGTAGTTAACATTTATTGAGAAGGCCTTGGACACCTGTATATGCATATATATTACCTTGTTAATGTTCACATCAACTCTGTGAGAATATTGTATTTGTTCTTTGCGGTTTAGATGAGGAAACTGAGGATAAAAAATTGAGGATGGTCATACAACTAATAAGTGGGAAAGCCAAGCTTTGAGTGCAAGCTGAGACCAAAATATTGCACGATACACCTTCTGGCTATGTTGCTGTATTTTCTAGGATATTTTTACCCTGCCTATAAGAATGACTTGAGTGGCTAAATTTGGCAGGTGAAATTACTTAATTCTTAATAAGGGACTACATGCTGCTCCTATGAACTAGTACATTTTAAAGATATCTATCTATATATATATATGGTATATATGTATATCTATGTGTATAAATATATGTGTATATATATATATACACACGCACATATACAACACACACACAAGGCCAATAGATAAAACATTTTATTAAAATACCTTTGGTGAACATACAGATTTTATTTTACTGTGTTCAAAATTATTTTGAGTATATCTGTGCTGTTAGATAATGCACTTTCATAAAAATGTAAGTGAATATTAAGTCATTTCCAGATTTGTATTATTTTAAATTTGCACCTTCCTGTTCTTATTTATGAAAACACAACAGGTTAATGTGGCTGATAAGTCATAGGAATTATCAAACCTTTGCAATATTGCAAATATTTGGAAAGGCAAGGGTAGTTCAAATATTTTAACTATAATGTGTTTTTAGAAGAAAATATTCTGTGCAACTTATTTGACATGTCAGGTCAGTAAAAATATAAAACACTGTTAGTATTGTTTTTTAATAGGTGAGTTTATCTCCTCTAATGGCTAAATGATGTCATTGGTATTTCCTTTACCTAGTAACAGTGTGCTGTCTGCCACAAATCATTCAGTGGGACCAACTGTCGTAAAATAGAGCATAAGGTTTTATATTACAATAAGGTTAAAACTAACAAAATAGAATTATGGATATGATTACTTTAGACTGATTTCTATAGGTTTTATTTCATTTATATGGCATTTTAAGTTGGGCAAGTAATTGTTTAAGTAATTTGGCAATATTTCTGTTCTTTGGTTTCAGTGGTAAAATTTATATTCAATGCCTAAATCCGATACAGTAAAACCTTATAATACTTTATTATAATTTTTCAGAATTAATAATAAAAATTATTTGAGGTAAGTTTTTTCCAACAGGAAGCCAAGATTAGAGCCACATGGAAAAAGTGCATTAAAGAATTATACTAAAATAATACATTTAAAAAATAACGTGCTTTGATATTGCAGAAGTGGATATGTCATTAGTTTTTCACATATTAATTTGCTCTTTGCTCAAATCCATAGTGAGAGAATAGTCCCAGCCCTTTAAGATTTTGACGGACCCTGAAAATGCAATATAATAAATATAATAGTTAATAATTTAATTTCCTTTCTTTTTGTCTTGTGAAGCCTTTAAACTTCAAGGCTTCAAGGTCTGAGAGTCTTACAGTCTCACTTTACCCATAACACCTTGATTGTGTCTTAGAGCTGTCCACAAGAAACAGAAGAAAACGGCAGCTGTGTAAATGAATTTTTAGTGTACATTGCATCTTGTTTTACCTTCCAAACAAAGCTCTGTAACAACCGTTTCTCTGTTATTGTTATAGAACATCTTGAAGGTTGGAAAAAGGCAATAGAGATTCAAATCCCAAGAGATGAAGGAGGCTGGATTAGGTCATATGTACCATTAATTTCACAAATGCCAGTATTTAAGGCTATAAAAATTCTTTTGGATTTTGACTTGAATTCTCAAAGGTAAACTGTACATTCTGTAACAGAATGGATGAATTTACTAGAGAATGAGTAGCTTAATAAGCAAATGGAGGGATTCTTTTGTAAGTCATAGACCCAAAGTTATAAACTAGTTTTTCATAGCAAACATTTTGAAGACTGTATTTAAGAGGAATGCATGTAGAAAACTAACCATGTACATATAAATGATAGTGAGTCAATATTACATATTTTTTGAGAAAAGAAGGTGGTACAGAAGAAGGGAAGAAGGAAAGAAAAATAAGAGAGAAACATGTTAAAATGAAGGGTTCCAGTACTTTATATAAGATAGATCTATGGATCTCGGAGAAATGTCACAGAATTAAACATCCCCACAAGGCTATTTTAAAGATTGCATTAAATGACTGTTGTACTCTTCTGTTTGCTTTCTTTTTGTGGACGTTTTCCCTTCTCTTTGCCTCCAATGAATTCCAAATGTGCCCAACTTATTAGCTTGGCCCACACTTCTCTTGCTAGGCCCCAGTTGGCCAATGAGAAGGCTGTTTTAATCTGCTGACCCTGCACCTGGGTATTTGCAGCCCATGGGGGTATTAGCTCTTGTCCATTTTTTCCCTTGCTCTACTGCTTGTAAAAATTGCCTTGTTGCAGACTGTATAGAGATTAATTTGATCTTTCCCTGCTTATGAGAATAGGTTACCAAAAGTCCCACATCGATTTTCCAGCTGTTATTGATATGGAGGACTGACTTTGGAATGCCCCCTGGTTTTCTGTCTTAAGCCTTGTAAAAGGGTCCCGTACTTACCAGTGTTCATGTTGGAAATTGATTTTTGACTTAGACTATTCAATTTATTTATATAGAGTCAGTAGTGATGCATTTTAAAATTCTCAAAACTAACATGTATGGTTTTAGACTGAGATTTAAATCAAAGTTAAGTGATAGCTTGATATTTTTGGTAAGTTTAATAAGAAGACAGTTAGTATGGCACCAAAGTGTTTCTATTGCCTCTTGCTACACCTAACATGCCATTATTAATCTTATTCTAAGAGTTCTAAAATTATTTTTATGAATTAATTTTAAAAGAATCACTGGTAATGACAAAAGTTGTTGATTCATCAGCTAAAATATTGACATTTAAGTCTAAGTAATTCAATTTCCTTATTAATCTTGTTTTCTTGACTCTTAACATGTCATAAGAACAATGATTTTGGTGGTGGAATTCTTAAACTGGCCTTTTCTGCTCCAAGACTAGCTCTACCTGGTTTATTAATTTATTTTTCCAGTTACCTTTTAATAAAAGCAAATATATGCTTGAGAAAAAATATTCACTAAAAGTTTCCATTTTGTTGAAAAGTTTAATGGTATCTACATCTATCTCTTCCCAAGCTATTTCTTTTCATATTTATCAAGCAGGATGCATACCATTTATTTGATTCTCTATTATTTTTAAATATAAAGCATTATGATAACCTTAATTAATTCGCAGTCCCAAAATGCTAGTCCACATGAACCAAACAAAAGAATGATATCCTGAAACAAAACTGTTTAGAGATCTAAACGTTTGAGTTTTAAATGAAGTCACCACATTCACTTTTCACTCTTTTTTAGCAATATCTGAAAAAAGGGTATTACCATAAGCTCTTTTAAACCAAAACTTGAACTGTAAAATAAAATGTCATACTTTTAAAAAATTAATTTGTAAATATGGAATCATATACCTTTACTAGGACTCTAATAATAATTGCTCTATTTTTAGTTTGATTTTTATTATTAAAATTTGAATATTGACAATGATTTGCTCTATATAGTTAACCCCAAAGTAGAATGGGTTCTGCTGTGCCTTTCTTTTAACGAGGTGCTATATTTATATTTTAAATGCACTTTTTGAATTCAACTTTTTGTAGAACTAAAACCTAGTTTAGATCTTAATTAAGGGATCCCAGAATGGGAAGTTTAGGATAGAAATAACATATTATATAGTTGCACTTTTGTCTATGAGGACATATATACTAGATTTTTATAATAATCCATGTTTTTGTGTGTGCATGTATGTTTAATCTCTTTCATGAAAGAAACGACCCCTGCTTAAATCAGCATTTTGGCAAAAACTCTAAAAGTTGTTTCCAGTTATTACTGTAAAAGTATTGGCGTTGAACATTTTTAAATAACGGGTTTTTTCCATAATTTTATATTTGTAATTATATAAACATGGGTTATAAAATTAGTAATATTCAGAGGTGAGCTAGATAGGATTAGTTTTTCATTTTATTTGAGAAACTGCAAGAATTTTATTAAGAATTTCTGTATATCTTTCATTCACATTCCTCAAAATTTTAAAATGTTACCTGTTACCACAGTTGCTAAAAACCGACAACTTTTTTTGTGTGTGTTTTTAAGCACAGTGGCAACATGTGCTTTGCCATCCCATCAGGATTCCCTTACAAACAGATGCAGAGATAAAGTTATTAATTCTTCAAGATGATTACTGAAGGGCATTTAACTCCAAGTCTCGGTCCTTTTGAGTGTGGGGCTCATGTGACTGCACAGGTTGCAAGCCCATGAAGCCAGCCCTATTTATAAACTTTATTTCCGTAATGTCCATTCTAGCAAAAGGAAGTCCCCAATCATGCATTAATTGTGCATCTTTAATTATTTTTTTGAACGGTTTCTCAGCCTTTCTCTTGCGTCTTATGACATCGACACAAGTAATATAGGGCAGTTCTTTTGTGGAATGCGCCTCGATTTGAGGTTTTCTGAGGTTTTCTCATGATTAGATTCACGTTACACATTTTGGGGCAGGAATAACACAGAAGGCATGTGGGGTGCTTCTCCCTGCATCCTACCAGGAGGCCGGTGGCATCAGGAAGGATGATCTCCCGGCCCTCCTTCCTCTGCAGAGCCTGGTTACAGCAGAAGAAGCAGGGTTCTTTCTTAGACGGCTTGCCACAATTTTATTGGCCTCTTAAACAGATAACTGGCTATTTCAAATGTGATATGACCTGTGTTAATGCTTACGAACAGTATTTCACTTCTAGGTTTGAATCATTAGTGATATTTTCATACTTTTACATGCAATTTCAGCTAATCGCTCTTTCTGTCTTTATCTTTTGCTGGAAATATTATCACTTCTCTTTCACATGTCATTAAATCTTGTTTTCTCTACATTCATGACCTGTCAGAAATTTCAAGCACATCTTAAGTTTAGCTGCTGTAAGGACTGCTTATATTTTACTTACTGGGTATGAGGAAAAATACTTGGGATATTTGAGATTTTCCCCCTAAATATCGGGAAAATCACTTTAAACATTCAGCTAATGAAGTGATAATTCTATTTGAAGATGAGAACCAATTTTGAAAGGATTTAAGTATAATTAAGTCATTAATATTTTTCCCATTTTTAGATTAAATATTATGAATGTGTTCACCCTCATTTATTTAATTTATTTATTTTTATTATTATTTTTTAAGTATATCTTTATTGATTTCAGAGAGAGGAAGGGAGAGGGAGAGAGACATCAATGATGAGTCATTGACTGGCTGCCTCCTGCACGCCCCCCTCTGAGGATCAAGCCAGAATCCAGGCACGTGCCCTGACCAGGAATCGAACCTCGATCTCCTGGATCCTAGGTTGATTCTCAACTGCTGAGCCCTGCCGGCCGGGTTCATTCATTTATTTTAATAAATATGATTTGAGTTCTGGGTTCTGTGTCACCGCTCAAACCTCTTACCAGATACTGTGTTCTCTTGTCTCAAAAAACTCACTGTTTGGCCAGGGACATATTTAAGTTTATACTTATGGCCATGTATTATTAAAGAATTACACACAACATAATTATTTCAAACATTTTAATATTTATAAACTTTTTAAAAATTTTTCATAAGTCTCTTAGGGTTTCCAGCCTCCGTGTTCTGTACATATTTTATTGGACTTGCACATATTTGTTTCTTATTAAAAGTTATTATAAATTCTTATGTTTTGGTGTCTGTGTACTCAGTGCTATTTTATAGAAATACGGTTAATTTTCATGTTTATTTTATGTCCTGAAATCTTGCCGAAGTATTTTTTTAAGCCAGTAGATTTTTTGTAGATTGCCTGGGATATTTTTTTTTCTAATATGTTTTTATTGATTTCAGAGAGAGGAAGATAGAGGGAGAGAGATAGAAACATCATTGATGAGAGTCATTAATCAGCTGCCTCCTGCACGCCCCCTGCTGGGGATTGAGCCCCCAAACCTGGGCATGTGCCCTGACCTGGAATCGAACCTTGACCTCTTGGTTCATGAGTTGATGATCAACCACTGCGCCATACCAGGTGGGCTGGGATTTTTTTACATAAAATCATGTCATCTGCAAATAGGGACAATCTTATTTCTTCTTTCGAATGTAGGCCTTTTCCTTTTGCGCTGTACTACATTGGCTTAAACTTCCCGTATCCTGTTCAATAAGAGTGGTGAGGGTGAACACCTTTCCCTCATTCCTAATCTTAGGAGGAAGAAATCATTGTCTTTCACTCTCATGTATAACTTTAACTTCCATTTTTAATTTATTTTAATTAGTTAATTTATGTATTTTATTTTTTTCTGGGAGGTTGGGCTATTTATTAATTTATTTTTATTTTTAAATTAAATTTATTGTGATGACATAGATTAGTAAGATTATATAGGTATTAAGTGTATAATTCTGTAGCTTTCATTTTATGGATGCCTTTTATCAAATAGAGGAATACCTTGTATATTCCTAATTTTCCTCTGAGTGTTGTAATGAATAGGAGATGGATTTTGTATAAAAAAAATTTCCTTTTGATCAACATGATGTGTGTGTTTTTTCCTGTTTAGCTTCCCTTAATTGATTACAATGATTGATTTTAAATATTGAACCAAAGCTGCATTAGTGGAATAAATCCTTCTTTGTCATGGTATATAATATATATATTTTGTTAAGGATTTTTGTGTATATATTCATGAGTGGCATTCATCTCTAGATGGTTTTCTTATGAAGCTAATGTTGGCTTTGATAAAATGAATTAAGAAGTATTCCCTCTCCTTCTGTTCCATGAAAGAGATTGTATAGAATTGTTACTTCCTTAACTATTGGTAGAATTCTCAAGTGAAACCATCTAGAACTGGACATTCATTTTCTGGGAGCTTTTAACTTACAAATTAAATTTATTTAATAGTTACAGAGCTATTTAAATTATTTTATATTGGGCGAGTTGTGTTAATTTGTCTCTTTTGAGGGATCTACCTGCATCATCTAAATTGTCAAGTTTATGTTTTAAACTTGTTTGTATTTTTTTATTATCCCATTCATGTTTGTAGGGTCTTTAGTGATATGCTTTGTTTCATTCCTAATATTGGTAATTTGTGTCATTTTTTTGGTCTTTTGGTCAGTCTGCTAAAGTTTGTCAATTGTAATGATCATATCAAAGAAAGAATTTTTGTTTCATTGATTTTTCTATATATTTTTTCTAAACTTCATTGATTTCTGCTCTTATCTGTATTATGCCTTCCTTCTCCTTCAGTTTATTTTGCTCATATTTTTCTAGGTTCCTGAGGTGGTAGCTTAGCTTATCCTTTTGCCATTTTTTCTAATATATGCATTTATTACTATAGATTTTCCTCCAAGCACTGCTTTAGCTGTATTACACAAATTTTGGCATGTTTTATTTTTTATCTTGAATCTTCTTTGACTTTTTTGATTATTTAGATGTGTGTTGTTTAGTTTATAAGTGTTCAAAGATTTTCTTGTTATGTTTCTGTTATTGATTTCTAGTTTGATTCCATTTTGTCAGGGAGCACATTCTGCATGATTTCAATTGTTTTCAATTTGTTCATGTTTATTGTATATCTCAAGACATAGTCTGTCTTTGTGTGTGTACTATATATGGGTCCTTATAAAGAATATATATCCTGCTCTTTTGTGTGGCGTATTCTACAATGTCATTTAGAGTCTGTTGATTGAGTTTTCTATATCCCTGCTTATTTTTTTATCTAGTTCTTTTATTGATTATTGAAAATGGGACATTGAAGTCTTCAACTATAATTGTGGATTTTTCATTACTTCTTTTTAGATTTCGTACCAAATTTTCACATGCTTTGAGGCTTTGTTGTTTGGTACAGACAGATTTAGAATTGATACATCTTCTTGTTGGATTACTTTTTTGTTATTATAGTGTCCCTCTCTACCTATGATTACATTCTTTGTTCTGAAATCTTCTTTATGTGATATTGATATAGCCAATATTGCTTGTCCACTCTTTTACTTACAACCTACCTATATTGTTTTCAGTTTGTAAAAGGCAAGGAAAAGGGGAGAATAATTTTTGGAAACTTTTAGAGCAATTTGATATTTGTTGCAACATCTAAACATAAGCTCAGTGTACTTGTTTTGTTGAGAGGGGTATATTTAATAAAAGAATTGGCCTGTAACAGTACATTAAAAAAAAACCTTCTTCAAAGCAGATAGTCTGTTAAACACTCATTTATTTAGAAAACTAAAACAATTCCCTAGTTTGGTGTGATTGTTTTGTGTTAGGTTATTTTTGAGAAAATTTAGAAAAGTATTTCTTAATGTTAAGTAAAATGATAGGTATTTTAAAATACTTTAAGCCAAATTTCATTTTCTTTTCACTTTTAAAGCAGGTATATGTAAATGTAATGAAGATCTAATTTTGTGCATAAGATGAGCCCACTCCGAGAAGGAGGGCTATGCATTACCAACATGTGCGAGGTAGAGAGATTTGGGGGAAACCTTTGACTGCTAAGGTAATAAGTCCAAAGTGTTTAGATTAGTTGGTGGTAGAGCAGTGAAGGTTTTCATTAAACGTTTGTTGATTTTTTTTTTTTTTTAATCAGAGATAAATTTTAGGGAAGTTTATCAGCTAGGAGTTGAGTTTGGTCCAAAATTTTTAAAGGTAAGATTTAAAAAAATTTTCCTAACATGAGTCATCTAGACACAGGGGATGGAGGCTGGTGTGGCTTCAATAGGACTCAGCTTTTCTGTTGTCCTTATGTGTGACCTTCATTTTCATGTTTGCAAATGGTCACTAGAGTCCCAGTCACCTTGTTCTGGCTGGGAAAGGAGAAGAGCAGGAAACAAAGGCACATTTCATTTAAGACTGTCATTCATTTTGAACATTTTCTAGATGCTGTACTCAGCAACTTTTTCTAATATTTCATTCGACAACATGATGCTGGCATTCTCCTGTATCTGAGAGTGGAAGTGCAATTTTTTTTAAAGTGAGAATAGGGATTTTGCCAAGAGAAATGGAGTTCTCTTAGTGAAAAGAATAGAAAATTGATATTGAGTCATCCCCTAGCAGTCCCTGCCATATCAATTTTCTGATATTCCACAAATGGGCATATTCCAAGCTCTGAACTCCTGACCTCCTTTTGTCTTCAAAATGGCAGCAAATTTAGATAAAATTTTGTTTGGGGTCATCTGTGTCATTGCTTCTGTGTCTTGAGCATTGTCTGATCCTTTGTGTTCTTGTGGTGCTTTAGTCTTCCTATTGAAACTTTTGGTAGGGGGTGGTGGTCTTACTAATAAGAGCTTTATTCATTAATAAAATGACACAGATTGATAAATTTCACAAAATAAAATGACACTGGATTAAAACAGACCATTTGACTAGAGAAACAGTGTTCTGTTTAGAAAATTCTCAAAAAGGCCCAATATTTGTTTTGTTCATTTCATAGTAAAATGTTCTGTTCCTTCACATTAATAGGTATCAATGAAAGTATTACGGCTCAGCACTTAATTTTATTAATTGTGTTGCATATCCATGCTTCTGTGTGGGGAGTTTAAGAGGAGATACTCAATTGAACATACAGGCTGCACAGGGTAAAATTTAAAGGCTTTATAATATATAGGGAAACATATTAATTTAATTCAGATATTACATTTTATAGGCTATAAGTAGAAATCTTCTGTCATACATTTCAGTAGTTTACTTGATTTAGTGTGGTTCTATGGTTTTCATGGCTTTGTAGTTCTCAAAATTCTTAGCTTAGATGACAATTATTGTGTTAAGTATGTAGGTATAATTCATGTATGATACATGTAAGTAGATTTACAGTATAATTATCGCTACATTTATTTTGATATTATAAGAGAAGCAAAATATATTTAGGTATTTTAAATAATTTTTTTAACAATGTATGATCTGGATGGGTGTGACTTACATAATTAAAATTTTGAAAGGCATTCCTTTCTAATCTCTTTATTTTTTTCTTCCAAGATTATCTTTTACATTAGGGCGCATTGCTATGTGAATATGCATTAGATTTGCTAATTAGTAATTTTAAAATATTTTGGTTTCGGTACATACACATTGGTTAGTGCATCTTTACACATTGTTATCATGATAAATTTTAGAATGATAATGAAATTATTTATACTTGATAAAAATTTAGAGATCACTTTTGTTTCATTTTTACAGATGGAAAAACTAAAGCATAGAGTAGTTATGGGTCATAAAGGCCACTTATTTGGTGAGGAGAATTAGAACTTCATTTTCGAAATCTTTCTTGTTGTCACCCATCTCAAAGGAGAAATTTGCTCACCAGATGAGAAATCCCACTCTAGTTATTTTGAAATGCTATATGGAAGGACCTGTATTCAACGTTTAGCTCTGTCTCTTAAGAACTGTATAACCTTGAGCAAGATACTTGTCCGTTATCAGTTTTCTATAAAACTGGCAAATGCCAAATTACTAACAAACTCACACAGTTGCTGTGAAGATCGAAAGAGATGCATGTGAAGAGCACTAGAGGCCTAATAATAGCGTCAACACCAAGAATAACATATCTCGGTGGCACTTTCAGAAAGGACTGTTTATTATCGTTCCACTTCCTTTTTCATTTGACCTGCTGATTTTTCTTTCATTTTATGTAGATAAATTATGTAACATACTTCTACCTACTTTGATGCTACATACAAGCAGGGCCATTAACCTCATGATTTTAGCATGATTAAATTTAACTTACAAATGCATCAGTTTTGAAAATTAAACTCAATTTATATAAATATTGTGATCTATTCTATCAAATAACTAAATATTAGATACTTTATGATGCTAGATAATTGCATCATAAAGGTGATTGGAACCTATGAGCCAGAACACCTTGATGGTACTGATTTAAGTACAATAGTCCCCCCTCAACCGTGGGTCAAAAATATTAAATGGAAAATTCCAGAAATAAACAATTCATAATTTTAAAATCATGGGTTGTTCCGAGTAGCTATCCGAGCTGGATCCTTTATCCAGCGTGTCCACACTGTGGACCTGCCTGAGCCTCGGTCACTTAGTAGCCACGTGGGCTGTCTCGGTACTGTAACACCTGTGTTCAAGTCAGCCTTGTTTCACATGATAACGCCCCTTATTTTACTTGATAACGTCCCAAAAGTGCAAGAGCAGTGATGCCAGCAGTCTGGATATTCCAAATAGAAGCTGTAAAGTGCTTTCTTTAAGTAGAAAGGTGATAGTACTGGACCTGCTAAGGTAAAGGCGTAGCATGCTGAGGTAGCTAAGAGCTACGTGAAGAACCAATCTGCTCTTCATAAAATTCCAAAGAAGGAAAAAGAAATTTTTGTTAGTTTTTCTGTCGCACCGCAACTGCATAAGTTAAGGACACTGTGTGTGATGAGTTTTTAGCTCAGATGGAAAAGGCATTACATTTGGGGGTGGAAGACATTAACAGAAAACGGGTTCCTACTGAAGGCAGTGGATTGCGTTAGAAAGCTTGGAGCTTATGCAGAGACTTCAGCGACAGACCCTCTGAAACTAGTGATGCAGATTCAGGAATAGGTTTATAAAAAACCCTGGAGAGGCTGCATCTGCTGCTGAGGGAGCTGCTGCCGCATTTCCAGTAGAGCAGAAGAAATTGAGTTAAGGAGAAGGTGTGTATGTATAAGTTTGGTACTATTGGTCCCAACTGGGTCTTGGGACATATGTATCCCCCCCACATAAGGGGATAAGGAGTGGATTCCTGTATTTATTTTCAATAGATTGACAACTAGAATTTTGAGGTACAACTATATAGTTTTTCTGAGTTCGGTACATCTTGATTACTCCCCAAATTCATTAATTTTACCTATCAGGCTTACACAGTATTTCTGTGCAGTACTAGTTAAAGATTCTAAAGTTATCTTGAAGTTGTCAGCTACCCCGTAAAACAACTAGAAAAGCACTGATCATTTCAGTAAAGAAACAGATACAGAATTATTTAGATTCTGATAAACAGAGAAGGAATAGGTGAGAACAGGACTCACAAAACGGCACCGACAAGGAAGGGGCTGTGCACTCCCATGATGTCCAGGGAATGGGAATCCAGCGTGAGGACGGTTAGCAAGCGGCGAACTGGAGGACGGATTCGGGCTGTTTCAGGAGTTACTGAGTGCTGCCGCTGGGAGCCTGGCCTTACCCTACAGCCGCAGGAAGTCATCTGAGGCTGGGGGAAGCGTGGGGGAGAGCATTTCAAGTCGGCCTGCCTGGTGGCCGTGCGGAAGGTCGGTCAGGAGCCAAGCAGCAGTTCAGCAGACCCCGAGCTGGTGGAACGCTAGAAATGGAAGGAAGGAGATGGTGTTAGGAGGCATTTGGGAGGGGGTTTAAAGGAGTCCACATGATTAGATGGGGAGGGAAGCATGTGGAAGAGGGAGGGCTCTTCCTTCATAGCCGGATTTGGAACGTGGCTGACTGGAAGGCCAGCGATGCTATTTTGATATATTGAAATCACAGTGGATGTAACAGCGGAGATTGCTTGCAGAGCAGTCATGGTTGTGGGATGTTTCAGATCTGTAAGACCTGCTGAAAATCTTGTTGTGTTTGCTGGGGATTATACAGTTGGAAATGCATTGTTTTGGAAGCAAGGCCAGCGTTAACTTGAGATAAGAGTTGGACATACTACGTATAGAGTGGTCCTAAGCCAAAGAAGGATCGCACAGTATGAACATTTTCTGAACTGGGACTTTGATGAGTGCTCCCATTTAAAGGAGTAGCAGAGGGTGGGGAGTTAGTGAGGGAAGCTGGGAAGGGTCGATATTAATGAGAGATTTAGAAGGAAACACAGGCGGGGAGGACAGGGTCACAGGGGGTGTGGTATAGTATCTCAACAGCTTAGAAGGTTACAAAAGTTAGGTCTGAAAAGACTGTGGTGTCTGAAAAATACAGCTCAGACTGAGATACTGAGAGGCAGTGTATATAACATCCTGGGTAAGAGGTGACTAGGGAGCATGGGACATAAAGGGAATTGAAGCTTGACAACTTTAAACTGAGACTTTATCAAAGGAAATGGTGTTGCCCCAAGAAGTACTTCTAGGAAATGGCAAAATGAAGACTCATATCTGTATCCAAAGAAACACAGTCTTCAAGTTCTTTCCACTGCTCCATGTTGTCTCTTTAGAAAAGAGAGACAACGTAACTGAAGCATTTTATAAATTAATAGAAAAAGTTTGAGTAAAAGCAAGTGGGGAAAGGAAAGACAAGAATTGAGCAAACATTAAGTAACTAATAGGAGAGAGAAGACACCGTGGACTAGCATCTTAATAAATATGTGGGTTGCTGTATCATATTTATTTTAATTTCAAGGTACTGCACAGAGTAATTTTTACAATAAATGTAATCGAAATGGATTTTACCCTCACTGCTGCTGTTTAGAGTTGGAGAAAAGTATTATGGAGTTTTATCAGCTTATTTCTTTTTTCTTAGAACATAAGAGGTAGCTCTATAAATTCTCATGTACACATTTTTGAAAAGCCAATAAATGGTTTTTAAAATATTCTGTTTTGTAGGCAGTATGATTTAAGAAATCAGGGCAATAGCTTGCCTAAGTATTGGGTAGTCAGAGACTCTCAAGCTATTACAAATTACAGCTCAGAAATATGAATGGAAAATAGTCATTTTAATTAGAAATGACACTTGGAAATGAAGTAATTTTTAAGGTAATTTACTTGGTGAGTGTTCTACTGATTGCTTGAATTTATTTACCACACAGATATCACAATAAAATAGGTATTTATGGGGTAGTTTTTAATTAGAAATAATGGCCTGTGGAGTTGAAGTCATGAATCGTTTTATCTATAGATTGGCTTAAAAGATGATTCCATTGACAGCTTTGGAGTATCCTAGCTGTGTACTTTGTCCTTTAAAACACAACAAACCTCTTATATTTCCATTTATATTAAAAAGCTCCACATCCACAGCAAGGTAAAAAGGTAATCAAAATAGGAACCTGTGCTTTGGCAACAAACAGGTAATTTTACCTTTCATCATAACTGAAGCACTTTATAAATTAATAGAAAAATAAGTTATGTGGCTACATATTGCTAAATGTAAATGGGTTTGGAAGGGAATTAACCAACCTTGTCAAATTTATGAGCATGAGTATGATAGTCTGGCTGATGAGATGGCTTTGCAGGTATGAAGGATTTGTCATTCAGAAGGACACATTGATTCCAGTTAGTTCTTTCCTTTTTGTTTGCATTTAATTATGTCCTAAAAGGATTGGTATAGGGAATAAAATATACATGAACTATCCCTTCTGATTTACAAAAGTATATCAATAGCATTTCAATTTAGAGTATAACCTCTGTAGGCAGAATAAGACTGTGTACATGCAACTTGCATTTATAATATTGAATTCAAAGGAAAATTTATTCCTATTTTCCATTCTTCTTTTAGCCCAGGTATTTTATTCCTACTACAATGTACATGTTAACATTGCTTGTACTTAAAACCCACAATCAATAAAACTGAGGTACAAAAATAAATATATAAAATTTGAAAAAAGTAAGTACTGAATTTCATTCTCTGTTCATTCTTTATAAAGGTGGTGCTTCTCAATACCCTTCACTTAGACAGTTATAGTTTTATGAAATTGAATCCATCACTGACTATGTAGAATAAAATTTTTTCTTGTGAATGAATCAAGATATCTAATATGTTAATATCAGAATATATTCATTCCACTGAGTATTTTGATATTAAGCATAGCAGAAGTGACAACATTAAAACCTCGAGCCCAGGAAAGCCTCAAGGTGGTTATTAAAAGAGTAATGAGTCTTAAATAGTAGTTTCCTACTGATGTTCAAATAGTCATTGAGTGCCACTAATATCCATTCACCTTCCATAAGTCTTGGCCTTTTCCCAAAATTTTGAGCCACAGCCAGTGTAAGATAAACTGGCTCTCTCTTAATTATAAATGACTTGTCATTGTAATCATTATCGTCATCACTTGTAACCAAAGAAAAGAGGTGGATTGGGGAGGCAGTCTCTGTATAGTTTCTGTCATTTTAATTAAAACAGTCTGTCTTTGTGAGGAATCTGAGGTGAATTGCACTGGCCGTGAAATAGGATCTTTAGGGCCCTTTAAACAATCCCTCTATACAACAAGACCCGTGGATGTGAGGGCCATCTGGCGGCAGCAGCTGTCCCCCCTGCCTGCCCCGGGTGGCTCCGCTCAGTGGATACTCGGCGCCCCTTCCTTTCAGGGGAAGTTGTCTCTTTGGAGGCTGAACGCTCAATAGAAGATGTCCTACTGAGATAGAGGACAACTGTGTTTTGTAGGAGTGCTCACTCTCAGGTAACCGACTGTTTGCTGTCACTTCTAACAAATTCCATTGAAATTAAACTGTTCTAAGGTGTTTAGCGTTGCACAGAGAGCAAACCAAATATCAACAGAATTAATTGGGATAGAACATATCTCTGTGCTAAAGTCGCCATATCAGAAAATATTGGGATAGAATGAGAGCAAGAAAATCAGAAAAGACGGATTAACATTAAATCTCCCTCAGAAAGGAAGGTATTTTAAGTCATATTATTGATGTCAATAATATTATGATGTACTTGTTTAATTGAGTCTTATAACACAATATTTTAAAAATAACTTAAGCTTTTAATAAAATATAATAGCAATAATACTTCCTGTGTAAGTAACCATGGATAAGTTAATGAATTTTTATTTTTGCTTTCGTTTCTTCATAAGTAAAATGAGAGTAACAGTAGTTACTTCATAGTTTTGTTACGGCGATTGTGTCAATATATGTTGAGTTCAGAAGGGTTCTACCACAGAGTAAGTTAAATATTTGCTATTTTTAAAATCATTGATAATAGCAAACTGGACCAACTGGGCTTTCCTTTAGCCTTTTGCAGAATCATCTGCTTTGTTTGACAAACCAATTGATCTTTTCCCCTGAAGAATTAGTGTAAGACCAAGTTCTTGATACTGGCTTATTTCAAGATATAATTGAAATTGCACTGCCACTTTTATGATTCTGTGAATGTCATAAATTTGTGTTTTTAGTAATTGTAAAGATAAAAAAGCTGACTCTTTAAAATCAAGTTATTATATCATATTAGCCAGGTTATGGCTGTTCTGACATGACATATTTCTTCTCCCATGCTCGTCCATTTTTCACCCACTTCATATCTATAAATTACCCATCGTGCAATAAGGTTATAGTATCAGGCGGGCTTTAACTTTTAAAAGGCAAGCAAATTCTGATAAGTAACAAGTACATTGGACTTTCTTCTAATCCTTTGTGTTGCAAGTGTCTCATTAATTGTAATTCCTTTCTTTCTTCTGGTTGGTGTTTTCTGTATTTCTGCTACTTGATTTGGGCACAAAGTTATTCATTTCCTAAAGCTCAGGAGCAGGATATGCTATCAATCCAGTAGCCCTATAAGGGCTATTTTAACATTTAGAAGTGGCAGTACTAGAGCAAAAATGCGTAGAATAGAGAAATTACGTGATTATTTTTCTGTGTTCCAATGACCCCTATAATTTTCACAGTGCATTCCTTATATCTGGTATTTTCAGTGTTTCATATGTATATTTGTATTATTATGTTCTGGCTCATTATATATAAAGATTGCAGGTTGTGTATTTTTCCCATTTGAATGGCCCACAGTAGATTGTCACTTAGTAGGAGCTTAATAAAAGTTTGTTAAATATAATTCATCAATTTATACATAGTATATAAGATGTTCAGGTTTTGTATTAGATGGTGAAGTACTTCCAAAGGCATGGCTTTCGATAATTTGTAACATCAGGATTGTGAATAGACTTTCATTTAAATGAATCCGTCCAGTCACCTCTCTCCCCACTCACGCTGTAACTTCTCTGTTGCCAAATGTGATGGATAATTTCCAGCCTCATCTTACTTACGTGGCAGGAGCATTCAAAGAGTTTAGTGACTCACTTTTTTTCTGAAACCCTTTTTATTTTTTAGGGTGATGAACAAGTCATGTCCCTTGCAATTCCTTTCAGTCCTTGGCAATGCTATTTCATTTTCCTCCTTTCCCTGTTTGCTGAGCTCGGTCCTTTGCTTTTCTGTCCTACTTAAACTCCTTATATTCCTGTTCTGTAAATCCTGACTCTTATGTCACTGACTCAAACTTAGATCTATGTGGACGTTTGTTTTTGTTTTTTTTTAGCTCCAGACTCATATTTTCAGCTTGACACATCGACGTGGATGGCCCATAGGCTTCTCAAAGTTAACATTTTCAAATAAATTTTTAAACATCTCTCTGCCTTCCTAAGCTGTTCTGCCTTCAGTGTTCATAGTATCAATAAATAAGACTCCGGTCGCCCTGCCTAAAACTATTCAATCACTCTTGATAATGCTAGAAGCTATTCCTTCATTAGGTCTTATTAATTCAACCCTCCAAAATGTGTCTCAAATGGATCCGGTTTTTGTTTGTGTTTGTTGTAGTTGCTGTTTCTATTTCTAACTGCCATCTACTTAGTTCCCGAGGCCGCCGCCTCTCCTGTGTGAGCTTCCATATGGCTGGCATCCCATGTGTTTTGGTTCTCGTCATTTGCAAGTGATGAGCCTGTACCTGCTCACAGTAGGGCTTTGTGGAATGAGTAGATTGACTGGGGCTTCCTGGAGGAGTCTCTCCTGCAGTCCCTGGTAAGGGTAGCTTGATATTGAGGTCGCCACAGCCACGGTGAGAAGAGTGCTGGCCATTCCCGTACTCATTGACTCTGATGTTATTTGAGGTAAATTCAAATGACCTTTTTCATGAAATCTTTCTGGAACTGACCCTGTGAGAAGTTTTGACAGAATGACTCAGGATTTAGATCAAAGCAAGTGTTGCAAATTCCAAATATGTAGAAAATAACTGTGATATTCCATGTATTCAAATAATGAAATGAAATGATTCTGATTTTACTCTTTTGTTTCTGTAATCAGAATAGATAATGGACACACATTGAATAAGCTCCTTTTTAACATTAAATAAAGCTTAATGATTATTCTGAATCCTGCTGACTATCTTAACTGTTGTCAAATTTGAGATATAATAATTTTGAATCAAGAAGTGTACTTCATACTGATGAACTTAGTGAATATTTAGGTTTTTATTCCTTGAGTAATTTCAGAATTAACTAAAGTTCTTAAGATATGCCAGTTTTTTTGAGTTTTTGATTAAAGCTGATTTTAAAACACACCACAGGTTGGTTTAACTGATAAAACTTGTAAAAATTAAGATTTGTAAATTTAAAGATGTACAGGTTATCACTCTCAACTTTGAAACTAAATGGACTATGTAAATAATTTTTAGTATTAATTATAATTTACATTTATAAGACAAAACTGATTTGTAGTTCACATGGCCACTGAGACTTAAAAAAGATATGACTTTCAGTACTGTAAAAGAAAGTTTTCAAACATTACATTGCAGAACATATAATTCATAATTCCATTTATTTGTAGGTGATATTGAAATGAAAACAAAGTAACACACATTTTTAAATGCTAGAACAATTTTGCTTTCTATCTATGTTGAAAATATTTTAAGAGTAATACATATGGTTCTATGCAATTACAATATTTTGGTGAATTTTTATGTTTTGTTACTATTTCAAATTCATATCTTTTATGCAACTAGAACTTTTTTCTTTTTTTATGAAGGCTCTAGTTCCAACAATTCTGAATCATTGGCTTTGCCATTTATTTAACTTTTTTCATGATAGAAATATTTTTATTGTCTCAAAAAGAGTTCATATTTACTAGTAACATAGAAGAAAAAAACAGTAGCAAATATAGAGATAAAAAGTAGAGTTCCTCTCTAGTCTTCTGCTTAAATTTCAACTCCCACCAGACGGATTCAAAGTCAGCGTATATATGCCCATTCAGTGTGAAAGCAGAAAGGTTGATTTTGGTTTGTGTATAGACGCAGCAAGTTATTTTGTGTATATTTTTTGTTTATATATTGTCTCTTTCTAAAAACATATTAATCCAATTACTTCTCACTTTGATCATTACATAATCCAGATGTTTTATTCCTCATCTGGACAACTTTATCAACCTACTCTCTGCTCTTCCACTTCCTCTGTGGTCCGCTGACAGTCCATTTTCCATAAGACAGCCAGAGAAACGCATCCCAAAAGATAAATCTCATCACTCCCTTGTTTAAAACTTTCAAATTAGGTATGATTTTTGTTTATTTTAGGAGGTCCAAATTTAAGTTATCAATAGTAACTAATCTTCATTGTGTCAGTTTCATTCTTAAAAGTTATTATTTATTCTGGACATTTATTAGTAATCACTTTTGTAATAACCATTATGAAATGTTAAAGTTCTCAAGATAATCATTTTTAGTATTAGACTGTCAAATATTTTTTAGGAATATTTGAGGATTCAAATTAAAACCCTTTGGAACACTGGACCACTTAATGCCTGTGTATCACAGACTTCCCTTTTCAGGCTGTTCGTAAGTCTAAACTGTGCGTGTTAGTTTATGCATTGTGTAATGTTCTTTATTGGGGCTATTTATTTCTAAAGAGGTTGTTATTCTTGTTTATACAGAATTTAGAAAATATGTTTGCTAGAGCAGAAAAACTCAAAGGCAAAATTAGATGGGAGGAAGGTCAAGAATTATTTGGAAGTATTCTTATTTACATTTGTGACATTCTCATAGGAAAAAACATGCACTTTGTTTCAGCTCAGAGGTGAATGTGGATCTGTGCCAGCATGATAGTATTTATTCATTTCTTAACCAGTGCTTCAGTTTTAAAAGGGACAAGAAGACTGAGGGTTGTGTGTGTGTGTTCATTCTTGTGCACCTGTTCTTTTGGCAGTGTGTAAACTTACATTCTGAAATTTTTCATGTATAGTGATGAATTTACATACTGTTTTATTTATTGGATATTGGTGGTAAGCAAATTAAGGGGAAAAGTTACAATTATTTGTTTATTGGTCTTTTTATTTTACTTTTCAACTACAGTTAATACTCAGTACTATTTTGTACTAGTTTCAGGTGTACAGAATAGCGGTGAGACAATCATATACTTTACAAAGTGTTCCCCTGATATTTCCAGGACCCACCTGGCACGATACATAGTTATTACACTATCACTGACTATATTCCCTATGCTGTACTTTTCTGTCCCCAAGACTATTTTGTAAGTTAATTATTTTTAAGAGACATGTAAAAGATATAGTCTAACAGATTGAGACAAAATGAGAGAATACATCTCATTTTATGTGTTTCCAGCCTTCCTAGTTCTAGTGCGTTTTCCTGTTCCCACTTATCACCTTTCTTCTATCTTCACTCTGAAGTGATTTTTATTCTGTTTTTCCTTAAAATACAAAAACAAAAGCAACTTCTCAATTTTATATAATCTAGCATATTTAAAAATATGTATCACATTAAATTAAAACTAGTTCCTAATATGAAATATATATAAATTTTTACCTTACAGATACACATTTTTTTATAAAATGAGGATTTATTCTAAAATTAAATTAGTATATAAATGCTTGCATACCTTGTGTACTCCGAATAACTATTTGTATGAAAGGACCAAAAATAAATTTTATTTTATATGTAATCAAGGATATGAGATGATGGGCATTGAATAAAGTTTATGATTCTAACTATGAGAAAGTTTATGATTCTAACTGTATAATAATACTTGTTTTAGTACGGCTCGTACATTGTCTTTAGCATCTATATGTTACCTGCTTTGGAATATATTGTTTGTTTTTTGTTAAAATTAAAAATGGCACCTCTAATTTTTTGCTTCTATTCAAATTTTAAAATATTTCTAAATTTGGATTTTATTAATGAAATGGGTGATTGTGGATATGGAATTGGACCAGTGCCCCATCTTAAAAATGACCAGGGTCACTAGGTCGCTTCTTGTGTGGCTAGCTCATTGTCATTCACATGCAATGATTCGTTCGCATATGCTGTCCCTCAGCAGTTACTGACTGTCACTGTGTCATTTTAGTGCTTGTGATGCGCATCTGCCTGGACAGTTTCTACTCTCAAGTAGGTCATACTTTAATAGGCCATGATTGAATTGGGAAGACTGGCTAGTAAATAGTTACAAGGACATGTAATAAGTTCCCTCAGGGATGTCGATAGGAGCCTGATCAATTCGATGTGTGTACAGGAAGCATTGCTGAAATAAAGGAGAGCAACGATATCTGCAGAAGTTCACGGAGGAAAGAAGCACGTCCTGGGGGATATGAGCTATTCCAGGCCGAGAGTGTGCTCAGAGGCACAGTGGTGTGAAGCAGTGTGGTCCTCAAAGGTCAAGTATGGTCGTAGGGAGTCTTGTTGCAACTAT
The DNA here is from genome assembly GCF_964146895.1 of Miniopterus schreibersii. Classification (NCBI taxonomy): domain Eukaryota; kingdom Metazoa; phylum Chordata; class Mammalia; order Chiroptera; family Miniopteridae; genus Miniopterus; species Miniopterus schreibersii. The sequence continues at coordinate 34,051,887 of NC_138101.1, forward strand.
CGAGGTCAGTTTTCTGAAAACCCTAATGGTGAGATTTATAGATGAGAAACATAACACCTAATATGAAATACAGGGTGGAATCCAAATCTGTTGTCCATATACAAAGACTGTTAGAAGAAGGTTTTTAATACGTAACACTTGGTGTTGAAGAGAGAGGTCTAGGCTGGAGACAGACATGGGGATTGATTAACAAATAGGTAACAGAGGAAACTTGTGATTGACATTTTTGACAACCTTGAACTTGTTAGACCTTTAACAATTACCAACATTTTTATTTGCAATGCATAAATATCTAAAGATCACAAGTAATTTTGGACTAAATAATGTTGATAGGAAAAGTAGAAAAAATAGAAAAGTAGAAAAAATAAGGTGAGTTTGTGAAAATATTGTTACTTATGAATATAGAAAAATCATATTCGAGGTGAAGAAAGTAATTACCACTCCTGATCCAAAACTAAAATGCTTTGTTACATTTAAATTTTATTCAAGTGTTTGAATATGTGAATATATTCTTATATAAAACATATGCATCATAATGAATCTTTTAAAAAATCTTTAGGATATACATCCATAATGGAGCCCTGGTCAGTGTGGCCCAGGTGGTTGGAGCGTCGCCCCTTACTCCACAGGTTGCGGGTTCCAGCCGTGGCTGGGGCACCTAGGGACGGCGGCCAGTTGATGTTCTCTCTCACATCAGTGCTTCCCTCCCCCCCCTTCCCCTCTCTCTAGAATAAGTGGCTCTAGAATCAATGGGCACATCCTTCGGTAAAGACTTTTTTGAAAAGTGAAGACATCCTAATGTGCACTGCATGTGTGCGATTGCCAGGTTATCCCGCGGTGGCCTCGCGTGCCCGGTGCCCGGCCCTGCAGACGCTTGCGGTGCCCTGCGGGCCAGGCGAGGCGCGGCCCGGCTGCCTTTCCCTGCTCTTGGAGGCCCTCTGGTCGGCGTGGCGCCTTGTCCGTGGGCCTGTGCAGCCTTGTTTGCCCGCTCTCTTCCCCACACGCTGAGTTTGCATGAAGACGTCGCTCTCCGGTTGTCCCCTCTCCCCCCACTTTCAAACCACACGCTGGCGGGCACCCGGTGAGATCCGCTTTCCTGGCGGGAAAGCTGCTCAGGCCTCTGCGCCTCCTCTCGCGGCCGCTGGGGGACCCGCAGGGCGGACAGTGCCCCGCGTTCTCCTCGGATTCCTCGTCGCTGCCCCCCTGTTCCCAGCATCGTCCCCGCCCCCCTGTTCCCAGTGCTGTTCCCAGTGCCGTCCCCGCCCCCCTGTTCCCAGTGCTGTTCCCAGTGCCGTCCCCGCGCGCCCGTTCCCAGTGCTGTTCCCAGTGCTGTTCCCAGTGCCGTCCCCGCGCGCCCGTTCCCAGTGCCGTCCCCGCCCCCCTGTTCCCAGTGCCGTCCCCGCCCGCCCGTTCCCAGTGCCGTCCCCGCCCGCCCGTTCCCAGTGCCGTCCCCGCCCCCCTGTTCCCAGTGCCGTCCCCGCCCCCCTGTTCCCAGTGCCGTCCCCGCCCCCCTGTTCCCAGTGCCGTCCCCGCCCCCCTGTTCCCAGTGCCGTCCCCGCCCCCCTGTTCCCAGTGCCGTCCCCGCCCCCCTGTTCCCAGTGCCGTCCCCGCCCCCCTGTTCCCAGTGCCGTCCCCGCCCCCCTGTTCCCAGTGCCGTCCCCGCCCCCCTGTTCCCAGTGCCGTCCCCGCCCGCCCGTTCCCAGTGCTGTCGTCCCGTGAGCTCTGTCGGTGCAGGGTAAGGCACCTGTGCCCTCGCTGAGGCCACGAGTGTTGTGATGACAGAGTGGAAGGAGGGCCTTGGCATGCTACAATGCATGCAAAAACATAACACTGTCTATAGGTATTTGAATCACTCTGTCACTTTCACATTTACCTACTTCATTTCCTTCGGAGCACTAAGTTTTATCAGAGGGGGAACTTATTTACTTATTATGTCGCACTTTTGTCTATTTGTCTTATAGCCTAGGCTCCGTGGGTTTGTTTGACTTCACTACTATGTCCCCAGCATCAGCATAGTATTAGAACTTGACAAATAATAGTTGCATTAATTAATTAATTAAGCAACAACAGATACTGTTAATACCCTAAGATATTGCCTACAGATAGGTTACCCTCATTTCCTGGATATTAAATCCAAGGAAAGAGGAACCCAGGAGAAAGATATTGAGCTAAACAAATTCACTGTAGCCCGGCCAGCGTGGCTCAGCAGTTGGGCATCGACCAATGATCCGGGAGATCCTGGTTCGATTCCCGGTCAGGGCACATGCCCGGGTTGCGGGCTCCATCCCCAGCAGGGGGCGTGCAGGAGGCAGCCGATCAATGACTCTCATCATTGATGTTTCTCTCTCTCCCTCTCTGAAATCAGTAAAGACATATTTTTTTAAAAAAAGTTACACTATATAACTAAATCAAGATACTAGTGAAAACATCAGTATGTTGTAGTATAGCGCTCGATTAAAACTTCTGGATTTGGACTGCATTTGATAAGGAAGCTTCTCTGTAAATCTATCTGTGATGTATTAACTCTGAGGTCACTATACTTAGAAATCATTGAAAGAGTAAAATAGACTTTAGGAAGTTGAAAGACAGTATTTGATAAGAACTTATTCTTAGCTTACACTTCTGTCCAGATCTGGTCTCAAGTACTGTTTGAGCGTGACCCCTTATAAATCACAGCTGACATTTTTCTTGCTAAGGAAATAGATACAGATGCCATATTTGTTGAATTTTTTAACAGCTTTCTTGCTTATCTTAAAAGTATATATTTCAGAAAAATCATCTAATTTTTTTCTTTTTTACTCGTACTTTCCCCTCTTTTTCTCTTCATTTCATCGCCTCTTAAACACATGCACACATACATGGATATACACACATTTACATCTAGTATGCATACGTGTGTCTTTGCAATGAAATTATTGCAGTTTTATCTATTCCCATCAATGATGTATCTGCCTTATACAGTATTTCTTTTAATATAAGTTTATGGTTCTTGCATTTAGAATATAGTTTTCACAGCTCATTTGGAAACTGATAAAGTTTAGATGAAAGACAGTAATTGGGCTGCTCAAGTCATGTAACAGGTGATTCAAAGACTATTTATAAAGCACCATCTGTTGTCCCAGGGGACTGCTCAGATTTCGCAGCCATGCCAGTAGATTCCTTACCGTTTGTGAGTGGCTTTTCTTAAGAGAGCGTGATGAGCGTGATTTCATAAGAGTCTAACATCTGCAGATGGTAGAAGTTGACTTACTATTTGAAAACTTTAAGGTTGAAATACATAGAATGTCTCCCAATGTGTTGTTTTTAACACAAGATGCTCTCACATCTCACTTCACGGTTGGCATTGTGCTGCATTATCCCAATCCTTCTCATTCCTTGGCCTTTCTTTTTCTCTTCCTAGTTAATAGTAGTGGAGGCGATGATGATGATGATGATGATGATGGTGATGATGATGGTGATGACAACAGCAATACTAGAATTACAGTTCCCTTCGGGAGGCCTGATGTGTAATAAGTCATGTGATATTTGATTTAAACACCTTTCCATTTGATTCCCTCACGACAGTTCAAGACTTAGATTAAGTTATTTGCCCAACAGTGTGTAATTGGTAAGGGGCAAAACAAATGTTTGAATTCAAGTCTGAGAGCCTGCAGAGTGACTACATAAAATTAATTTTCCTGCTTTTTATGCTTTATATTTCTTGTCAAACTGATACATTCCTGTTGCATCAATTTTCATTTCTTCATAGGTAATTCTTAAATTTATATTTATAATCCCATCCCCCTCTTTCTTCTGATTTCCAGTCTGTATCTACAAATATCTGATGAATGCCTCTGCCTGAAAATATTCTAGAAATAGAACTGTCTTCCTAACAATATTTACCCTATATCCTCTTGGTTAATATTTTCATTTTCATTTTCAATACCCGGACTCACAACATTTTCTTTGTTTCTGTTTTCTTCTTCATTTGCTGTCTATGAACGGGAGGTACAAATGTTGATTTTTATCTCATTTCCTAGTTTCCTTCCTTCTTTATCTACAGTATCCTACAGATGCATAAAACTCTATTAAATATCATTACTATTTAAAATGTTCTGCAAATAGCCCTACAAAGTACCCTATATATTACTGCTGAATAATATTTCCGAAATTATTATAAATATTCTCTTTATACTCTAACAGTCTTCATTGCCTGCATATCGTACAAAAAAGAATTATAGAGGGCACCCTTGCCGCCTTCGTAGTCACTATGTTTTATAATTGCGTGCCAACAAATATTGGTTACATCCAGAAATCTCCTTCACAAATTATGAACTTCAAATTAGACAACTGTTTTATTACTTATTAATGTGTCCACGCCCTTGTTCATGGCTTTTACCTCTTTTGAATATTCTGTTCTTCCTACACCCTTATTAACTGTCTTTCTGAATTCTGTCCTTTCTTCATTTTGTTTAGATAAGTTTTCCCAGTGGGGGAAAGCAATCTTTTTTATGACTGAATGGACCATGCATGATTCAACTTTCTCTTTTTTTATTGTAGACATTCAATAAATGTTTATTGAATTGAACAAGCCTGATTCAAATTCTGAGGTTGGCTATTAAGATATAGCTAATGTTATAGCTCACTGAAAGCACTGTTTTTGCTAAAATCATATTGATTTTGATATTGATTATATTAGGAGCTCATTAGTTTGATATGCATTCTTTCTAGTAACATCACTTTTGAATAGATAGTATGGTTCAAGGTGATATCCATAATATTCTTGTTTAAAAATTGAGAATATTTTTGTACTACCCAGTGAAAATTATGAATAGTTTCATCTAAAGAAATAATTTGAATTCCAGGGAGAAAATATCTTTCTTCATTAAAACTAAAAATATTTTATTTTATTCCTTATAAAGTATTACTTAAGTCAGTAGAACATGTTTATTCAATTAATTTGAGTTTGAGAAAATATTTAGAGCACTTAGGGTGTACATTTTACTGAGCATCTGGGAGATAAGACCCTCTATGCTTAAAATCAAACATCAATTAAAGTGTTAGGGGAATAGATGGGAGAGTTTGTTATTTCACAAGGCAGAGCTATTGAAGTTGAATCTTGGAGCATGAATCTGAATATATCAAAGAAGATACGAGGAAAGGGTAGGCCAGTTTTTGGAGCATGAGTGGAGCTGATGAGGTCAGAGTGTCAGATACATGAGAGAAATATGAAGGGAGGTTAGGCTTAAAACTAGGTTGGAGAAGGTCAAGAGCCATTGAATACTTTTAACCAGAGGCTTGGCAAGATCACGGTAAATGCTAGCTTGAAGAGGCAGAATAACTGGGCAGGGAGATCATTTAGGAACCACTTCCAGTAACCTAGGAGGGAATATCATGCTTGTACTGGGATAGCGAATGAAAGTGAAAGGAAGGCAGTGTGAGGGGTATTTGACTGAGCGGAGTGTAGATGGTGACTTAGGTGATCACTTGAACATTGGGTGGCTGATAGTGCTACCAATTTGATACAGAAAGCAGAAGAGTTTGGGAAAGGGAGCAAGCCTGATGAATTTGTCGCAAGCTTATTAAATACTTAGGCTTATATCTAGGTTCCTTGAAGGGGAAACATGATTATGCATCTTAACTTATACTTTAAAAAATGTGACTGTATATTTTTTATTATAGTTCTCCATCCCTAAGTTTCTTTGTTGTTGTTGTTTTTGCTTGTTTGTTTGTTTTCAATGGCCAGAAAGAGAGGAAATGTAAAACGTGGTTGATCAAGGCACTCACTGCTATGGGGGATTTTTCATTTTTGTACTAAATTATGTTTAATATAATGTGTGTTGGAAACATAATATGGACTGTATAACATTTTAAACAGAAGTACTAAGACCCAGATACAAAACCATTTTGTTCTAAATTTAGTGCACTATTTCTCACCCCTTTCTTGGCCAAATTCAGCCCCTTTTCTATCAGTGAAGTCTTATAGTTTTCAACTTTCTCAACTAAAGGCCACTCAGTCTTTGTTTTGTGCAACACAGTCTGTTTACCAGCAACTGAAATAATTTTCCAAATCCCATTGCAACATGCACAGCTATGCTCTTTACAAATACTCTTTCTTTTAAATGTTAAATGAGGACTTACAGGAACTAATGCTCTAAAGAATATTTCAGTACGTGTTATTTAATCTTACTTAACACTTGTCATTTTTTTTCCAAGCAGTTGGAGCCATGTCATTATATCATTAACAAGGATATTAATTATCACTGCCTGCTCAATTTTTTATAGTTATCTAAGGAAACCCTTTAAAAGGCCCACATGAAGTTAGCATATATAACAGCCAACATTTAATTCAGTTCTGTGATAGTTCTCTAAATTTGAAGACATTTCTGTTTATATGTTATGTGATCACACTTCATGTGATCATGTTTTTTTGTTTTGTTTTTCACTCTTGGTTGGCGGTGTAGGAGAGGTATACAAATTCGTAATACATTTTGCCTCTCTATACTCTCTCTGTTAATAACTAAGTTCTTCAAAGAAAAAACAGGCTGAATATAAGCCATAACTAAATTCAAATATCAAAACCTTTTCTTGTAATTCAGTGAAAGTGATGGCTGTTACAGGGTTAAATTCCACTATAAATTATGTGAGGTTTATATGAAAAACTCATTGATTCACTAATTTAGATTTAGATGGTTTCATTTTCAAGGTGTGTCATTTTCAATACATTGCAGATATATTTGATTCTGATGCCTGAATCAGTGTGTGCTATTAAATGAAGAACGATGACTAGAAATTATTTTCTATTTTGTAATATAGGCAAAAGAACTACATTTGCTGGAATAAAAAAAGCACTCTTTGTTCACAGTATCAGCTCAGTTTTATTCATTTAATATCATAAGATTCAGGGGTGTAATATCATTCCATTTATGAAGACATATCTGCATTCTTCCTCACTTGGTGTATTTGTTGGCTAGATGTGATTAATTCCTACAGACGAGCAGTTTTTAGGAGTATGAGTTAAAGCTTTGTCTTTTTTTGTCTGTGGTCCTTGGCCTTTGGTGCTGTTTACCCAGTCTGTCAATTCTTGAATTTCTTGCCTTGATCTCCTTTCAAACTCTTGGATTGGCTATGGGCCACCCTATCCTACCCAGCCATCACCAGATTTGATGAATGGCTTTTGTCTTGATATCAGGATCCAGCTTCTGACTTGAGTTTACTATGTCTCAACCTGCTTTTTGTTACTGAATTAGGCTTTTACTTTTCAGAGTTAGACCTTGGCCTACCTTTCTTAGTACACTCTCAAAGCTGACAAGTTTTGATGGTCTTAAACCATTTTGTGCTCAAGTTGGATCAGTTCTTATCTACTTTCTCCCTTTTTTAATTGCCCATTTTCTCCCAAATATGTTCATACACCCTCACTCACACATCGTGGTCTCTATCTCTGGATTTGTTTTTTGTGGGAATGAGGTGTTGGTAGGACAGTTTATTGCTGTAAGGTGTTTTTGTCATCGAAAGGGCTATTTCAAGTTAAATATAAAAATCTCTGTAATTAACTTCATACATTAAGAATGCTTAGACAAGAGAAGTCTACAGAAGTAGAGGATTGTTAATTTTACTGTTTATTGAATCCCTACAGTATTTCAAATACTGCTTCAGACATTCTACGAACATTATGTTATATAATTCTAAGAGAAGTCACGTGAGGCTGGCTTTCGTATCTTCATTTACAGAGGAGGAAACTGAGGACCAGAGGACAATGGTAGATCTGCAAAGAACTGTGCAAGTTAGAAACAGAGCCAGGATCTAGTCACAGGCCTATCTGGTGAAAAGAAAGCCCATCATTTTGCTGCTATATGAAGCTGAGATTGGTGATAAAGGTCAATGTAACATCCTGTTTATGAACTAAGAACCCGGGTTAATTCATGGAGTTAGACAAATTACAAAATAAGAAATAGCCTAGCCAGCGGGCTCGGTGATTGAGCATCAACCCATGAAGCAGGAGGTCACCATTCCATTCTCGGTCAGGGCCCGGGCCCGGGGTGCGGGCTCGATCCCCAGTTAGGGGCGTGCAGGAGGCAGCTGATCGATGACCCTCTTCATTGATGTTTCCCTCTCCCTTTCCCTCCCTGTCTCTGAAATCAATAAAAACATATTTTTTAAAAAGAAATAAAAAGGAAGTATAGGAAAGATTGTTCAGTATTTAATTTTGTTCACTAATTTGGGTCCAGTGTGCAGAAGAAAAATATGTAGTAGAGTGGAAGGTGTCATAGACCTTGAGAGAGAAAGTGTTGACCTAGGGATCAGTGGGTACTGTGAATGGAGTAATGAAAAGGTTATGTTAGGGAGACAACTGCCACTGTAGTAGGTATCACACATACGGTGGTCACATTTGTCTACAGCTCATCCTCACTACTTTGTTATAGATCTTTTGGATCTCAATCTTGCATTACTTCCTCAGAGAGACTTTCTTTTAGCTCTCCAACTAGGTCAGATTTCTTTTCCATAAATACTTTTAAACTAAGTATATGTACGATTTCTGCCCTGGAGATATGAGATGTATATGGATATATCTCTCTTTCTCTCTCTCTCTCCTTATATGTTGAAAGGAAACTAAATTTGTGTAGCTCTAAAGTGTATGATCAGAAGCAAAAATGTACATTCCCCCTCATACCTATTTCATACCTATCTGACTTGTTTTTAGTTTTTCCTATCAAATATATTTATTGTTGATTTTAGGTCAGTTGATCTGATTAATTACTTCCTTCTTATATGTTGATGCTATTAAGTTAATGTCGCATTGTGCAATGTCTTGTGTTTTAAGAATAGTTTACTATGTGGTCCCAGGCTCTTGAGGGAGATTAAATTGTAAGTGATAGAGGCCATTGTCCCTAAACATCTAACATACCCTCTACCACAGGTACACTGAACTGAAATACCACTCATCCTGGCATTTCTGGTGCTAACCTGCTTTGATTGTCCAGTTTTAATTATGTAAATTAAGACAATATGTGGGTTCACCCTCTTCAGAGAGAGGCTCTCCCAATTTAAGAATATGGATCACCACGTCCAGTTTCTCACCTGGGGACATATGATGTGGAAAAGGAGAGGTGGGCCTGCTAGATATTCATGGATATACAGAAATCAGCATCAGACTTGGTGGATGTTCAAAAAATGTTTGTTTTTGAGCCTTTACCCATTTTCATTGTATTTCCCACTTACAACAGAAGAGTAAGAATTAGATTACAATAAAAGGTATGTGGCCAAGTTTGTAGAGTTGTTTGCTTTGGCAGCTGCACTAGAGTCACCAATTACAGTAGCCGTCTAACCCCTACTGATGGCCGTATCCCTACTCCAAGTAAGAAATAATTATTAGAAATCAGATAGCATTTGCTCAGATAACGTGGGTCTTAAAGGAATTAATTCTCAATTCCCTCCTCTAGTTTGTGCAAGACTGGATCCCTCGATGTTTGCCTATTTCCTAATCTTCACATAAATTCCAGGAATCTCGTCTTGGCAATGGATCTTACTTTTTGGTGATTCTTGCATTCTGTATATTATTTACTTTTCTATTTTGCATTCCTTTGGGTCACTATTTCTCAATTCAGTCACCCTGTTCTTTGCTTTTTATGATCAATTATTGGCTTTCAACTAAGCCAGAGTGACCTATGTTGCCTAAGGCCATACCATGGTTGTAAGCTAACCATGAACCAGGTTTTATAGTTTCCTTTTCCTCAGTAATCTGTGGCTTCTTAGAACAAACATTTTGGATTAGGTTTCTTGAATCTGTGAGATAGGATTGACAAATGACAAATTATTAAAACATGACACTTTTATGTAAGATTTCCCTTAATATTTTAGGTTCTGGATCTTGAAAGGAAACCTAGTCCTTAACACAGGCTTGATGCTGGCAGCTCCACCTATAGGAAAAGATGAATTTTGCTTGTCTTGCCTGGGGTAGTTGGAGAAAATACAGATGAGCATACTGAAAGTCAGAGAAGATTTATATAAAGGCAAGGGCAATCTTGTTTTTGTTAAATCCACAGAATTTTGTGCAGTGGAGTTCACAGAGCAGTAATACATATTGGTTAAAATCACTAATGGTGTGCTGATAACATCTTCCCCTGCTTCCTTCTAAGCTGAGAAGAGCCAGGTGTGTATTTATTTAACTTCTTGTAAGCCTAGACCAGAACAAAAAATACGTTTGCTAGCAAAATATTTGCTGTTACAAAGCTGAGAAATAACTAAGAAAGATAAGTGGAAATTGGGAAAATAATAAGAGAGAAAAGGCTTGGGGAAATAAGTCTAAGAAGCCTAGTCGTTAAGAATGAGCCTGTCTTGACTTGAATCCTAGTCTATTAGAGTCTGGGGGACTTTGGGGCAAGTAACTTTAGTTCTCTATGCCTCCTTTTCTTTCCTTATTTATTGAACAAAGTACTTACTTTATAGATGCTTGCGAGGCTTAAATGACAAAATGTATATATGAAGTGCTTAGGACACTTCTGAGGATTATCAGCATTCCATGAGTGTTATACCTTATGTCCTGTGGACTTCAAATAATTAAGCTGAAATTTGATTTAAATGTATATCATTAGTAGCCTTAAAAGGAAAAAATGGCAGTGGTCGTTGTGTGTAGGAAACTTGAAATCGGCACTGCATCTCTTTTGCCTATTGCTAAGGGTATTTGGGGGTTTATGAGTTAACGCATCACTTAAATTGAAGTGTTCACTTAGTTTTTTTATTAGAACTAGATTCTTAGCTTTCTTGTTAAATACTTAGTAGGGAACCTTGATAAATCACTTTTAGAATTTGGAATGATATTGTTGAATGTGTCAGACCAGGTAAAAATGTACATATAGGGAAAATTATATACTATTTTCTAATCTTTGACCACTGGTAATGATAATCTGTGGAGTGTATAGTTTACTAAGAATAATGGAGTATGGATTGATAAGTTGTCTCTACTTTCCCTAAAATGAAACAAAAAGGAGGGTTTTAAAAGTCTACAGAATAATTTTTTTTTAACATATCTTTATTGATTTCAGAGAGAGGAAAGGAGAGGGGGAGAGAGAGAGAGAAACATCAATGATGAGAGAGAGAGAGTCCTGATCGGCCGCCTCCTGCAGGCCCCCAACTGGGGATAGAGCCCGCAACCCGGGCATGTGCCCTGACCGGGATTCGAACCCCGATCTCCTGGATCCTAGATCAATGCTCAATGGCTGAGCCACACCTGGCCGGGCCAGAATAATTTTTTTGAGTTTTTTTTCTCTCTGCTGCTGCTGTTCCATTTGATTTTTCTCACATCAGTATAATTTCAAAGCTTATAAAGAAAATATTTAACCACATGGTATTTTGGAAAACTTTTTCATGTGCGTTGCTTTCTCACTTACAGGATTGAAATGTACAGATGCGTTTGTTTACTGTACACATCAAGGAGGCAAATAAAGCCTGAAACCAAGACTCTGCTCTAAGTTCCCAAAGCACGTGCTCTAGTGGGGGCTGTGTTAGCACCGAGGGATGTCTTTTTCAAATGAATTTGCATAAAGTTATCCTATCTGCTAGCAGCAGCCCTGAATAATTGGGTCTGACATTTATCTAATGTACAGGAGACAATAGTATTAGATAGTGTAATTGAATTCTCTATCACAGATATGTTGTGTTTGAGTGTAATTCAATGGCAATTATAATTCCACAGAGATACTTTTATTAAAGAATATGACTTGACCTAACACTCATCTTTTAATTCTTTGGGAAAAAATATTCTAAGACATTTCATTGTTCCATTTACAATTTCCAAAAGGTATCACATACATACTCTACTGTGAATCTATGTAAATGATGTTCACTTGCAAATTTTTATCTTTAAACCTTGTTTTCTCTGTTCCCCACCTGGAAGGCAGAGCTTTTGCTAGACATAAGGAAAAGCTTATGATTGGAACATTGTTATCATTGCTTTGTTATCATTTCTTCTCTTAGTGATTTTTGGAGTTCAAGGCTAGATGAAGACAGTTTAAGGCTTCTTTCTCTGAATGATATTTTGTGATAATATAGAAAATATAGATGACATTTATGTATTTTAAAATTGAAAACCTAAAACATAAATACACTAACCTGTTTTGAGAATCCAGTGTAGGTGGTTCCGTTCCACCCAAGCCGTCCACATACACCCGGTTCCAGTTGTGAGTGTCAGCCCCATGAGCTAGTGCTGTGGGTGTCAGACTGGTTATGACTTTATAATGGCTTGCCAGTTTTCATAGCTTCACCTAAAAGCAAAACAACACATTTTGTACTATATTTATTATGAACTATCTTAAATATATATATACACATACATATATACACACAATGCTAGCTAATATTTTTATACAAAGTTATTAATACTCACAGTTTTTAATAGACTACGTTAATCAACAGTTATGTGATTTGACATTAATTGGGGTTCTTGGAATAGTTACTTTCAGGATTTAAAATTGCTCTTAAAAATAGTAATAGCTTTCCCCTTGCAAATTATAGATCATTTTAGAAGAATAGCAGCTGATGTGCCAACCTTAAATTTTTTTGAAGCTTGTGGTGTGAAAAATCCAATATTGCTACATTTTTCTGGGAAGAAGTACTTGGTCATGAAAAGACCTGAAAACCATGTCTAGACATAGCAATGTAAAATATCAGTGTACTGTGGAGAAACATTAAAATATAAGCTATTCTTGAAAAGGAGCTGAACATGCAGGACAATATGAGTTTAATATATAATTTGCAAGAAAAACTTATAATGGAGAAGTTAAATGTAGGGGTAAAGAGAATGTATGTGGAACAGTCAGGTTTCCAATTCTGGCATTGGCACCTACTTGCTGGTTGATTGGCCTTGGACAAGTCAGTATATTCCGCGTTCCTCAGCTTATTTGCATTCAGATTAGGGATACTAAGAGTTCTTACTTTTAAGGTTATCGTGAGTATTAAATGAGGTAACATATAAAGTGTTCAGCACAGTGCCTGGCAGAAAAGAAAACTTCAGCTCTCATGGTTGCCTGTCCCTGAATTGGTCTTCCTGCCCTCTGAATAGCATGCGGTTTTAACTATACAGCTCCCCTGATGAAGATGCACCCTAACTTAGTAGCCTTGGAAAATAAGTTCAGAAAATTCAGGTTTCACTGAGAGAGGGAGACGGGAAAAAAATAAAAGATATATTTAGGAAAAATAAGTGGGCTTTTTTATAATGCTTGAGTTGTTTTCTATCCCTACATTTTTAATGGAAATATTCACATAACTTTTAACAGGACTCAGATATTTTGCATTTTAAATTTACCTCAAAATAAAGATTTATTTTTAAAACAAAACAATGTGAATCTATGCAAATAGGATGTGTTCTCTTTTTTGTGGTGAAAAGTATGATGTATTATTACAGCGTACCAGAGTGTGAAGAGCTTGATTTATAACCCAGGGTAGTTATATGAATAAATCATGCATTACAACAATGAGCTGCTTTTGAGATTTAGACTACCTTATTTTGCATATAGTCAGAATGAATTTGGCTGAGCAAGCGGGCTTTTTGTTTGTGTGCTTTTATACACACACACACACACACACACAAATATACTCTAGTCATTTTTCTATGTAGACTCATATACGGATACTTTTTAAATCACAAACTAGACACTCATACAAATATGTGATTGGTCAGAATGGAAGATTTTCCCCCCCTTAATCTGCAAGTGGAGAACTATCTATCTTTGACATTTCTTTTGTTTAAAGGTCACTTACTCAGAGACATGACTTCCTTTCACATTGGAAATCCTCATTCAGTGACAATGGTATTACAGATTAAAGACATTTTAGTGTGTGGCTAGTAATATGTTTTACCTGTTACTTAAAGAAAAAGAACTCTTAACAAAACACTTTAAAATCTTGATCTAAGTTTTTAGTTATTTCACCTTTTGTATATCCAAATTTCACCACTTAAAAACAGTGGTGGTGGTGTGGGAGAAAATTTTTTTTTAGATTTGAAACACTTCAAAAAGATTACTTTCTAACTAATGATGACTCTTCAAGCGAAAAGATCAAGTGAAGACTGGAGGAGTGGACAGCATAGTGGGAAAAGCATCAAAGTGGTATTATTAAAAGTGAAAAAGGAGAATTAATCATAACATTGGAATCTTTTCAAAGCTGAAAATGTTCTCCTATGACAAGTGTTATAGACGAAGGCAATTGTAACTAGAACAAGTAAAAGTGTGGTGAGAGCTTATCTATATCTTAAGACTGGATGCTGAGACCACAGTATTCTAAATATGTGCTCATTTATCAGATTTACTGAGCATCAGCCATGTGCGAGGCCCTCAGGTTGTAGGTATGAACAAAACAAACAAAGCATTTTTTTGGAATATATATTTAATCAGGGGAAGTCGATGATTATGTACAAGGGGGGAAAAGTACATTTACAGTTATTCATATGGAAAAAGGCATGCAGGTTATGATTATTACAATAGCTTTATTAAGTGTGTTTTGCCTCCTCACAACTGTAACCCTCCTTTTGCCCACCCCTTATAACAAGTAGCATTATTATATTACTAGTCTACAACTAGTCAACAATGCCATCCCACCCTGTTTTATTTTACTCCTGTGCTGTGCTGTGCTAATCCCATCCTGCTATGTTCTATCTCATTTCACTCCATTTTATTCTTTACTTGATTTTGAACGAAGAAAAAAATATTTCCAGATCATAGCCCTATTTTACTTAAAGAAACATTATTTTACATCAAAATATTTGAAATGGAATAAACCTACTATTTCAGAACGAGACATAAAGCACATTTGATCAATATGTTTAGTTGTTTGTTCAACAAAAGAAAAACAATCTTCACCTAGGTATTAGGGGTTACATGTTTCATCACTTGATATTTACCAAATTATATATTAGTTCTACATATATTTAATAAGAAAACAAACTAGATATTTGAATGAAAAATTATAAAACAAATGTTCTCCCTGCCCGGTGGTCCTCAGTGGTTAGAGTGTCATCCTGTGCTCCAAGTTGTTGTGGGTCTGATTCTGGGACAGGGCACATACCCAAGTTGCGGGTTCGATCCCCAGTCTTCATGTTTCTCTCTCACATCTTTCTTTCTTTCTTTCTTTCTTTCTTTCTTTCTTTCTTTCTTTCTTTCTTTCTTTCTTTCTTTCTTTCTTTCTTTCTTTCTTTCTTTCTTTCTTTCTTTCTTTCTTTCTTCCTTCCTTTCTTCCTTCCTTCCTTCCTTCCTTCCTTCCTTCCTTCCTTCCTTCCTTCCTTCCTTCCTTCCTTCCTTCCTTCCTTTCTTCCTCCCCCCCCCCTCTCTCTTTCTCTCTCTCCCACTCTCTCTAGAATCAATGAAAAAACACATCCTTAGGTGAGGATTAAAAATAAATAAAATAAAGAAAAAGGCTAAAGATGCTTCATGACTTAGTAATTTCACCAGCCTTCATCCCATCAGCACTGCCTGTATTTGCTGTGTAAATTGGGCAAAACAAACGTAAAGTAAAACATAATCCCTAGAGTTTTGGGAACAAAGAAGGACAAACAAAATGATAAGTGGCTCAGATAAAACTATGTAGAAATGCTCTTGGGTTCAGAAGAGGTTATTTACAGTTTCGAAATGAGGTGTATTGAGGTGGGTCTAAAAGTATTCCTAAGAAATTATCAGAAGATGGGATATGACTTTCCATTTATTGTTTAAATTTAATCATATAAATTTTATTGTGGTAAAATTCAGGGACTTATATAACTTAATTTATCTTCTAAATATCTTTTTGATGGTTTTCTACCAATGAATATCATTTATTCATAATTCAATATACTTTTTAGTCTTTTGAAAAATATGCACTATAATTTTTTTTCAATACATAGTTTTTATGGACCAGAATACATTAAATTACAATAGGAGAACATATAATTGCCCAACTTAATAATAATTTTTCTAGATGTAAAATAGGGTTATTTAGTAGTTAAAAGAGCTATTTCACAAAGGTGTATGTAGTCATTTTCAAATATTTAAGTCTCCTGGCAGTCATGGTGCTTAATTTGGAAGCTTATGGAAAATTGATTATTAAACATAAAGTAGCCAAATATATGATTTTCATTAAATCACCATCTCATACATTAAGAAAATACTTGAAACAAATTTAAAATTCAAAATATTCTTTTCAGTAGCTCATTCTTTTCGGTGAGTATAGTCTTGATAGCAGAATTCTGAGTTTTAATCATGTAACAGTCTTGTTCTATAGTAGCTTAGTTTGAAAACCTTTGTTAAAATGCAAATTACATAATGTTGAATAATGGGAATTCAATCCAATTAATGGGCCTTAATTTACATTTTTAATCCCTTCTGACTTGTTTCATGTTCTTTATGACAGGTCAGATTTAGTATATTTTTCTAGATGAGACCTGAACTGGCAATTAAGATTCATGTGTTCCCTTTCAAGGTCTGCTACTGTATGTGTGGATTTTAGGAAAGTCATTTAACATTTCTTACTATACTGACTTATAAAATGATTAGACTGGACAGGTTGCAATTTTTTGGTTATTCCTGAAGGCCTTGAGTTTCTGTATAAAATCATGTATATGTATATGCAGATTTTTGGCCTGGGGTTCCCAATCTCCAAAAGTAAACAAACAACCGCTGTTTTTTAAGGCCTCTTGCAAATAAAGAATTAAATTTCAATCTTTTTGGAGTTCTTCAAATACCATAAAAAGCTTTTTTTCCCACAGATATGTGAGGTGTTTTGTTAATGAGTTAACATGTTTGTAGATAGTAACCATCTAAAAATAGAGTGCATAAGAGGGTTTGTTCTTTTTGTCATTACAGATAGGATTTGGGACCACTGCTATTTGATTTTTATCTTGGGAAGTAAAAGTAAATAATTGGATATGTCCATAGACACAAATATTGTTGTTTCATTACTAACGATATGATGAAACAATTGTTAAATATCTTGAGTTCACCTATAATTATTCATTTTTTTCTTACATTTTTAATCTGAGCTAAATGAATTACTTTGATATACAAGATCTATAAGTTAATAAATAAAACTTTTATTAGTAATTGTTTTGTCAAAAGGATTAATAATTTTAAGACCAGAAATATTGTTTATGTGCTATGAACTAGATATGTGATTTGTAAATTTTTTTTGAGATATGAGCATGATCTAATAATATTCTTGTTAGTGTACAAATAGTAATTTGTCTTAGAAGAAATGAATTTGGGAAAATAACAGGAATAGAAATTGATAAATTCCTGAAATTTAATCTTAGGTACCAATTTATTCTAACTTTTAAGTTATATATAGATATATATACATATAAAATGCTTTCTTGTCAAGAAACTTAATTTACCTCAAGTTATTCAAAACAAACTGTTTAGATTACCTAATATTAGTGACTAAATTTAATTTATTTTTTCCTTTTTATTGAATTTATTGGGGTGACACTGGTTAACAAAATTACACAGGTTTCAGGAGCACAATTCCACAGCACATCATCTGTGCACTGTATTGTGTGTTCACCACCCCAAGTCACGTCTTTCCATTACCATTTATACGCCCTGTACCCTACTCCACTAAAATTAATTTTAATTTATATAGGAACTTTATTTTAAAATATGAAGCATTTTTTTTCCATTTTTGAATCCTGTTATCTCTATATATCCTCTAGATATTTATTTTGAAATAGTAAAATTATAAAGTGACTACATGACATTAGGATCTCAAATTTCAACTCCATTTATTTTTCTAATTTTCTATTTTTCACATTTTCTTTTAAAGGAATTACTACACTTAAAATATCACCAATAAGGTATTTGTTCAAAAACACATTAATGTTTGTGACAACTGATGGTAATTTTTTTTAGTTCTATTGAATATTAAACACAACACCAAGATTTAGAGAGTAGATTATTTTTTTCATATTCTATTAAATATAGAGGGTAAAAAGAAAAAAAACATGTGTACTCAAGTTTCCTAAATGTGTATCAAAAAGAAAAATAATTTTGTAGAGAGATTGTCTTTAAACTATTTTTGTATTCAGTTCTTATTTAGTTAACAAATGCTTAATGATATCTGTTTAGATACATTTTCTGTGCTCTTCTAGAATGTATATTCCCATTGGTGGGAAAATAATAAGCAGTGCATTAGAAATAAAATGCCATTTATTGAAAAATGCTATGGGGGAAAATAAGATACAAAGCCTTATATGTAAGTTATTAATAAATGTGCATGTACTAAACTGAATGGATGAATTTTCATAAAAATGAACTTTAGTTTATCTTATTTAGCTCATGTTCTACTGTGTATGAATTACCTTTATAAATTTGTCACATTAAATATTAAGGACACAAATTTAATCTTAAATTTTAAGTCCATACTCATTCATTGACACTACAATTGCAGGCACTTAAAGAACCAATAATGATTTAAAAAATTATTAGGAACTCAATCGTTTCATTTTTCTAAGTCATCAACACAGATCTTAGTAGCCAGCATAGTGAATGGATCTGTATAAATACTGTAATGTAACAAATAAGACCCAGGTTGGATCAAGGATTTACCTCAAGATTATAGCAGTTTCAGTTAAATGCCTTTTAGCTCATGTGAGTCAGCTCACAAGTACATCTTTTATATTTCGTTATCTGCTCAGAGAGACTTCCTTTTTCTAATTAAAAAAAGTAAAAATCACACAAATAACATCATAAATGCCTAAGCATTTATAATTAACTGTATAAGACATAACATTTATATATGCAATTAAATAGCATCTTGTTATAACATTTATACTTGAGCTTTCATTTTAATAGCCATTTAATACATAAATGGAGATAGAAAGAAACATGATTTCATCAAGTGTTTCTAGTTTGGGCTTGACCTTAAAAGTAGATGTAGTTGTTATAGTAAATTGTTGTCTTTGTATTGTCATTTCAAGAGTGCCAGAAATCCCCTGGATCCACTAATTTCCTGATTTGCTGTGGGGTCACATCTCCAATAAGATCACTTCTTGGCTTTTATTAAAATACAGGTGTTCCTAGGAAGGGTAACAACTTGAACCCTAGTAGAACTTTATGCTTTCGGTAAAGGAGTTTATCACACTGTTTCCTAAGTAAGGCAGGTAAGAAGGAATAAGAGTTTGAGAAAAGGGGGCCTATTGCAGAGAAAAGAAAATACTGTGGAAACAGTAGCTC
This sequence comes from Miniopterus schreibersii, assembly GCF_964146895.1. Lineage (NCBI taxonomy): Eukaryota > Metazoa > Chordata > Mammalia > Chiroptera > Miniopteridae > Miniopterus > Miniopterus schreibersii. The sequence continues at coordinate 34,071,056 of NC_138101.1, forward strand.
CAAAGTACGGGAGTCTGAGCAACTTTGGTCTTGGTTTGGTCCTGTTCACTACATCAGAGAAAAACCTGTTTGTGTACTAAATTATAATTAGCAAAGGATATGATGACTGATAGTGTTACTGTCCGTTGACAAACTATTTCTTAAATGTCACTTAACAGAAGGAAGTAATTGAGCTGAGTATTGTAGAGAAATAGAAAGAGAAAAAGCAGGTAGAAAGTTGAGGGTTCTGTTTCAGATCTGGCCGAGTATTTGGGCCAGTCGGCCAAGCCAGGTGTCTCAGAGTTACCCAGATAAACAGCCATTGTTCAGTGAGTACAACGGTTGTATAGTACCTGCATCTTGGCAAAAGACAGAGAGCCAAAGCTAAATAATACAATTCTTCTACCAAAGAGATTAAAAATTAGTCACATTTGGACCTATTCAGAGCTGTTTCATTTGCCCATTGCTTGCATCTTTGCTTTTTCCCACTTTCAGGGTATTTGGTAGAAAAATATAAGCCTCAGTTACAGAGCTAATATTCTCCCAAGGGTGAATTCAATTAAAGTAAAATGACTGTAGAAATGAAATGACAAAGGAGCAGACAGATATAGCCCCTCTTAACTTTCCTTTTCATAGGTATGACTAAAGCGGAGGGTGGGAGGGTGTGTATAATCACTTGCAGCATTCAGGACGTACTGATACCAAAAATGTGTATGTTGTTCATCTGAAATTTAATTATCACCTATCATCCTGCATTTCTTACTTGAATCTGGCAATCCTATTTTGGGGGCATGACACGCAAAAAATTTCATCAGTGACACATTGAAAAGAAAAAAATAGGACCACAAAAATGCAGTAAATGTAGTGCTTTATCGTAAAAGAAGACATCAGTTTTGTTATGGAAGTGGTTATCCGCGCGTGAGGTTTTGTGAGAAAGCAGTGAGTAGGAGGGTTATCAGAAATCGGATGAAAAGTTCCAACAGCAGACTTAAATGGGCACGATTCATGATACACAGTAAACCGAAGTAGGCCTTTCAGTGTGTGTTTGTACACTTTGTGTATTCCTCCGCAGCGTGGGTTTAGTTGAGTGCAGCTTAATCATTTTCCTAAAGGGCCAGAGACGCTCTGTTATGATTACTCAACTCTGCCTTTGGAAGCATGAAAGAAGTCATAGGTAGTACATTAAAAAATGGGTATGGCTGTCTTCCAATAAAGCTTTATTTACAAAAACAGGCTACCTGCTGGTTTTGCTTGGGTTTGCAAACCCATGACTTGGTTTCTTGACTACAAACTCTCACATAAGCAAATGCACAAGTTGCTTTATGCTCAAACAGCTTCTCAAGCACACCAATTTCATTGCAACAAATTGATGTTCTTAAAATAAGTCATTGCCTGGCCAGGCGTGGCTCAGTGGTTGAGCATCGACCTAGGATCCAGGAGACCTAGGTTGGATTCCTAGTCAGGGCACATCCCCAGTTGGGGGCGTGAAGGAGGCAGCCAATCAATGTCTCTCTCATCTTTGATGTTCTATCTCTCTCTCTCTCTCTCTCTCCTTTCCTCTCTCTGAAATCAATAAAGATATTTTTAAATAAATAAATAAATAAGTCATAGTTCACTTTTAAGTTTGGCATGTTTGGATAAGGGGTGCATGGACATATAGCAGGAGGGTGAAACTTAAGGTGTAATTAATACTTGTCCTGGGAATATAAATGTGTATGGTTATTAGCTGGGATATGCCAAGTCAGGTTCACTTTCTCAGCCAAGAGATGTTCGTATTTTTAGTTTTTAAATTTAATTTCTTAAACTTACCTTTGGTTTGCACTGTTTGTTCATGTATTTAAAAATACCCATCTACTCCAGACACCTCACTAGTACATTTTGCATTTAATTTGGACTTTTAAATGAATGAAGAAACACCTTGGTGAGAAGTTCGACTGCATTGCATGTGAGGACACCTATGTATGTGATATCAGTGATAATTGAGTTAGATGTAGTTGGAGAACTTTTGTGTTTAAAGTGTGCAATGAAGGGCACTCGTATTTAAAGTTGAAACATGCTGGAGTAGAAGTGATCTCTAGTTTCCTGTCACAGTTTGTGTGAATATAGCTGAGTCACCTCCTAATCATCTGACCTCTCGCTATCTCATTTGTACATTTTGCACATCTTGCTTTCCTTTAATTTCCCTTTTTCATTTAAAAAACATTTGATTGATTCTCATTCTCTCATATTTTGACTTTGAAACACTGGAAATATATATTAATACCTCTATATATTCTCGTCTCTGTTTATGAATCTGTCTATTTATCTCTGTCTTAAATCACTAAATCTATACATACACCAGGGGAAAATGTTGTTATTGCAAAAATGTATGGTATTGTCATTGAATGTGTTTTGCCGCACCTTTGGCCTCCGTCGAAGGAGGGATGACTAGACCCTGGCTGAGGCCCGTGCAGTGCACCGTGACCTCTGAGGTCACAGACTGCAAGGGGCATGGAGAGAACACAGGAGTTCCGAGAAGAGGGTGTGTGTTTTGAGTGTGTGAGGGGTGAATTGGAGAGGTGAGAGGTGGCACCTTGGATGTGATTTACCAGCCTTACTCAGTAACCGTGTGTGAGACGGATGCTCATATTTGAAACTTCAGAGGTATTTGGCTGGTCAGAGTGCCTCTTCTGTAGGAAGCAGGGAGAGCTGTAGAAACGAGGCGTCAGAAACCCTGTTACACTGCTGTGCAGAGCGCACACTGCATGCCGCCTTGCCCTCTGGGCTCGGTAATGATCACTTCCATACACTGCTAGAGGTATGTGAAAACTAAAAGGGGTGCCGCGTTGAGCGTCGGCCTAGGATCCAGGAGGTCACGGTTCGATTCCCGGTCGGGGCACAGGCCCAGGTTGCAGGCTCCATCCCCAGTCAGGGGCATGCAGGAGGCAGCCGATGATTGACTCTCATCATTGATGTTTCTCTCTCTCTCTCCCTCCCTTCCTCTCTCTGAAATCAATAAAGATATATTTTTAAAAAAACACTAAAAGGGCAACACGACTTCTTTGATAGAACAAATTGTAATTTTTGTAATAATACAGTAAGGAGTACAAATATTCCTCAAAATTAAAACATATGACACATTGTAGAATATCCAGTGTTAATCTGCATGCTCTTGTTTTCCTCAAATGTATGTACTCTGAGTATATTCAAGTTCATGGGAAAATTATACTAAACATTTATATTAGTGGGTCAGTTTCTTTATTAAAACTATAAACTACATTTTAAAAACCAATTCTCTCTTGTATTTCCAGAAATATATCTTTAATTTATTTCCCGTTTATATGGAAATTGGCAATTATATCTAAAGCAGAAATTTCATGCAATTCTTAACCAAGCATTTTGGGTTGGAGATGAAGGGATAGATCTTATCAGGGGACTGAGAGTACTCAAAGTTTAGGGATCTAGTAACATGCTTTAAAAACTTTAATAGCATTAGCTCCTTTTGATCTAATTACCTATCCTTTTAATTTTTGAAATGTCTAAAATCAACATCCGATTGGTGTTTCTCGTCTTTTAGGATATATTCCTAGAAGTGGGATCACTGGGTCAAATGGCAGGTCAATTTTTAATTTTTTGAAGAACCTCCATACTGTTTTCCGTAGTGGCTGCCCCAGTCTGCATTCCCACCAGCAGTGTACCAGGGTCCCCTTTTCCCCATACCCACTGCCAGCACATGCCATTTGTTGATTTGCTCATGGTAGTCATTCTGACAGGTGTGAAGTGATACCTCATTGTGGTTTTAATTTGCATCTCTGATGATTAGCAATTTTTTCACATAACTCTTGGCCTTCTGTGTTTCCTAATTGGAGAAGTGTCTATTTAAGTCCTTTGTCCATTTTTAAATTAGATTATTTGTCTTCCTTTTGTTAAGTTGTATGAGTTCCCCTGTATTTATAGCAGCATTATTTACAATAGCTAAGATCTGGAAACAGCCCAAGTGCCCATCAGTAGATGAGTGGATAAAAAAGCTGTGGTACATTTACACCATGGAGTACTATGCAGCTGTAAAAACAAAGGATTTCTTACCTTTTGGGACGACATGGAGGAAACTGGAGAGTATTATGCTAAGCAAAATAAGCCAGTCAGAGAAAGACAAGTACCACATGATCTCACTCATATGTGGAATATAATAAACAAAATAAACTGATGAACAAAATAGATCCAGAGACATAGAGGCATGGAGCAGACTGAGGGATCTCAGAGGGAAGGCGGGGGTTGGGGTTGGAGAGAGATTAATCAAAGAACTAATATGTTTATAAGCATAACCTATGGACACAGACATTGTTATGGGGAAGGCCTGGGGGTGGGGTGGATGCGGGGTGGAGGGGATCAATGGGGGGAAAAGGGAACATCTGTAGTACTTTCAACAATAAAGATAAATTAAAAATTAAAAATAAAATCAACATCCATTGAATATTTATTTCAAAGTGACATATGTTTAATTATATCAAGAATTATGACTCTATGAAGAATTTTTATAGAATGAAAAATATCCTCCAGTTATTTAAATACAATTATGTAATCTTGTGTGAAATTTTATTTGATTGAGAATGTTTGCTAATATTAAGAGCTACAGTAATATTGCTGAGGCTATTGCCTTTGTTTATTTTCCAGCTTTTTGTAATAATAAACGTTAGGGAACACTTGGTCTATAATTATTTTGAATATTTTAAATGCCTTGATTTGACTATCTGGACATGAGTAAATTTGTCTTTACTAGAGTTCCAAGGATCTGCTAAGATATCCTTTGGATAGATTATTTCTGAGACATTTGATTTCCTACTTCAGATATTTAGTATTTAAAAAACCAAAATAGGGAAAAAATGAACGTAAACCCATATTGCCAAAGAATAGTAACCACTTGAGTTTCAGTGCTCCTGTTAAATAGAAGGTGTGATGGAAACATTTCTATGTAATTCCTTAGTAGAGCTAATTGATTTGGTGGTTTTAGTGGAACTTAGTTTCTTTCTTGGCAAACGAATGATAATCACATTGATTTTTCTCCTCATTAATAGTATTTTTCATTAATATTGTTATTTTGTCTTCTTTTAAATATTTTGGCAGGTTCATTATAATTCTGTATGAGTTTCAAAATAGTGCCAGATTTTAATGATGATTTCTTTATATCTGAGGAAACTTTCAAATTGCATTGAATGTTGGTGCAAAAGTCCTAATTATATCAAATTATTTACCTTTTTAAAATATTTATTGTCATCCTCACAAAGTAATGCATTGTAAAATTCCACATATGCTATGTAGAATGTGCAATAATTTAGGATTAAGTCACTTAACATATATAAACTCATGTTCTGACACATTCATGCACATATTGCTTTTAATTGTGTGCTAGGGAAGCAATAAATAGCCAGGCACCAGCAGGCTTTCCTCTGTAGTCTTTATAGTTATAAAAATCACATTAGGCTATCAGCTCTCTAAATCATTGCATCATATTTTGCAACAGGTGCTGCAAAGGAATTAAACATAAAAGGAAATAAAACAGAGTCAAAACCCCATTGTTGCAAAACCATTACCACTGGAATAATTTCTTCCATCCTTTCACCCACACCCCTACCGTAGAGCTGCCACCATCTCTTAAGCAATAGTCTGGTAACTTTTTGTGAAACTGTGTCTGTGTTTTACTGCTACGCATATAAATCATATGGTACCTGGGCTTCAGCAGTTGTTTTCCTGACTTTGTGGCTTTGGTGAATCTTTATGAGGTCCAGCTGGAATACCAGTGCTGGATGGCTAGCGAGGGATCTCTCTTTTTTTCAACAGGTCTGCTTTTGTCAAATCACCCAGAAGGGGACCATTTTTCTCTTTTTTAGAATGTCCTAAATATTCTGTAGTATACAAAATGATTAGAGTTTAGCTAAAATTTCACTTTATCAAAACTTTAAACTCAACTGAGCTAAAAATTATTTTCCTTTGTCCAAAATAATAGTGTCTTATGAATCTGCATGCAAATAGTGGAGAGAAGGGAGATTCTTGCGATACAAATTGGAAATAAGAGTAGGGTAATTACTCACAATTGTGAGAAGTCATTGGTTCTTTTTTTAAAATTAAATTTATTGGGATGACATTGGTTAATAGAATCGTATAGGTTTCAAGTGTACATTTCTATAATACAAGATCTGCATATTACACTGTGTATGTACCACCCAAAGTCAAATCACCTTCCGTCACCATATATTAGGCCCCTTTCACCCCAACTCCCCTAACACCCCGTTCCTTCTGGTACCCACCACACTGCTATTTCTGTCCACGAGTTTCAGTTATAATTCCCACATATGAGTAAAATCATTTGGTTTTTAGCTTTTTCTGACTGACTTAATTCACTTAGCAGAATATTCTCAAGGTCCATCCATGTTGTTGCAAATGGCAGTGTTTCGTCTTTTCCATGGCCAAGTAGTGTTCCATTGAGTACATGCACCACATCTTCTCCATCCAGCCCTCTATTGAAGGACACCTTGGTTGTCTCTAGAGAAGTCATTGTTCCTTGTTTATTGAACTTGATGATAAAGGCTCTGTTACAGTGGCTGGCATAAAGAGAGTGAATGTTTGTTAGCAGAGTCTGCACTGCAGACTCAGTCACAGGAAAAGGGCACCTAACTTCTCTACTTCAGTCATTAACCATCAGCACAACTATCCATTTGTACTGACAGAGCTCCCCATTTCTCAGGTAATAGGTAAGATGACAGACTAAAGTAAACTAGCTTACTAACGTATATATAAGAAGTTTTTGTTAAACTCTTCCTACTTTGTGTCCCTTGCGCCAGCCTCAGAGTCCTGCCCTGCACACTCTCCTTGGCCAGGCTTGGCCATAGAATTCAGCCTTAACTCCAGGGAGCATCACAGCCTTGGAATTTTCTCGGTTCTTAATGGGAGGTCCAGCTACCAGGATACCTAACTGACTCCTGCTCAGCGCTCAGACCCTAGAAGGGCGGTATTGCCTTGTGTTTGGAGCTCTGGAGTCACCCTGCCTGGTTTGAATCTCTTTTTTCCCCCTCACCATGTGACTTTGTGAACAGTGATATATTCTTGGAAAATGATTTGTTTTGTGCCTCAGTTCCTGAATCTATAAACGAGATTATTATAATAGTGTATAACTTGAATTTTTTAAATGAATTAAACTTCCCCCAATGTTTTAAACAGAGCTGAGTACATAGTAAGTGTTCAGAACAGGGATGGCTAAAAGGACCTGTTTATAACATCACAGCCCCATAGATTTCTCTTTAGAAGCATTGGTCCAAGTTGTAGTTTTATCTCTGTGTGTGCGCGCATGTGCGATTCACTTTTGTCTCTTTATTTGAAGCCTATACTCTTGGGTATTTCAAATCTTATTTTATATGAAGATGTGTTTTTCTATCATCCTAATAACATTTATCTCTTGTAAAATATTCACTCTTTAGAGGGTGATTCCTATGGGGGGGGAAAAGTATATTTGGCCGTATGAATATTCTACATTCCAAGCATTACCCATTTTCAAGGCCATTTATAGTTTACATCATGAGAATATTGCACAAAATACAAGTGCCAAGGAAACATTTAATATGGGAACTCATTGAGGGATGAGTGTGGATGATTTGTTTGAGAAGTCAAATATAACTTCAACACCCCTAACTATGTATGCCTAGGAAGGCAATGAAAACACTATTTTTTATCATAATGTATACCCAAATAAGAATTAATTTTATTGTGTTTTATTTGATTGTTTAAAGAGCAATAATATAATGCAACTGATATGCTTTCTACAGGCTAGCTGCTTTGTTTTCTTCATTATTAATAATATACACTGAATAGGTAAGGCTAATTTAAATTGAACTTTTTTTCTTTGAATTACTCTATTTTTCACACTTGAAGAGAGTACATCATAGTAAGATTGTAGACAGCTGAGAGGAAAGTCTTTTTTTATTTAATCAGAAAAACTGACTTTTAAAGGTGCTGGGGAGGAAAATTCTGATTCCAAGTATTTTTCAAGGCAGATCCATTTTTTTTTTTTTTTACAAAAAGAATATGTTCAGTTCTAGGATCTGGAAGTTGATTATATGAAAATTATCTGGGATCCCATAGCTTTTATTTTTTTTTTTTTATTGTTTTTAATTAGACTTTATTTTTATTGTTGACATTATTACCCTTTTAGAGAGTCTTCCTGTATTCCCAGAGTAGGCATCCTGAGTTTAAAGAGCGCTGTATTAAATACTTAAATAGTAACTGTAACTAACAGTGGAACCAATAAAACAGGACAGGTATTTTTTTGTTTTTATTTCTAGTCCTCACCTGAGGATACGTTTTTATTGACTTGAGAGAGAGAGAGAGAGAGAGAGAGAGAGAGAGAGAGGAGAGAAAGAGAGAGAGAGAGAAACATCAATTGGTTGCCTCCCATCCTCAACCTGACTGGGGATTGAACCGGAAACCTTTTGGTGCATGAGATGACACTCCAAAGAACTGAGCCACCCAGCCAGGGCTAAAACAGGGCAGTTTTTGTCTAATTGACAAAAGCATTTAGAGAACAGTGATTTATTGGAATTGCAGAAATGGTCAATATAGTTATTATTAAACAAAATTTTTGCTATTTCTGAACATTCTTGTAAGATATCTGTTCGAAGGTCTCAAATGTCATGATCACAAATAGATGGAAACTGCTAGGTCTATTTGAGAAACAGTAAACCAGTTAGCACTCAGTAGATGGCTGTGTTTGGCTCTGAGGACTAAATTTAAGTATTTTTAACATATCATTGGTCTGCTATTATGCTTAATGAGACACTGATTAATAGAAAATCACGGTGCCTGTGATGGTGTTGGAAGGATGAAAGAGTAGAATATACATAATGCTTTGGGGTGGAGAGCTACTTGCACAATGACAGTGGTTTTGGCATAAGATATTGTATTAGTTACCATTGCTGCATGAAAAGATTACTCCACAACTAGCATCTTAAAACTGGCATTATCTTATAATTTATGTGGGTCACAGAACCGAGCCTCTGGCTCAGTGTCTCTTATGAGGTTACAGTCAAGCTTGCTGGCCAGAGCTGCAGTCTCCCCGGAGGCTTTCTTGGAGAAGAACCCGCTTCTAAGCTCACTCTGTGGGCCTCTCTACAGGGCTGCGTCATGGCCTGGCAGCTGGGTTCCTCCAGAGTGAGCCATGCAAAATAGAAACGGAAGCCACTGTCGTTTTATTATCTAATCTCTAAAGTGGCTTTCCACCACTTCTACCATGTTCTCTATGCTAGAAGTGAGTCATAAATCCAGTCCATACTCCAGGGGAATAGATTACACAGGGGTATAGATACCTGCAGGGGAAAAACAGTGGGGTCTATCTTAAAACTTCCTACCACAGATATTAAAGCCTGAGATACAAATTTGGTAGAAATAGAAATAACTATATTGACAAAAGTATTGATAACCTTTGGAGAGCGAGCCCTAAATATTAACCATGGCTCTGTGTCTAATTCAAGGTATGCCCTTCAGGGAACTAACCTTTAGGCCATAGGCTTTCCCTTTGCACAAGCAGGTGTTGGTTTCAATGATACCTAAGGTTTCTTTATTATTTGGTGTGATTTCCTTTTATCCTTTGTATCTGATTGAATTTGGGAGCCAGGAAATTTGATTGGATATCAGGGTCAGCAGTGATACAAATAAGTTTAGATTAAAAATTATGAAGAGGCCTTTGGATTTAACAGTTATAATAAGGCCATTGGGGAGTTTTCTGGAATGTTTTTAGTGTGAAAGAGACAGACCCTGCACTAAAAATAATTAGAGCTTGAAGTGCCTGTGAAGTAATGGAGCCAACATTTCTTGGCTGCTAAGGTGAAAATGTTGGTAGAGAAAGGAAAAAGACGCCTACTTGTATGTGTTTGAGTGTGTGTGTGTGTGTGTGTGTGTGTGTGTGTGTAAAGTATGTGAGACCTTAATATATTTCTGAGGAAGACAGAGACCAGCGATAAAAGGAGCCTCAGCTGTATTCACTTTGTACCCTTGTTACTTTGTACAGTGCCTGGAGCAAAGCAAACCCAGGGCAGGGGTCTGGTAAATGAATGAAAGCAGCTTTTCCTCCTCTGAACTTTGGGGGCAGAAGATACACCCCTAAGCAGCCTCTAGATTGAGTGCCTAGATTGAACACTGACTTTGGCACTTACTCATTTGGTGACATGTATTTCAGCAAGTTCATTGAAGTTATTGTGTCTCAGCTTTTCCACATGTAAAATGGGTATAATTCCAGACTCTGTAAGAATTATACCCAAAATATATATAGTGTTTATAATGGGGCACTAAAACGTGCTAAGAATTTAATGCATAGTTTTATTTAAAGGGAAAATATTTTTAAGGCATTTTCTTTGACCTAACCAACTCTAATTTCTCTGTTATGTGGAATCATAATCATTGGCTTGTTTTATTACAATCGAGTGAAGCAGAAATTTAATGACCTTCTTAGATGCTAAGCCTTTTGCTTGTTGATGGGAACATAAAAATGAATAAAACATGATCTTGCCCTTTTTGGTCTTACTGTCCAGGAGGAGATACACATGTGTGACAAAGAGAATAATAAAGGATGCCTTACAGAATCCTGATAGAATTGTGAATAAGAACTTTGAGGAATTGTCAGGAAAACCTTTGCAGGGGAAAAAAATCCATGAATATGATAGAAGTAGGGCTTATTCTGTGTTGGGAAGAGATTAACAAATGGATTAGCAATGTAAGTGATTGGGGAACCTCTACAATATTACATTTGTGATACAGCCAGCAGACAGAATACTTTACAAAAGTAAGTTTTGGTGTACAGTGGAATTTGAGACAACTTGTAAAATCCCTCCAAAATATTCAGATGTATTCTTGGCATGTAGGTGGGTACAGGTGTCTTATATGAATAATTTCTTAATAGGGAAAGAAAAGAATGCAAAGAAGATCCTATGACCTTTTGTGAATGACAATGAAAGGAAAATCAGCGTGCGCCTTCTCCGTGGGAGGCTCTGGCCTGCTTCTCTACCACGCGAGGCTCTGAAAGTCAAGTGCCTCTCAGACAAACGGGCCCACTGAGTGCTCTGATAGCTAGCGCTTTTAGGACTCTGAGATTATTTCTCTTTATTTACATTATTTGATGAATACAGAGGCTTTATAGAATAGTATTTGTTGGTAAATTTATAAAACCAAAGTGGCATCATCATTGCTCTAAAGTGTTGATTTTTTTTTTTTTTTGAAGACGAACAAGTTAAAAATATTCATTTGTCTCATAAGAAGAAACAGCTAGCACACTTCAAATGGCAAAATAAACAAAAAGCTAGAACTGTTCTCCTTGTGTTTCTTTTATAGTTTTTTAGCCTAAACAGGAATAAATTGGTTAACTTCATCAGCACCATGATAGATTTTATTAATGAAAAAAATTACATATCTCATAGCTTTAGCACTGAGGAGTTACCAGCTCTTTAGCAGCTAAAGCATAAATGGATTTCACTGGAGTGTTATTTTGTTGCACCTATTTACCCAAATGCATTGTAGCTTCTCCAAAGATAAATTATTTTCCCCCACAAGATTTTGTTGCTGGTTAAATTAATATAAATTACTGTCCAACTCTCATTAAATCACTATTGCCCAATCGCATAAAGTTACATTTTTAATTTAAAATGATTAATCTCTCACCAAAGAATGTGCGTGCACTCTGTAACAATCAATTCAACTATTTTAGACTCCATCTAACAAACCGCTTTGGACTGTGGAGGGAAATGTGAAATATCTTCCCACTGTGCTCTCATTAAGCATTCTGAACTGAGTTTTACAAGGTAGGACACTGTTAAAAGCGTTTTTATCATCGATGTGTTCTAGTAGGATTTATTGTATGTCGCATGTCATAGGGTCCCGTAATTCTCTGTGCAGAAAATGATGGTATTTGGCCCTGGCAGGTGTGGCTCAGCGGGCTGGGTGTCACCCCCTGCACCAGGAGGTTGCCTGCCTGTTCCTCTCCTGGTCAGGCACAGGACTGGGCTGCAGGCTCCGTCACCGGTTGTGGGCTTGCAGGAGGCAGCTGATTGGTGTTTCACTCTCATCTACCGATGTTTCTCTTTCTCTTTTCCTCTCCCTTCCTCTCTCTAAAAATCAATAAAAATATTTTGAAAAAATCGCTATGTGTTAGAATCATGACATTTTAAGCATATTTTATTAGAACCTGCAGAGAATGAAATAAACTGGGTTACCATTACCAAACTACTACGTAACCTCAGCCAAGAGAGAAAGAAAATACTTCATTCTGTGTGAACCCAGAGCTCATTCCTGAAAGTGACAAAGATTTATAGTTTCTTTTCTGTCAGTCTCGCTTAGTTCCCATGGTACTACATCTTTCTGGAAGTACATAAGAAACAGTTAGTGCTGATGGCAAGATCTTTTCTATAAAGGTGTATTTTAAAGGTGGATTTGGGAAATGTTAGCAAAGCTACTTTGATTTTTTGAAACAGTGATGAATTATGACTACCAATTGTACGTCTTGATTAATATTCATAAAATATATCTTACATTTTCTTTGTTTTGTCAAAATACCTGCCAAGATCTTATGTTAACTTCTACGACTATAAGATTCCTCAGGAGCCTTGATAATATTTCAAGGATTAAAACTTCAAGAATATTAAACCAAGGATAAATGAAAATTTTAAATTCTGTTACGTAAGTAGATTTATAGACTATGTGCATTTAGTGTTACAATCTATAGACATCGTCTTGTTCATTGAGAAGCAGATCTATAGATCATGTACTGATGAAAAAATGACAGCCTTTAATTTCCAAAAGTCCATGATGTTACACAAGCATTTTAGTTAAGGATTTAGACTTTCCTCTTAAAAGATAAAGTAGCTTTTCAGAAACTTTGTGTAGATTAGCAGCACTACAATCTGTCTGGCCCTGAGGCACTTCTGTGGCCTGTGCTCAGTTTGGGTCATAAAACTACTCATATTTATAACTGTATTTCTAGGTCAGACTTTCTGTTGCACAATAGCTATCCTATCCTATCTTTTGCTAATTCCTTTCTAAATTCAGTGTTTTCCTACCCTTTCTTACTGTAATAAATTATTCAAGAAATATCCTTACCTGTCAATAGTTTTTGTAATCCTCCTGAGCATATGTTTTTCATTGATTTGAGAGAGAGGAAGGGAGGGAGGGAGAGAAGCATCCATTCCTGGGCTGCTCCCGTGTGCGCCCGACCGGGGGTGGAACCCACAACCCAGGCGTGGCCGACTGGGCTGGAGCTGCAGCCCTGTGCACGGGAGGGGCTCCGGCCAGCTGAGCCCCCTGCCCCGGGTGTGCATCGGTGAGGCTTTAAGGAGAGCTATTATTGATCACTAGGACTCTTCTTTCTACCTCCGACTTCCTACTTTATTTATTTATGAAATAAAGGACTTGAACTCATTCATTTGAAAACACTGAAGAATACAGAGAAATAAGTAAAATACATTGTACCAGATCTTACTCTTTGTGGTTTGAAATTATGTGGAAATATGTCTGATATATATTTTTAAAAATCTGTATTTCACAGCTTTTCAGTAATTTGGGGGGTTCAGTACATCGAAACTAATTTCAACTACAGTTTGGGCTTTAATATAAGTAATATAAAATAAAAAAAGTCAAGTGCACCCGAGAAATTAATGTGATTCCGCATTATTCTGTTAGAATATTCATGGCCAGAATTTTCATCTGCCAGTCAGTCAAGTTTGGTGTCGTGGTCATTTCTTTTTCGTTATTATTAAGCTGTAATAGCAATTTTTAAAAATATTGATATTTTATTTAAAATAGCAATGATGAACATTAAAGATTATTAAAAATAGCTGATTTTTTAACTATTAAAAATTAATATTCAGTAAATTCTCTGGACAAAAGCGCTTGGTAAGAAATGTGTGGAATCGAGAATTGGAACTGCACCCTGCATCTTTGAGCTCCTTGTAAACAGAAAGTTATTCCCCAACGGTAGTCTCTAATTTCTTATTTTTCTCTTTGACTTTTGCCACATGTATCCCATAGCAGCAAGTGTGTATAGAAGGATGCAGAGAGGTAGGAAGTGTGTAACATCTCCTACTTGGCTTCAGGTATTAGGAGGTTGTGTATAATTGAGGTTGGAGTCAGTACATCCTGCCATAATAATATGATTTTTAATTATCTTTATTATTTTAAAACATTTAATTATTTTGGCTCAAAATATATTTGTACTAGAGAATTTGTGGAAAATCTAGTAATGTTTGATGCATTATATTTCTCCTTTGAAAAAAGGCACAAAGTATCTGGTTTTAAGAGTTTTCCTTAGTTCTGACATACCATAATTGCCCAGATATGGGCTTTGTACTTTTTATATATATTAAACTATTTCAGTTAATTTCTCCATAAAATGTCTTAAGAGTCACATGTTTCATTTTTATTTCCTTATAAATTTGCTTGAAGAATAGAACATAAAATAATAATCACTTCATTTGGAACAAAATCTCCCAAAGCCAATAAAAAGTTGATATATGTCAGAGTAATTTTTATGGGTATCTGGGAAGGGCTCTATGCTAAAAAGATTAATGCTACATTTTTCCCCCAGGTGATTTTGTCTTCTGTTTAATTTTAAGATACACAAGCTCACATTGAGATACGTATTTGTATAAAAGCCTGTGCATTGATATTGGTGTGATAACGTTATATTGGCAATAATGTTAGCGAACCTTTGCTTTCTTGGCTGAAACACCGAGCCAACTAAGTGAAAGAGAAAGGAAAGAGAAAAAAAAGCAGCGTAGTCGGGTCATGTCTGAGAGTAGCTAATGGATGTTTTTGGTTTAATGATGTCTGAAATGTGTTTTTTAATGCTCCTTAGAATTCAAAGAAACTTTTCCATTACATTAACTGTTTTAATCACTGGGAACTCTGATGTTCTCCAGATTGCCAATCACATGTCTTTTTGGCCTCTGCTATATGTTTTCATATCTGAACCTCTAAAAATTTTGGAGAATCCAGTATGGGGCTATTTAACTCTTTCTATTTGGGAGAAAGAGGATCATTGTTACGTCTCTTTTTTGGATCTGGATAATGAACATGTGTTACAGTTTGACACTTCCTGGCAGTATTCAGCAAATTTGCCCTTAACTATTGATTTGTAACACGCATCCTTTTCTATTTAAAATGTTTAAATGTGAATATGTGTGTGCTTCTTTCATTTATGTTCATGAAAAATTAAAAAAAACACAACTTCATTTTATTTTAGGTAATATGTTTCCATGGTGAAGAAAAAATATATAGATATGCTGTAAGAAAAACTTTTCTATCCATAGCATAGGTCATTTTGGGAAATGGTCATCATATTTCTGTGTTTTGATTTGGAGAAGTCTGAAGCTATACTTCAGCTTGACTGCCAGCTGAACTGGATTGCTGAACTGAAAAAGTTTGTCCTATTTTCTCTCCCTTTTTAAAAAATATTATTAGCAGATAAACTCTAGACAACATTGTCAAGGAGATGCCTCTTTAACATCTTGACTCCTAACCTTTCTTTTCTTTTTTTCTTGAAACCAGACTCCCAAATAGACCCAAGTTTACTTTCTATTAGAAGAAAATTGACATTACTGAGCAACTACTCCCTGAACATAAATCAACTACCTGTGCTAGGAAATTTACATATATAAAAAGGACCTATCAGAAGATATTTAGATATACGTAAACTTTACATATGTGGAACACCGCCTCCCCCCCCCCCCACACACACAGATGGGAGAGCAGATACTCAAAAAGTATTTGGTTATATTATCTACCTACTTACCTTCCTATGGCATTTCTTGGTGAAAATACCATTTGGCCAAAGGCATTCCTCAAATCTACAAAATTATATACTGTGTAGTATCACCCTCCCTGCTGATTGATCGGAATGCTTCTCATAGGGAGCTGTTCTTTGAAATCCTTTCATAAAATGTGTTTTACTATACGTAAATATGAGAAGTTTAGGAAATTGGAGAAAGTGTAAACGAGAAACTATTTATTGAGCTCAACATTACACTATGGTGCGTAAGACTTGATTAAGGAAGGTACTTAAGGAAATTTGAAGGGTAAAAATATAGTGTAAATTCTCTAGGAACATGTATGTCAAAGGTGATATGGCCATATAGTGTTTATATAATACAGTATTTGTGATCCTTTCTGTTTTTTTCAGTCTCTATTTCATTTACTCTGATCTTTCTTGTTTTTTCCCTTCTAACTTTGGGATTTGTTTGTGTTTCATTCTCTAGGCCTTGATGTGCACAGAATTCTTACTTTTAAATCATAGTGAATTAATCCAAAAGATATGGACTTACTTGATGAGCCATGTATCATGTTCAGTTTGCTATTTTATATATAATTATAAATTATATAGCTTATATAATTTACATTCTTCTAATAATATACTGGCTGCGGAAATGAACAGTTATTTCAGACAACTAGAGTCTGGAATTATGTAATTGTCAATGAGCTAATTAATATGTTATAATAAGCTCAGTAATGGGAATTAATCAAATTAAAGGATTTCATATATTTTTTAATTCTATCCAAAATGACCCAGTAATTGCAAAGCTTTTTTTTAATGAGCATGTGAAAGAATAACAGGAGAAGGGAGGGAGTAGCATGGTGCTCTGTACACAGCCCGTGTTGGTTAGTGACGCTACTCTGTAGGCTTTGCTGCTTTTTTTTTTTTTAGCTTCTTCAGGTGTAATGAGGGAGCTCAAGGAAGATGGACCTTGAGATTATCAAGTTTTAAAAGACCAATAAGACCCATCACAAATGTACATGTCCTTCCTGTGGGCAAAATTGATGCTGCGTGTTAGGATAAAAGTAACACTGATGACAAGCTATGAAAAGCCATTCAATACCATTCCTCCATGGAGACCTTTCTGCAAGGGATGTTTGGGATTTATATATTAAAGAAGGTCCATGATCAAGACCATGCAGAAGTTTGAGATAAAATATTTACCTGTGTTTTATTTTAAACCACATATTAGAATATGCATTTTCATTTAAGGTAAAAAAATATATATAAGGCTTATTATAGAGGAACAAGAAAGAAGGAACCCTTGTCAAAAGGCCACTATTTAGTTGACTAAATAATCATACTCTTTCACAAGAAAAGTAATTATCTTCCCTTTATTTTAGCTTTTCTAGAAAATGCAAAGTAAAGGATATAAACTTTGTGTTTAAATTGTGTCGTTTCATGCATAGCATATAAAACTATTCATTGGTATATTAAATCTTCATAAAAGCATGTCTGTATTTTCTTCCTGAATGCAATTGTCTTGAGATATTATAGGAAACACCTTACAGTTTAAAACCATTTAAAATAAATCAGTCCCTAAAATGCAAGGAGAAAATAATCTTTAGGTTGCTTTCAACTGTATCTTGTTCAGTAATTGCAGACTTGCTAGTAAAGCAAAGTCAGAAAACATAGGTAAGTGTTGATTCTAAAACAGGTAGAAGAAAGTTCTTAATTGTATTTCAAACGATTTCTTAACTCTCCAAAAATTGATACAAATACAGTTATTAAATTTAAAAAAATAACCTAAAGATGTTTCAACATTTTTCATAGTAGAGAATTACCTAAATTTGGCTCTTCATCTGCCATCACTGTGAAATAAATTATGATGTTAGTTTAAAAATATCCTGATAGCATATGTATGATAATCTGCCAGCTTGGCTTTTTCTGATGGATTTTTCATTACAGTCAATCTGTGTTTCCTTACTTTATTTCTAACCACTATATATCTTTTTGTACAGATAGCCAATTTTGGTAACTTTGAATGTATGTGCTCCTGAATTGTCCCTGTGAACCACCATTCTGCTGTGAAAGGACTGAACAAGGATTGATTTATGTACTGAAACATCTATGTGATTTTTAAACTCCGTAACTCAAAGATGTTTTAACCAAAGGTGGGGGAAGTGTTTTGAGGGAGGGTCAAAACAGTGGTCTCTTGAAACAAATAGGAGCAGCCCCTCCAGTGTGGCTCAGCGGTTGAGCATCAGCCTAGGATCCAGGAGATTGTGGTTCGATTCCCGTGCAGGGCACATGCCCGGGTTTCGGGCTCGATCCCCAGCAGGAGGCAGCCGATCAATGACTCTCATCACTGATGTTTCTCTCTCTCTCCCTCTTCCTTCCTTTCTCTGAATTTTTTTTAAAAAAAGGAGCAGTTAAGCAATTTTAGATTTCTTGATTATTAAGAAAATAAAATTTTATGAAAAAGTGTTTTATGGGCATTTATTTTAAATAATGTCTGTTAGAAGAATTTCAGACAGCCATTTTTATGCTTCTCTTTTTCAAGATTTCTTTCCTTATGCATTTCAGTTGCATGATCTCTATTTAGAATGGATTGCTGTTTGGCCTAAATTCATTTAAATATAACTTGGAGATAATTATATAACATATCCTTTTACCTATTGGGAAATAAAAAAGAGTTACCCTATAGAATACTATCTTGCTCAAATCCATGAGATGATTTCATTGAAGTTTCTGTTTTTTGAACACTGAAGAGATTGGACGCCCAGAGAATGCAGTGTAAGGACCTCTAGGTGAGATGTGTGTACTTGTTTTTTGGATAGCTATACACTTTCACATTTTCAATGAGGCTGGGATTTTTTCAAGTGTTATTATTCCCATTTACCCAGAATTTCTTTGTTTTTTAGCAATTGTCATAATTAGTCAGTATATTTGATTGGTTTAATTATCTGTCTACCTCAAAAAATAAAGCAAAAAAATACAGCCTTATTTGTATAGATATCTTTAGGAGTCATTCAGTGCATCTTTTTAAATGACAAGTGCTTAATATATTTTACTATTATAAAATATACCAAATATACGAAAGGTACACTGAGAAAAATCAATTGACTAATGATAGCTTTGAATTCTGTATTCTTAGATATTCTCTTGTTCTACTAGGTTATTAAAATCACAAAGATTTTGAGTTGCAATATTTATTGGATACAAATATGAATGAATTGCATAATAAAAGTTTATATGCTGTCATATGTGGTTATATAAAATACACATTATACACTATGACTGAATAAATTAATATATTAAGTATTACATATTCTGATATAGAATTCTTTAATTATGAGAATCTAAACAGAACTTGGCTTCTATGTGTCTTCTCTGAATACATCCTTTATTATTCTGCATTTAAATATTTTGGCCAAACCAGTTTAATGATTCCTTTTCTATTCCAAGTACTTCTACTTGGAAATGTCCCCTTCTTTTCTTTCTTTTTTTTTTATTGCTTTCTTTCCTCACAAATTTTTGCTTACATATCCTCAGACTTAATTGGTGTGTTTTTTGTTTTGTTTTTTGGGTTTCTTTATATGCTGCTCTAGGTCAGTTTCTCCAGTGATAGGACTAATAGAATCAGGATGAATGAAACAAAAGGATGGATTCTTTCTGATTTCCTTTTACTCCCTGTTTCCCATTTTGCCTACCTATTAAAATAGAAGTCAGAGATATTTTTGATGAGAAAATAGGCTTCTTTATTCTGAAAGCTGGAATGCATTTAATAGCTCCATCTTATACTGGTTTTATACTAATATAGAGTAAATTCAAGTAAGACATGTAAAATGAAAACGTTGTCAGTGTGTGAGCACCTACTAATAACCACTGAAAAATAGCTGTAATGATGATGATTATTCCTACAAAATTATATGCATTTTACTCTACAGATTAAATTGACTTTAGGTTTTTCTTTCTTTTTTTCTTTATGAAGAATATACTTTGGGCTCCAAGTAGCTTTCTTTAAAAAGGTAATTTTTGCAAAATGACCATTTTCATAATTTGGTAGCAACCTATAAATGCTCATATTCAAAGCATTAGTATAAAAATGTATTGACTCACTGATATTTTTAATAAGTTGTGGTTATTCTGAACCTTATTGTTGTAGCTATTGATTTTAAAACCTTAAATATGTGTTTAAATAAACTCCCAGTCAAGCTAAAGTTACAGCAGAAATATTGCATCATATGCTACAACCTTAGAAACTCTCCCTTGGCAGTAATAGTCCCCGACTCCCTTTGGGTATTTTAGGCACTGATACTCCATAATGGGCCATTAAGGAAGGTGTTTAATTTGAGACCTATCCAGGTGCACTCTACTGAGATGAGATAATTTGAAAACACGTGTATTATCTCTCCTGCATGGTTGCTACTGATACACTGAGTGCAAGGAATGAAATACAGGAAAGCTATCTGGCAACACTTTGTGTATCACAAAAGACAAAACATTTCTGTTATAATCTCATGAACAAGATATTTAAAGCATATGGATATCCTTTTTATGGGAGGAGATTAGGCCTTGTCTGCTATACACTTTTAAAATTTTCCACTATTTTATAATAATCTCTTTCTTATTAATACTTGTTTAAACTGTATTTAAAAAAGAAATCTATTGACATTGTTAAGAAATGTGAATATCAGGGGTTTAAAGTCAAATTGTTTATATGAAAGATGAATGGGGCTGACCAGTCATGGTAACTAACCACAGAGGAACTCGGGTGTAGTCATCTAGCTAATGATGAGGTATAGCTTCCCCTGCATTCCTCTTGATTTGGAAAGTCTTCAAAGAAAGTGTAAGTAGATGAATATTTCCCCCTTATCTGTCTGAACAAATTGAAATAGAATGAGTTTGACATTATTACCTCAATTCTTGTAGTTTCTCCCTTCTAGACTTTATTTTTAAGTGAGTTAATTTAGCAACTGTCATTGTTTTCAGAGAAATCATGTTAAGAAATGAGGTGATTCTGAGTTCAGTGTCCTAAACCCATACTGATGTTTAATACAGTTCTGGTCATCTAATTTGACATTTAGGTTATGGAAAAAAAACATTTTTCACCAATCTCAACTGTGGTGCTATTTACAATATAATAATAACTTTCAGAATTTTACAGGATAACATGTGATTACGTTGGTTTTAAATCAAACCCTAGAACTTCACTTATCAGACATACAGTAGATATAAAATATTGTCACGGTTGTCAATCATGAAGTACTCAGGTAATTTCAGTTATAAAATTGCCAAAAATAAATTTATTTCTCCCAGTTCTGGAGACTGGAAGTCCAAGATCAGATTGCCGGCAAGGTTGGGTTCTGGTGAGAGCCCACTTCCTGGGTTTTAGACAGATGTCTCCTTGATCTAACCTCCCGGGCGGGAAGGGGCTAGAAAGCTCTCTGGGGTCTCTTTTTTAAGGGCACTGATCCCATTCATGAGGGCTCAGCTCTCATGACCTAATTACCTCCCAAATGCACTACCTACAAGTACTTTCACATTGAGGATTAGTCTTCAACATATGAATTCCCGGGAGACACAAAATTTGTTTATAGTAGGTGTGCTTCAGAATCAGTAGTCAATAGAAATGATGAAAAGCAGTAGAGTCAAATGAATGAAAGGCCAAGCGATGAGTATAGACTGTTTAGGTACAAATCTGGGCTCCTTCATTTGTTGCTATGTGACCTCACTAAGTTCTTTAACTTCTTGGTCCCTCAGTTTCCTTATTTGTCAGTAACCCATTTATTTGGAGTTGTTATATGATTAATAAAAATGTTTATATATAGCATTAATTAAATCAGCTAATGTGTGAGAAGCTCTAATGAGAGTGCCTGATATAGTGAAGACTCAAGAGATGTTAACTGTTGTTATACAGAGGACAATTATTTGTCTGGTGCTCTCTAGATTTTGAATAGATTGATATGTTCCTGTTATAAATGGAATTATTTACTTTGAAGTAGAAATCTGTTATATTCAGAGTTTTTAAACTATAGCTTGTTTGCCTTGCTAATTTCTACTCCCCTAAGAATATAGAAATCAGGTCCTAATTATTGTCAGAAATGGCATATTGTAAAGCAGTTGTTGATTTTTTAATATCATTTTATATAATAGTTACCTGCATTCAGACTTATTTTTCACAGTTAATAATGATGATAAAAATTCAAGGTTTTATGAATATTTTAATTTTTGAAAAGCAAAGTAAGGGATCTATTTTTTCAAATTACATCTGTTTTACAAATTATATACATGAAAGGGTATGAGAGCCGTACCCTTTAGTTTTAGTTTTAATCATCTCATTTTAAACAATTGAATTGTTTTCCAAACAAGTTGCATTATTGTAATTATTTATCCTTAGCTTAACTTCAAACTCATTGATTTTATTTCTTATTGAACGTATCAGTGGTGGCAAATATTACCTTATTCAAAACTTTTGGGAAACAAACTCCAATCAAATGCTTTGTGGGATCTCCCTGAAGAGGTTAACTCAAGGGCACGTCACAAGAAAATGATCTGTAAAACATCAGTCTATTTCATGGTTACATGATATGCTGCCCTAGAGCCAAAAATAGAAATGTTCATTAAATCCAAATTTGTTCCTAAACATTAATAGACACGTATTAGATGATAACATTATCTGAAGACAGTTAGATGAGACTTTTACTGTCAAGAATTTTCTTATTAAAATTACCTTCCTAGATTACTTGTTTTCTAATGTAGCATCAAATTATGTTTGAAATATAATTATAAGGGGATATGTCTTTTACTTATGCAACAAAAATATTGTTTGTTAGTGTTTCTGGTAGTGTATAGAGACTGATCATTTCATTGCCTGAAAAGTGTTGTAAGTTAACTCTTTTAAAAATTAATTGTATACAGATAGGTCTTTGCTCTTACTCTCTGAAATTTTTGGAGGACATAGTAGGGAAGAAATGAAGGAAGAAAGGAGACTTGAGTGAAAGTTCTAGCAGAAATGTTGTTTTATTCTTGAACTATTATCTCTGTTTCCAATTTGATTTAACTTTTTCCTGTATCTTTTGTAACCTCTGTTCTTTTCCATCTGTTTTTTTTCCTGATTTATGTTCCTTCCATCTCGACAAAACATTAACTGTGATATTTCTACAACTTGAAAAATTGTTGTCTTGACTTCCTTCAAATAATCTATATTTTAAACCACCATCTGAACTTGTATGTGACTATGAACTCTGGCAAATATTGTTACTGACACCATCAGCCTAAGGTATTTTTCTTTCCTCTCCATTTTCTCCTATAGACCACGACCAATTTAATCTCCTAAAAGCATGGTGTTTATGATGTACCTTCTGATTCTATCCCCTTTTCACCCAACCACTCACAAATACCTATCAAATGTTCTTCTGTCCCATTCACTACCAAATGTAATGCATTTACTATTTATAACTCTACTGCTGAATGTAAAGCCCTTCATTAAATGAGAACAAGGATTTTTCTCACTTATTGAATACCTGTTCTTGCCAGGAACCTTTATAGGTGATATATCCGTTATTTAAGCCTTATAACTACTTTGTGGAATAAGTATTAATTCCAGATGTGAATGTAAGGGTATAGAAAATGTAATAATCTACCGGTGGTCATATGGAATACAGCTTGATGATAGAGGAATTAAACACCATGTCTCACTCAAAAATTCATGTCATGCTTTCTATTCATGGTGCTTCTGATGGTTCTGACTTGTTTGATGTTTAATACTAGATGACAGAAGCTTAGAATTTTTAAAAATCTGTGCAGCAATAAAGGACTTAAAAAAACATGGCCACATCTAGTTCTAGGTCAGGGCAAACACATACTTAGTATATATGAAATATCTTTCAGGTTCTATATGACTTGAAAGTGTTATAAAATATGCATCTGTTCAGATAAGTAGTCCAATTATAGTCTGTTCTTTGGTAGTAATACACTGCCAAATGGATAATAATACCATTGTATCTATAAGTGTTGTAATTCTCTGGAATCAATAATTGATCTCAAATAGCATAATAGCTGCTAAGCAGTGTTATGCAAATTTGGAACCCTGACAAAACTATCATATTATGAAAATAATGCAGCAAAGGCTGCATTATTTTTTTGTGATGCCATGTTAGGTACTAGCTAAACACCCCTTAGTTTATTAATTAAATGATTCACTTAATACCTCTATTTCATTTAATGCCTCTATTAACTCAGGCTCTTTATTTCAAGCCAAAGATAATTTACACAAATTAAATTGGAAACAAAATGTTCAAGTGTTTAGGAGCACTCTAGAGGGCTATAAAACTTTTTGGAATATACTCACTACAAATATTTATCCTTGATTTATTGATTGATTGATTGAAGTTCTCACCTGAGGATATTTTTTCCATTGTTTTTGAGAGAGAGGGAGGGAGAGAGAGGGAGAAACATCCATGTGAGAGAGACATATCAATGGGTTGCCTCCCCCGGGTGCTCGACCGGGGCGGGGGATGGAGCTGCCACCGAGGTCCATGCCCTTCTCCAGCGCGACCCCGGGCCCATGGGCCACAGGCTAGGCCGGCAGCCTCGGCCTTAGGAGACAGCACCTGGCCTGGGTGGCACCTGGGGATCTCAGGCTGGATTCCCAGGCGGGGCTACCTAGGCTGTGGGATCGCTCCGGCCCCCAGTCAGGGCGAGTCTGGGAGGCAGTCAGTGTGTCTTTCTCACATTGATGTTTCTCTCTCTCTCTCTCTCTCTCTCTCTCTCTCTCCCTCTCTCTCTCTCTCTCTCTTTCTCCCCCTCTCTCCCCCTCTCTCTCTCTCCGCCCCTGCCTTCCTCCCTTCTACTCTCTCTGAAAAGCAATGGAAAAAACATCCTCAGGTGAAGATATAAATAAATAACATTGCTTGCATTGATTTTTGTGTATTTATGTAATTTCTTTAAATATTATAAACTATTTAAATATCTCACACTGCAGGGTTTGGAACTAACCGAGTTGAATTCAGCTTTCTTTGCCTGGTCTTCAGGCTCTTTTCCGCTCTCCCTCAGCGGGCCGGGTGTAGTGTTCCCACTGCTGCTCCCTGACCCCGCAGCCCTGACGGCCCGCTGCAGCCTGACAGGCCCTGCTCACCGGTTCTTCACCTGCTTCCTAAAACCCTTCACCCAGAATGTCCCCCCACGCGCGTTAGTGACATCCCGTCCGTCGGTGAAATTCCAGCGCAGTTACCGTGCTTCTCTTATAGTCTTCCAGACCTTCCAAGCTGTGTTAGTTCATCTATTTTTTAAACCCTATTCTTTACCTTACTTGGATTTATATTATTTGTATGTCCTGCATTATCTCTTCTCCTTTCCCCCCTCTCTCTCTTTTAATACAAAGCATTATGGCATAAATATCTCATATATACTCCATGGCCAAACCCAGTTTACATTGTTTGTATGAAATAATGGCCTCGTGGGACACTATGCCACAGAAACACATGTGGGTTGATTGAGTTCAGTATTTCTTGAAAATATTAAATATGATGATTAAGAATTTGCCCTCTATGAATCTTCAGTGGTGTCTGCCACTATTTTAAAAAGTATTCATTGCTGAAACATTCAGCTCCTTACTGCGACTAGACTCAATAGTTAATATAATGTGCTTTAAATGAATAAATATTGAAAGGGAAGTTCCTTGAACTTTATTGTAATAGGAAAATGTAATAAACTTATTTAAACAATAAGCTTCGGTTTTCAAAGTCAAAACGTAAAGACAATGTGTTTAATTTTTTAAAACATGATATGATCATTAGTAATATTACCCAAAGTAATAGTGCTTTTTAGTTTCATGGTATACTCACATAGTATATTCAAATGTACTCATATGTAAAATAATTAATACAAATTTTAGCAAACAATAAGAAAACTTTAAAGAAAACGTATTTTTCTGAGTTTCAGACAATGTAAGTTATAGCTAACATTAAAAAATTATATGTTTTATGCAGTCTAAACTTTTCTGAAACTCATTTTCTTTACCTGGTGATCATCACACCAAACATTTTGAAGTATTATTATAGGATGGTGCTGGGAAGAAGGTGTATTATAGCCATCTGATTTTTCATCTTTTCCCTAAGAGATAACATTTCATAGATCTCCCCTCCACCTCAGAAGGAGTATTCCACATAGAACTGCTTTGGGAAGACATTTTTCTGAGAGAAGACATCATCCTTCATTTCCTAGGGCGTGGACAGTGAAGCATTGCAGTGTATGTGCTTATTACAGTGCAGTATTAGTAACTCATGGGAGGATAGCCATCTTAAATTTGAATAAGGAGCATTAAAACCCCTGATCTAAGCATCTATGCATAATTACTGTACATGAAATATAATTTCCAGCCTTATTAAATAAATATTTCTCAGAAATACTTGGCTCTTTTTGGTTACTCTGGATGAGTCTTATTTATAAATGTAGAGAGCTGTGTTCTCATAAATCTTCATTAACTAGATGCTCTGTTATGATAACAGATATTTGCTTTACTTGTTAAGGTAGTGATAAATGATAAAATGTAATAACTACATAAATCTGTTTGAAATTTATATCATACTTATGAGTTATATGTCAATTTTATATCACTAAAAAGGTAATTTATGGAGAAGGATTGTGATAAATACTTGAATTGTTAGTGAATGTAATTTTAAATTGTTCAAATTTCAGAATACACCAAAATCACTGGAAGCATACAGATAACACCCACCCAACTAATATGTATAAGCACTTCTAAAGTAATTTTTTGGGCTATATTTTGGCAGTAGCTATAAATTCCCTAAATAATACATGCTAAATTGGAAGCTCCTATATTATAATTAGCAATGGAGTTATAGAACTGTATACTTATAAGTAATTATTAAAATAGCACCACATGGCATTTTATACATTTGGCATGTTCCAAATATGTAAAAGAACATGCCCTCTAAGAAGATGTATGTGGCAGAAACAAATAAACATGCAAAATAAAATATGAAAAATCAAAATGTATAAAGCTGCTAAAGAGTAAAATTTGTAATTAGCAGAATCTGATTCTGAAAATATAAAAATATTATAAAGAAGATATAGTATCTTGTCAAGGTCATTATGAGGAGAAAGTATAATAATAACATACATTGTATTTGGGGAAAGATTGAGAGTAAGTTATTTTACAGAAATGTGATTAAGAATAGCTAAAATGAAGGTAACAGTTGCAAGGTGAGTGGCATGCAGATTCTGTCATTAATATCTATTTAGAGTGTAGAAAGGAAGTAAATATAAAGTAAAAAAAGCTTTCAAGCATGATTTGGGAAGAAGGATATATGAAAATGTTAAACAGGAAAACCAAATTATGACAATAGAATTTAAGGTGAGAGTTTCCCCAAATTAAAGTCAATGTCTTAAATTTAGAACTATTGTTTCAGAAACAACAGATGTAATTAAAGTGTTTTCAGTGTATAACAGTACTAAATGTGAATGAAATTCAGTCTAAGGGTAACAAATAGACTTTCCATCCATTTGTAGCATTTTTTTTTTCATTTTGTGATATAAAAGAATATTAAGGAACTTGACTCACATCACACAGCTTCATAATTATAATCTTGAATATTAATGATGTAAGTTCCCAATCAGGGACTATCCTGGAAATACATTCCTTCCAAGCTTTGCTCAGGTAACAGGCAAAACCATTTGCCATATTGTGATAATCTTTGATGAGAGATAGAAATGCCATCTTTTGAGAATAATTTTTAAAGCATTAACCTGTTTATTAATGGAAATTATTAGCATAAGTTATAGGTATATTTTAAATAAAGGTGACATATGGGAAATCCTTTATAAAATCTCACATTTAGTATGAATTGTTCATCTGTAGAGTTCTCAAGTGGAGCGAGGATGCCTAGATTCCTGTGTTAGTTTCCTAGACATGTAAGTGAGGGGGTGGGTGGGCACATGGTCTGTCCCTCGTTTTGAAGGAATAAAGGACACAAAGGTAGTTGGTGAGAGACAGACGTGTACTGACAGACCTGTACACTCGTGTGGCAATCTCTGCAGCAGGGAATTAAAGTGTGTTATCTCTAATCCTCAGAATCAACCTACAAGCTGAATATTGTTTTTTGGTCTTACAGTTGAAGAAACTGAGATTTAGAGAGGTATGCAAACTTGCCCAGCACCATAGGTCAGCATGATTTTAAATGCTGTTACACACCAAAGAAAAATCTGTTAGTTTTTTACTTTGTTTCTAGAACATCTCACATAAAACATGTCACATTTTGCACAGCAGTGTAATTTATTGGTGAGTGTACTTTTTGGCATATTTCATTGCAAGTTGTTTTAAAATGGGGATCACATTTTAGAACCGTAGACACACTCTCTGAATTTTGTCCCATAGTATTAGCACAGAGAAGGCTAAGACAAATTTTTTTGGAGATGGAAATTCTTTTTTTGCAATTGACTTGTTAAATGCTTTATATCTTTAGTAAGTTGTCTTTTTTATGAGTAATTATCTTGTCATATGTAACTAAATGAGTCTCTAATGCCTTTTGGTTTTTCTTTGTGTTTTTGAAGAGCTATATTTTAGAAATGAGTTAAGTGAAAATCCCTTTTATATGAACACTGATTGGTTTGGTAAAGTTAATGACAACACGTAAATTGGAAAAAAAATTACAGAAAAAAAATTTTTTAATGTTAGTATTCAAGGGGGGGGGGCGCGATACCTTTCTATAGGTTATGAGCAATCTTGTCTTTCATTTAGCTATTAAAATTTATATAGTTTAATTGGTGGGATTTTATTATATATGCTCCCAAATTAGCACATTGTTTTAGGGCTGTGCGTGAGAGGTAGGTGGGTGGTGAAGCTGGAGTGTGAGAATGTGTTACCTTCTCAAATAATAGCTGCTGTTCCTCCAAATTCCTTTCTCCGCCTCTGTTTACACAGTAATCATGAAAACAAATTCCTATGCCTAAATCAAATGTAAAATTTCATAGTAGAAGTGCCTTTATGCCCTGCTGCAATATCTTCAAATAACCATTATTATAAATAATAGATATGTAATTTTTACTTTTTTTATAAAATAACTTTCTCCCATTGCTTCATCAATGTGAAAATATATATCTTATAAAATAAACTATTCTGGTTTTCACTGAAGCCAGACATCACAATAGCAATACTCATGTTTCACTATGGAAATAATTTTCCCTGAACCTCCAAAGGGTATAATGTGTAATTAGGCTTCAGAAAACCATCATTTTTCTCTTTCCTTTTGTCCTTTGCTCTGATGCTGTTCCAGGTTCTCCATTAGTTATTTAGTTATTAATTATTATACAAATTAATATAGCACATTTATATTAATTTGTCCAGTGATACTGAATTATTTATTTCAGTTCGTTTGGAGTGTGGAATTACACACTGGTAATACATGCATAAATATTGTCCTTTAGGTTACTCACTCATTTTTATATATGAATCCTGTACTCATTAAGATGAAATGAGGAGGTATAACATGTTTTCATCAGGAAATAAACTTTCAAGGAGTTAAGAGAACCTGTATTTGATAACCCTTTTTTTTTTCTTGTTTGCAGGATTCGGATTTGGGATACTGGTGTTTCTGTTTTGAGGAATATTTCTTTTTGGGTTTTTCCTTTTTTTTTTTTTTAATCATCGGTCTTGGAATATACAAGAGCCAGAAACCAGAAACACTTGCTGTGATTCACGTTTGAAACACTCGCTCGGAGGCCCGCTCACGCCGACTTCCCAGCCATGTGGCCAGCACAGCTCCTCGTCCTCATGATGCTCTTAGCACCAGTAGTTCACGGTAAGACCTTTACTCAGTTTTTGTGTGATGCTTAACGGTGTCTCAGTTATTTAAACTAGCCCTGTTCTTTAAATCTTTGCTCTAAGATGTTGCAGCTTTTGCCTACCATATATTAATAGAAGTAAGTTAGAAGGAAGGGACACAGTGTGCACCCTAAGCTGCAATAAATATGAGTTTGAATTTTATTTCTTAAGGTACCTTTTGAAATATATATGTAACCAAAGTTTTTTTGTTTGTTTTTAAAATAAAACTTTTGCATGTTTTATTCTTTATTTTTACCACACTTAGGGAAAATCAGTTGAATCATTAACTTTATCAGTTATTGTGAGCTTTTCTTAAAAAATATTTTTGTAATTAAAATAATTTTAGTGTAGAAATATGCACATTTGAAAGAACCCCCCCCCTCAAAAAAAAATCTGATTTCCCAAACTAAGGAATCATTTGTGAATGTTTACTCCTCTGTTTAATCTTTATACAGAGAATAAAAACTAACCTCGCATTAAAGGAAAATTGTTTTTGTCAAATACCTTTTGATGCAATACAGGAAAAAAAACATTAAAATAATATGAAATATGCAGAAAGGTCATTTTACAGAAACATGCTAATATACTCATAAAAGACTATATTCATGTTCACTTAAATATATTGGTATTGATTACACAAATATATAAGAAATTATATACCTTTGGAAATTTTATAAAACATATAATTATTCAATAAGTAAGCAATACAATTTCTGTACAACTTAGTATATAATATTCATTGAATCTCAATAAAAACTGACAAGTTAAAGTGTGTATATATATATATATATATATATATATATATTCCTTTTTCACAATTTAAAGTTTTCTGCTCATTACACTGGTTTTGCACTAAGATGAAAATGGTACAATACAGTCTCTATCTCATATGTTAATGGTAATTAGAGCAAAGAGAAGGGGACACAGCTGTATTTGCCAGTACTTAGGAGGTCTGAGATATTATAATGTATCAAGCAACTTAAATGATTTTTTAGCCTTTCTCACTCACCCTTGGTTTTTAATTGATTACAGAAATCCATTGTAGTTCATCAGCGATGCAGTTCCCAGTTTGGCTCATGTTTCTAAGTTTCAACCGAATTGCATTCTGCTATCATTGTAAGAGCCGGATAAAATAACTTCTGTGTCTTTTGAAGTTATTCTCTAAAATTCCCCTGATTTAACAGTTATATCTAACAAATCACTATAAGGTAGTGCTTTAAAAAAATGAAAGTAAAATTATATATCCATAAACTATAAATTTTATCAAAAACGTGTCTCTAATTCATGTGCCGATGCAGCACGTAAACATTCACATACTTGGGCACATATAACATTTGTGGTAAGGGGCAATTCAAGAATCATGTCACTTTAAACAAGTGCTTTTCTCATCTATATATCTCAAGATGATTCTAGTTAGGTTTTTTGATGTTATAAAAATGCCTCACTCATAAGGTTCTTTTGAAGACTGAGTAAATAGCATATGTAAAGAATCTAGCACAGTGCACGACAAATATTAAGTGGTTGAGCATGTTCATTGCCTTCATCATACTCTCTGTCCCTCCAGTTTTGGTTCCAGTAAATTCGAACAACCAGGAATTAGCTCAGAAATTATCTTACAATAAGAACAGTTCCATTTGATGTTGATGTTCAAGGAAAGAAAAAAATATATATATATACACACACACACACACACATACATATATATATATAATTTTTTAAAAGTCAGTTTAAATTTACACTTGTTTGAAGAAGGTAGGTTAAAAATAGCAGAAATAGACATTGTAAAAAAGACTGTCTTTACTGAAATTTCTGTCTCCCAAAAATGACCTTCTATCATTGGGCCCCAAACATGGCTGAGCTAAATCTTGGTTCTTGGATTGGGACCTGTACTGAACACACACACACACACACACACACACACACACAGACACACACACAGACTATCTCTAGGTAACTCTGACAAATATCTTAAACCCCCTAGTAGGGCACATAGAAAATTGATCAGGTATATACAATATTTGAGGCTAACAGCTTAAGCAATCCTTTCCATCTTGTATGAACTCCTTTCTGTTTTATTTTTCTTAAGCCACATAAAGCTAACCAGTACAGAAGCTTTCAATTTATAAACTGTGTCCTCATTACCGTGCTTAGATATTCTAAAACTTGCACCAGGGAAAATTCAAGTCAGTGTCGTCGGCCTTCTAGAGAAGCTTCTCCATCGCCGTGTGGTACCACCTCTGACTTGTCAACAAAGGGCTTCCCATGAACAGCCCTTGAGATCGCAGCTCACCCATAAGCTAAGGACACACTAACCTTCCACCAGTGCTGAAATCTACTGGGATAGTGTTAGAGCTTCCACCAGTCCTGGCTTAAAGCAACACCGCATCACTTAAAACCGTGATGACTGAGTTAAATGGATGTTGCAATTACAGAAATCATCTTTTCCCCAGAACATCCCCCGGTACCCTCTCCTTGCCCGCCACTGTGATGCCCAGCATCATCTGCCCTCCTGTCCATGGAGAATTCACTTTCTTGGGTATGACCTGAGACGCTATCCTTTCTCTTGAGCAAATAATAATGATGACTACTGATTTTATAGCCATACACTTTATATGTATGGGTACAATTAATTCTCACCATATTCTCACGGGTTTAACAATATTTGTTATTATAATTCTTATCATTAACTCTTTACAGTAAAAATATTGAGGTATCGAGTGGTAAAGGAAGTTCACTAATGTTACACGACTATTATGAGATTCAGAGGTGATTTAGAATCAAGGAGCTGGTTTCATAAGCTCTGGTCTTACTGCCAGTAATGAGTTTCTATCAAGACCATTCTTCCCAGTAGAGAATCCCATCTCGACTCTCCTGGGCATTTGAGAGGTGAGGTGGAAATGCAGATCACCTGCCTCATCCATCTTCTGGGTGCAGACAGACTGAACTTTAAAGTCTGACAAACCTGAGATAAAATTCTAGCTCTACCACCAACTAGCTCTGTAACCCTATTACTTGGTAAACTAGTTAACAAATACCATTTATTACTCACTATGAATCATAAAACTGTGCTGTCTGCTAAAAATATGGCAATGATAAAAAAAGATTTTAATTCTTCCTTCAAGGAGCTTACAATAACTTAAATGTATGTCTACTTTTCATCTTTAAGAATAAACATTTACTCCATGCAGAGTTATTTTAAAAATGGATAGAATAATATACTATGCATAGCTTCTAACGTGGTGCTTGGCATTTGGTAAATCTTTGTAGATGACTTCTCCCCTTACTACCTTGAAACTGAGCTAAACCTCTGAGCATTTGATAAGGAAAATGCATAATTGCCCTTATTCTTGCCTGGAGAACTGAAAGAGATCTTTTTCTACTTAAACATCAGTATTCAAGTTTTGCCAGAAATTTCTTAATACTACTCTCTCAACAAAATTAGTATTAAACCTATACATAGCAAAGCTTAGTATATAATGTCAGCATATAAACTATAATTATTAGTATATAATTGTCAGTGGTAGTCATGTGTAAATGGTAGCATGTAATGCATTTTGCATGAATTTTACATGGATAAAATTAGAAGCCAAGCTCAAGAATTAATTCTGAATAACATTTACATTAGTTGAATGATCTCCCCATCTTTCTAGAAAGTCAGGCCAATATTTTATATAGGAAAACAGAATGAATCAGTGCATCCCCATTATGTGTATATATACACATGCTTTTAAATTAGGAAATGTCCAGTTGTATGTTCACCCGTCCATATCTGCGTCTCTATGTGCCTCTGTATTTCTGTTCCATGACTGTGCGCCCTTCCTGTGTGGCCATAAAACCCTCGTCTACTATGCAGTGAGGCCTGGCAGAAGTAAAGCGAAGCCGCAGAGGCAGACGGCCAGTTCTTTGCTGTTACCCATCTTAGTGTCACGTGAAGATAACGGATTTTTTTGTTCTATTGATGTGGTTGGAAACGAGGGAAAATAGTGGAATTGGAGAACACTATCCAATGATAACATGGGCCCGGGGGCTCCTGCTGAGTGGCAGTGAAGGGATTCCAAGGTTCAGTGTGGGGCCTGAGCTGGGAGATCTGGTCAGGGTGTGACGTCAGCCAAGCCACATGGAGTGGGAGTTGAGAAGGTGAATGGGGTGCTCAGATAGTTTAAATATATCTCATTTTAATTTAAGTATACTTAGAAATTGTGTCTTTATTGAAAACAGGAAACAGGATTGTTTGAGCTCAGTATGGGTAATGGGAAACAATATTTGTTATGTTACATTTGCATAGAATATAGGGTTTTAATATTTTTTGTATAACCACTATATGCTTACCTTTTTTCTGCAAGCCTATTTTTATTGTTGTTAAAGCTACATGTGTGTTTATATATTCATGGACTTTACAGGGTATCCTGCTTTTTATTATGTTCAAGGAGTTAATTACAATAAAAAGTTTTTAGCAGGGACAAAACAATTAATACATGCATTTATATTTAGTGCTATACATTTTTATGTAATTTGAATTTTACTGTTAATCTATTTTAATAGTTATAATACTGTTTAATGTGTCAGTGATTTAAAATAATACCCATATATTTTTTTAACTACTAATAAGATGTGAAGCTTGAGCAAGGAGATAATTACATTTTACTACATAACATCTCACTGTGTAATTCTTTTTATGAAGTTATGTTTTATAAGTGCAAAAAAGTCAGGTTGACTGCTAAGCTCTGCTTAACTTTGTTATATTTAGAAATCAACCATCTTCAATATGTTTATAATGTTTGCCAGCCTAGGTAATTTGTAATATTTGCAGTAATATCACTATTTTTCTGGTCAGATGTGTTCTACAGAAAAACCTTTGTCATGGCCATGATATGTAAGGTTGCTGCTAACACATCCAACACCATCTTCATTAGCCACATGGTACTGAATTTCAAAATATTGATGCTGTAAATTAACTCTGCAGTCTCTGATATTACGATGTAAAGTACAAATATGCATGGCTGATAGCTTTCCTTGTAAGAATGGGTTTAGAAACCTTCCCTACACACTTGGCATGCAGTTAGCAATTTGAAAAGAATTTTCTCACTTGCAAAATGAGTTATATGTGAATTTTATTGTAGTGATACTCATGAGTGAGTAAAATTGCATTTTCTTATTTTCAGATTTTATTTGTTGTGCTTATTTCGGGGGTTAAGGATCCTATCTTCGTTTTCATGTTTCTTGGACATGGGGCAGACTGAGGCTGCAAGAGAGTAGCTGTATCCTTGATGTTGAATTAATTTAAAAATACTTAGTTATACAATACATGAATACTTATCTGTTTTCCTCTTTATTGCATTGCTGTTTACTTTTATTCTCAATGTAAGAATGCTCTTACATTTATAATTTCATATAAGTAGCCATGGTACATTTTTTCATGCATTTGTTTCCTCCATTCTGAGTGGAAAACTACTCCTTAATGATCAGTCAAAAAATTGAAATGCAGTAAGAAAGAGTCTCATTGATTTCTTATGTAAATAGAGACTATGTACTGTAGTCTGATCTTTTTAAATTTGGCCGTTTAGAATAAGGCCCTGTTGAAAAATAAAGTTAGTTTATTCTCTGCTTTTTAATTGATAAATTGATTGGTTTGGTAAAGTTAATGACAACACATGAATTGGAAAAAAATCATTTCAGAAAGTTTTTCATTTTTTTAATGTTAGTATTTAAAGAATGGGGGTTTATCTACCTATAGATTATGAGTAATCTTGTCTTTAGATTTAAAAAAAAATAATGACATTTTTATTTTATTTAAATCTGTATTTCCCCTATATTGCCATCATAGCAGAATTAGATTTCATTAAATATAGAAAATTGTCTTTCAGGAAAAATCTATTATATATGAAAAATTAATCAAATAATCTAGGCTTGTTAATGGTTTGCAAGAGAAATATGCTAGTTGCACTTACAAAAGTAATAGATACAGGTTTTTGTACAAAAATAGGCTCTCCCAATGGCATTTGATAAGCTTTCTGTTTTTATTTCATCTACACACATCGTAGTTTGTGGTGGTTTGAATGTCTTAAAGTCAAGGTTGTAACTTACTAGTTAAGTACAAGAACAGAGTCTCATGTATTTCTTTGTCATTATCAGGGTCACCTACTTTATTGTCAAAGTAATTCTCCTCATAGAAATTTAAATTAAAAGCAAAAATCCAATAATCCCATGACCCAGTGATATACTGAATATTAATGTTTGTTAGAGTTTCCTGCTGTCATGCTATGTGTACACATATTTTTTTAAATTGGAATAATATAAGAAATAAAATTTACCTTTCATTTGACTTTACATCAAAATGTAGACATTTCCATGCTCTCATTAAAATTTTTTAAAATTATAATGTTGTTTCACACAAAGGAACCATAGTTTATTTAACCATATGGTAATGGCTCAACAGTGAAGGACATTGACATATTACCATTACAAATAGCACTATGAAGGAACATGCTTGTATATAAATTTGACTATATCTCTATACTCCTGGAAGAAAGTATCTTGAGTAAGTGGAAAGTAAAAGAATGATTCCTTCTTAGATTAATTATTTTAAATGAATGGTAATAAATGATCAATATGACCTTGCTTTTTTTTACTACAATCCGTTTAAAAGAATTCACAAGTTTTGGCTTCCATAATAAA
Source organism: Miniopterus schreibersii (assembly GCF_964146895.1). Classification (NCBI taxonomy): domain Eukaryota; kingdom Metazoa; phylum Chordata; class Mammalia; order Chiroptera; family Miniopteridae; genus Miniopterus; species Miniopterus schreibersii. The sequence goes on from NC_138101.1 coordinate 34,107,316, forward strand.
GAAGAAAACAAAATATGAAGAATAAATATTCAACTATAAAATATAATTATTATTTGAAGGGGTATGGTGGTGTACTCAGTAGATTTGAGGAAAGTTTCTCAGAGTTGAGACCACTTTGAGTTCAGCTGTATGATTCACACATACATACTGTCCATAACTAAGTAACTCATGCATTTCATTGCTGATTTGAATGAAAACAGCAATGAAATGCATGACTGACTTAGAAAATATCATAGCAAGAAATGCATGGACTCTATGAGATGGCAACTCTGAAGCTTTACTGGGGCTATTAAAGAACACACAACGTTCCATGTTCCTGGATGAAAAGACTGAGGACAACAAAATTGACAAAAGTTTTCCAAATTAATTTCTTTACATTTTTACTCAAATGCACTCATAGTACCAATTTCTAGGTAGAAATTTAACAAGAATATTCTAAAATATATGTTGAATATTAAACAAGAGAAAAGTTAATAAAAATGAAAAGAGTAATAGGAAGGCACTTTGCCCAGTTGATCATAAAATATATACTGTAAAAATACAGTAATTAAAAAATCTTAAAATAAAGCAAATTGATCAGTTATAAAAATGAGTTCTCTGAAATAGCACTGCAGTTTATTTGTTTTGCAGTGTGATAGGAATGACTCCTAAGAAAATCAAGTGTCTAGAACACAAAGTAGTCAAGTTGGGGTCAAATCAATTTGTGTGTGTGTGTGTGTGTGTTTCAAATTATATGTTATGAAACTTCTGAAGGAAGACTTCTTTGAGTTACTTTCATTAATCTCCATTTTTGAGCAGTGTATTAGATGAGATAAACCAAGCTGTAGTCACAGTAGATTCCAAAATTAATAATGGCTTCCAGAGAATATTTTCTTGTTCACCAAACATTGCACAGTTGTACAACCATCACCACTATCAATTTTAGAACATTATTAGTCCTCCAAAAAGAAACCCCGTACCCATTATTAGTCACAGCTGGTACCTTTAACTCCCATCCCTGGCAACCACTAATCTACTTTATGTCTCCATGGATTTACCTATTCTGGATATCTTTCCTAAATGGAATTATACAATTTCTGATTTTTTGTGTGATTTGCTTCTTTCACATATCATAATTTAAGAATTTATGCATATCTTATAATGTATCAACACAATTCTTTTTATTGCCAAATATCCTGTCCTCATTTACAAGGTTCTGTGTGAACATGATTTTACTTTTCTGTGGTGCACACCTAGGAGTAGAATCACTGAATCACATGGGAACTCTGTTTAGCATTTTGAGGGACTGCAAAACTGTTTTCCAGAGGGGCTGTGCAGCAGTACATTCTCAGCAGTAATAAGAGAGTTCTCATTTTTCCACATCTGCACCCACATTTACTGCCTTTTCTATTTTAACCCTTCTAGTCTAGATGGAGTAGTATCTCATGGTTTTGATTTTCATTTCTCTAATGCATAATGATATCAAGCTTCTTTTCATGTGCTCACTGGCCAATTGTATGTATATCTTACTTAGAGAAATATTATTCAATCACTTCTCATTTTTTAATTTTTTATTATTCAGTTCTACCTGTTCTTTTTAGAAAAGACTAGAGGATATTATTGTTAGAATATATTTAGATGTAAGAGTTCTTTATTTTTTTAAGATTTTTTTAAATTGATTTATAGAGAGAGAGGAAGGGAGAGGAAAAGAGAGAGAAACACTGATGTGAGAGCAGCTGCCTCCTGCATGCCACCTACTGTGAATTGAGCCCTCAACCCGGGCATGTGTCCTAAGCAGGATCAAACTGGCAACCTTTTGGTGCAGAGAATGATGCCCAGCCAACTGAGCCAAACCAGCCAGGGCTAGATGTAAGAGTTCTTTAGGCTGTATATTCTAAGAGAGGCTTTTTGCCTGTATTTACTCATTTAAATCTTATCTACTTTACATTCACTTTGAAATCACATGCCATTTTTCTAGCCTCACTCAACCTCCCCTTTTACTAATATATTTGATTCCAAAAGTAGTTCATCAATTCAGGTTTTTGTTATGATGGTAAAAACTAGTAATTGACAATGATTGAAATTTCACTCTGATACGTGAATTGTATAGCAGTGACTTATCTACAAAACAAGGTAATTTCCTGGGTTCTTCTAGTAGCTTACAACTACTCCCCCTAAGAAAATGATAAAGAACATTAAGCTTTAATCATGGTGGCCAAAAGAGTTTCTACTTTTGTTCTCACCTGGATTCTTCCTTAAGATTTTGGAAGGCCTCTTTACATTTGTGTGTGTCTTTGCTCAAATTATAAATATTGAGTCTTTAATTTTATTTCCATAGACTCTTTTTCTCTAATATGTTCTGCAAACTATTGGATGCCTTTTACTTCATCTCAAGAAAGTTATTCATTTCATTATGTGTCTTTATCAAACCTATGTATTGTATATTAGCGACCACTCACATTGCACCCACAAAGATGAGCGTCAGAAGAAAAGACGAGATTTTATATGGCAAGAGTCCTAGCAAAACTGCACTATTCCAAGCAAGCAGGTTTATATGAAATATTAGCATTTGGAAAATAAGTTTAGGAGAAAGCTAAATACAGGTAATGAGTTACAAATATTGGTACTGAATAGCTCCTGCGGTTCTAAAGAACTATGAATGGAGGATGATGTCAATATATGTAGAAAGTAATATTTACATGAAGCCCTGAAGTTTACAATATTATCTAAGATGCTTTAGAATCCTAATTTACATGGCCCTGTTGAAAGAAAAGAAAGATCTTAAGCCTTAGAGTCTAGTTCCAGTTCTATGGCTTCCAAGATACATGACCTTAACCCATTTGATTCACAGTTTCCTTATTTGTTGAGGGGGTAATTAGGCCTACTTTGTTACAGTGTAAGGATTAAGTAAAATATTGTGTGGAAAGACCCTAACACAAAGCCTCACACATTTAATCCTGGGAGAATGTGGTCATTAAAACATACCTTTTGGAATTAGAACTAAGAAAACACAAATGACTTGGATAGTAAGCAAAATCTAAAATATAACACCATCTTGGGGTCACTTACTCTCCGCAGAGTTTTTCAAAGACTGCATTGTATATTCTTAATCCCCAATTGTGATGGTTTCTCTAATTATGAGCCTACACATTTGTACACACATCCCATCATTATATTCAGGACTCACCCACTGGACTGTAACTAAGTCTTTAATGAGTTACTAATGAACATCTTAAGCTTAGATCAGCATTAAAAAAATGTTAAAGAGTGTTGAAAAGCTATTCAGAGGGCAAGCCTGTTGCTTTTAATTAGACCATAGGCCCAATAAAATTCCTGTCTTCACTGTTCAGCCTGGTTTGAAGAACCTGAATAGTTAGTGAAATGTATCCCTCGCTTTGGTATTATTTGTTTAACGTGAAATTAAAGGGGGTAAATACATTGAGCAGAATTGACGAAATCATTGTTTTGATGAAATATAAAGATAAAAATAATACACAAAATCAGAATAGCATTTTACAATGACTAATTTTTTAGTGGACTCAGATGGTTTTAAAACAGATTAATTTTATTGTTGCATTATTGAATAATAAATGACATGAGTAAAAAATATTCAGATGTGATTATATCATATAAATAAAAAAACCCTCTATATTATAAAAAGAACGAATAGTCGGCTTTCACACATTACTGAAGCTGTTAGTTCCTATGAAAGTAGTAATTCTCGACACTGCCTGCATTAGACCAGGACTATTCTTTTCTGTAGCTCTTCTTACAAATCACCAATGGTGGTGACTATTGAGCAATGGTCCTTTGTTTTTTCCTTTTAATGTGAAGCTGGTGAAACCATGTAAACCGTACGGGCACATGATTTAATAATGAAGACAGAGAATACATAAAATTCAAAGCAGCAGGCTGGTATGATGCTCTCGCTCCAGGGAACACCACCACATTTGCTTAAAAGAAAGACTGAGATTAGTCACGATAGCTCAGGACAGTTGGAATAGCTGGGATAGTCCCGATGTTTTACAGGTTACAGGCTGTCCCTAGGAGGCAGGCTTGATGTCCCATCTCTGCAACAAATAAAATACCACTATGTCCATTTTTGAAAGTAGGTATCCAGTAGTAATCACACTTTGTGTATGTACCAACAACATAACATAATTGATTATTTTGGCATGTGAGCTTGTTAACATATCTGCTTTCTTGATAACCAGCACGTTGCTTTCATTTTGTGTGTGTGTTGAGGAGGGGATGAAGGGGTTAAAAATTTCTACTACTAGAAAAAAAGATAAAAAGTTTTCAGTCATCTCAACTATCTTCAAAGGTGCTAGTTATGATTAACTTAGGATAGGGGAAAAAGAACTCACTAACAAGACAGATCTCTGTCAAAATGTGTATTTTTTTTACTGGTTTTTCCAACACATCAAGTATAATTGGCAGTGCGATTAAGGGAAAGTGCCCCATTACTATAGTTATAAAGATTTTTAAAGAAATGGTTTACTTTACAACATTCTGAAAGCACTGCTTCCCATACCATTAAAAATTTATACTCTTAAAGAGGGAAGTAGAGCAAAGGAAATTAAAAGAAAAATCAGTATTCTTCAAATAATAAATTTCAGAATTTTATTTTTGTTACGCTGAATGTAAACCTATTTGCAATATATTTATAAATAGGGAGGCATTTTTAGTTAGAAAAGAAAAACTATTCATTGTTCCTCTTTGATGAATGATATGTAATGTGCGTTTTGTTTAATTAGAATGAAAATAATGTCTTTATCAGAAACTAATTATAGTTTTATAAATGTATATCCTGTAACAGAAACTTTACCCTCTGCTTACTCACTTTAACAAATGTTTGAGATATTTATATCACGATATTACAATCTAGGCAACTATTAAAATGAATAAGCCACAGCTTTCCGTCTATTTTTAGGACAAGGAAGATACAGACTTGAACTCCAGCTGAAATTACTGTTTCAATGCTGTTTCTCTTCTTTTTTAACACTAAGAATTAAGGTTCTCTTTAGCTTTTATTACTTTATTGTTCCATCTTCTGGCGGCTGAACGTTTAGCCAAAATACGTTTTATTTCACTGTAACAAGCTATGCTGTATAGAAGAAGAGTGGGGACCCTCGTTTGAAGGGAAGATTGTTAACCCATATAGGGTATACGAATACTTGATAAAAGAATTCAGTGTAGTGAGCGTGATGAGTTAAACGGACTCATACGCAGGTATCCTCTGCAAGCTGCTTCATCAGGCCCCGTGGACAGCTGAGCACTGCTGAGCCACTCATGGAAGGCCCAGAACTGCAACAGATTTTTCTCTGTGTTAGCACCGCCATGTTGTAATTTCTACCTGGTGGCATCCTTAGTCATGTGCTTAAATTGGAACTTTTATGACTTTTATTAAAGATTACTACCTAGCCTATAAAGAAATTTTGCAGCTGTCACATACGCCTTAGGGAGAGATCAGGAAAGATGTAATGTTTTCATATGGCCACAGTGAAGGTGCTGGGGGAAAGGAGGGCCTTTCAGGTTTGCGTAAGGAAGCTCGACTGGAAAAGTGCCTTCACTTACAAGAAAAGAATTGAAAACAACAGCCTCTCTCTCTCTCCTTCCCTCCCCTCACCCCATCCCACACCCATTTGTTATTTCAATGTAATTTCTAACATTTACTAGCACTTTTCAAGTTAGCCGAACACTTTCGCACACAAATAGCTCAAGGAGTACTTGTAACAATCCAGTGAGTTATAGATAGTAGTACCAGTAATTTTAGGACAAAAAATAGACTCAGAGCCATCAATGCAATGACATTTAAATGCAGTGACATTTAAAATAGTTGTTAGATAAGAAATTCAAAATCTCTTAACCAAAATCTCTGTGAAAACTTCTTCCAAAGGCATTTGAATAACCTACTGAACATTTGCCTCATTTTGTAGAACTATGACTTAAATTAGAAATAAACCAACCAAAACAATGTGTAGGAGAATGAGCTAGAATATTACAAAATAAAACAAGTATAATTTATAAAGTTTTATTTAAAAAAGAAAGCAATATTGTATTTGCTTAACCTTAGAAGTTAAGAAAAAAACCATAAGATTTTAAATTATTAGAAGATTTAAATTTTAATTTAAAGTCTTAGATTTTAGTACAGAAGTGAAGGGAAAGAGTGTGCAATTTGGAACTGATTTTACATATATATATATGTGTTTGTGTGTGTGTGTGTATATATATATATATATATATATATATATATATATATATGTATATATAGTGAGTAGCTTAGGAAAATTATTGGGAGGGTGATATTTGGAAAGCCTGAGCAGTTAGGAAAAAAGGGTTTCCTACCAAGAAGGATAATTTGAACAAATGATTAGGCAGATACTTATAGGAGGATAGGTATTGTATCTGAGAAAATAATAATGAAAAGTAAAATTGAATATGTAGGCTAAAGTCAGTTGTAATTATAGTACATTTAAAACTCCACAAGGCTCATAATTAGCTAATTAATAAAGAAGATGATAAAATGCCCTAAAACACTTGTGAGAAATATATATTTTTTTTAATTTTTTTTTTTTTTTAATATATCTTTATTGATTTCAGAGAGAGGAAGGGAGAGGGAGAGAGAGAGAGAAACATCAATGATGAGAGAGTCATTGATCTGCTGCAGCCCCAACCGGGGCATGTGCCCTGACTGGGAATCGAACCCTGATCGCCTGGATCCTAGGCCGATGCTCAACCGCTGAGCCACGCCCGACTGGGCGTGAGAAATATTCTTAATATATGAAAGTTAAATCACTGCAAACTGTGATAAATTAACTCAGGTGGTGTTTTGGTTTTAGCATTTCTCTCACCTTAGACATGTCTTAGTGCTGCATAGCATTGTTTTGTCTAGATTCCAAGCTCAGTATTATGATCACTGTATTTGTTTAAGGCATACAGAATGATAGTTTGATTATATGTATTGTGAAATGATCATCACAGTAGGTTCAGCTAACATCCATCTTCTCATATAGATAAAATAAAATGAAAAGAAAGAAATAAATGTTTGGAGGAAGAAGCTAAATGATTGACTGAATTACATAGCAACTCACCTAAGGAAGAAGAAAATGGAAACACTTGAAATTGATTAGATAGAAACAGTACTCATTTACTATTTTTTAAATTAGTATTTTAAATTAGCATTTTTAAATTAGTATTTTAATATTGATCTCTTAAAGTATATACCATTGAAATCTTATATTTTTTATGTTTATGTCAATTAGCTCCACTGATAAGATGAAGACTCTGGTCCTGCCATCACAAATGCTTCTCCACTCTCAGGATTCTTACTTTTCCTTTTCTTCTTGCCTCATATTTACCCATAACCCGTATTCAGGAACTGTGATGGTCTGATGTCCTTTGATGTTTGGAGACTATACATAAACATGGAGAAATATTTAGATTATTTCAGCAGATGATGAAATATTAATGTTCATCTTGCATGCTTGCCCATTAGTAAAGCAGAATCAGAGTGTTTAGTAAAACTATCTGAAGTAATTATGTAGATAGTTTGATTCTGACCATAACTCATATTACTTATGATTAATATTAAATATATATTATTAAAGCAATTCAGTTTTTTTAAGTAGTAAATCCTTTTTTTATAAAAATGAAGTCTTAATTAGATATGCAATTTTTTACAGCTTTGTTGAAGAATAATTGTCAGATCACTGTATTTGTTTAAGGCATACAGAATGATAGTTTGATTATATGTATTGTGAAATGATCATCACAGTAGGTTCAGCTAACATCCATCTTCTCATATAGATAAAATAAAATGAAAAGAAAGAAATAAAACCTTTCTTTTTGTGATGAGAACTTTAGGATTTACTCTTTTAACAAATTTTCTGTACATTGTACAGCAGCGTTACTTATAGTCACCATGTTATATGTTACATCCCTGGTAATCATGTATCTGATATTGGAATTTTGTACTTTTTGACCACCTTTTTTCATTCCTGCTCCCCGCACACTTCCATCTCTGGAAATGACAAGCGTGCTCTATCTATGTGGGGTTTTTTGTTTGTTTTTTCCCATATGTAAGTGAGGTCACACAGTATTTGTCTTTCTTGGTCTGACTTATTTCACTTAGCCTAGTGCCTTCAAGGTCAATCCGTGTAATTGCAAATGGTAGGATTTACTCAGTTTTCATGGTTGAACAGTACTGTACATATACAATGCAACTTCTTTATCCATTTATCCATTGGTGGACACTTAGGGTTTTTTTTCCTCTGTCTTGGCTATTGTAAATAATGCTGCTATGACCATGGGGTGCAGATATCTTTAAAAGTTAGTTTTTATTTTCTCTGGATATATTTCCAGAAGTGGAATTGCTGAATCATATGGTAGTCCTATTTTTAATAATTTGAGAATCACCCATAGTGGCCATACCAATTTGCATTCCCACCAACAGTGTACAAGGGTTCCCTTTTCTTTACTTCTAGGCTAGCATTTGTTATCTCTTGTCTTTTTTATGATAGCCATTGTTACAAGCAGGAGGGGATATCTCATTGTAGTTTTGTGTGTGTGTGTTTTGCTATTGAGTTGTATGAGTTCTTTCTATATTATAGATACAAGCCCCTTATCAGGTATATAGTTTACAAATAATTTGTTCCCATTCAGCAGGGCATCTTTTCACTTTGTTCATCATTTCTTATGCTGTGCAGAAGCTTTTTAGTTCAGTGTACCCCCACTTGTTTATTGTTGATTTTGTAGCTCATACTTTAGGTGTCATATCCAAAAAATTATTATGAAGACACAGGTCAAGGAGCTGATTTATTCCTGTGTTTTGTTCTAGGAGTTTCATGGATTCAAGTCTTACATTTGAGTCTTTAATATATTTTGAATTAATTTTTGTGATTGATGTAAGATATGGCGTAAGTTTCAATCTTTTAGAAGTGAATATCCAATTATCCCAGAACAATTTATTAAAGAAACTCTTTTCTCCATTGAGTATTCTTGGCTTTCTTGTCAAACATTAGTTGAGAATATCTTTCTGGCTCTTGATTCTGTTTCATTGGTCTATTTGTCAGGTTTGTTGTTGTTATTTTGGCCAGTACCATACTGTTTTGATAACTATAGCTTTATCATATAGCTGAAATCAAGGAGCGTGATGCTTCCTGCTTTGTTCTTTCTCAGAATTTCTTTAGTTAGAATAATAAAATTTTAGGAGTATTTTTTCTATTTCTCTAAAAATGCCATTGGAATCTTGATAGGGATTGCACTGAATCTATAGATGGCTCGAGGTAGTATTGACATTTTAACATTAAATCTTCCATTAACATGATATAATTGTATCTTCTTCGATTTCTCTCATCAGTGTCTTATAGTTTTTAGAGTGTACATCTTTGACCTCCTTAAATTTATTCCTAAGCATTTTATTGTTTGTATGCTATTGTAAATGGGATCAATTTATTTATTTTTCAGAAAATGTGTTTTTAGTGTTACAATTTTTAAAGGAGATAAGAATGAAGTTTTTCTGTCTCTGAAGATTAGAAAGAAGAATGAGATGTGTTGGCCTTATCATTACTTTCTGTCACAGCATCTGATACCTGAGACATCTTACAATTATACATGACAGAGTTTGAAAATATGGTCTCAAATTGAGATGGGAGAGGAGTATACGGGTGTGGGGTACCTCCAAATTATAGTTAATGCTACAACATTCTGAGGTATTTTCATAGTTAACTTAAAAGAAACCTTTGCCTTATGCATCTAGAGAAGAAAAAGGGCATTTATGATAAAGCTAGCTTCAACTATCTGAAGACAAGTAGCTTCTAGGAGTAGATTGATCTGTTTTGCATAGCTATTTGTATAGAATTTAGACAAGTGGATGGAGAATGCCAGGGTTTACACCACCTTTTTTGACATGAAGAAGAACTTGCTGCTTCAAATGGAATCAGGTGTTCCAAGGACAGAGTGATCACTTCCTTTTCATGTGAAATTTGGGAGATTTTTAGCAGGGGTGATCTAAGGGTCATTAGGTAGCATGTTAGTTGTGTGATTTCTTCCAGACTTGAGATTCCATGGTTTTAATGGAATACCAGGCTTATAACTGTGTATATCTTGAAGACATATTTTTATAATAGCTTCAGGAAGAAAAATTAGATTTATATTTATAACTCAAATATTTCACCCAAAGTTATACAGTACCTTAAGTTTAACAGATACAATATTTTTTATACTAAAGGTTAAGACTTTGGCTCTGTGCTGATAGCCCTTTTCTCTATGGACAGTGTAGCAGCCCCTCCACTTTTGCTTTCACTGACGGGTGACTCTGGATTCCTTTCATGGAGACGGTGGATTTAAAGAAGGGTCTGATCTATAGCACAAGCTATTCCAGCTTCATAGAACACATCAGTGTCTAATTTCCTTTAACTCAGAAGTCAAATTCTACTTAACTTCTTGTTATTTTGTATTCCTCAATCTTACTCCCCCAAATCATTCTGTTCTCTGATCCATACCTCCTCTTTCTAGGTCTGTAGACCTTGCTTTGTTCTAGTTTGAGCATGTTTTTCTTTCTTACTTAACTAAGATTATTTTATTTAAGACAGACACTATTATATTTTTCAGGGGATGGTGATTCTACTCCATATGCATTTTAAATCAGTTGTCATTCTCTGCCTACTCTAGAAATTGACCTTCCTGAAATAATGGATCTCTAGTTCCGTAGGGATCACTGTTCCCTATTCTGCCCTAGTCTTCCTACCCAGGATCTTTATTCAGTCTCCTAAACAGATGCTTGATTGCTTGGAAACTAAACTTTTTACCCTCTTTTACAAAGCTCATGATCTTGTTGCTAACCTCTCCGATCTCATTTCTTACCTTTATTCTCTCAGCCCACAACACTCAAAGGCTGCGTTGACCCATGTGCTATTTCTTGAACAGACCAAGGTGGTTCCAGCCTGAGGGCTTTGCAACAGCCAGGAATGCTCTTCACTCCCGTTTTTTGTGTGACTAGCAACTTGAGATCTCAGTTTAAATTTTACTCCCATAGAGAATCTTCCATAAAAACCTAAACAGAGTGGCTTTTACGAATTACCCCTTTTAAACTTTCTGTTAATTGCTCATCTCTACATGGTATTTAAAAAAATATATCCATTGTATATTCTGTCTCTCACAAAAGACCGGATGATTCATTAAAGTAGTGGTCTGTTTTATTTACCAAAACCTCCAGCACCTAGAAAGGAGTTGACTCGGCATGGGAACTCAGTAAACATTTGTTGAGTGAATGAATGAAGCACAGTGCTTCCTCACTCCACATGTCCTTGTGTGTTAACTTTGGCTGCCAGTGAAATATTGTAACTTTATTATAACTGAAGCTTGTAGGATAATACAGCGTTATAATCTTTTGCTAAACTTCTTTCATAGAGTAGTTATAAATATGTTAAGGAAAACATGCCTGTGTGTATTTATATAAAAAACAATTAAAAATTACTCGTATTGTCATTTGGGACAGTGAGGAGAGGGATACTTCAGAACATAAAAAATCAGAAGAGATGTCACTGGATTTAAACATTAAGGGAGGCACTCAGACATTTTGATTTTCACAACTGTTTTGGCCTTAAAACTTGTTTCCTTCTTTGACACCTTTTTCTTCACACAAACTATCAAAATAGCATTTAGATTATCTTTTGCCTGGTACTCATACATTATAATGAGTTTAAGTAAAAATGTTGTTTCTTTAGTTATCTAAACTTTTTCATTATTAATGGATTGTTTGACAGATTTCTTCATATTACTTTTTGTTGTTTTCAATAAGGTTGTATTATTTCTTGTGATTTGAAAGGAAACATGTTTTCATTCTTAACTTGCAAATATTTTATATATCAAGAAATTGTAGCCCCACTCTATAGACTTCCAGTGTTAGAAAGATGATTATAAAATTCTCTTGGATTTTTGAATTTCTTAGTGTTCCTCCTGACTATTGAATGGCAGCCATATAGCATTATTCACGTGCTTTTAAATATACATGCTGTAGTATGTTAAAAACAGAGTGTAAAGCAAAATAGTGTAAAGTCTCTCTTACTTTGGCAGGAACATTTTTATTATCATTCCTATTTATTACACTAGTTGCAATTAGTGCAGAGAAATGTGTGTTTTATGTAACAATTCACCAGAAAAAAATCCTGTACTTAAAATAGTTGTTTTTCATAGCATATAATGTATGACTGTTTTGTGAATTATTAAAAAAATATCACGTGTGAAATTTTATTTTTTCATTATTGTCTTGGTCTTTCATATTTACTCATTTATGTAGTATGTACATTTGTCAGTAAAATCACTGTGTATACAAATGGCAAAAATGTGTGTATATCCTTTCCACCTTAATGTCCTTCACAGATATTAATACAGTATCTTTCAAAAAAAAAAAAGTTAAATAACCTGAAACATAAATAAATATAAAACAATCCATGTAAGTGTAACAATACAACTAACAAAACAAAACTAATAAAAAAACCCCACCTCTCTGAAACTTTTTCACCCATCACCGTCAGAAGCTTTCTATGTGACAGTATTAGTTCAGTGTTTTCATGGACACTGGACGTCAGACGCTGCGAACCGGTGCCGCGGCCGGCGCCGCGCTTTCCCGCAGCGTCTGGGGCGCCCAGCGCCGCGCCTCGCTGTTCTAGCCGGGCCGGGGGGCGAGGCCTTCCTCTGCAGAGAGGGTCCAGCGGGACGCGGGGGGCCGGGCTCGGACGCCCCGCGGGGCGGGCTCGCTGGGCGGGGGCGGGGGCGCGGGGCGCTGACGGCCCGGGCACAGCCTCTCGCAGGGCCCGAGGCGCCCGAGCTGAGTGCCGTCTGATGGTGCCCGCAGGTGGCAAGCACAGCGCGCGACGCCCCGCCCTCACCGCCGCACCGCGACGCCCCGGAGGCGCCCCCGCGCCCGGACACCTCCTCCAGCAGCCCGCCGGGCGCGCGGCGCATCGAGGACCAGGGCCGCGCGGAGCCAGCCGAGGAGGCCGCGGTCCAGGCGCCCCAGGAGCCCAGAGCCCAGCCCAAGGTGCGGGTGCGGCCGCGGGGGGGCGGGGGCGGGGGCCCTGGGAGCTCGCGGGCGGTGCCCCATGGGGCCAGCCTGCCCGTGGCTGAGGTTCGCGGGGGCCCCGGGGAGCTCGCGGGCGGTGCCCCGTGGGCCTGGCCTGCCCGTGGCTGAGGTTCGCGGGGGCCCCGGGGAGCTCGCGGGCGGTGCCCCGTGGGCCTGGCCTGCCCGTGGCTGAGGTTCGCGGGGCCCCGGGGAGCTTGCGGGCGGTGCCCTGTGGGGCTGCCCTGCCCGTGGCTGCGGTTCGCGGGGCCCCGGGGAGCTCGCGGGCAGTGCCCGTGGGCCTGGCCTGCCCTTGGCTGAGGTTCGCGGGGGCCCCGGGGAGCTCGCGGGCGGTGCCCGTGGGGCTGGCCTGCGCGTGGCCGCGGTTCCCTGCGCGCCCTGGCCGCCGCGCGCAGTGCATGCCCGTCCCCCTAGAGCCTCGTCGCTGTTCAGCCGGCGGCCTTCAGCCTGGAGACACCTGTTACCACGGGAGTTAAATGGCTTGCAGGGACAGTGTCACCTCCTGCACAATCGGAATGCTTAGGAAACACAAGTTTGAACATTTCCGGTCATTGGCTCGTTTCAAAAACAAATCTCATCAATGGAAACTAGGAAAAGTTTGAGATGATGCTGACAACATGTTGGTGAGGAATTGCCTATGGATGTTTGAACACGTCAAACCTGGTAGAAAGGTGACGCTCTACAGGAGGAAGCTAATTTTATTCTGAAAACACTGGAGAGCCCTTTGTTTGTAAAGTCTCTGCAGCTGGCAAGTACAGTGGGTACCATGCAGCCCATGAAGCTCCTGTGGGGAAATCTTACATGATATTTGCACAAAATTCAATTCTATTCTTTTCCCCAATACTTTATATTTTATTTTATTTTTAAATAATATTTAGTCAATGTAACATTTTTTTTCTCATTAAATGCCATACAGGCACTCTTATCCCTCTGATTTCCCCCAGGGAATATAATATATTATTATATAAATATATGCTGGGCAAAAGTTGGTTCACGGTTCGTGTGGAAAATAATACAATAAATAATAAATAATAATACAAGAACAACTGTTTTGTGTACTTACAACTGTAGACCTATTTTCACAACCCCTGTATATAAATATATATAATATGATATATATCAGATATTGTCATACTATATTCGTAATTTTCTTTGTGTTCCACAACATGAAAAAGGCTAGGAAGCATTTGGCTTGGTGGACCATGAATATCAAGTACTGTCCCAAAACAACTGTCACCTCTTCTGATTTCCTCAAAGGAATATACATATAAGAAATACTGGCAAAATAATATGAACTACTACTTACTGTACTAGTTGGGCTTATCTTCTAAAGCCCATTACAGAATTCTCTGATAAAACAAGTTGGAATACTTTATTTCAGTTCAGGGCCTAAGGGAGATGCCTCGTAAATCAATTTGAGATTTAAGAGACCTGTGAGAGTTGAAGCTCTCTCTTCAATTACTGCAGCCACACAGAGAGAGTGAGTGTGTGAGAAGCTTGGCACTCACATGGCTCTGTCCACTGTCACATCATTCATTTGATAGCCAAGAATCTTTCTATTGAGGTTAGCATTTCTAACTTGGTGGAGATTATTGGGGCAGGGGACGGTGGTGGGTAAGCACATGAACTTCCCTAGAAGCTTGTAGAATTGACTCCAGCGTGTTGTGAAAATTCAAGGAAAAGGAATAGTAAGCATTCTTTCGGGACGTCATTGTTTCCCGTTTCTACTTTCTGTTGTTCACGACCATTTCAAACCTGAAATTCTCTAAACTGGGTGCTGTGATATTCTTCCCAGAAAGTGCTTCCACAGTCACAATGTTTCCACCATACTAGCTTTTGATTTATATGATAAAATAATATAAAACTAATATTAATTTACTCCAGTGCATATACATTCTCACAGTTTCTAGTACTAATGAAGTAGAAATCCAGAAATGAAGTTTAATTTTGAGTAGATGTTATAAGTATTTAAGTCAGCAACTAACATAATCACACACACACACACACAAACACCCCTACCCGCTGGTAATTCTCTCTTGAGGCAAAAACTTAGAATATTAGTTGTTTAGAATAATTTTTCCCTGTAGAACTTTTACTAAAGAGTCAGCTGAATTTGTTTTCCAACTTTTAAAGCTTAATAAGACTTTTCTGTATTATGAGCTTTTACTTTTTGCCGTGTATCTGGAAGGCTGCTGTGTAGCAATTGGTTATGAATTACGTTTTTCTATCAATTTACAAATGGGAAAATTATATTCTGCTTTAGAGAGAAATGGAAATGAAGGTCTAAGGCAACCTTCCTGTGATCTCATAAATGGAGACTGAGGTAAATGTAATTTAAAAGGAGCCAACAAAATTGTGTTAATCTGTTATGATGAGACAATACTTTTTGGAAGTTGCTTTTGTGCAAAACTAATTTCATCATTGAGACCCAGGGCAACTGAAGGTCATTGCTGAGTGCTTCATGGAAGGATAGGGAAGAATAAGCCCACACGACAGGGGCATGATCTCCCCTAGACAGCACTACGTAGAAGGTAGTGCCATCAGTGGGGTGCTCTCTGCATCCCCACCTGTTGCTGGTAGAAGTGGGCTTCTTGGGGTCCTGGGGGAATAAGAATTTCCTGAGGCCACCATGGGAGGCTGAGGTGTCGTGGAAAGTTTTGTTAATGATATAGCATTTAAGGAGCACCCCTCCCAGGTCCCGTCTCCCTCTGTCCCACCATGGAAAAAGCCCCATTTTGTCTTCAGCAGAGCTAGAATTAAAGCCGCTGCCCAGAGTCTTAGCTCCGTATTAAAGCACAGTGCAGTGCAGCATCTCGTTAGCTTCGCTTGTGTTCCCGGCTGCCGTCCATTGCATGTGGGGTCTGCGTGGCCCTGGGCCCTGCTGCGTCGAGGGCCACGTGGTGGGCTAGCACGGGTCACAGAGCAAGCGAGTGCAAGGAAGCTGCAGCAGAGCAAGAGAAACAGGAGGAACAAGAGGGAGAACGTTTCTTTGTTTGGGGATTTTTAACAAGGAGCTTCACCAATGAATCCTTCGGGAATCTGTTCACTGGCAGCAGCTCCAGCCCACTGGCCAATCCATGGTTCCCCAGGCTGGACTGACAGGCTAGTATCTTTCCTATATCACCCCAGCTTTACTGCCCATTGCCCATTTTTCCCCTTTGTTTGATCCCTTCCCCCAGTGATCTGCAGGGAATGGATCAGTGGTCCCCTGGGGAGGGTGAAGTTGCAGCTTCTTGGTGAAGCTGCCCAGCAGCCATGCTCATAATGCCTGGCCTTCCCTTTGCTTTCTTCCTATTATCAATATTAATAAACTAGCTAGTTACAATGGTAACAACAGTACATACAGCTAGAACATTCGGTTAGGTGTTAAAAGTAGAATTGAAATAAGAGATACACGTTACCTTGGGTTCTTCTAATTGAAGCACATGGAAGAATGCAAACAAGAAAGTGTCAGTCAATTCCACTTAGTAAACTCCACTTCCTTCCCTCCCTCCCCTCCACACCCTTCTCAAAAGAAAAACAAGTCTGTTATAAAAACAAGGTACTTTAAGTTACAGAAAACTCAGAAATAGATATAAATAATAAAGACTGAAATTAATGCCATCTGATTAAAAAATAAAATAGATATTACTTTAAATATTCTTCACCTCTGGTTGTTCTATAGACAGCCAAAGTAGCAAGTAGAAACCCAACACAAACAGCTATAACAACATAACAAAAACCCTTTTATTGGTTTGAAATTAAACTTTGCCCATTTTTCCTTTATATTCATTTGACTCCAGATAGCTAATAGTAGTTCTTGAGAGTTAATGAGTGTTTAGATTCAGAGGAATTAGGACTTCACCATGGAGCAGCAAAGCATAAGGAATTTAAGAAAAGCATTGTTCTCAGAAGACATGTTTTCTTTAGCATATTAAGGCAGAAGGAAGTCTGAGGGCAGATTGCCCAGTTAATGACTAGATATCAAGACTTCCTTGAAGCTTAAGGAATGTTAATGTGTTTTTTATCAGCACTTTACTTTAATTGTGATTTCCATGCAGATGCAGAAAATGTTCATTGAGATGCTCTACAAATAACCCTCCTGCAAGCCACACATAGAGCTCTCTCAGCCAGAATGCATCTAAAGCATTTCAGTCCTGACAAGTCATAAACTCTACTTTTTGCAAGAGCCAAAATGCTTTCCCAAGGGGCTCATGTATTCTGTCAGTCCTTTGGAGAATCACATCAAAATCTACATTCAATTTTCCCCCATTTTGGGTTTTTTATGTTTATAGATGGGAATGCTTTTATGATGATTATAAGCAAGGAGAAAAGTCCATTTGATCTTTTTATTACTTTACACAAACAGCCTTTGGAATATTAAATACTGGAGGTTCCTTCAATTATTTTTGCCTTCACTTAATATTTTTTTTAAGAATGTTGGATTAAGTGCAAATGCATGCTGCGTACTGCACTAATTACCAGGGAAACAAAGATGGGGAAGTCACAAATTTTGATCTCTCAATGAGTATTGGGAGACAAAAAGAGAATATAATGTGGCAAAGGCTTGCTAAAGGACACCTCTCCCCTACACCCAAAGAGGGAAAATCTTGTTTGTAAGATGGTAATTAACAGAAGTACGTGAGAGTGTGTGTGTGTGTGTGTGTGTGTGTGTGAGAGAGAGATAGAGAGAGAGACGGGAGTGCTAAATGCAGGAACTGTGTTTTAAGAATTCATTTCTTATGGGAATCTAAGGACTCCTGAGTACTGGATTTTGGATATCAGTAAGCAATATCAGGGAATCACCTCACCCCCCCCAAATAGACCTAATTCTTTGGTTCTCTAACTTTCCACCAGTTTTCTTTACTCATTAACATTGTAAGTAACTGTCACAACAAATTGTACACCACTCCTCTTAGTACCAGCCACCAACTGGCATTCTCTTCTTGCCTTTTAGTTTAAATTTCCAAGAAAAGGAATTGAATCCCCATTGGGTTAGGTCAGTATCCCTGATTTAATTATTCATGTCACTGGCCATTTCATGACCTATACCCACACGGTAGCAATTATATAGCAAAGAGCCAATACCAGGAATATCTATTTCAGAAATGAGTACAGAGTACTATGGAGAGAGTATCTATCAGTGTTGGAGGGCCAGAGAAAGTGCTCCTGAATATAAAATGGTATCTAAGCTGTAACCTGACGGAGGTGTAGTAGTTAGCCAAACCCAGAGGTAGAAGTAAGATACGTTATGGACAGGGGAAACAGCAGCACAAATGCCTAGTTCAGTATGACTGGAGCATAGAAGTCCAAAGGATAATGTCTAGACATTAGTCCAGAATGATCTGGGAAGTAATCAAGGATTTGATCAGGATGGCATGATACAACATTTTGAGGAGTTTGGAAATTTTGTGACGGCAACAAGGGAATAATTAAGTAAATCTTAGAGGAATTAAGCAAAGAGTGACCTACTGCCTGCATTTGAAGAATAAATTAGAGGTTTCAAGACTGGAGATGGGAAGGCTATTCTGTTGCCTTAGATAAGAAATGATGGTGGCCTTGACTCAAGTGACATTGGTGATAATTAAGACCAAATGACAAGAATTAGAGATTCATTGGATGTGTGAGTAAGACAGAGGAAAATTCCAAAGAGGACAACCAAGTTTCTGGCTTGAGAGATGGCATGGTGAATGAGACTACCACTTACTCAGATAGGAAAGACAAGAGGGGAAGGGAAACATAGGTAAGGATGGTGTTGTTATACAAACATTTACAAATAAATTCTTTAACACACTCCTTTGAACAGAAACTCAACTTTCTGGCCCCAAATTTAAGAACCCATAGCTTAAATACAATATACAAATCTGAAAATAAAATAATTAAAAATGTTATTAGTTGGGCATAAGTTATTCTCATCAAAGAAAAAAAAGCTATTAATATTCTTTGTTACGCATTCTATTTGGCTTAGGTGTAATAAGTGATTCTGCAACAAAAGAGCATCTGCTAGGATTTTCATTCAATCCTTTCTACTTACCGGTAATACCGAGAAGGACTATGGTGGTGCCAAGACGTTAGATCTGATTATGAGCTCTCCTGTGTTCCCATGAAACAGCTGAAAGGACTCTTACTATACAGTACATGCACTTGCAATATATACCTTTCAGTACTATAGCAAGGAGAGAAATTGAACTAAGTTAAGACAGTTGATCTGCTGGCCTACATATATTTGGCATTCATTTAGTTCTTAGTAGAATGTTCCATGTCAAAATTTGGAAAGAAGCTGGAGAGTAATCTGCTCATATTTGGACTCATTAACAATGTAACACTGCACAGAGTTTAATAAAATAATAACAAGAAATAATCTTTTTGAGAGTGCCTCAAAAAATGAATCATGCCTGGCCGGGCTTGGCTCAGCGGTTGAGCATCAACCTAGGATCCAGGTCATCGGGGTTCGATTCCCGGGCAGGGCACATGCCCGGGTTGCGGGCTCGATCCCCAGTCGGGGGCGTGCAGGAGGCAGCCAATCAATGACTCTCTCATCATTGATGTTTCTCTCTCTCTCTCCCTCTCCTTTCCTCTCTGAAATCAATAAAGATATATTTTTAAAAAAATGAATAATGACTTATATAACTCTTGCCTAATTAAAACTAATTATTAAAATAGCAATATCCCTTGAAGACATTGTAAAGCAATGCTTTATCTTAAGGAAATGGTTAATGTTCTCATTGGTTAAGAGTCTAGGAGGTGAAAGCTGCACTAAAAAAATAAGCGCTTTTAAAGTTGTAGATCCAAGACCACAGCTGTAGAGCTCACCTAATTGTACACATAAAAGTGTTAGAATAAACTGATAAGAGCTAGGGAAGGGGTGGTAAGAGCTCATTTGTTGGGTAACTGGTAACACAATGATTTAGGAATGGAGCCAATTCTTTTTTATCCTGTGAGGTCACCCACATGATTGGTTAGTTATGGACTCTGGAATAAATGAAGAACAGGGAGAGGTAAATGCAAGATGCTTTGGGACCCATGAGCCTTCACACATACATACAGTAAATAAGATTAGTAGGCAATACATCTTCTCTTCCTTCAAACCACATCCCTACACATGTTCTATCCTTCAGCCCGAAGGAAGTTCTGTTAATTTACTAGAAAGCCATGGCCTCTTCCTTCTAGATCGTTGGCAAATGGTATTATCTTTGCTGGTTGGAATGTTATATACCACCTGGGTCCTCTTCAGCTCAGCTAAAAATTCGATACCGGTTGAATTGGATTGATTTTCCTCCACTTTTACCCATCCCTAGACCTATTCTTGACAGAACAGTGTCTAATCTCCCTCTGATTCTGAATTACAGTGTCCTGAACGTGCGTGTACATGAAGTAAACAATTTATCTTGACTTCCTCTGGCTTTCATATTTTCATTTTCTATCACTGATGATTATTGGAAAATTCAAGACTTGTTACTCTTAATATGTTTTTACTAGTATTATTTATGTTGACTTTGATGGGTTAAACTTCTGGCATGTTCTCATGATCTTACTCCCCATACTCCCATATTTTTTGAAAAGCTGGTTCTAATTTTGTTGTTATATTACAGTCTGACCTGTGTAGGTAAAGTCTAGGAATTCACAGGGAGGTAAGGAGATGAAAGAACTTGTAACAGAAGAACAGAGATTAATGTTGCTACAGCGATGGAAAACCTTCTGTTTTACAAGCTCAGCTTTGGATGTAACTGTTACTGCAAGAGAATAATATAATGTGGCCTTCAAAGCGCTTGTTAGCCTCTTGGTTTATGTGACAATATAATATTATTTCAGATAAAAGCCCGTTCACATTTATTTCTGTCCTTCGGCGAGGCGTGCCAGTTCAGACAAAATGTCAGGTCTAATTGATATGCAAAATATATTCTTTGCGCCTCGCTCTTAAAACTGTGATGTACATCTAGGGCCTTATATTTTCATGTGAGAAGAAGGGTAATAGGCATCTAGGGAAGTAAGTATTGATGTTAAAAAAGAAAAAAAAGCTTTTAGCATTAAACATGATTTTAAAGCATTTATTTAGGATCTTGTTTCTTTTCCAAATGGTGTAAATACCAGGATGATGTATCCAATTGAAAATAATGTGTTAGTGAGTTTGGCCTTTAAGTATTTACAGGAAAATATGATAAACTCTTTTATTTCTATTGGCATAAATTACAAATTATTTTCTCTTTCCATCTGAAAAGTGTGAGTAGCTTATGGAAATTATATTTCTCATCATTACATTTTTCTTGTTACAAAGGATATGAATAATGGAAAATAAATGCTAAACTTTGACATTTAATCCAAAAAGTGTTTTATTTCCTTGATTTAATTAGGAATGTATTGCAGGTTGTTTCATTAATATCTGTCACATGCTGATAATTGTGTATATGTTCCAAAGGAGCAGATTTTCCACTCCCAGTGACAGATACTTTTCAGAATAAGTTAGTGAATTGTTAGGAAATCTTTCTTTTTCGTCTGTTTCCCTTCAACTTAAACAATGCGAGGTAGTAAAAGAAATCTGAAGTGTATCCAATACAGAGAGGAAACTTCCATTATAATCATAGCAGCCTTAACCCCAAATTAAGATGAGAGGGAAGGGAAGGACTTAAAACATCATACTTTCATAGATAGGCTTATATCTCTTTTTTTTTAGATTTTACATTATTCATATAGATCTGCAGTCCAGAAATACAGACGTTTTGGCAGACACTATCTTTCTTCCATATATATAGTTAATTAAATAGATCTTTTTTCCCCCAATGGTTACTTCGAAAGAAGCTTTTTTTTTTTTTTTTTTTTTTTTGGTTATTAGAGACATCTTTAATTCTTTCCCATTTTGCTTTTACTGCTACAGAGAGGGCATTAGCGTGGGATTGCAGTCACTACGGGGCGGAGGTGTTCGAGTTCATTCACAGTTTCACTCTTTATTAACTGTTTCAACCAAGGCCAAGGACTTACATTTGAAAAGTCTTTTTTATCTCATCTGTATAGTGGTATAATAGAAGTACTTACATTGTTGTTGTGATTATTAAGCATCATATGTAAATATATTAAATAGGATTAAGCATTTACCCCCCTTTTTTTGGCTTTCTGCTTTGTAATAATCATACCGGAGATACACAGTGGACGGTCCATACCAAATTTTCAATGAATTTATTCAGTTACTCATTAATATTTCTGAATAGTCTGGGGAAGAGACAAAGGAATGTTCTAAAATGCTGGCTTTATATTTTAAACACATTCATGGGTTCATAGCTTGGGTGAGTGAACACTGAGTGTAAACGTTTAGGAGAAAGAATAACTCAATTGAATTCATATATTTGTTGTACCTGTGATATACACAGAACTCTGTGAGGCTCTTTCCTCGCGGAATTCTAGTCTGCGGCCGGTGACCGAGAGGACAGCCACACCAGTATGCATTTGACACTGGTTCCGTGCGACGTGGTGTCATCCAAGTGCTGCGGTGCTTTGAGGAAGGGGGAGGTGGCGTTCTCGGTGTGGGCCGGGGACAGGGAGGAGGGGAGGGTAATGTGATATCTTAACTAACTCCAGAAAAAACCCAGGATCGTTTGCAAGCATAGATGGGAGGTGCTGGAGGAAGGAGGGTGTTCCATAATTGAATTATGTCTGAACCAAGTTCTAGTTGGAGCACATTATGACATTTTTCATCAGACAGGGAATAGTCTAGTTTCACCCACAATAAGAACGTGAGGAACGAAGTAGTGGGGCAGGAAGTTTGAAAGGGAGGTTGCAGCTATTTTGTAGGGGGTCTTAAATGTCAGGGTGAGACTTTCTACATAGTTTTGCTCCTGATCAGAGTTGCAGTTTAGAACCTGCGAAGATTATGTGGGAAATGTCGGGATAGAGAGAGACTTGAAAGGGGAGAGATCAGTTAGGTTGTTGCCGTAGGGCAGAAGGTAATGAGCGCCCGGCCTGGGGAGGTAGCAATGGGGATGGAAAGAAGAGGGGCCATGTGAGAAACGCGCAGAGGTGAATCTGCAGCACTTGGCTACTAATTGGATGCAAGAGGCGCGGCTGAGGGAAGAATCAAAGGTACCTAGTGGCTGGGTGGTGCCATCCACAGAATTAGAATCCAAGAGGAAGCTTTTAGGGGGAAAATGGTGAGTTTGGTCCACGAAGTATTGAGTTAGAGGTGCAAATGTGAAGCCGACTCTGACATGTGAGTCTAAATATCGAGAAAAAGTAACTGCGAGTCATAGAAGTTAGTGGTTTTCAGCGTAACGGTGATTGTTACAGCCACTGGGGGTTACGAGATTGCTAAGCAGAGACCACAACGGGCAAGCAGAGATCCTGGGGATCCACTTATGTTCAGAGAAGGCAAGATTATAGACCAGTGAGGGGGATCCAATCATGGGTCGGTACAATTGGTAAACGGAAAGAAGTCCCAGACTTTTCTGATGCATTGCCCCTCTAGCAGCCCCCGATAGTGCCAATCCACAGAATATCCGTACATGTGTAATAAGATTTGCACCTTGATGATAAATTAGTGATACGGTGATCTTTCTCATATGCTCCACATATAAGTAGAGCAAACAATAGGGGATTAGATTTATGAGAATATATGATGGTATTGAGAAAACATGACTAAGTTTAGTGGGTTTCTTCTATTTTTTTCTCTCTTTAATCCTCAGACTTGGAAATTAACAATTAAATTAAATATTATATATCATAATATGCTTTAGGTGGATGATCTAAATATCTTTATATAGACTATAACAAAAAAAGTGAATACTTGTTTAAATACTTAAATCATTTTAAGATTTAAGAATTATCCTCTGGTAAAAATATTTGTCATTGATGGATGTTTATCAAACTATCCTTGAAATATAAAAAAATAAATTTACATTATTTGCAACATAGGCTCTTAGCCCCCTAAATATTTATATCTACCTTAATTTCTGTGTTAAAAAGTAAACACATTAAAACTTTTATTCTTTAGCCTGGCCAGGCGTGGCTCAGTGGTTCAGCATCAACCCACGATCCAGGAGATCATGGTTCGATTTCCCCGGGGGAGCACGTGCCCGGTTGTGGGCTCGATCCTCAGCAGGGGGCGTGTGGGAGGCAGCCGATCAGTGACTCTCATCATTGATGTTTCTGTTTCTCTCTCCCTCTCTCTGAAATCAATAAAAACATATTTAAAAAAACAAAAACCCACTTTCATTCTTTAAATATCTTAGGAATTCAAAAACAGATTAACCTCTTCATTTTATCAGAAACTGTCTTGTAAAAGTAATTTATTTCTACAGTTTCGTTTCTGAAAGGAAAATTGTACCCTTTGTTTATCTAATATTTATAAATTTGGTTTCATCTATATTTAGTAATATTACTTATAGCAATAGAAAATAATGTGATTATTTATAATTGGAAGATATTTGAATGACCTATGAAGATATGTTTTGTTGGTTTGTTTCTTACCTAGATTTTATTTTTCCTGTTATGCAAGTTTGTTTACCACCTTAAAATAAACATCTATGACAACATAGTATTGTTGAAGGGTTATTTATATGAGATCTATTTTTGCATTTATCTCATTTTTAGCTGACCTACATATACACTGTCCATACCTGCGGGCTTACATATAACTCTGTGTGTGAGATTTAAACAGTAGAAATGGTCAGTGGTAACCCCCGGATAGTTTGGGTTCTCATTACCCCGTGCTCCTCACCTTCTTTGCCTTTCTAACTCCCAGTCATATTTTAGCTCTTGGCACTCGGGGTGTGAGGCAGTGTAATTTAGTAATTAAGAGGATGGTTTCGTGGGCCAGCGCCTGGTGTTCTGTCCTGACTCCTCCACTTGTTTGAGGTATGACCTCTCTGTGCCTCCCTTCTCTTATTTCTCAAATAGGACCAATAACAATAGTAACTCACAGCGTTGTTGTATTGAATGAGTTAATCCACGTCAATTAACTAGAAAATACTGCAGCATGCAGCTGGCAATAAGTGTTAGTGAGTCTTTTGCTGTTGTTTTGTTCTGTTTTATCTTCTATTTTCTCTGGCGCCACTTCCTCTGGGAAGCCTTCCTTGATCCCTGAAGGCTTGGAAAGGACAAGGCTACTATGCCCCTTGAATGTTTCATCTGTTTTCCTCCTCGGACTCTGTTTAAAATAAGCAAAGGCTGTGCCTTTTATCCTTAAATCCCAAGCACATACACCTGAGCCTGCCGTGTGGAGGGCACTCATATTTGTTGAACGAGCATGGTGATCACTGGGGTTTTGGAGATATGTGCTGTTGTGTGGTAGCTTTTATTAACGCAATAGTAGCCCCTACACAAATGACCAGGCAAGCTGTAACAGGTCCCGGACCAGAAAAGCTCCAAGACCAAGATGCTGAGATTCTGGAATCGTGGGGTTCATTTAGTTTGCGGTGGGCTTGAGGCCCAGGAAAAAATTATTAGATAGGTGCACACAGTGAGGGTTGGGTCCCTAGGATGGATGGAAGGATCGCACTTCCTTAACTCTGTTTCAGGTAATGTTGCACTCTCCTGATTCATTCTCTGTTCCATACTTTATTTCTGCCGATGGTGTGGTGACAGAGCAGCGAAGCAGGGCAGCCGAGTGGTAAAACGGGCCTGCATGTTGGAGAGAGGCAGAGACGCGCACCCTGACCGCAGCCGCGGCCTCCTGTGGCTTCTGTCTGTGTTTCTCAAGCGGAGAGCGTAGGGGTCAGGAAGGAGCCATAATGGGTGTCACCAAAGGAGGCACACTTAAGGATGAGTAACTGTCAGTCTAGGGGCGTCATGAATATTTAAGGGTTATGGTCATTACATCTCTTTCTAAGTAACATTCTAACTTGTTCCTTTTTGTAATTGATATTCAACAGAACTATGCCCCATTATTTCTCACGTGTCTGTGTGTTACTAACATACTTTCTATTCATTTTTTAAAATATGTCTTTATTGATTTCAGAGAAAGGAAGGGAGAGAGAGAGAAACACCAATGATGAGAGAGTCATTGATGGGTTGCCTCCCGACTGGGGATGGGGCCCGCACCCGGGACATGGGCCCTGACCAGGGATCAGACCCCAGTCTCCTGGATCCTAGGTCAATGCTCAGCCACTGAGCCACACCAGTCGGGCATATTCTCTATTCTTAATACATCTTATGAATTCAGCCTATGTCTCTTGGGTTTACTTGCCAGTACATTATGTATATTTAACACGTAAACTTTATCTATCCTATTTGTTTCTTGTCTCTAGAGCAGATTGAAAATTCTCAATTAAAACAGCAAATACACATCACATGTGGTGTACAGTCAGGCTACCCATCTGTCCCGGTGTCCCCAGAGAGACCTGCTTTACACCTGTTGTCCTGCCGTCCTCCTCAAGAGGACCCTCTTTCATTCTCAAAAGGGTCCTGATTTGGGTGATAATGTGTGTGGTCACCTTAGTATCATCCACCATCTGCTCCTTGTAGAACTATGTAAATTGAGGTAAATTATATAACATCCCATCTATAACATTAGTGGATTGGCTGTTATTTGTAAAGCCCTTGCCAAATCTAAGATTCTTTGACATTTATGGGAAAAAAATTTAAAGCTTTTTACTTTCTTGAGTCTATTCACATGACTCCTATCCTGAAGACAAGTGCATTTTCCCATTAAAAATAGATCTAAATAGAATTTGAATATACATGTATGCATTAACTACTTTGAAATGTGTGAAATTACAGTTTTAATTTATACTTGGAGCTCCATATCTGAGACATTGTGACCTTGCACTTTCAAGTTGAAAAACTAAAAGCACTTTTATTAATTTCTTTTAAAATAGAGTATATTAAATAAAAGGCTTTGAAATCATTATATGTGGTTTTAAAAATATTTTACTGCTCTGTGTTCAACCTATGCTAGTATTCCTATCTCTATATTGAATTAAGTAGTTGGCAGGGGATACTTGTTTCTGAGGAGGGAATGATTTTAGTTTTCATTATGACATATTTTCAGGTGTTCCTGAGCCAGTTCTGCAGGGATTTTGAGAATAATGGGAATTAAAGTAAATCAGACCTTTAGCGACAGATTTGGATATCACCTACAGAGAACAAAATTACATCAATGTATGAGTTGTCCTAGAAGGGTTAGTGTAGATGTGAAGGGAAGGAAAGAAAATCTGAATAGCATTTCTGTTTTTGCTGTTCAGTTGTTCCCTGCGTCTTTCAAGATTGATAACTAAATATCTTACCATATAGTAACTGGATTTGCTCTCCCCTCAAAAAAAACAAATCTTCCAAGAATATATGGATATCTGAATTGTTTTATTTTAGTGCAGCACTGCTTATTTCAGGTCAAAGTGTGTTTGTTTGTTTTTTAATGGCTGGAAAATTTCATGGTTCAGTGTTGAGTTTGGTAAACACAGACTGTGGGAAGACAGATTTTGTCTTTTGGAATTTTGAATTTATAATGTTACTCAGTTTGAAAGGGCTGGGATTAATACATTTATTCATTATTCAAGTCTCCTTGCACCCTGCCTAGGTGATCCCATAGTACTGAGGAAAAAAAAGAAAATAATACAACCACCCTGCTGTGGTACCACATTAACTTAAAAAATATCAAGAGATTTGACAGGTGAGTAAATAACTTGGGCTTCATGGAAACGCTCTCATTTTTGTAGGCTTATGGAAAAGCAAGAGTAATGAAAATGTATTGATCTGTGCATTATTGGCTGTTTCTAGGAATTATGATAAGTATAGATGGTGGCACTCGGCACTTAAATGTATTAGGGAACTGGCCACACTCTCATGTTATAGTTATGTATGTATGTGCCTTCTCCTCCTTACTTGATTATAAAATTCTTGAGCTAAGGGACTGTATTTGCCAGAGTTCTTAACATTATGGTTCATGGGACTTACTCAGTGATATTTCTCTAATTGTGTATTAATTATAATGCAGATAGCAAAGTATCTGTGATCTGTAGACTACCGTCCATGACAGTAGGCAGTAGCTGACAAAATATTGGCATGCTTGCGTCGCATATCCCTGATGAGGCTGTTAAGGAAATAAAAGAAAATGAGTGTGCATGTTTGCATACATGTTCCTTCACAGAACTGCATCTCTGTGAAATAATCAGGTGCTTTGCTCCCACCTCTACCCTGCAGGAGACAAGTTTTCTCCTAGTCTGACTTGCACCATACTAACAGCTGCTGTTTGACTTGTTTGGGCCTTTTGGAAGCTGCTCATTACTTCCCTTGGGGTGGTGGGGATGAGGAAAGGTGAGCGCCTTATATTATTCTTTGGCAGCCTCAGGGGTTCACTCAGGAACCTCAGTGGCTTGCTGTGGAGAGAGCACTGAACAGCCCTCCACTTGAAAACAGATCCTAATTAAAGCATCTCATTTCCCTCATTCAGCAAGCCTTTATTATGAACCTACTGTGTGTAAATAAATGACTGTTTAGCTAAATAGTAGAAATCTGAAGATTTCACTCCTATTTGGGAGGAAATTAGAAACCAATAGATAAAATGTAAAATGAAGCTGAGAGGAGAGCAACCCTGTTTTAAATCATTGTTGAGGAATCAATTTGGAATGTTTGTCGGGTAAAATTCCCATGTGCGATGTGCTCTCTAATTTTCTGACACTACGCCTAATATTTCTTTATGCCTGCACAAGTTTGCCCTTAATTTTTGAGAAAAGCAGACAGTGCTTTTTATGCTCCTGTATATTTCTGTTAGCCTGTGGAAGTATTATTTTCCCTCACCATAACCGAGCTTTAAAGTATGTAATATCCTGTCTGTGTTTCAAATGAAGGTGATATGTTTTCTACCACATGCATATAAAGTAAGGAAAGGATCATTTGGGCTCTCTGAGTATATCACCTATTTCTTTCAGTGTGTTTTATAATAGTGAGTAGTTAACAAGCTAAAACAAAATGCTTGGCAGAGTTGATGATCTCTCCCTTAGGAGAGATCTTGGAATTAGAAGGTATACGTTGATTTATACGAAGGTCACCGGTTTATACTGAGTGTCGGAGGAGGAGAGGCAGTCAGATATGCATGGCTGCATCGAGACAGGAAAAGTCTTGCATTTATAGCCACAGCAGCTCTTGTTTTATCTCCCAAGTTAAAACGAAAGCTTATATGACTTGGAGTGAGAAAAAAGTTTATCAGCAAGATCATTAATAACTTGGGACTCAGCTTTTCAAGTTACAATTAGCTGCTCAACAGCTGTGACCTTCAAGAGCTACCCATTATTGCCGTTCCCGATTGTTCACTCCCCACTCGGGAGCTCTTTTCAGAAAGAGTTTCGCTGACATCATTGACCCCAGGGGTCAGAATGAGAAATGACTCTTCAAGCACTCATTTGTAAGTCTTGTTTCTTCAGGATGCTGTTTGTGTGTGTGTGAGGAAATTAGTCCATGGTTAATGCCTCGTTGTAAATCCAGCTGTTTGGTCCGAACCCAGTTAGGATGCGATGCCAGTTCGATGAAGGGGCACACCTGGGAGGAGCAAGATTTAGTGGCCTCAAAAACAGAGTAAAACTGATGGTAACACAAGCTCCATTTTATTTAGATGTTTAAAAAAAAGGCTCTCAATCCACATGTTTGCCAACTCTGTCATGCACTGTGTAGCATCTCACGGGATCAGCAGGGATTTCCAGCATGCTGTGTGCTTGGCACACACCGCAGCCCAAGGAGAAAGTGGGGATTAGAGGAGCTGCAGTGAAGTATGAAATGAAGCTGGCTGGAGGAGGGCCTGCATTGGGCTCGGCTTCTTGGCCTCAGTTCCTTTACGTATTAAGAACACGGGACTCTCGGGGACAAGGTATTTGCTTTCTCATGATATAGTGCGTCGTGTCTGTACTCTGAAAGGAGACTTCTTTAGGAAAAAGCTGTCTGTCATGAGACGAAGAATAAACGAATTGACAGGAAGGGTGATAGAATTTGTTATCGATAAGGACTTTTCTGGCCAATTAGGCCTCGGAATTAAATCTTCTAGTCTTCGGGAAGTCTTGTCAGTGCAATATTTATATGACAAAGCTTTCAACGTGCAGTCTCGGCAGTTTCACTAACATTTCAGACATGTGAAGTCACCGCGACGTGGTAAATGGAATCTCTGGATGTAGGACAAGGCGGCCTGGCCTCTGCTTCTGGCTCATTTCCTTCCCGACCATGTGACCCGGGACAGAACCTCTGCCCTGTGTGCTCTGAGTTCTCATCTGTGAAAATGATGGGATTAGGTTGGACTCGGGTGATATGTCAGATTCTTGGGAAACTACACGTCTTGGAATTATAAGCTCTCTTAGAGCATTTGTACTTCTCTGTCACCTTCATTTCAACTGTCTTCACTAGTGTCACTGTTACTAGCCTCAGTGACTAAAAGAATCATTGAGTCTATATTCTACATAGGCTTCGGAGCTCTCCTTTCATTCTCCAACCCCAGCCTCTCAACCACAACACTATTATTTGCTTGCCCCGTCTAGTATCATATGGTTAGCTTATCTATTTTATTTTTTTAATGTCCCTATGCATGAATTTTCTAATACTATGATTTCTAAAGTATAGCTTTGCGTTCACATGTCCAATAAGGTTCTCCTAAAAAAATAACTTCATAATGATGAATTCGAAACTACTGTCGATACTTTCAGCAAATGTAGTTACAAATGAACAAGATCAGCGACAGCAAGAGCTTACTTCTTAAAATGTCCTATGTACCAGGTACACTTTTTAAGCGCTTCACATATATTAACTTATTTAATCTTCATAACCAGCCTATGAGGTAGGCACCATAATTGTTCCAAAAAGAAATTAAGGCACCACAAAATTCAATGACTTGTCCAAAGTCATGGCGGAATTAGGACCCAAACCCAGGCAATTTGCCCCAAAGTCTGAAGTGATTACCACTCTACCGTAATATTTTAAAATACAAACACCGAGTGAAATACACTGGCCTTTCTTCAAGGCATCTAAGATTCCCATATGCTTTAGACATTAGAATTATTAAACTCATTCCTAAAACTGGATTAAATATAGCAAAACTTGAGGGAGAAGATTTGAGCATACAGCACAATTGTCCCATTGAATTCACTGAAGATAAACCTGAATTTAATGCCTAAGCTGATATTTTAAAGGAGTTTTTTTTTATAAAAAAGATTTAATCTGTGTGTATTGGAAGTCTACCACTGATAACAATTGATTAGTGACAGAAAGGGGCATCCTTGGGTGTAGGAAAGAAGGTAAAATATGCAATATTAATATTACTAGACTTTCATCAAAGTTAAGTTTGGTATGACATATTCCCAAAAAGGAAAAAAAAAAATTAGCCAGGCACCTTTATTCAGGACGTGATTAGGATCAGCTGGGCTGGGAGGTCATGACCCAGAGGCTTGCCAAGCAGAGCCCACGAGGCCACTGTCACCGGAGGCAGAGGGAGAGGCGGCCCGGAGTTCACAGACGCTGCGCAGCCTGGCGAGGCCTCGGGGATGAAAGGGCCAGTGCGAGACGGCAGAAGGAGTTCATGGCCCCGCAGCAAGAAGAGCACTGCGGCGGCTTGGCTGCTCCTTTTGGCGGCTTTATTTGTTTCACCCCTGGTGAGAGTTCATCCTGAGAGAACCTGGCCAGCAGGTGAGGATAACTGGAAACAGCTGGCTGTTAGTGAGGGCAGGGCAGAGCAGATGCTAGCTTTCTGGGAGAGGTTTGTATTTTTATTTTTTCCTGACAGCTGGGCAGGTCACATGTAGTTTACTCTTTTAGCCGCACATTGTAACAGTCCTTCCTCTAACCCCATATCCACAGGCCATGTTTCTTGTCCTTCAGGGCTGTTGTGTCTAAGGAAATATAAATAAAGGATTGGAAATTAAGTATTGGTATTCTTCAGTAAGGTTGATTTGCTCCCGTCTCATAGCTAAACTCCAAAGGCATCTTGCCCTAGCTGCTTTTGCTCAGTGGTTAGAGTGTCAGCCCACAGACTGAAGCGTCCTGGGTTCGATTCCAGCCAAGGGCACGTACCTGGGTTGCAGGCTCCATCCCCGGCACTGGTCCGGGCGTGTGTGGGAGGCAACCAATGGATGTGTCGTCTCTCAATGCCTCTCTCTCCAAAAAGCAATGGAAGAAATATCCTCCAGTGAGGATTAAAAAAACACCACCTCTTCTTGATAGAAGAGCTGTCATTGGAAAGAAGAGAGCTCCCGAGAAAGCCAGAGGAGTAACTGTGAGCGCCATGCCCCTGGGTTACCTGGAGAGCAGTTCCTCTGTGCATTTCCAGAGGGAGCTCTCTGCCCAAAGAACCACAGGAGGTCATTCTCCAAAGTTCCCCTGAGCCTGTGAGTGTGGCCTTCCTTTTTATCCAAGCAAACAAGCCGACCAACCAGGCAAATGGTCCCATTGAGCCTTGGATATACATAAAATAGTGTTTCAGTAGCTGAGCTGGTTGAGTTTCTGAAACTGCTTTACACTGGTTCAGTCTGTTTGTGCCTATGAACATATTTGGTGAGAGGGTGCTGTGAGGTTGTAGGAAACTCCTCCAAACTTTGAAAAACTCTTTTGACCGGAAGTAGTCCAAGAGAGTTTGCTTTTTCCCTCATCATTTTTGATCTAAGTAAGTCATGTAGATTTTTATGTAACTAGAGATGACTCTATGATATTAAGAATGTAATTTGAAACTGGATGTTCTCATTATATGTTAAACTAGAAGGAACATTTGAGATCTCATGTACCATCCAGTTATGTACCAGTGAGGAAACTGGCCCAGAGTTTCAAGTAACTTCACCATACTTAATGCACTGACCACACTTACAGCCCAGCTTCATTTCCAATCACGTTTACAGCTTGACATGTACATTTTGAAGTGAAATATTTTGTGTTTTGTTTTTAGTTGTTTAAATGAAAGCAAACTTGAGGAATATTATGTGTAAAGATTTACATTATTTCTGGGAATTAAAAACATAATTTATGTTCATAATAGAATATTGAGAAAACAGGAAAATTTTAAAGAAAAAAAAATCATGTATCAGCCTGCTAAAGACAACTACTGTGAAGATTTTCAGGGATTTTTATCTTTTTATCTATGTGTCTGTTTTCTTTAATGCAGTTGTGATTATACTATAATTTTTATCTGTTTTTTCAAGTAAGATTTTGTAAACTTCAGCCTCTTTGAAAGTGTTTTACAACAGTTACATTCGCATGATATCCACTTAGAGAGAATCATTTACTTTCATGTGCTATTTTGTGGCATTTCATTTTTAGTATATTAAGAGATTTTTGCATAATACAAATACATATCACAGAAGTGACACTGTTTTTTCGCCATTTCCTCGTGTTCACTCCTCATTCCACTTGAATCCTGCACTCTTTGCTACAACTACACTAACACTGCTTTCTTTAACTTGTCCGAGTATACATTTTGCCAAATCTAGTGTTTGTTTCTTCTTTCTTTATCGTAATTGACTTCTCAGTATCATTTGAAAATCCCACACACCCGTTTTTCCTGTTTCTTCTATTTTAGAACCTCAGCTATATAGAATTAAGTCAATTTCATTTCTCATATTATCATTTCCCAGTTTGTTCAATCTTTGTTTTATTTATTTTCATTTTTCTCTGTGGTGGGCAGCATAATGCCCCCTGCCCCCAAACGATGCTCACATTCTGATCCCCGGAACCTGTGAATATGTTAGCTTAGATGCCAAAGGGGACTTCGCAGTTGCAGTTAGGTGAAGGGCCTTGCCAGGCGGGTCCAATGTAATCAGTCGCAAGGATGCTTAACAGTGGAACTGGCAGAGCCCTGGCCGATTTGGCTCAGTGGCTAGAGCGCTGGCCCCCGGACTGAAGGGCCCCGGGTTTGATGCCGCCTAAGGGTATGTACCTCGGTTGCAGGCTCAGTCCCTGACCCTGGTCAGGGCGCTTGGGGAGGCAACCAGTCTATGTGTCTCTATCACCTCGATGTTCCGATGTTCCTTTCTCTCCTTTCCATTCTCTCTGAAAAAGCAAAACAATGGAAAAAATATCCTCAGGTGAGGTTAAAAAAAAAAGTAGAAGTGGGAGGCAGGGAGATGAAGGAAGGCACGAAGAGATACAACATTCCTTGGTTTTGAACATGGAGAAACAGGGCCTCTAGAAGCTAGAATTCTCATACAGAGGCTCCAGGAAAAACCAGCCCTGCTTACCCTTCATTTTAGACCAGGGAGAACTACATTAGATTTCTGAGCTACAGAACGGTAAGGTAAAATTTGTGTGCTTGTACACCATAGTCTCTGGTGATTGTTACTGCAATGATAGAAAACTGATATCTTCCTTTCTCATACCCCTTCCCCATGCTAATGCATTTAAGGTATGTCCTTTTAATAATTTCAAAGTTTACTGAAATATGCCTGTATCCTTAAAAAATAGAAAATGTTTTGTGTTTCTTATATATACATAAAGGCATAGGTGGTATTGTGCCATTTATCTTGTTTATTACTTTTTCACTCAGTGCTGCTGCTGAACTCTAGTCACGTTGTTATGTTGTTTGCCCAGTGATTCTAACCGCGGTCGCGGGGTTCTAACCGCGGTCGCGTGGTTCTAACCGCGGTCGTGTGATTCTAACTGCGGTCGTGTGCTGCATAAGGACAGTCAGTCAGTGACGGTCACATAGAGCATGGTCATACCATATAACCTTGGCCTGTACTAGATATATGTAGGACACATCTAGTTTGTGTAAGTGTACTCTATGATGTTCACACAACCAAGAAACTGCCTAACAATACATTTCTCAGAATTTGTCCCCGGTCGTTAAGGGACACGTGACTGTACATGAAATCTATTACCTGAGTATTCCACATCTGCATTGTATTTCATCGTATGCATACACTACCTCTTACCAGTCTAATCTCCTAATGTTTCTGTCTGCTCATCTTAGTCCATCACACATATGTTTCACTCTTTATTTATCCAGTGATGGACGCTTAGGAGGCTTCAAATTCTTCATGATCAAAGACAATGTGCCAGACATTGTCCAAGATGCCTCTTTGAGGACCATTTTGAGAGTTTCCTTGGGAATATATTTTGGAATAGATGACACGCATAGGTAACTTCACTAAGTACTGACAAATTGCTTTTCAGAGTGGCTGCAATAGTTTTCACTTGACCAAACAGCTGAGGAGAGTTTCCCTTTCTTCATAGTTTCCCCAAAGCTTGATGCTAAAAGCTAGCTTTCTGATTCTGTCTGCCTGAGAGATGCTAAGTGGTATCTCATTGTTTTAATTAGCATTTCTCTGACTAACCAGTGAGATTGAACATCTCCTTCAATACTAATTAGCTGTTCGGATAGCTTCTGTAAATTGACTCCTTATAGTCTTTACCTATTTTTCTCTTAGGTTACGCTCTCTGCCCACACTGCTCTTTTTTTTTTTTCCCATGGGTAGTTCCTTTGCAGTCCTCAGCTTAATTGTCACCTTTGTAGAGACCTTCTCTAACAAAAAAGTAAACACATCGCTCTTTATCATATACCCCTATTTTAATTCTCTGCCAAAGGCTAGATGTTATTTTTCATGCTTCATCCCTGTAAAATATAAGACTACCATGAGACTCAGGATTCTATGTTTCTGGTTTAATTACTGGGCCTTGAACGAACAATATCTAGCATTTACTAAGCACTAAGAAGTAATTTTAACTAAGTTAATTAATATAATTAAAACTAGAAAGATCATGAATCTGATGATTATTAAATAATGTGACTGTTTAAGAAGTTGATAAAATTGTTTCTTCAAGCAATACACTGACTTAATTAGTCAGCAAGGGTGACGTCACAAATCACTGGAGGAATGACAGATTGCTTAATACATAGTGTTGGAGAAAAATAAAACTGGGTCCTCACCAACACAACACATTTAAAGGAGGATTCCCTATGGATAAATCTTAAATGTAAAATGTAGTTCCATAATTAACAGAAGAAAATGGGGACTATTTTTCTGATCAAGTAGCAAGGACAGTTAAAAAACAAAAAACTGCAATATGTTGATATAAATTCAAATCTTGCAATAAGTTCTTATATTTAAATACACATTTTTTACTTTTTTGTCTTTTTTATCTTAGAGGTTGTACATTTAAATATCAAATTTGATTTTAAAATTAGCTTTAAAATACTCAAATATGGCAACATCACATATCAAAATTAATGTTGACTTGAGTGTATTGTTTATAGAGTACTTTTATCAAATCACAATGGTGTGGGGAGATATACAATTATTTACTTTTGGCAAAATACAGAAGTGTCTTGAAATATGTCATGTGAAGGTTTATTGAGGCTTGATCTGCAGGAACTGTCTGGTGTATTTGTTGTGGAGTGAATCTGCTGCATTAGGGACTGATTCTTGGCTTTAAGTACATCAAATATGTTTGCTTGATTTCATTACATTTTAAATGCATACAGTATCTTCATCTTTGCAAAAATATTTTTTTCATGAGAATAGTTTTACTTTGGGATTCAGCTGAAGTGGTGTTGAGATTGAGAAGATACGTAGATTTATGGAACTAGATTGTTTTTTTCTTTTATGGCTTCAACGATGAAAAGACAAACTGGGAAGGGTGCTAAAAAAGACAATATTGTTAAAAATGACAGTGTCCTCAAGGTATTAAAATAACTCACTTTTCTTAGGAAAGAGAATTTTGAATTTGTTTACTTCCTCAGAAATAGGCGCGCTTACTCGTATAGTAATTCAGATATGCAGGCATGAATGTGTCCGTGTCTTAAATGGATATGACAGTAACATACAGGAATATAGATTACTTCAGTGTCCTATAATCTTTGCTGATTCATTTCATGGAGCAGCAGACAAGGTTGTTTAGATACTTTGCTGTGGTGCGTGGTGAATCAGCGAAACTGGCAGTAGTCAAGAGATAACCAGGGAAGTAATATAAATATGATTCCAGAACTGTTCTTGCTTGTGAGCCAAATTGATTTTGAGAGGATGGCTAAGGCATAGTTTTAAAGCCATGATATATTTATTAATTTATGGGTCATTAATCTAGGGAGCTGGCCAACTAAGTGGTTACTTTGTTAACGATGGCGCTATAAATCTAGGTAATTCCTGAATACCTCACTATTTATATTATTAGTTGAGCTAGTCACAGGGCCTCCAGTTCTCCACTGTCAGGTTGTGTGTGTTTGTGTGACTAGACGCTTGTAAGTTTTTATGCTGATGATATTAATCACTTTGTAGCTATATTGTCCTTTTTCATGTCAGCTAAACACTTGATCCAAGGTCACTCCACATATTCCTTTTAGATTAAACTGAGGATTTGGAGGATGTTTCTCCAGCACCAGTACTTGAGACCAGTGTAACTGTTTGTAATTATGTAGTAATTCCTCAGACTCCTAAACTTACTTCAAAACCTGCCTATCAATTGTTAGCAAATGCATAGTGATGTTTGTGTAATTAGAAAAAGTGACGTGAAAACAAAAAGACATACCTCAAAGGTCATAATTAGTCAGAATTATTCATTTTAGTTAAAAGTTGAAAAAATATATCTGCAAAAATCATGATACTGGATATTTTAATGATAAAAAAGTGGATCATTTGCCTCTTTGTTTTGCTTACATCGTAGATCAGAACTACGAGTTATAATTCTGGAGGAGACTGAAGGGACTGTGAGAATTTCAGGTACACTGAGGTTAACACAAAGGGTAACTGGGAACACTAAGAGGTTTCATTTATATGAGGTGCTTTCGACATTTATACCAGCTGTTACTGCATTTAGATATAACTCATAAAGAGTTGGATATGACTCCTCTTGCTAAAATAAGATCTTTGCTCACCCCTTGGGTTGGTAAATCTATAATTCTAGGGTAACATGTAGAGATTATATATTATATGACGTGTACCACATATTTGTCTGAAGCAAATATACTCCTGCCTGGATTACTGCAGGGAGTCACAGAGAGGAACAATGGTGAGGAATAAGGAAAGCCTTAGGACATGTTTTTATAAAACCTACACTGCCAGTCAGAGAAAGAAAATAATTTATAATGTTCTGAAAATGCTGAATTTATAGATATTAAATGGAACTATATATATTACAGATACACACACACATATGTATAGTTGTAAAATTATATATAATCTGTGTGTATAACTTGAAAATTAATTTAATTATGTAAATGCAACGGTAGGAAAAATACTTGTTCCACTACCCCCTGTAATAAAAAACACATTAACAAGTGATATACAAACAGAAGTTGATTAATGAGTAAAATTCATGTACACGTGGGAGATAGGGGAAAAGGAGCAGCTCTAGAGGTAGCCTGGCCCCACCAGAAATATTATACGTACTTAGCTAAAGACAAGAGAAAGGTGTATGTATGTCTGCGGGGGGCTAGGGGGTTTGTTATAGGAGGTTACCAGGAAAAGCAATATAAACAAGGGTAAAGTTTGTATGCAGATTTAAATCGTTACCTCTCCATTAATAAGATTCTCATGTTATTTAGTCTTCTCTTCCTGGTATAGAAAGGAAGACAGCCTTACAGAGGCTTCCTTTTAAAATGGAAATGTCCCTTACAAAAGAGTCACTTCCCTTTTTTTAGAACTTCTGCATCAGCTGTTTCTGAAAATAATCCTTATGCCATTTGGCTACCTTCACAATTTTGACCCGAAATGTAGAGGTT
Organism: Miniopterus schreibersii; assembly: GCF_964146895.1. Taxonomy (NCBI): domain Eukaryota; kingdom Metazoa; phylum Chordata; class Mammalia; order Chiroptera; family Miniopteridae; genus Miniopterus; species Miniopterus schreibersii. The sequence continues at coordinate 34,145,952 of NC_138101.1, forward strand.
TCCAGTCTACTAAGGAGTGAAAATACCACTTTGTGTTAGATGGATTATACAGGGTGAGGCAAAGTAGGTTTGTTGCAGGAGAAAATGGGATTCTTCCATAGTATTGCGGGAAATGCATTTTAGGGTTACCTACAAAAGAGGATTTGAGGTACAGGGGCAAGATTTATTGGAGCGAAAACAAAGACATCTGGTTAAGCCAGATTAACTAGGAAAAGGCAGCTTCAGTCACTCTGGGCATCCAAGGGGGCAGGAAAGACCGGCTTTCCAATCTCCCAGGGAACAACCTGCTGGTCCCCCAGGTTAACAAGGGGAGGGATAAACACTTGAGGGGGAGATCCCGCTCATCAGGCGGGTGCAGAAGTCCCGTCCACCGTGTGGCTCGGCTCCCTCTTGCTGCAGAAGTCCAGCCTCTGGGGACACAGGCCCACCCTTGTCCCCCCCAAGCCCAGGAGGAGGGCCAGGACCCAGAGCTGCCATGCCATTAGCCTGGATTCCGAGGCCGCAGTGGCCCAGCACAGTCTCTGTTCCCATGGGGCCCCGATTGGCACAGCTGCTGGAGACGGAGAGTAAGACTCTGGCCTTTGTGAAGCTTTGATTATATTTCCTTGGGCTTAGGAGTAGGCTTTCTTTCAAACTATCCAACCTCTTTCTTGGGTCATCCCAGGCCAGTGCCCTTATCCCATCCCACCTTTTCCCCATGTTTGTTTCCTCCCCTGTATGGTTCTTAATATCCTCCAGATATTAAGAAGCCTTTCTCTGCCCAGACGGCAGCATGGTGGTGTATTCTGTGGTAGGTATGTTTAGAATCAGTGTATATATTGGTAGGAGTGTCGTGGGCCACTCCTAATGCTTGGTAAGGGCTATAAGTTCAGCCTTCTGGGAGGTTGTGTTGAGTGGGAGCCCCTTTGTTCCCATCGTAGCTGCAGGTAGGTCAACGGTGGCATATGCAGCAACTCGTTGGCCCTGTTGTATAAGCGAACTACAGTCTGTGAACCAACTCTGGGCTGGAGGAGAGGGCCGGGGTGTGTCAGAGATGTTGGGGTAGTAATCCTTGGCTATTTGGACGGCTTCCTCACAGTTATGAATGACAAGGCCTCGAAGAGGAAGCAGAGTCCCCTAGTAAAGGCGTGTGGGGGGCCCCAGAATGATTTCAGGGTTGGAGAGGAGTGTTAGGCGATATCTTGAGCTTTAGAGGAGGAGAGTAAATCTAGTATTTTAGCCACTGTCAGGTCCTTTAGGTTGTGGGGGGAGTGGACAGTTAGAGCCTGGCCTAGGGTCAGCTTTAAGCTCTCTTTGTTGAGGACTGCACCGAGGCAAGAGCCCACAGACAGGGGCTCTTAGTGACGGGTGGGAGTTGTTTTAACAAATAGGCTACGGGCTGGAAGGAGGGCCCCTGGGTCTGGCCTAGGGCGCCTAGAGATAGGTTTTGCCTCTCAGCTGTGTATAAGGTGAAAGGACGTGCTGGGTCTGGGAGTGTCAGGGCAGGCTTCTGTAAGAGCATTCTTCAGCTTTAGGAAAGGAGTTGTGATGACAGACAAGGGGTCAAGAGGCTTGTGAAGGTCCCCTTTGGCAGCCTGATAGAGGGGTGGGGCCAGGGAAGCGAAGTTGGGAATCCAAATGCAGAGGAATCCTGCTAACCCTAGAAAGGAAAGGATTTCCTGTTTGTTGTGGGGGACAGGCATTTGGGAGACTAGGGTTTTCCCTTGGGTCGTGATAGAGTGGGTGGTGGGTGTGAAGGTAGTGCCAAGGTAGGTTATGGTGGGCGAGACTGGCTGAGCCTTATTTTTAGAGACTGTAACCCTTGGCTGCCAGGAAGCTTAGCAGAGCTGTCGTTCCCTGGGCACAGCATCCCCGGAGGGGCCCAGAGGAGGAGGTCATCTGCGTATTGTAGAATGGTGGCGAGGGATGGGAGACAGTGTGGAGGTCGGAAGCCAGGGCTTGGCTAAAACGGTGGGGCGTGCCTCTGAACCCTTGCTGGAGGCCGGCCATGTGAGTTGGGCACTGGCGTGTGTCGAGTCCGTCCCTGTGAAAGCAGAGAGGCTCTGTGAGTCGGGACGGACAAGAATAGCGAAGAAAGTGTCCTTTAGGTCGAGGACTAAGGAAAAGGCAGTCTGAGGGGAACTGCTGACAGGAGAGTGTATGGATTTGGGACAACCGGATGGAGGGGGACAATGGCCTCATGGAGTGTGAAGATATTGAATTAAGCGGTAGGTACCATTTGCCTTTTTGACAGGGAGAATGGGGGTGTTACAGGGAGAATGGGTAATTTTGAGGGGTCCCTTTGAGAGGAGTTTTGTTATGATGGGGTTAAGTCCTACTAAATGTTTGAGGGGGTGGGGTATGGTGGTAGGGATGGGAACTTGTCAGGGTTTTTGAGCTTGATGAGCATCGGGGTGTGGTGGTGGGCAATGGAGGGGCTGTCTGAGTCCAAATTGAGGGATTGACAAGATGGAAAGGAAAAGTGGGGTCGGGCTCCTGGTCAGAGGTTGGGTTGAGGAGAGGACCGGGGTGGTGGCAGGTGCTGGTGTTGCGGGGTGAGGTGTGTGGAGAGTACTGGTAGCATGGAGCGTGGTTAGAATGTCTCCACCTAGTAATGGGACTGGACACTGGGGAGTAACTAGGAAAGAGGGAGACAAGACTTGGTCTTCAAAGTGACAACTTAAAGGAAGGTTCCATCTGGGTGTGAAAGAGGTGCCCTCAGCCCCCTGAACCGAGGACGTTATTGGCCCAGAGAAGCTGACCAGGGTGGAATAAGTGGCCCCCATACCTAAGAGAAATGAGATGGACTTACCTGCAGCGGTGAGATTTACCCCAGGCTCCTGTGAGGCGATGGCGATGGGAGCCATGAGACCCAGGTGGTTCTGAATAAACCTTGGCCTTGAACCTCTCCAGTTCAGGTCTCATCCTTGGCTTGCGCCCTCAAACCTTTCATCAGTGTCAATAGTCTTTGTTATATCAAGGCCAAAACTATACTAGACTTTACATGCTAAAAACATCAAACATTACTTCTTTGTCTATCTTCTTTTCCTGTTTTCTTGTCTGTTCTTTGTATTCTGTCCAACATTCAAGCACTTACCTATTTTCATAAATAATTATGAAGAGGCTGCGGTGTGGTGACACCATGCCAAATTCTGGGAAACAAAGATGTATACTATTGCCCGGCCGGCATGGCTCAGCGGTTGAGCGTCGACCTAGGATCCAGGCGATCGGGGTTCGATTCCCGGTCAGGGCACATGCCCGGGTTGTGGGCTCGATCAGTGACTCTCTCATCATTGATGTTTCTCTCTCTCTCTCCCTCTCCTTTCCTCTCTCTGAAATCAATAAAGATATATTGAAGAAAAAAAAAAGATACATACTATTAATTTTTGCCTAATAGGCGGAAGCAACACATGGTAACATTTAATGGTAACCTATGCTGTTTAATGTGTAAGCTGCCTCCAGTCACTTAGAAATGGGCATAGATGCATATTTCCCATTTGGATATGTTACTAAGTTTTCTCGTCACATTGCTCTTAATCAAATCTTATATAAATGAGCTATGACTAAGGTGTTACAACTGCTGTTTCTATATTTTCACTCCCCTTTAGTTTGAAATTCCAAAGGCAGAGAAAACATGTCTATGAATATAAGCATCTCTGTATCTAAAACCTATAACCCAGATAAAAAAATAACAATAAAAATAAGTATAATTAAGTTTCAGTGCAGTAGGCAAAATAGAAAAATAGATTTTTAGGCAGAGGAGAAAGGAAGAGAGTTTTTCTTTACTTTTTTTTTTTTTTAACTTGATAAAATACCACAACTATTATTTATGTTCCCACAAATATATAGTATTTCCCAGAATGTTAAATAAAGAAAGCTAAACAGTTTAAGTGATTTAGCATTAAATAGATTCAGCCTTTCCAATTGATTACACAGCTGGTTGGTTGTGTGATTTTAAATCATTATTTAACTTTTTTCCCCCCATATGAAGTTAATTGATTATTGGCTGACTTCATAATATAATAAAAGGAATGATTACTTAGGTATTAAGACATAAAAGGAAAGTGTAGACATAAAAGGAAATCATAGTCATTCTGTCACTGAGCATTTTTCTTTCAAGAGCTGACTTACCCTGTTGTTCTAAACATCTCGCCCCGGGGAAATATTTGGTTAATCAGTGACTAGGAAACTGGATGTTTTCTAGACTTGGTGGAAATTTTCCTAACTTCTCAATTAACTCCTACACCTGGCATCTTTAGGTTTTCAGATTCTCAAACACAATGCAGAGTTAACAGCCCATTTTTAAATTAGTTTATGCAAATGAGTATTTGAGGTGAAGCAATCAGAATTTACATATCAATGTTATGTGAAATTTTCTTTAAATTAGTACTTCCTCAATGCCTCTTCCTACTAGAGGACCAAGAAGAAAGTTTTTGAGTGAAAGCTTTTAAAAGGAAAAAAAAAAATCCTTGCCCATGTTGTCAGTCTTTGTTTTTCTCATTAATTCATAAGAGTATTAAGAAATGCATTTAGCCTTCCCCAATCTGGAATGATGGTTCTTTAATAAGTATCTCAAAGTCATATTGTTATCGAAGGGAAAGCACGGTGGTCTTTCTCCGTTGCTAGGGGGAGTGGGGTTCTCGGGGTCCTGCTGGAACAAGCATTTCTGAAGGCCCCACAGGAGGATGAGATGTGTTAGAAAGCTTTATTTGTTGTGGAATTACATCCTTGGGTTTCTGAAGTCCCATTTCCTTTAATCCAGCCCTGGAAGATGTGCAGCTGGGGATCCAGTAGAGAGCTAAAAGCAAAGCCAGCGTCCAAAGTTTCATTTCCACGGTGAAATTGGGTCTGGTTTAGCATTAGGCTAGTTGCAGTCCATTAGTCCATTGTGGGGGGCCCACGGGGCTGTGGGCCATGTGGGTGAATGCAGGGGAGCAGGAGCGTGAGAGCCCCACAGGCCGGGAGTCAAGCACAGCACACCAAGAGGCAAGAGAGGGAGCTGCTGTCTTTAGGGCATTACATACCTCAGATCTTCCCAGGCTTTCCGTGGCCAGGCCTACAATGGCCAGTGACCTGTTCCCAAGTGTGACTGACAAGTAAGTGCCTTCACTATTTCACCCAGACTTTACTGGGCGTTCTCCCCTTGTCCAGTCCCTTCCCCCAGGATCTGTGGGGAACCGACCTGGGGAGGGTTCAACTGCAGCCTCCTGGCAAAGCTGCGTAAGTTACATGCCTATACCATTTGGTATTCCCCCTGCTCCTTTCCTATTATTAACAACTAGGTTATTACAACAGTATCATTATTAGCTACAAACTTTTATGGAACTTTTTTTTACATTTGAAATGTTTGATCCTATTTACTTAGAAAATTTTTTTCTCCTAATCTTAGGTGCTTGATTCTCTTGTTCATATTTATATTTTCTACCACCTATTTTGTAATCACCATGTGTGAGCCTTTGTGTATGTCTGAAAGTGTGTGTGTGTGTGTGTGTGTGTGTGTGTGTGTGTGTGTGTGAGAGAGAGAGAGAGAGAGAGGGAGAGAGAGAGAGAGAGAGAGGAAGAAGTATCTGAATCTGTAGAGAATTTTCATGACTTCATTTGAACCAAGCTGCCGACATGTGCCGGGGAGCAAGATGTCAAATGCTCTGGTGAATAACAGTTTTGCAGTTTCTTTTATGCTTTTGAAATTAAGTAGAGCACTTAAGGAAGATTGGAAGATTGGAGAAAGCAAGGTGGGGATTGGATTACAGGATAGTTAACAAGATTATGTTTTCCCTTGTGGGTTAATACCCTCTTCAAAGGGTATTACTTCTAGTATTTTAAAGTTGTGTTAATGTAGATGCACATGAATAATAGACAGGGCTGTCTTAAAATCTTTCACTAAGGAAATTATATGCCTGAGGTGTGACTACCCACTATGACCCGCCCGGTTTGGAGTTTATGAACGGATCACCTTGTAAAGTCACTTTCCATAGAATCCCCCCTCCTTTTTTATCCACAGAGAACCTGAAAGAAGGAGAGAGAAAGAGGTTACACTCCATAGAATCCCACCCCGCCGTTTTTTCTTTTTTATCCACAGCGAATCTGAAAGAAGGAGGGAGAGAGACAGAGACAAAGAAAGGGAGAAAGGCAAAAAAAGGGATAGAGAAGAAAATTGATTTTGTATCTTAAGTGTTTTAAAAAACAACTACTGAATAAAACATATTTCTAAACTTAATGGCATTCCTGCACTTTAAATCTAGTGGCCAATGTAAATTAAAATGTATGTTAGTGTAGGAGAGGAAAGACTTTTCTCTGTTTTCTTAGATTCAGAGCCTCCCAATCAACTCACAAAAGACAAATTATCAGGAGAAAAGGTTTGTTTTTTATGCACATGGCAGGCATCACAGAAAAGAAGTGAAAACTCACAAAGGAGAATTTGGACCTGGGGACTTATATACCATTTAACCAAAGGTGATAAAGTGTGGAGAGGAGGCTACATAAAGGTCAAGGGTATTGGGGCTTCTTTGGTTGGGGTACCTGTGGGAAGGTGAACAAGAAATGTATGGAAATAGGGCTCCTTTAGGTGATAAGAGTATATCCTGTTTCTACATAGAAAGTAGTAGGGCAGAAAGCTCCTCCTGTGTTCACTATTTCCTAATTGCCTTCAGCTCAAAATTATCTTTATGCCAATGTGGCATATTTGGGGCTGATATATTCTGATCCCCCTCATTTGCTTTAAATTGCCATTAAATATCCAGTAAGAGAATTTTCTCCCAATTTTTTTAGGATGTCTTAACATATTATATATCTTAGCTCTTTATTTCCCTCCTAAGTTAGCAGAAATCTGTCTTAGTAAATGTAAATGACAAGTGAAGCCATTCAAAAAAAATAAAGCCATTGCTACATACATTCTACATTTCTTTTCAGTAAATATTGAGTACCACAATGTTCCATAAACTGTTCTAGATGCTGAGAATACAGCAGCAGGAGAGGAATGAGCAACAGACGCCACCCTGCCCTCCTGGGAAGGAAGTTTAGGGCCAACAGAGGAAAATAATGAATATATAGTTTAAAAATATGGTATGTCATATATTCAAAAGTGCTATGGTGATAAGTCAGAGGTATTGCTGGTTGCAAATATAAAGATTATAAAGAAGATCTCAGTGAAAAGGTGATTTCTGATCATTGACATATCTTGGAAAAAGCATTCTAAGTGGAAAGAACAAGCAATAAAAAATAAGGATGTGAGGCGAGGCGGGTGTATTTGAGGAACAACAAGGAGACTGCTGGGACTAAAGCAGAATTAGCAAGGGTATGGGGAATGGGGGAACTATGGAGGCCGGAGTTACTGTGTGATGGGGGGATTAGTTTGGGCAGAGTAAGGACTTTGGATCAGAGGAAAATGAGAGAGCTTTGAGCAGAGCAGTAATGTGATTGGACTGATGTGTTTGCAAGGATCATCCTGCCTGCTGTATAGAGAATAGATTGCAGTTGGGAAGGGTCTTCTTATTTTGAAGTGAAAGGTTTTGCTCTACCTGAAGCTCACAGATGCCTACAGGGCCAGTGTTACTGAACCTCAGTGTTGGAGTTCATCCATGTCCGTGCATCAGCCAAAAGGAAAGCACAAGCAGGAGTCTGCAGTGGAGAAAGGAAGTTTATTATATGACCAATTTGGACAAAAACTCGTTAGAGTAGGCAGTTAGTTAGATATTAACAAAAGATGCAGCAACAAATGGGCAGTCATCCCGGGGAATAACTGGATTGTTCCACCAAACAGAGCAAAACATCCTGTCTCATAGACTAGGCAGGAAAGATAGTTTTACAGTCATGGGGGGGGAGGTAACCTGGATTATTCTACCGGATTAAGGGATTAAGTGGCAGAGGAAGAAAATGGTGAGGGGGAATTCCTTTTCCTAAGTGCATACGCAGTAGAAGCCAATAGGAGCTAAGACGACGGCCACTGTAAAAGAGGAAGGGCACTAGCCTGGGGAAATCTGGAAAAAAGAGATTGGCTAGGGGGAGAGACCAAGGCCAAGCCTGGGAAAAGCCAGTACAGAGATTGGATAGTGTGAAAGTAAGCTTTCTTTTCCCTGAACCCAAGGAAATATATGGAAGCTAGAGCTAGACAAATAACCCAGTGTGTGCTCTCCTTGGACAATGCCCATGCTCTTCTTTCTCTTGGGCACGTACATTTTGCCTTCTTTTCTTCTAGACTCTTAAGTGTTCCCACAAGACTTGCAACCATGGGAGCAGCGAGCAGTGGAAGAGAACTATCTGCTTGCCTCTGTAACTTCTTTTCCTGAGTTAATGCAGCTGCTGCCCTATAGCCTGCCCACTTTCTGCCCCTCCAAGAGTGTACAGTACTGTCACTTTTTGTTCTAATAAATCTTGCCACTGTCGCTTACAACTCCTCCTATGTGAGGGTCCCTGAAATTCCCTTTCTGCAACACCACTGAAGGACCTATTTCCTCCAGTAACCACATGAGCTTGTTCCCTCAAAGAACCAAATCCCCAATGGCATATAGGTTACAGATTACGTAGGGCGAAACCACAGGACACCATGGATTAGGAGTTTGGGGTCATGTTAGGAGGTAATTTGTCATAAGTAGGGGTTATAGATCATTTCTGCAGGTCTCGAGGACAGCTCTAAGGTCAGCTCCAGCATCCTTCTCTCTGGTTTCATGGAAAAGTAGCCAAGGGGTCATTCCACCTTAGGGTTGAGGTGTTAAAACATAAGATGTTATCTGTAGTCATCCAGGGACTCAACCTTGTGACCGTTAGTCAGGACTGGACTACTGTCTTCTGTTGCCTGAAGGGTTAATGATTATCAAGGGAAAGACTATGTCTGTGAGATGTGCATGTGTGGGGAAATGATTTCTAAAACTATAGTCACAAATCAAAATTATGAGGGCCTTTGGTTTCAGCAGTAGATAATGTAAAAGAGAAGAGCTTAATGATTTATGCAGCTGGATGTTCAGATAATGAAAGGCAAGAAGGTGCTCAGCGACGAGGATTCCAGGGAGTGATGGAGGTTACAGCAAATTGCATGAGGGTGCCCATTTTACATGGCAGTCATTGCTTACCCCCGGGAGTTGCAATGTGGCGACATGAGCCTAAGTGTTGCCAGGTTTTCTAATTTTTTAAGGGAAGCCTAAAATGTGAACTTTGATGTTAAATTTTCAGTGGTACAGCCATGCACTGCCTGACAGTGTTTCAGCCAAAGATGAACTGCATATATGACAGTGGCCCTGTAGGTTATAATGGATCTGAAAAATTCCTATTGCCTATTGATATCATAGATGCCATGACATCATAGCACAATGCATTCCAAAAGTACTTACCATTGTGATATAATTGCCTACAGCATTTGGTACAGTAATGTCAACTTAAGAACATGCAAACCTGTTGAGAATTTTTATGAGTTTATCTGAGCCCCAGTGAGGACATGCCAGGAAGCAAAATCTCAAATGTTTCACACAATGAGAGTTGCAGCAGTTCTTTTTATACATTTGGAAGGGGTCTGGGTGGGTGTAAGGAAGATTCCATGGAGGTGGGAGGAAGCAAGGTGATGAAGTCTCAGTGATTGAATTAGAGTATAGTTAACAAACTATATGCTCCCTTGTGGGTGGTTTTGCCACCCAGGGGTCTGGAAAAGAGTATTACTGATGGCATTTCCAAAGTATGTTAACTTAGATGCACAAGAACAATGGACAAGGCTTGCTTCAGGCAAAGGAAAACCTTTTGTAGGCCTGGGGTGTGACTACTTACCATGACCTCCCCAGTTAGGAATTTATGATCAGATCACCATGTGAGGTTACTTTCTGAACTTGTCCATAGCTTCTTTTTTTGTTCCCAGTTACATGCTGTACAGGTTTATAGCCTAGGAGCTGTAGGGGAACAGAATTTGTCACCCCAAAATATGTCTCTTTGGCATAAGGATTATTTTAAGCTAGTTGATTTGAAGAAACTAGACATGGTAGAAGCTCTGAAATCTAAGTAGGAGTTACCCTTTGTAAATTACATTTGCATTTGTCAGGGACAGCCTCGTTTGTAGGTTGTCTCCCTGCTGTACCAGTAAGAGTGGGGTGATGCCATGTCTAGAAAAGCTTATCAGTGCAGCAGGCAATAACTTAAATCTTCAAAACAACCTTACTCTTGTTTGCCGTGCTTTTCTTGGTAACCTCTATAACTGATTCCCCACCTAGCCACCCCCAACATCTTCTTTTGCTTGTGGCTGAAGACGGTAATTAAGATGACGGCTTCAGCCATTTTGGCTTGTTACGCAGTTTTCCTGGGTCCTCCATGTCTACAGGAGGTGTACATGTTATTAAACCTTTCTTTTCCCCTGTTAATCGGTCTTTTTATTGTAGGGATATCTCAGCCAAGAACCCATTAGCATAGAGAGAAAATGATGTTCCCCGGCAGAGCAAAATGGCAATACCATCTGTAGGTGTGTGGTAGCTTTACCATCTAGGTTTGTGTAAGTATAATCTGGGATGTTTGCAAAACAAGGAAATTGCCTAAGGATGCATTTTTTAGAACATATTCATAAAAAGGCAAATGACTGTATAGATATTAACTCATATTTAAAACACTCTGAAGCCCAATACAACTTTCTTGGATGATTAAAGAATTTCTAGAAAGTCTATGGTTTGCATTCTCTAATCGCGGGATAGATAAAGCAGATATTCTTAACACTGGTAATTAAAAGGTGAGATGAAGATGGAGAGTGATCGCCTAACTTCAGATCTTTTCAGGTAAAAGTCATATCAAAATTTTTTTCTTAAAAATATTTAGACATAATTCAAAAGTGAGTATGATCTAAGTTAAAGCATTTTTGTCTTAATGATTTTGAATTAGCTACAGTATTAAATTTTTTCTTAGCACAGACACACACTAGAATACTTCATTCTTAATAGCAGGACCACTCATACATAAATTTAATCTAAAACAAATTCCATTATGGATCCTTAATGGATGCCTGGTACAATCGTTTGCATTACAGATATATCGATTCTCAAAAGTTAGGCACCAGGAATTGTTAGAGTCTGTAGACTCACTGTGTGGTTTTAATAAAAAATAAAGCAGTAAACATCAATAACCCATTTTCTATCAATATGCACCCTCTATAGAATTGGGCATTTTAATGATGACTTTGCCAGTTCCAGTATATAGGGAGAGCTACCATACAGTGACATTTATGTCATCAATGTAAATTATATAGCAGGCTGCCCGCCTGTCTTTCACTCTGCAATGCTAAAGTGCTTTAGGTCCCCTGAGTTGCAGTTAATAAGAACATTCAAAAACTAACCTTAGGAATCTCTTACAGGGTGTGGTTTCTTTAGTATGAAAGTATATACTTTGGCCACTTTGCCTTAAATCATTGATCAGCTTTTTAGTGCAAGTGCATTCCCTCACGTGCACGTGTGTGTTACCAGCAATATTAAAGAATTATAATTGTCTCCAGCAATTTTTCATGAGAAGGGAATAACAGGTCTCCTGCGTAAGAATATGTATAAAACATCTGAGGTAATATGGGTCTTTATCTGAAAACCCTATGCAGAACTTACGGGTAAAAGCAATAGCTTGATACAGTGGCTTGTTAAGTTTGATTTAGAAAGTGTTCCAAGTGTTTGGAATCTCAGAATATATATCTTGCATTTTAATACCTCTGTTGAGTTAGTTCAGAATATGAGATTATCAATATATATTATTTCCCATCACAATATCCTGAATTTTCTGAGTATAAAATATGATAATAGTCTAGTTGAATGGAGATTTTGATAGCATTGTAGTATTTTAAAGTCATATTTCTTTTGTGTCCCTGGCTTTTCTCAGGCAGTTTTCCAGTCTGCCTTGGTGGCCTGTTTTAGCGGCTGACTAAGAAAACATAGCACTTTGAAACTGATATTTAGCCCTTTGGTAACCCTCTAATCCACACCATTGCCTTTGGTTCCACTGCCTTTTGCCGGTTCCAGAGCTAAGACAGAGCTCTTCCTCTTTCTAGGCACCTACCCATCCACGTATCTGTATATCTAGGTTCACTGTGTTTTTCAGTTCCCTTTAAGGTTTGCATGGCCGCTGAGCATCTTCTATCACTTGCTCTTTCTTTACCAATATAAGTTGCTTTTGTTTATGACCTGGCTGGATAGTTAAGTCAAAATTAGAAAATTGAAATGCTTAAAAATAAAAGCTTGGATTGCACCCACCGCCGCGTTTGGTATGATTAGTCTGAATTTGGCTTTTGCTTGTACACTAATAGTCAGTGCGTCTGACACATTGGCAGTAGGTTTTTCCAGCACAAATGTTCCTGCTTTGTAATATTTTGTACTTAGCGTGTGGACATATTTGTTATGTGTTACTCTTTTTCTGGCAGCACTATAAGGGGGTGAAAGTGTGGCTGAAAATGCAGGAAACAAGAAAAGCGTGAGCAAAATATTTGTGTCTTTTCCCCCTGTTTGCTTATGTCCACATTAGGGTCCTAAAGAGAAAATGATAAAGCGATTCTGCAGAGTCTTAGCGGTGCTTTTACAAACTGAGTGTTCTACATGTCCTGTGGAAGAGAATGAGCCCTGAAGCAGAGAGTGCGGGAGCCAGCGGTGCCCGTGGGCGTTTCGCCCACCCCAACCCCCTCCCTGGCTTCTCTGCTCCCCACGGTTCAGGCGGCCAGCTCGGGGGCTCTCTGCAGACTCAGCTTCTGTCCCTCCCTGTGGCTGCGCAGTCCTCCTAAGCCTTAGCCTGTTACCTTGTTAGTGATCACTCGCCTGGCCTTGGCCTGTTACCTTGTTAGTGATCACTCGCCCGGCCTTAGACTCTTACCTTGTTAGTAATCACTCGCCCGCAAGCCAAGAAGCACAGCTGGGGCACTGTTGAATGTTCGTTGTTGTTGCTCTAACTCGCTGGTGCCCAGCATGGTAACGAGTTGTGATGTGGAATAAACAATAACTTGTTTTGGGAGACAATGCATGTTGACTATAATGGCTAAATAAGGCATATTTTATGGATTCAGAGATCACTGGAATGTAATAACCTTTTCCTACATTTCAAATTAGAAATTGTAAAAAACTAATGGTCATCTGATGATATTCGACCTTTAAGCTACTAGGAGAATCTAAATTTCCAAGTTTTTATGTCCTTAAATTGCTGTGATGATTGGTTTGTCTTTTGGAAAATGGTGAAATAATTTGAGAACCTAAAGTATCTATGGTGGATACTAAGTTGGAGGCCACTTAGCTGTGGAGAGAGAGAAACCCAGTCCCACCCAATCTGCTCAATATTCCAAATCCCATTGAATTTTCTTAAAATTTTACATTACTTTAAAAAATATGGGGGATAATATACTGCTTTATGACAACCTAAAGAAGCCTTTTGTGTCCGCCTGGCTGACTCCATGTGGCCTCCCACACTGCTGAAGGCAAACTGTACATGGGTCTCCATCACCGTGGCAGCAAGACAGTGGGTGGGGGGAGCCTCTTTTCTGGTTACATGTATGTTATTATCACAGTCACTAAAATACAGATTCTCTGATTTATTTAAGGTTGTAGTGTTGATTTTTTTCAGGTGAAACTTCATGGTAGCCTTGGTTGCAAATAATCTGAAAAAGGTATATTGTTTAGATAGGGCATTATGTGGATAAATAAACATGGTATCTTTTAACTTTCTCTCAAGGTGCTTAAGGAGTATGAGTGAGCTTTATTAATAACACTGATCAGTACTTATATGGCAAGCTCTCCTCTTAATTTATTTTTTGGCACTGAGGCAAATTAATTCTGCCATTCAAGACTCATTTCTATTAGGATGCATTGCTCCATGTTGAATACCTTATTTGGTAGTAGATAAAAGAGGTGATAATTCTGCTTATTTTCCTTTACCTAACAATGCTATTTTAAAATAATTCTGAATGAACATGTATTTTATTCCCAATCCTCTGGTTTAGGAAGATTGTTGAGAAAATAATGTATTTCTTGGCAAATGATAGATCCTTTATTTATTGAGATGTAGTTGTTTCAACCTATATCTTATTTATGATCTCATTTAACTCGAGATACATTAGAATGTTTCCTGGCACATCTTTTCTCCAGGAAGAAAAACAAGTAATTTAGGAAGAAGAAAGAGAGACAAAACTCTCTCCAGGATGTTTGACTATTTTAGAATGAATTTCTGAATACCCGAAATTTCCATAGCCTTATGCTAAGTAAACATTGGTCAAATCCTTATAGAGAAAGCAAAAGTGCTCTGTATATGTTTCTCTCCATTTTGAAACACACAGTTGTTCCATTTCTATTGCATAGAAATTTATAAATTACAACCTATAAATCTCATAAATGCCTACTATGTAAATATGAATTGCTGTTTTCATTCTTAGTGAGGTTGGCTTTAGAAATTAATTTTAGCTGGGAGATCCCATTTCACACCCCCCACACACATGCACAGTATTTATACTCTCATAACGTTTTTTCTTATCATCTTTCCTAATTCTAAAAAACTCAGGCTTTCTACCTTTTGAATTTATTTCTCATACGATGGCCCTAAAATTTCCTTTTATAGGGACACCAGTCATATTGGATTAAGTCCTATTCTAATAACCTCATTTTAATGATCTTTGCAAAGATCCCATCTCCAAATAAGGTCACATTCTGAAGTGCTGGGGGTTAGGATTTTAACAGGAATTTTTGGCAGTGAACACAATTCAAATAACAGGAAGGAAAAGTTGAATTTCAACTAGCAGGGTTGTACCTGCTATTTGAAGTTACTTTTAAAAATATAAACACTTTCTCTTGGTATCTGTTGTATATTAGAGGAGATTAACAAAATATGTTTTGGCATGCCCTCAGTGCTTTTAATGTGTCTGCTGAAGCTAAAATATGTACGATTAATAAATAAAATTGAGTTAAACATAACATGCAATTTTGAAAGTTTATGCATAGAAGTTTGGCCTTACTTAGAAAATATTTTTGAATAATAGACTGAGTATAAAATTTGTACCGTTTATACTGTCACTAGCAATATATATGTGCCAATTTCATTTTTCTCTTTGACTATTTTTATTTTTAAAAAAAGGTTTTTCCCTTCCCTTCCCTTCCCTTCCCTTCCCTTCCCTTCCCTTCCCTTCCCTTCCCTTCCCTTCCCTTCCCTTCCCTTCCCTTCCCTTCCCTTCCCTTCCCTTCCCTTCCCTTCCCTTCCCTTCCCTTCCCTTCCCTTCCCTTCCCTTCCCTTCCCTTCCCTTCCCTTCCCTTCCCTTCCCTCCCCTTCCCTTCCCTCCCCTCCCCTCCCCTCCCCTCCCCTCCCCTCCCCTCCCCTCCCCTCCCCTCCCCTCCCCTCCCCCCTCCCCTTTCTCCCCCTCCCCTTTCCTTTCCTTTTTTGAGGAAGGCTGATCTATTTGCTCAACAAAAAATTATAACATCCTAACTTATGTAACGTTGAATTGCCCATACCCTGTCATCAATCACCCATTCAACTTGGACTCCAAGTTTGAAGAACATTATTAATCATTTATTTCACTCACATGTTTGATGATAAGGAAATAGATTCCTGAAGTGCAGAAGAGACTTGCCAAATGCTATGCAGTTAGTAAAACCGTAGGGCAAGAACCAAAACTTACAAAATAAAAATTCAACAAATTTTATTATTTTTAAATCCTCACTTGAGGATATGTTTTTATTGATTTTTTTTTTTTTTTTTTAGAGAGAGAGGAAGAGGGAGAGACAGAGAAAGAGCGACAGACAGACAGCCACTGATTGGTTGCCTCCGCACTTGCCCAGCTGGAAATCAAACCCAGAACCTTTCGGTGCACTGGATAATGCTACAACCAACTGAGCCACCTGACCAGGGCCAAGCTTTACAATTTTAAATGACTTTTAAGTTCATCAGCTCTGCAGTTTTCCCAATGAGGGGACTAAGTCTCAGAGAAGTTAAATAATGTGTCAGTGTCATATAGCAGGTTCAGTAGTAAAGTAAATGTCAAAATGCAAGTTTAACTTGTGCACTGATTTCTAAATCAGTTCATGCAAGGTCAGTGCCAAAGATGGGTTAAGGGCCTTTAGGTAATCTTCACTGATCTTTATCACCTCCAAATAACCTTAGATACAATGACCAAAATATTTACAGGAGTAGGAAAAATAGGCAATGTATCTGCAATCTTCAGACTGTTGAAGTCGCACCTTGATTTGTACTACTATTGGAGTAAGTGGCCAGGCATTAGGAAGAAAAAAAGATATTAAAGTTTCAGGACAGGACCCTCTGTCTTCCCACCATCTAATCCAGCTAGATTGGTATTTCTTAGCCACTTTTGGAGCCATCACTGACTTCATTGATTTCCTTTGTGCACTGTTCTTGTTGGGGCAAGAAGTAGATTAAGTCTAATTATTAATTTGTTGTGTTTTTTCACTTATTATGGTTCCTTATATTTTCCTCATTCAATTTTCATTTATCCTTTAATATAACCAATTATATTATTACTGTATTATCTCTCTTTATCTGAAATCTTCCTTCTCTACCAGTAACTTATCTCCTTTCATCTTTAATCTATTTGCATGACCCCACAGTAAATATCTATAGACATTTCTAAAGCTTCCCCAGCAAGACATGCTCAAGCAAACAAAGTAAAATAATAGTGATGACAATTTCTAAAAGTATATTCACCATACTACCCTTCAACGTATTTTCTTCTGATACTTTTTCTTCAAGTCATAATTTGTAACTAAATTTATCATTAGTGGATCCAAATTCCGGTTTTCCTTCCTTTCCCACTATGCTATAGAACCAATCCTTCATCAGTGGAAACAGTAGAAGAAAGGTGTTGTGAAATGATTGCTTACATTCCTAGTTGAGGCTCTGAGGAACTGAAATTATACAATGCTTGTACATACTTATAAGTGATAAAGTCAGAATTCTGTAGCACAGGATTTCTGTGTAGTCTGTATTAGTCCCACTGTAATATATTAAAGCAAAGGCATGAAATAAATGTCTGAGTTTGTTTGGGCTGCTATGACAGACACACGATAGACTGGGTGATTTATAAACAACAGAAATTTATTTCTCCCAGTTCTGGAGGCTGGGAAGTCCAAGATCGAGGTGCTGGAAGATTCATTGTCTGATGAGGGCCAGCATCCCGGTTCCTAGATGGTTGTCATTTTGTGGTGGCCTCATGTGTGGTCTTTTTTATAAGGCCACTAATCCCATTCATCAAGGCTGTGCCCTCATGACCTAATCATCTCTCAAAGTGCCATCATATTGGAGATTAAATTTCAATATATGGAGTGGAGTTTGGGGGAGTGGAGACACAGACGTTCAGTCTATACCTCTAAAGTTAATGTTACTGTTAGTTTTTATTGTCATTGGAAACTCTACATTGTCTGATACTGATTGCCAGTTACTTCATGACCCCCTTACATCATTTGATTCTGTAAAACATTCATCTCTCTTTGCTTCTTTAACTCCCTTTCTTTTTTCTTCAGGATTCCTACTTCTATTTTTCCCCCTTTTCCCCAAATCACTCTCATCCTTGGGATAATCCCCACTTATTTTATTTCTCTAGAAAAGTGTTTTTATTGTGAAATGATATGAATTATGACTGATGGTAGAATTGTAAAATCAATTTAGTGGATTGAGACTAAAATTATTTTAATGAACCAGAAGCAAGCGTACCTTAAATACCGAGCATCGGTGTTGTTTGGGAAGACTTTTGTTTGCATTGTGTGTTTGAGTGTTTGCCATTTGTATTGTGTCAGAGAAAAAAATGTACTTCCCACTGTGGTGTCGTGGTCAAAAAGGTTCAGAAACATCTCTGTCTATATTGTCTTCCTTGGCGATTTTTAAAAACTAATATCTCTATATAGATATACTTCACATGCCATAAAATGAATCCTCCTAAAGTATACAATTCAGTGGTTCTGTTATATTCACAGAATTGTGCAGCCACCACCACCATCTAGAATTTAGAATCCCCCAAAGAAACACTGTACCTGGTAGTAGTCACTCACCTTTTCCCTTCAAGCCCACGAGTCCTGGGCAATCATTAACCTTCTGTCTGTCACTGCAGATGTGCCTGTCTGGATATTTCATATAAATAGAATAGTACATTATGTTGTATTTTGTGTTCGGTTTCTTTCACTTTGCACAATGTTTTCAAAGTTCATATAAGTAGAGCATGCATCACTATGTCAATGTTTTTAATTTCCATTTTTCTATTGAGGTGAAAGTTACATAGCATGAAATTAACCATTTTAAATCCTACACTTATATGGCATTTAATACATTCACAATGACGTGAAGGAATCACACGTATCAGTCCTAAACGTTTTTGTCACCTGCTTTATTTCTTTGTGTAGCCGAAAGATAGCCGGCCGTCTGAGAGCACGTTGTTCGTCCATTCGTCAGCTGGTAGACCTTTCTGTTGTTCGCACTTTGGGCCGTTACGGATATTACTAGGAACTTTTGTAAACCAGTTTTGTTGGCATTCTTTTTAATTCGCGGACCCTGTATATCATTTTTAATTCAGATGACCATCATTTGTATCTTCTCAAGACTGGTTTACATGTGTGCTTGAGATTTAAGGGCTATCTCATTATGGATCTGTTTTGTACATAAAGACTTACCTGAAAGTGAACTTACCTTTGTCTCCTCCGCCAACTTGAATGAGCCTGACATTCCTTTTTTCTGCTGCTGGGACAGCCATCTGTCAGCTTTGGCTCCCTCCTATCCCTTCTTCCCACCTCCCGCGAGTTAACCAGATTTGGACTAATTTGCACAAATCCCTTAGAGCTGCGCTCTATTGTCTTTACTAACGTTGCCATTTCCTCCTATTGGGGTGATCAAAACGATCACCTTGTTACCCTTTCTACCCCGCCCCCCATTCTCTCAGATCCATCTTGTTCATCTCAGGCAGATTGTTTTTTCCTAACGCACAGTTATAACCAAATCAAGACTCCGCTCAAAGATGCCGGAGCCTCATCTCTGGAGCACCTCTCGCCCCCCATGGCCTGTGCTCCCCGGGGCTCGTGCTCCGTGCTCCCCATGGCCCGTGCTCCCCGGGGCCCGTGCTCCCCATGGCCCGTGCTCCCCATGGCCCGTGCTCCCCGGGGCCCGTGCTCCCCATGGCCCGTGCTCCCCATGGCCCGTGCTCCCCATGGCCCGTGCTCCCCGGGGCCCGTGCTCCCCATGGCCTGTGCTCCCCGGGGCCCGTGCTCCCCATGGCCCGTGCTCCCCATGGCCCGTGCTCCCCGGGGCCCGTGCTCCCCGGGGCCTCACTGGGACCGCGTGAGGCACTCACCGGGCCTGTGTTGCGGGTAGTGGGTGCTGTGGTTGGACCTGCCCTTGTGGTTCTTTTATGGTCTTAGGATGCATGTCAGCAGCAGCCATCAGGGAACTCTGAGGAAGAATATTTATTACTCACAGGTTCTGGAGGGTACACAGCGCACCCGGGAGCCAAACCAGGAGGCTGCGTGTAGAGAGAAAGAGTGTGGGATAGGGCTCTGTCCTTTTTAGGGTCCGAGGGTGGATGCCTGGGGTTTAGTGAGTTCATTCTTTATTGGCTAATTTAAAGCATAATAGTGGGAATTAAGGCTGAGGAAGGGTGAAGCAGGATCACTCAGGTGGTGGGTTATCCAGGTTGCCCTGGGCTTTTTGGAAGAGGGACCTTCGTGGGTAGGAGGGGTCTAGCCCCTCGTCTGGTAGTTTCGCTGGTAGCCGTGTCATATAGCTGTGGCAGCATGCTTATTCAAGGTGATGTCTTTTGCAATGGATGCCTTGGCATTCAAAAGTTTAATGTCAGGCACTTACACTACAGTCTATTATATTTTCACCATAACATTCACCGCTAATGAATGCGCCATGAATTTGTGGTTCATTTTCTGTATCCCCTCAATCAGAAATTAAGCTTCATAAGGGTAGATTTTCTTTTTCTGTTAGCACTGCTCTGCACCAGATCTTTGGACTATGTGTAAGAACTCAATAATTATTTGTTGTATGAAGTAAAAACCAAACGCAGTGCTCTCTTTAACATAATTGAACATATATTTTCACTGGTGACATACATTGTCTCCTATCGTGCACCGGTAGCTGTAGCAAAACTAGACTTGTTGCCAGTTCCTGACTAAATCTATGGTTTTTTGCCGTTGCATTTATTTCAAATGGGTAAGCCTGGAAGTGACTGGGGCTGGAGCGCTGTGGCGCAGGATTATGAGAGAAGTTTGATCAGAGGGGTCTTGAAATCAAGGTTAACTCAAAAGACATCTTTAAGCAGTGGAGACATAGAAAAAGACACAAGATATGGTCTTAAAAAAAAACAAGTATAAATTCTAAATGACATTTATATTGAAGAAGAGACTGCAAACATAAGATAATCCATCTGCCAACAAGAAGCCCATTAAAGGGCTCAGAGCAGGAAAGTGTGGAGGTTTGGGGCAGCATGGAAGTAGGTAGTAATTTTATTAGAACCCTGTGTGTACTTAGGGCTCCCAGATGGCTCTCTATACTTCCATTCATAAAATTTCCTCCATTAGGAATTGTTTTCTGTACATTTCTTATGTTCACTTACAACCCTTGCAGTATCAAAACATAGCAGATATGTAACTTTGATTGACACTATTTATGCACTGAACAGGTGCTTTGATTCCTGTGAAGGAAGTTTAAATTATCCTCATTTAATACAGAGAAAAACTATTACTTTTAAAGTTTGAGAAACTTGCTCATGAATAAATAGCTTTTGGATAGGAACCATAATATTTATATTCAGTACTTTTATGTTCATCTTTCAGAGAATAAAGCTTATTTCTTGGAATATAATAAAACTCAGCGGCTGTTTGTTGAATGAATGGTTGGGTAGATAGATAAGTAAATTGTATTAACTTACAGATAATAAGAGGTTTGCATCAGATGATTTTTCCCAAATGAACTGTTTGAGTATTTTTGAAGATTTTTAACAGTATCTGTTAGACAGTTTCTAAAAATTATTTTGGCTTTTTTAAAAACCACTTTCTTGGCAAAACTTGCTTTAATAGATTTAGTGTTATGGTAAACAAGTCCATAAACTATACAAAACACTATAATCATGCAATTTGTCACTTTTTTTTTTAACTGTAAATATTATTCCAATGGGCTTACAGTTCCTCTACAGAAATTGATCTGGGAACCATAACTGCAGAAGAAACCTTAACTCTTAGTAAGTCCTATTTGTTCAGTTATTCTTACTTGTGTCATTTTTTTGTTTCAGTGAAAACCACAATTCATTCAGCTTTCCATAGTCTTCTGTTTTGTTCTGTGAGCCAATTTATAGCTCAGTCTGTTCTTAGACTTAGAAGTGAAAATTCTTAGTTTACCCAGATGTTGTAATGTGAGAAAAGAACCAGTGTTTTAAATGAACATAATTTAAAAGAGCAATTTGATGAGGCATTATAAATTATCTAAGAGACTATAGATGATCCTATTTTTTAATATGGTTTTATTGGGGGTTTTTTAGAGAAGGAGGAAGGGGAAGGGAAAGAGATAGAAACATCAGTGAGAGAGAATCATCAATCTACTGCCTCCTGCACACCCCCCCCACTGGGGATCGAGCCCGCAACCCGGGCATGTGCCCTGACCAGGAATTGAACCCATGGCCTCCTGGCTCCTGGGTCTTGCTCAACCACTGAACCACGCTGGCAAGGCAGATGATCCTATTTTTAATACCTATGTTGAAAAATACATTTCCCAATCCTTGGAAAATTTAAACCATGTGACTGGTAATATCTATGGCAATGTGGTATCTCAAAATACTATAAATTAAAAATATACCAGTGACTTGTGATTAACAAAACCTTACTTACGTCACAATTTGCCCCATAAATAGCATTGCATTAGTTTGTCATGTTAAATTAATACTGCAGACATTTGTAATTATTACAGACGTGACTGTTCCATGTATTTTTAAGGCCCATTCTGTGATCTGACCTCATCTTTAAGACCACCCAAATAAACAAATGCTTTTGGCACTTTGAATCCCAAAGCATCTTTATGTAAATGACCATCTTTTGCCAAAAGTTCAGACTTTTTTTATGTGCCAAATTCTTGGACCATTTCTCAAGTAAGATTTATAAGTCATCCAAGTGAAATCCCTTACATTCATAATATAATAGTCTTTTTTTTAAATTGATATGTATGTAATATGAAATTGTGTTTCTGTGAAATAGAAATTGAATGATTCATACTTTCTCATCAATTTATAAACTAGAGTCTGTTTTTTTTGTAGAGACTTTGGACAAAAGTGCTTTTCAATTAAAATTGATAAATACAAAAATCTTTAAAAAAATACTTCTAACTTACATTCAACAAATATCTATAGAAAGCCTACTAAATTGCATTCACTGTTCTATTTGTTTGGATAAATGTAAAACATAACTAGAGAAAGCATATGGACTGTGAAAAACTGGATATTATTTATGTTATTATAGAACAATAGTTGAGTTTTAAAAATAACCATTGATTTTTCTTTTTTATAAGTGTATGGGAGGGGAAAAACAATAATACAAAACGTTGGCCAAGTAAGTGTATAAACAAGAAAAATAAAGAACATTGAAAAGTGCATATGATTTTTTTTAACTGTTTTGTTAAAATGAAATACTTTCATTCTCAAATCAAATGGCCTCTGCTGTTCAGCTTAACTCTCTGGATGACTAGGGCATTTACTCATAGCCGGTCACCTTGACAGCATACTTCACATCAAACTGAGAGAAAGCGTATGGACTTACGGATTCTTCAGACCTAGAGCGTCAGCAGTACTAGAAAAATAACTTAAAATTCACATTTTTATAAAGTAACCATGTGTGTGTGAGAGAGAGAGAAAGAGAGAGAGAAAGAGGGGGGAGGGAGATTTGTGACACCAATATACATATTGAACAGGCAAGTATAAATAGGGGGACAATTGCAGTAAGGTATATAATCATCATTCATAAGTATTTATTAGTATCACTTTAGTACTTGAGTAATTAAGTTGACATTTTGGTTTTTAAATAAGGATAGTAAAATGCCTCTGAACTCGCTGTATAAATTCAGTGAATGAGGTAATTACAAAAAACAAAAAAACTTCCCCAAATATTAAGAAGAGAATCCTGTTTAGAGAATAGAGAAACATAGCAACAGTAGTAAAAATTAAAATCAGGGATCTTAGAAATACTAGCAGATTCTTAAGTGAAGATAAACATGAAAATGGATCATCATCAGGATTTAGTTAAAGTTCAATTCAGTGAATCCAATGTGGTTGACAGGAAGATGTGTCCAATTAGGAGATGATTTTGGATTTATGTATTTCTAGTGATGGGTTTGTTTCTTGGAACTGGGCAAACTTCTAGGCATTAAAAGAATTCTTTCATTAAAAACAACTTTCATTTTACTTTGTAATCCCAAGATGATAATTTGGGACCTATTAAAATCTGCAAGACATCTTTGCTCATGTATTTAGAAATAGATGAGCAAATTCATATTACAATAACTTAGTATATTATTAATTATTAGTATTAGAAGATTCCTCTTTTTTTTATTAAAAGTAGCATATATCTTTTTATGGCTGCTTCTTCAAGAAAATTTATTATATTCTGTGCTAATTAAATCAAAGATCTGAAAATCTTTTTACAAATGTCAGCATTTTCTTTTCATCGCATTTGTTTCAATATTTTTGCAAAGTCATGTGGTTTGATTGAAATGGGAGAAATAATGTAGTTTATCTCTTCATTTACTTCATTTATCCTATTTTGGTATGAGTGTAATTGTGCTTTCTGCGCTCCCCTTCAACACCTTATTGATTCATGTAAATGTCTCTTTATAATAATACATTTTCATCTTCCTCTACTAAGAGTTTGACCAAGACTTAATGAGATAATTCATTTTGAATAACAGAGAGCATTGTGAGATTGTACACTTGTGTTTTAGTAATTTAAAAAAATACTCTTGTTAAAATCATTTTGGACACTCCCAACTTCTGGGGTAAACCAGAGACAGACATGTTGTTCAAGCTGGCATTTGGTGAAACTGCTCTTTTCTGTCATAGTGTCATGTTTGGTTTGGTTTGTTTTTTCCATCAAGTTCTTATGAACATTTTGAGGTTATTGAATTATTTGTGCATTTAATTGTTTTTAATGTTTATTCCCTGTCCCCATTTTATTGTAAATTCCATAAGGTCATGAATCAATGTTTATGGACCATTGAATGCTGTGGGGGCTAAAAAAAATATTAATACTTTCCCTCCCACCTAGTTAGTATATAGATCAAGGAAGGGAGCAAAAAGAATCAGACACTGATCACAGTAAAGTAAGGAACTGGGTGTGACAATAAGCCTGCTTCTCCAGAAGGCGCAGCATCCACAGGCTTTTCAGGGACCGCTGCACCCTTTGACTTGGAACCTCGTGCCCCAAACGGGCAGGAAGGACCTGTTACCAGGATACCGAGGGGAGAGGGTGCAAGAGCAGGGCAGTGCCTCTGCCGGGCCCACGGGCAGCAGGAGCCAAGATGGGGACAAGGCGGAGGTCTCTAGCCTGGGAAAAGGGCTGGATTGGACAAAGGACACTGAACCCCACAAAGTCCAGGAACTAGATTGGTCAGGGGGAAGCCCCAGCACAAGCCCAAGAAGAATTAGGAAATTAATTGCTTAGTTTGTGAGAGTGCCTGGCCCTTCCCAACCCTGAGATAGCATCATCAGAGCCTCGCGAAGGCCTCGGGCTGGTAACACGTGCTCCTGTGCGGTTAGTTTCCATGTTGACTCTCCGTGGCAGCTGTGGGAGCCCCGCAGCCCCGCAGCCCCAAGCCCGGGCCCGGGGCAGGCTCCCAGGGGCGCCTGGCATCCGCATGAACACTGCAGGCTCCAGTGTGGCCTGGGTGCAGCAGTGCAGGCGGGCTGGAGGCAGGCAGAACGGGCTGAGCCGGCAGCCGGGCGGGCGCTGAGCTGTGTACTGAGGCCTGACATGGACCGAAGCAGTGGCACAGGCTTTCTGGACCCTGGTCCTCCGTCTGGGCGTGAGGAAGACAAGGCTGGACTTTTCTCCCAGCGGGACGAATCTGACCACTGGACAAGATGAGACATGAGGCACCTGGTGCAGTCTTTTATTTCTATCCCAATTCATTTCACCACTAATCTCCTCTCATAAGCGGGTCCCCGAAATGCTTTTCTTGCGACTCAGTGGAAGGACTCTGTTTCCACCTGTATTTTTCAACCACCACTTTGAAAATTAGTTTTTGTTTCACAATTTATTTTTTAATGATTGGAGGAGACATTGGGGTGGATATTTGGAACTTTGATTTTAATCTATTTCAAGAAACTTGCTGTGTGGCCCTGAAATTGTATTATATAAATACTTTCTATTAAATTTTATTTTAGGTGTGAAAATGTGTTTTACTAACCTCAGTAGTATATTTTGTTGTTGAACGTAACAAATATATTTCAGTACTGTATGTGCTCTATGTCACTTCATGACTGTCTTCCTACATATATGTATAATCCTTGGTATAGCCTTTATCACCTGTTTCCTGTGATTTTTTTAAAATATGATTTTGGAAGTCAGTTAATAAGGCTTTAGAAAATTAAGTGTGTGAGCTGCTTTTCTGCCTTTTGGAATATTTTTGTTGTTTCTGTTGTTGTTAGACAGGAGTTAAAAATCTATTCCCTCAAGCCCCGGTCGGGTAGAGCAGTTGGTTAGAGCATCATCCTGATACACCAAGGTTGCAGGTTCAACGCCGGGTTAGGCCACATACAGGAAAAAACCAATGAATGCAGAAATAAATGGAACAAGAAATCAATGTCTGTCTGTCTGTCTCTCCCTCTCTCTTTCTCTCTCTCTAAAGTTAGTACATTTTAAATTAATAATTTTTTAAAAAAATATTCATTTAGAATACTTCTGGAGGCTTCCTCTCAAAGCTGGGGAGAGGTGAGAGTTCATTTCTGCCTAGCCCAACAGATTTTACTTTCACTCAAAACATCTTCACCAGTGTCCAGAATTATCCAATGTGCACTGTTTTTCACTGTAGGATTTATAGTTTCATTTTGGCTAGATGTTTTGTCATTCTGATTTTTTTTTCTGCTTTGGAAAAAAAAATGTCATCAGTGTATATTTAAAAAAACGATCTGTCTACTCTTTTTGTTCCACGTTTTGAGTATTTGGCAAATATCTGGACTTCATAGGCTGAGAGGTTTGATTGGTTAATACATTCCTCATTTGCCAATATTACTGAATAGAGATTCACTGTCTTTAAAGCCAGGATTTACATTTAGTGTTAGTCAACTTCTTAATGAAAATTTGTTTGTTTGAAAATAATTCTAATGTTTTCCCTGGGCATAAAATAAAGAATAAACATTTCAACTTTTACGCAGCATATGCAATTTACAAACTTATTCTTAACAGATACATTTTGCTGGAATGAATGTTAACTTTTGGCTGCTATGAACAGGTGAGAGCAAACAGAGTTGGTCAGCCTCTTTATGGTTAGGCCTATTATTCTAACCGCAGGTGCATTATATAGACGCAGTTCAACACTGATTGGACATATAAAGCTGTTTTAATGCTTGTGGGTAAGGGATTCATAAACACTGTTGTGTTTGTTTTTCAATGTTGAAGGTATTACCAAAGAGGTTATTTTACAAGGTTTCTCTCTTCTGTAGAAGATGTATGCTGCTAAATTAGAAAAGAATTGTCTTAGCATCACTTTGCTTAAGGATAAAAGAAAACAAAAGAAAATATAGGCCACAGAAAGCTCTTTATCCAATTAATTGTGTGTGCGTGTGCACGTGTGTGTGTGTTTGTGTCTGTGAAAGAGAGAGGAAGAAAAGAAAGGAAATAAACGTGTGTCTTTCATTAAATTTCCTGTTTGTTTCTTCTGTTAAAGTCTGCATGACTACAGGTTTCTTTGGTTTCACAGTACAGATAACAAACTCTAAATTTGTTGATTTGCAATGAAGAAAATTATATATTTATATACTGCAACAAAAGTATACTGACTACATTTGAAGATTAATGCCACATTTTAAAATTAAAGTAGTGATTTCCCATCTTAATGCAGATTTTCACGTAAAGACAATCTTCATATTAATTTTTTTGGTATAATATCAAAGTGTTAAAAAGGAATTCTTAAAATTCTCACAGTAGTAATAATATGTTGTTATGTTTTGTGCTATTAAAAAATAGTCCTTGCCAGGCAAAATAAATGGAATGTTGACTTTAACATTTCATATTCAGGAATTTGACTTCATTTCACTGAACTTTAAGATCATTGATAATTAGTGTGATTTTTCTCATAATTTCTCATTTATTTCCTGGAACAAGACCCCCTCCTTCTCTGTTGTCTCTGTCTGTGTGACTCACAAGGAGAACCTCCCTCTTATCTCTCACCTGCATGATTTCTTGTTCAAGCTTTCCATCCTTACCATTTTTGGCTAAGCTGCAGTTTCCTGGTGTATGAAATGGGGATGAGAGTATTGCCAAGCTGTTATTGTTTAGAGTTTGAAATAAAATGAGACTTTTCAAGTACCAGCACATGGAAAGCACTTGGTAAATGTTAGCAATTATCTTGGTCACATCACCCTAAATAGCTTATCACAATGTCTTCCTGAATAGTTCCCAGGCTCTCTTATCTTTCATTCTAATCTGTTTGAGTAATACATTGGCTAATGCTCTTAAAGATTAATTTTATATATATTATTATTGTGTTATATTATGCCATCTTCCACTGTCCTATATAATTGAGACTATATTCTGAATCTGATTTTAAGGCTCTAATCTCACTACTGTTTAGTTCTGTTTCTCATCTGCTCCTGATTCTCTATTGAATATATCTCTTTTTTTAAGCTCTATTGAGATTTAATTATTTTGTATAAATTTCAGGTGTACAATGTGTTGATATGAAACACATATTGTGAAAGGATTACCACAGGATGGTTAGTTAATACTTCTATCACCTCACATAATTGCCAGTTTCATTGCTGAGAACATTTAAGATCTCTCATAGCAACTTTCAGCTATATAACACAGTATTGTTAACAATACTCACCATACTGTACATAAAATCCCCAGAACTTAGTCATCTTTTCACTGACTGTTTGCACCCTTTTACCAGCATCTCCCCATTTCCCTCAGACTCCTTTCCCGGCAGCCCCTTTTCTACTCTGTTTCTGTGAGTTTAGCTTTATTAAATTCTATATGTAAGTGATACCATACAGTATTTGTTTTTCTCTGTCTGACTTATTTCATTTATAATGCCTTCAAGATCCATTCATGTTGCCACAAATGACAGATTTTCTTTTTTCACATGACTGAATAATATTCCACTGCATACACAGGGTTGGGCAAAAGTAGGTTTACAGTTGTTAGTATGGAAAATAATACAATCATTATAAATAATAATACAAGACTGAATTCCGTGTTTTGCATACACATTTACTCTATTTACCCACTGACAGACACTTAGGTGTTTCCAGGTCTTGATTACTGAGAATAATGCTGCAGTGAACATGGGAGTGCAGATAGCTCTTCAGTCCTCACTCAGGAACTCTGAGTATAGCTTTCTTTGCTCAGAATTTCTGCCCGGATTATTCAGTCTCCTCTACTATATTCACATATTGTTGTATTTTTAAATGCCAGTTTAAATTTGCTTCCTTCAAGAAATCTCTCTTGAGTACCCAAACACATGTTTATCACTTCACTACTCTAATCTGGTCCACATAATTCATTGTGCTTAGTGAGGTTTCAAAGCTTACATAGGTGTGTCATTCTCTGTCCAACTACAAGCTTCCAGGGTCCCATGGAGACACCCAGGAGGGTCCGATGCCCGCCTGCCCTCCTCTGTTCCAGAGTTTCACCCATCTGACCTTGTCATTACCCTGTAACCTTTTGGTTTCAGGATTAAGAATATCATCTCTTGGCTTTGGGGACTTTGCCACAGATGTTTTTAGTCAGGATTCTCTAGATTGTTTTCCAGTTCTATTCATGAAGAATAAAATTCTTAAAACCCTGTCAAATTTCACATGCCACACTATATATAGATATATGCATGAAGGGACTTGTTACAGGAAAGCCAGTGATGTAATTCCAGCCCCAGCCTCATGGCCTGAGGACCGGGGGGCAGTGGTTTAAGTCCCAGTCTGAGCTCAAAGACCTGAGAAACAGAAGCACCAATGTGGGCAGGCAGGAGGAGATGGAAATCTCGGCTCGAGCAGAGAGGAGATTCACAGTTTCTCTGCCTTTTTGTTCTCTTTGGGCCCTCAACAGATTGGATAATGCCCACCCAGATTTATTAGTCTCCTGAAACAAATGCTAACCTTTTCCGAGATGCCGTCACAGGCATGGCCAGAAATAGTGTGTTATCAGCTACCTGGGCAACTCTTGGTCCAGTCACGTTGACATGCAGTATTAACCATAACACATTAGTTTTTACCATTTTCTTGATTTTATATGATAACTCTGAAGATCTTTCTGACAATTTTGGAATTGCATTCTGTATGGAACTACTCTGAGATAATCCCCACTGTGGAGCAAATATGTAAAGAATGTCCACTCCTTGTGTTTACTGTCTCCCAGGGGGACATTGTAGATGATAGGTATGCATAAAATTGGCATATCTATTCTATTTCTTTTGAACTATATAATTGTTTTTACTGGATTCTTGTTTATCTTGAAATTATAATTTTTATTCTTAAGAACATTTTGAACAAGTGTGGAGTTTTTGACATTTAGAAAACCATGGGGATAATTGTGTTATGTAAAATTTGAAACAGGTTTAGAAGTTTTATCCCTCATGAATATAATTGGAAGACAATGTGGAATATAATTTTATTAAATGTTGAGAAGTTATAACAGGTAGATATGAATTCATTTATTCAAATATGTGCAACTTTTTTTTTAAGGCAAAATTGTCTATGTGGACAATTTCACCTGAAGGCCACCACTTTGTATATGTATCCTCCAAAAGGGTAACTAATGTCAGTCTCATGCTGAGGCTCCATAAGTCAAAAGGACACCTGAGCAATAATTATTCTTATGCTATTCCATTCATTAGGACTTTTTTAACCTCTGTACTTTCAGAAATTCTAAATTTCATGTTTTTTTAACCTCAGAACATAATTGCTTTTTCAGTTTTAATTGTCACTGTTACATTTGATTAAATCCTAAAATATAATTTTAATTATATGTGTTCTTTGTGAATTAAACTTGTTGAAATTGAGTTTATTAGAAGCTTACTCGTAGCAGATAAACTTTTAAAGAAAGTACATGATAGGTTGATATTTCATTGGGTTTCCAATGTTATTTTTACTGCCAAATATTTTGGACTAGATTTTCAGAGCACATTTTAAAAGACTTGTATATATGTATTGGCATGTAAAATGGCATGGAGAAATACATGTATTTAAGAAAATTATGTTATAGGCTCTGTTCAGTCTTAAAACTGGGAATATTTACTTTCTGGCAGCATTTAAGTGATGAAGTATTTTTAAAAGGCATTGACAACAATTGCAGAGTAGCCCACTTCTAGATATGTAAGTGTCCCTCTCCATAATTAAGAAACTCCTTTAAAATATTAGTCTTAACTTACAAGTAGTTTAAATGTCTTTCTCTTACAAGAGACTAGATTTGTTTCATTTTTATTATAAAGTTTTCAATTGTACCTTTCTTATGATCAGTGGAGAAAATGTTTTTAACACCCTCTTAGTAATCAGCTTTCAGTGCTGAAACTGATTTCATAAATATATATATATATACACACACAGACATATATAATTAAATAAAAAAGATATTTTATATAATTAAAAATTTTTAAATTATGTATATATTCATAGTTATACTTAAACTAGTGGCCTAAATGATACTTAAGCAAACAGATGGTCATATTAGACTATCTGTATGGGAAATTCATAAAATTTTTCTTTTATTGATTTGTTACTTTTCAATATCTGTACAACAAATTCAAAGTTCACTTTTAAACATTTCTTCAGGCTTGGTTCAGGGCTATCTATATTAGTAATTTATTACCCCAAACTCAGTAGCTTAAAACAATAAACATTTATTATCCCCCGAGGTTTCTTTAGATTAGGAATCTGGGCACAGTTTAGTCACTCTGGCTCAGTTACCCAAAGGAAGGCTCTGTGGTCAGTGGAGGCTCAGCTCCCAAGGCACTTCACTGGCCTGACTTGCAGATTCATGGCGGCTTTCGGGAGAGGGCGCGGGGCCTTGCTTGCATCTTGCTGGGGAGGTTTGAGTGTTTCCAAGACATGAGGACTGGCCTTGCACAAAGCGTGTGATCCAAGAGAGAGACTGAAGCTGCAACATCTTGTTAATGAACTGCTCTTAGACTTCACACACTCCCATCTCTACAACACTGTGTCCATGACAAGTGAGCCACTAAGTAAAGGTCACATTCAAGGGGAAAGGGAATAAAAATGGAAGACTATCCAAGAGCTGTGAACGTGTTTTAAAACTGCCTAATGGACCTTCTTAATAAAATCCACACTCCCTCTCTAGTTTATCTTATCTATTGCTCTGTTTTAAGTACTACCTTGCAATTCTCAAATTTATAAAATCTCTCTTCTGAGTCATTGATCTGTATTCAACTTCTGTCCCAGTTGTGTTCATGGCTCTACCATCTAACCACATGCTTGCTTATGCAAGATACCTGGGAGTCATCCTCATCACGCTCTCTTTTACCCTCACGTTCAACCAATCATCAAATCATGTAATTTTTTTGTTTCTAAACAGATCAAATATGTTCTCTGTTATTACCCATATAAAGCAACTATCTTGTTTATACTGCACAAAATAGCCTTCTTATAAGCATATTTTAAAAATCCATGCCTTCAGTTTTTTTTTTTCTCTAGTAGATTTAATTTTATTTAAATATACACAATTTGGTGTAAACAAAGTGTAAAGGTAAAGAAATGGAAAATAAATACAAATGCAGGCTGTTTTGCTAATGTTGTTATAATCACAACAAACAACCATAAGGCAGGTTAGAGGTTTCATTCTCTGCTAAATGGAGATTAAGCTGCAGCTTTTATTTTTTGAGTGAATCCTTGAGTATGTAGAACAATCCATGGATAAACCAGATTTGAACAGGGTATTGACAGCTTGATAGGTATAAGTGTTTGTAATAGCCCTTGACTATTTAAGTACCCTCCCCTCAAAGCACTGGCTGGCGGGTTAGTCTGTTTAGTCAAAATCTTCCTTGAATAGATACACAGTACCCTTCTCTGTGTTGTATATATGTACACACACACACACACACACACACACACACACACACACGACCTATGACTCCAACATTCCTTCCATAGCACTGATATTCCAGCTTCTGCATTCATGGTCCCCTTGATAGGCCTTCCCTAAAAGACTTCACATTATTACCATGGTTTTAGCCTATATTCTACTCCTGAGTTCTAGAATCATGAATCCAACCGAGGATTGAACATTTCTGAGTTTGAGTCTGACACCTTAAATTCAACGTGTTTAAAACTTAATTAATTATGCTGGGCTATGCCCTCATCCAGCTAACTGGCTGCTTGCCTCTTAGTTTGTGTTTAGTCTTTTATTTATTCTTACTGATACACTTTTTTCTAAAATCCCGTGTCTCAAGGAACAGTCCCTTCTTCAAAAGCTCCCCTCTAGTACCCTAGTGCTATCCTGGTTTCTGACTTCTGTCCTTGGGATACACGAAGAATCATTTGACTCCTATTTTGTCACCAGTTTTTAGCTTCTTGTCCCACCTCCACCCAATCACTAGACTGGTATCTTTAGTTATACCCAAATTTACCAGGATTTACCGTTATGAGTGAAGCAATACCAGCTGGCTTAACAGTAGAGAGAGCCCAAGGAGAGAGAAACAAAAACAAGAGGTTTCAGCAACAGAGAAGCTGAGGTCTCAGAAAAAGCAGAAAGAATAAAAGTGATTAGTGCTGAAACAAGTGAGGAAGAACAGGGAGCTGTTTCTCTTGTCTGAGCCCTGGTATCACTTTCTTTAGGCACATGTTTGACATGGAGCTTGGGCACTTGCTGAGGCTCTGGTCGTCTTTAGCAGGGAAGCTCAGTTTTATTCCTGTTCCCTTTGGCCCATGGTCACGGGTAGTTCCAAAATGCAGCATTCTACCAGAAGGCTAGCAGAGCTCACATCTAAAGTTTCTTCAGCTAACATGTATTACACACTGAATCGGTGACACTGTTACTTGTTATTAACTCATGGGGTAAAAATAGGAAAGAGCTCAAGAATATGCCTTCGTTGCCTCAAATTACTTTTTCGTTGCCATTTCCCATTGCCCAGTGCAATGTGACCCTGGTACAACATACAATAGACTGTTGCACTGACTGTCCTGCATTTGAATGGTTGACATTTTCATTTAGTCTTTTTCTTTAGAAACAAGTTTCTCCATTGTTAGCAATGATAACTAAATGGTAAAACAAAACAAAACTTACTCATTTTGCCTTCATTGTAATTTGCTTGCTGATTAAAGCATTTAGTAATATAATTAAAAGTAATTTAAATAGGTAATGAGATAATGTTATAGTTTCCAGTAATGCATTCCTTTAAACAAAGCATCCATCATTTAGCAGTGCAATTTATCACTGGGTCAGTGATACAAATACAATTATATGTTAAATGGTAGAAAGCACAGACAAATCAACTCCAGTTCTTTGTAAAAGTTCACCATACCCAAAACTTTAGAAAACTTCTTTTAGGGCCAAAAGAAATATATGGAAAATTTGGATTTCCACATTCTAGTTGACTTTGTAACTGTCTAGTGTCTGATTCTAAGTTATATTTTTTACAGTTAAGACCCAAATTAAATATATGTTTAAGCACACGTTTTGATAAAAAATGACGTTTTAATTAACTGAATTGTCCATTTATAGTCAAACAAATGCTTTGCCTATTATATATGATTTGCTTATTTTCTTTGTTAAATTATCTTTTTTTTTTTCACTTAAGTAAACAAAAGATAGCCAGATCATTTCAATGTTTGGGAGCAGTTTCAATGTGATTTTTTTTTTAATGTTTATACCATAGTTGTAAGAAGCAAATTGTCTTTTAGCAAATCCTCAAATCTTTCCTGTAAACATTCTGGAAAATTCTGATTTCAAACACTTTTTATAAAAAATAAACTAACCACTATGATTCCATTTAAACTGATGGAAATCATGAAACTGGATTCCCAAATTAGAACATTTTTATTATTCAATGATGCCATTAATTAAAATACTAAATACATTAATGAAAATGACTTTATCCTTGAAAATAGACTCTTAATATTAAAAAGGATTTTATGTTTAAACAGTCATTTAATTTCTGAATGATAGGTAAACAAGGACATTTTATTTGAGGCATGATAGAAATGTAGAAATGCACATTTCAGAAATTCAGTGTCTCTTTATTGTGAGAATACCTGTCAAAATGTTGTCTCAAGATCAAAATTTAAAAATAATGTTACCATCACTTCTAATTATGTTAACTCTCTTTGATGAATGCTCTGAATGTGGCAGATGACATAGAGCAGGAGAGGGGGAGAGGGAGAGAGAGAGAGAGAGAGAGAGGAGAGAACAAACAAGATGTGAATGGCATCCAGAATGGAAATGAGTGTGCAGTGCTGCTTGAGAACTTTGAGTGGCCTGCTCAGAAGTTATACTGATGTCATTCTGTCACTCTGAATTTTGAAGTGATAGGTATGGTTTCACATATCAAATCAATATTCTCTTTCAAGTGAAAACACTTATAGTAGTAAAATTTCTCTTTCCCTACTCCAACTTTTTTTTACTGCTTTGTTTCACTTCTTCCTTCTTTTCCTAGCACATTTTATGCTAAATCAAAGAGCAACAAGACATGTTTTAATGGGTGTGCACATTAATGGGTTAAACTGTCAGTGCAGATTTATAGCTACCACATAAGTATCCCTAAAATTAATTCTCTTATGTGAAATCAACTCATTAGATTGTTGGTAAACAACTTAGAATTTCACTTACATACATTTTTAAATAAGACTTGTTGAGTTTTTATAATTAAACGTTTGATTTTCTTCCAGTAGTATACTGATTATGTTCACAGTCTTAGAGTAGGAAACTATAAAACTTGACATGAAAAGATGGATAGTTGGCTGTATAAAACAGAAATATATATGTTCAGGAAATGTAAAATCAAACAGCAAACTGGAAAAATATTTGCCACAAACATGAAGAATAAATTTTCAATTTTTTTGCTATAGAAAGAACTTTTACAATGCTAACTATGGATAAATGTGAACAATCAATTCATAAATAAAGGAAATATGAAGAGTCAATAAACATATAAAAATATATTTTATTATATAAATAAAACAGTAAAAGTAAAAATAAGTATATTGTATCATTCTTTGCCTATCACACTGGCAAAATTTAAAGGAATTGGGACTATGCTCTTTTGAAAAGTACTGCTGGTGGTAGTGTATGTTTTTATTAAATACTTTAGACATCTAGTTGTTGATATTTACCAAACTTGAAATATATTTCCCATTTGATCCGAAAAGTTTTATTTATAGAAATATACCATTAAATATATTTGCATAATTATACTTTTTACAAAATGTTATAGCTATGGTACACAATAAGTTAATACTTCTTTGTAGGATTATAACACAGAAACACTAGGATATTCCTATATGTCCATCAGAGTAAGACCGATGAAGTAATCTTTTCCATTTATATATAATGCAGCCATTAAATATGAGTGATATAATATAGAAATGAAAACATTTCCATCATATGTTGTTAAATTAATTAATAGAATAAATTAAAGTATGAAGTAATATGTGTTGTGTGATACAATCTTACTAAAATTTACTTGAGTAAAATAAAAAGGGGTGGGAGGAAACATGTAATGTCTGTTTGTTTTTCTGGGGAATAGTCTAATAGGAAGGTTACCTCATTGTTAACTGGCTGCGTCTTGACATTTGGGAAAAGTGGGGAGGGAGCTAAAGAAAAAAAATTTTTTTAAATTTACATTTCATTTTCTTAAAGAACATTATTTCTTTAATTCAAAATATATAGATTATATTATTACTTAAAACTATATAATTTTACTTTAAAATTGAAATGAACTATTTTATTTAAGTATATATATGTCTGTCTATATGTATATGAAAACTCCAGAACAGTGCAATTCTTTGGTAATGGTTTCCATAAATGAACAAAATGCACACACAATACCCCTGAAGTTTATCTGAGAATCTTACTCAGTAAATAGGATACTTCTATATCGTCTTTATTTCACATACCAACCAAAGTTTTAGAAAATTCAGAGTACTTTTTTCCATGTATAAGAAAAAAAAATTGTTAGAAAGGTTTTTAAGAAATAATTGCTATTGTTAGGATAAAAAATACCTGTGAAGTTACTGAAATGATAGATATTCTATTTGGATTAAAATTGTGAGTTGCACCAGCTTTATTCCTTGGCATTATTTTAACCCAAACACTGGAAAGTGACCACATTTACCTTCCCTTTGTCTGTATCGAAGGGGACTTACTGTGCTTCCTCCTGCCCGCAGCCTTCAGCCGCGCCCCCATCCCGATGGCGGTGGTCCGCAGGGAGCTGTCCTGCGAGAGCTACCCCATAGAGCTCCGCTGCCCGGGAACAGATGTCATCATGATCGAGAGTGCCAACTACGGGAGGACCGACGACAAAATATGCGACTCTGACCCCGCTCAGATGGAGAACATACGATGCTATCTGCCAGATGCCTATAAGATTATGTCTCAAAGGTATGATCCTTCTAATATTCTTTTTTCTGTGCACTTAATATAAACTCTCCACATGCATCTGTGTGGCATATTCAGCCTAGGTAAGAACATAAAAAGTATTGTGTTATTTTAGGATAATTTTAACTACTACTTCAGTATCAAACTATCACTCATATCACTGAAATGATAGTATTAGAATTGCAAATGGCATTTGGAAATCATTAGAATTTTTTAATGTTATTTATCATTTCATGGTCTACTGTATATTCTCTAGAAATGGGTTCATTAGGTGAGAAACTAAATATATTTTTTACAATTACTAAGATGTTCAGGGATTACCAAAAAAATTACTTTACTACCAACAGTTATTTTCTATCAGTATAGAAAGAAGAGAATAATAATTAAATTAACAGGCAATTTTTATAACCATTAATCAAAATACAGTATAATGAAAGACTATTGATAAAGATTATTTGGCCTTGGAAACAAGGAAAGAAAATTATTTTAAAGTTAATAACTAGTATATAAGTTCATTCAATACATTCAAGCTTTCTAAAATGTTACTATATTCAAATAATATAAATTAAGGTACCATATAATATCACTGGATAAGAAAAGATCTTTAACTCAAAAGAGACTGGTCAATAGAGAGCCATACCTTAGAAAGTTTAAGTTAATTTTTGATAAATTAGCTAAATATTAAATATATTTTAAGTGTTT